>NC_083364.1:19302500-19922500 GCF_030254825.1 Meriones unguiculatus
CTGACCAGATGACACTCTCACAAGGATGGATTCCTGGAAATGGTCTGGGAAAAGAGTTGCAGAAAATTACTGATTTTGTAAATCCCATTCAAAAATCTAATAGACAATATTTGGCATATTTTCCTAGGAGCTGCTGAAAATGATCATGCTAATCCTATAACCTGACTATCTAAGGCTCCCATCTGGGTGGATAAGTGGCCCCTTACAAAAAAATAAATAAATAGCCACCCAAAAGAGCCTATAGAAGACTCTAAAAGTAGATGGAATTCTTATATTTGTTGCTGCAAGTTCTTTATTAACTAAATACCATCATGGAAGTAATGGGACCTTTACAACCATGGCTTCCAACAGTTGTTACTATGCTAAGGATTAGCCTCGGATATGGTTAGACTTAATGGTTTATTTCTGTACTATACTTTTGCATCCTAAAGATTGTAAAGTGTTTTCTCTCAGTGTGTGTAGAGCCAGGAAAGCTAAGTAACTGCAGGAGCCAGTCCAGAGCAAGAATGAGGTTGGGGTGTGTCCAAACCCCAAAAATCTCATCCTGAGACTGGCAGGAATAGAACTACTTGCTCTGGGCCTGCACGGCCCAGCGCACGTATCCTTGTGACGCCTACCTCTGCTGCCCTTGAGGCGCTCACATAGCCTGGTGACCAGGTTTCAGGTTAAACATCCTCTCACCCTATAAGGGCATGTCCAGCAAGCACCTGGAATTCTTCCTCAGGGCAATGAAGCATTCCAAGCACCTTGGCCCCAGCCAGTGACGTACACTCACCCAGAAAACCCCTACCCATTCCCAATGGTTTATACAGCCCTTATTCACCCCCAGCAAAAGAGCTGTTTCACTGAAAACTGTCTCCGGAGAAGGCTATCGCCCTTCCCCTCAACTCCAACCTAGATCTTGCCTAATCATGCACCCAGGGCTAAACTTTGTTCTTTCTAGTCCAGGACCACTTACATCACAGGGCCTGGATACCTCAAATAAAAAGGCAGCAGCTGACCCCAACGTGGATAAAAACAGGACCTTCAGTTAGAGTGGGAAAGGTAAATGCCACCCAGCCTTTAGCATTAGCCCCAAGGCCCTAAGCCTCCCCAAAACTGAGGGCCTCGGTCTATATTTTCTTCCTCTGTTTTCAGTTTACACCACTGCATTGGGTTCAGAGATGTTGAAAAGACACCTGAAATCTGGCCAGGGGACTCCTTGGTGTTGGTACGAGGTACCCAAAAGTCTGCCTGAACCCTGACAGCTCACCCAGCCTTTGCAAAAACCTCCTATTTTTTTTCCCTAAAGAAAGAAGGTGGGGGGAACAGTTATGCAGTGAGAACAACTGCTAAGCTCTTAACTGTGGAGCTCTTAAACTTGAAGTCAGACTGACATCTTGGGACAGGGCAGAATCTCCAGAGAGCCAGAAGACTACAGGAATGTTCTCTGGACCAGGTATCTTTCCAATAATAGGGAATACTTCATCATTTTAAAGAAAAAAACAAAACCCTCTCCGGTTAGGAAACTATGTACCTTTTAAACCTGGATGAGCCCAGGCTCTCAGAGCTGCATCTCCCCAGTGTGCCCCACGGTCTTTCTCCTGGGCCACACCCCCACAGATCCTCCTTGGGGAATGGCTAATGGTCCCCCCACCACTGACAGGAGGTTGTGGACACTGCATTTAAACCTTAGACAGGAGACTCAATATACACCATTAGATGGATGACATCCTGGTATGGGGAGTTTCTTCCTCTATCCCCTCCTAACTTCAGGAATGATTAATACCATCCCTATAGTTTCTAGGATTCAAAATCGCCCCTCACAAAATACAGCCTGTTCTGCCCACCACGTTCTTGGAAACAGAAATTTCCCTCACCTCAACATACCCTCTTAAACCCACCCTTTCTTTCCCTCAAAACTAAGCATTTTGGGTAACTTTAACTGGCTTTGACCCTGGATTCCGCTTTCCACAGGTATTCTCCAGCCTCTACTTGACCTCTTCAAAGGAAATTCAGCCCCAATAAACAGAGCTGTTTCACTGAAAACCACCACTGGAGAGGGCTGTTTCTCCTGCACTCAATGCCAACCAAGATGGCATCCTGCCTAAACCACCTGACCCTGGCTAAGCTTTATTCCCTCCTGTCCAGCACCCAGTGTGCAATGGTGCCTGGATACCCCAAAAAGAAAGACAGACCCAGGGCAGCAAGCATACCTTCTCTTGACTTATTTGAACCAATGAAAACATCATTGGAAAGTCTGACCTTAAGGAAGTCTAAAAAGTTGTTGCTACTGCTTTGAAGAGAGCTAGATACTTGCTTACTCTTGCTTTTATTACACATTATATGGATAACATTCTGTTTTCTGCTGAAAATAGTAAAATTCTACAAGACTTACTTGCTAAAGGGAAAAGCAGATTAACCCACTATGAGTTGATTATAACCCCCAATAAAATTCAACACACTACTCCAGTCTTCTATTTAGGAAGATTGCTAAGTCTTCAGCAATCATTTCTCAAAGGGCACAGATTAGAAAATACATCTTAGAGACGCCAAATGAGAAAACACCCCAGAGCTTAGTAGGTGGCTGCTCTGGGAACCCCAGGGCAAGTGATGCCTCCAAGGCCCATACAAGTTTCTTTAAAACCTTGCTAATGTCCAGATTTGTCAATGTCCAGATTTGTCAAAGTCCAGCCTTGATGAGTCCAGGGTCAAAAGCTGAGAAAGGTAGGCCTAGAGTCAACAAGGAGGGACACTCAGACTGGCAACTTGTTCCTTTTTCTCTCTTTTGGGGCCAGACTGGTGTGTGTGTGTGTGTGTGTGTGTGTGTACTTGGGGGTGTCACAATTAGAAACTCAGAAGTAGTTCTACTGGATATGAACCCCAGATTCCGGTGCTTTACCAACTAAGCCACCTGAAGCTTCTGGTCTTCCTGCCAGAAAAAAAGCTGCTCTTTAGCTAATATCTTCATTGATTAACAATAGGCAATTTTAATTAGACTGACAAAGGGCTCCTACCTTGTTTGTTCAGACTTGCAACTGGCTAGGGGCTGAGTGAAGAACCTTTCGGTCTTTACAGCCAGCTCAGCAGTGGGATCCCAATACCCAAGTCCTCTCTCTGAGGCAAGCACAAGCAAGCAAACCTAATTGCTTGGAGCTCCAAAGCCAAGCTCAGACCCTGGTAAAGGCTTGAAGCCTATTAACCCCTTGCGAACCAAAAATAAAGGGGGGGGGGAATGAGGTCTCATGCATACATATGTACTTGAAAAATGTATGAAACAAGACATTTCAACCAACCAGTACCCACAAGCTTATGTATGACAATAATGTTGATTTCAGCTAGCATCTCCTCTACAGAAACGGCAGCAAGTTCAGGCTTTCCTCAGAGAAACCTCTTTCCTGACCACCTGCTTTAGCTGTTTCCATAGTATCAGCCCGAAAGTACACATAGACAATCAGACACACAGACCTGTACATATTTATATACATATTTGAAGAATGATACAAAGGAGATCCTTACATACGGTTAACATAGATTCATGTAACATATGTACAAAAAACAGATAGATGGACACATTTACATGCGAACACGTTTATATATATATACATTTACATATTTACAACTCGTGGATGAAAGGAATTCCAATGGGCTTTAACCAATGTTTACTGTCTGGTCATAGTTTTTATACTTCTGAGACAAAGCTCTCTATGTCATAGCATAATTACCTCACAGTGAAACACACAATCATAAAAACAACTGAATTTGAAAATACAACAGCATAATAGGTACATGTTTTTTTCACTGAAACTAAACATTTATTATCTACGTATCCATTACATGAGTTCATAGTGAGCTCAGAATAACAAAGGTTTGCAGGCCTAAAGATTAACAGGGTCCAAGAGGTTACAACAATATCTCTGTCTTTTCAATTAGGACTGACCTAGCCACATGTTTTCCAGCTATCCTTCGTTTATAGTGAGTTCAGGATAAATGATCTGTCCTGAATTTGTCCTGAATTCTGTCTTTCATTCCAAGATACAAAGTAAATTTAGAATGACAGTATTTTATGCCATAAGCTGACAAGGCATAAGAAACTACAACCGAACAGTTTGTATCTTTTGACATCAAGGTTGTTCTTAATTTAGATGTTTCTTGGTGGCCCATTACATTCTGAGCTCCCCATGTTGGGTACCAGGATTCATCATATCACCTCTAGACTGAAAGCTTTTCTGAAGCCACAAATCTGTCTCAGGTCTGTCTCCTAGTGAGGCACCGGGATGTCCACAGAAGTTTTTACTGCAGCTGTCAACATTTTATCAACTATTTAACTACTAAAACTGTTTATATCAAATAAGGAATTCTATAAACAAGAATTAATTCATCTGAATAGCAGTGCATCTTCATAAAGATCCCATAGAAGGATTGTTAAAGCAGAGTGAGTAAATACCAAGATTGTGAGGGTTCATACGATGTCAGATTTCTGAGAGATACAGCAGCACAAAAAGAGGGGGTGTCAGAGGCTGGAAGCAATTCTGGGGATACATCATGGTACAGACCTTGGAAAATGCCTTCCAGAAAGCTCATATGCCTACTGAACTTCCCTAATTCAATGGCTGTTGGCACAGACTGAAGTCCTACATCTATGGAGCCCACCAGAAACTGTCCACTGTCTGGAGGCACCTTCTCCACCATAGCTCCCCCTAGGGCCACTGATGTGAACCACCTCTGACCGGTACTGGACAACCAAGAAGTTTTCTGCAATTCGGTGACTGACCAGAGTCTGATCATGGAACTCCTGGAGCTGCCACCCAGGTGCTAGACAGAGTTTGAGGATGTTGATGGAGTGCAGGGGGCTAGCGCCGTGAGCATGTTATCTGCACAGCCTCTCTGTTTGGAGAACTTATTCCTGAGGGGCTGCCATCAAGATGCCTGGTTCCTTTCTGGCAAGCAGCAGGCAGCTGAAGAAAACCAGCTGGCAGCAAAGGATGCCACACTGCATCAGGCCTTGCTCTCACTGCCCCAGTACCAGACTGACCTCCTGCTCAACTTCAGTCATCCCCTGTCTAACAGGAGGTCTCTTGGCTCTGAAAATCTATCATGTCTACCTTAGGGCCTGGGTAACTTTGAACAACTGGTGACTAGTTTGACTCTTCATGACTCATCATTGTTCCTCAGTGAAGATGGTTGAAACACAACATACTTACTGCTGCTGAGGACTTCTGGACCCAGTTCTGGGGGGGGAGGAGTCTCTTTTCTGCTTATTCCCTAGATGTAAACATAAGACACTGCCTCTGCAGAAATAAACTTGCTTTATAAACAAAATAAAACAAACAAAAACCTCTATAAATGATTTCCAGCAAATGCTAGGAAACTTGAATTAGGTTAGACCTATGTTAAAAATTCCCACAGCACAACTACACCTTTATTGGGTGTTCTTAAGAGGAATTCTGATCCCTCATCTCCTAGAGGATGCACCAAACCTGCATGTACAGCACTCCAGCATGTGGAAAATACACCTAGAAATGCTCAACTTCAGCATATCTCAAATCCATACACTATTTCTATGCTGTTAGTTATCCTTTCTCCCAGCATCCCTCTGGAATGACTCTGGGATAATGGGTCAACAGAATGGATATCTATTACACTCCGAAAAAGGCTACCTATCACTCAATATTGACTTATGATTTCTGAATTGATACTTCTGGGCAGGCCTCAGACAAAATAATTAGTCAAAAGCTAATAAAAATTGTAATCCTCATAATAAGATAGTTGGAATTTTTAATGAATACTTCACATGATTCAGTGCTGGCTTTTGCTACATATTCTTTTCAAACTGATGCTCATTTTCCTTCTAGTAAACTTACTGATTTTGTATCAAAGCATGCTATTCTATTTCCAAAAAGTACCAGGCTTCAGCACATACACTCTGCACAAGCAGAATTTACAAATATCACAAGAGATAGTAAAGGGTTCCCTCATTTCTAGAGATGGTTCACAGATTTTTACCTACTCAGGTTCTTCAGTACAAAAGATAGAATTACACATGATTTACCTTGCTTCACAATGTCGTATCCTCAACTGCTAAACTTATATTCTGATCACATTACGCAGTCCTGGCTGTGCAATGGCTAGAAACAGCGCATATTACTCCAACAGGAACCTCTATTAATAGTTTACTACAATTAATTCAACACAAATTGCAAATTGAAGAGATTCATGTTTAGTCTGGCCATATTAGGCCCCATTCTAATCTTCCAGGACCTTTGTTTCAGGGAAATAGATGTGCAGATTCCTTTTTAACACCTTCTTGTTTCCTAGAAGCTAACCAAAAAGCAGCGCGAGAATCTCACAAAGCCTTCATCAAATGCTCCAGCCCTGAACAAATGGTTTTCCCTCACCAAAAAACAGGCTCCGCTGACAGTTAAGGAATGGCCTTCATGTGCAAAATTTAGTATCATGCCTCTATCCTCTTGTGACTCCGCGAGGATTACTGACAAATCATATCTGGTACATGGATGTTATTTATGTTTCTAGTTTGGGGAGGCTGAAATATGTTCACATCATTGTGGACAGTTCTTTATTGCTCATTTTTGCTGTCTCTCAATCAGGAGAAGCAGGTTAAGGATTTGTACTCAGAGCTTTCGCTGTGTTAGGCCTTTCACAGTATTGAAAACTGAAAATGCCGCCAACTCTTCTCAGGCATTTTGCAACACTTTGAGATACTCCACATCACAGACATTCCATATAACCCTCAGGGTCAATCTTTAGTGAAAAGAACTAATGAACAACTTAAACATTATTGGAAAGTAAAGACAGCAGAGAATAGTAATACAGCTTCTTCACAGTATTTTATCACCTATAATATACACTTTAATTTTTTTTCAATTTGGGAAAGAATGGCTTCAGTGTTGCAGAATCTTTTTTAGCCCTTCAAGGTCACAATCCTATTGGCCGCATACGTACTTGAATGTACTTCTACTGCTCTGTGAATGGACTGTACATTTCTTCTCATTTTCAATGTTTACACAGTTCTCTTGATGTGAATGAAGACACTGAGAGATTACATATGTAGAGATGAGTCCAGAGTAAGTTAGAAAAAAATTCCATAATGTGATATATGCTTTATAAAAATGATTATTTTATTTCACACACATAGGTGTTTTACCTGCATGGATGTCTGTGTGAGGATATTGGAACCCCTGGAACTGGAGTTACAGACAATTCTATGCTTCCATTTGTGGAGAAAATATTTAACCTAGATGCTCTAGAAGAACAGCCAGCGCCCTCCATTTCTGAGCCATTGTTCCAGATGCCTTTTTTGAGACAGGCTATTTTTTTTTATGAAAATAATTTTTTTAAAGTCATACAATAAACAGAATTTTATCATCCCTTCCTTTTTTATTATTTTTATTAATTACACTTTATTCACTTTGTATCCCCCCATAAGCCCCTCCCTCCTCCCTTCCCGATCCCACCCTCCCAACCCCTTCTTCACGCATGTCCCTCCCCAAATCCACTGATAGGGGAGGTCCTCCTCTCCTTCCTTCTGATCTTAGTCTATCAGATCTCATCAGGAGTGGCTGCATTGTCATCTTCTGTGGCCTGGTAAGGCTGCTCTCCCCTCAGGGGGAGGTGCTCAAAGAGCATGCCAATCAGATTATGAGACAGGCTATTTTTACAAAGCTATGGCCATCCTGGAACTCACTCTGTGGGCCAAGATGGTACCAAACTCAGAGAGTTCCAAATGCCTCTGTCTCCCAACCGTTTGAAATACATACCTGCACCACTCCACCCAGCTATGTTTTTTAAATGGCCTATCTTTGAATCAGAGAATGAAATTATAGTGTAAGATTTAAACAGGACGCCTCATTGTTTTGAACAGTAATACATCTTGGAATTTTACAGTGAATTAATTACAACTGGTAAATCGTGTCACATGCTCTCAATATTTTGGTTAATGTCTTTGCTCTTTAAATTTCATCTCTTTAAAGCTATTTAACTGTGTGTACAGCTGCACCATAGTGTGCGTGTGCCGGTACAGAACAATTTACAATAGCTATAGGACTATTATCTAGTTCCTCTCTGTGAGGAACTTCTAGAGATCAAAGAGAGCTAGTCAAGTTTGGCAGCAAGTTTGGGAGCAAGTGAGTGAACCCAATGGTCCTTATTTTGGTTTCAACAATGTTTATGTTATGTGCTGGTGTGGTACATACAATCTAAGTGTAACTTTCAAAGACAAACTTGCATTGGTAATATGGGTATTCAAGAGAAAGAACTCAGGCCGTCAAGCTTAGCAGCAACCGCCGTCACTCCTGAGACGATCCTCTGTCATTCTGCTGTGTTTCTGAGAAGTGTTAGGAACAAGTATGCAGTCTTCAGAATAAACTATCATAATCCAAAAATTAATGACGACATAACTACCATTTTAATTTGAAAATAGTTTTTATTATTATTCAAACTGTCCTGTGTTCCTGTATTCTTGGATGACAATGTCTACAGTTTGAAAAGGAAATAATATTTTAATGATGGAATGGTTCTAGGAATCTTACTCAAGCACCAATGAGAGCTCAGTGGGGAAAATGAATTGATAAGGCAAGATATAGCTCATTTACTGGGTACCTGGGTGATCTTTTTGTCGGTATAAATTCTTTCATGCTTTTGAAGAGGATTGAGACATGTAAAGGCTTTACCACATTGATTCCATTCATTGGATTTCTCGTCAATATGATATCTCTCATGCATGTGAAGACTGTTAATATATGCAAAGGCTTTTCCACACTGATTACACTTAAACTGTTTTTCTCCACTATGAATTCTTTCATGCCTTTGAAGATCACTGTTACGTACAAAGGCTTTACCACACTGATTACATTGATAGGGTTTCTCTCCAGTGTGAATTCTTTCATGCCTTTTCAGATTACTGGGGCATGCAAAGGCTTTACCACATTGATTACATCCATAGGGTTTCTCTCCGGTATGAATTCTTTCATGCATTTGAAGATCACTATGATACGCAAATGCTTTACCACACTGATTACATTTAAAGGGTTTCTCTCCAGTATGAATTCTTTCATGCCTTTGAAGATCACTACAATATGCAAAGGCTTTACCACATTGATTACATTTATATGGTACCTCTCCTGTATGAATTCTTTCATGGTTGTGGAACTGACCTTTATATACAAAGGCTTTACCACATTGATTACATTTATAGGGCTTTTCTCCAGTATGAATTCTTTCATGACTTTGGAGATGACTGTTATGTGAAAAGGCTTTACCACATTGATTACATTCATAGGGTTTCTCTCCTGTATGAATTCTTTCGTGGATTTGAAGATTATTCTTCCATGAAAAGGCTTTACAACAGTGATTACATTTATAGGGTTTCTCTCCAGTATGAATTCTTTCATGCATTTGAAGATGGCTGTTACACATAAAGGCTTTACCACATTGATTACATTTATATGGTACCTCTCCTGTATGAATTCTTTCATGGTTGTGGAACTGACTTTTATATGCAAAGGTTTTACCACACTGATTGCACTCATAGGGTTTCTCTCCAGTATGCATTCTTTTGTGTATCTGAAGAGTACTCCCACATGTAAAGGCTTTACCACACTGATTACATTCATAAGTTTTCTCAACAGTATGAATTCTTTCATGCCTTTTCAGATTACTGGGACATGCAAAGGCTTTACCACATTTGTTACATTTATAGGGTTTCTCTCCAGTATGAACTCTTTCATGCCTTTGAAGATCACCGAGATATGCAAAGGCTTTACCACACTGATTACATTTAAACTGTTTTTCTCTAGTATAAAGTTGTTCATGGATTTGAAGAACACTGTTATATGAAAAGGCTTTACTATACTGATTACATTCATAGGGTGCCTCTGTTGTATAATTTCTTTCATGGCTGTGAAACTGACTTTGATATACAAAGACTTTATCACATTGATTACATTCATAGGATTTCTCTTCAGTACGACTCTTTTCATGCCTTTGAAGATAAAACTGCTTCTTTCCATTGACCATAGGATAATGTGGCTTGTATCCAGAGGGACAGTTTATATAACTATTAAAGGAAAAATAACAAATAAGAGATGTTTGTTTTGCATTCACACAGTTTGACTTTATGTTCTTCACAGACATGTTGTATAAAGATTTGTTTCTCCACCACAAACAACCTTCTTGACTCTCATGAACTGTCCCCCTCACTAAGTCCCCCCCTTACAGTAAGTCACTTCAAGTAAATGAGTAACCCTAAATTTGCTATGGACAATGAGCTTATAACAGGTCTTGGATATCCACTAGTCTCCTTATCAATGTGTGTGCTTTTTATAATTGAATGGTGTAAAACTAAGTAGATGTTCTCACGTGGCTATTGGTATAATGTTCTTGTGGAATGTATACAATTTACCCTTGTTCACTGACATGCTGATTTCTCTACCCCACTATCTGGTTTCAGTCTGGACATCACATTGGGATGTTTATTCTAAGCATCACCTGTCTCAAAGTTTGTGTAAATATGCTACCATTTGTTCTCAGTATTGCCAATAAAAACAACCAGCCAACACTGAGCAATGGTCCAAAGAGGAGGAGAAAGAGGTGAGTGGGAGGAAAGGCTGGGAGATCAGCAGAAGAGGACTTGGAAACACCAGGAGAGATGAAATGGATCTAAGATAAAATTAAAAGGCAAGTATAATGTGGAAAATCTGAATGGGAGGAAGCTATGCAGGTTTGGAAGTTTAGGATGGAATAATTATTACCCAGCATTGTGTTCTAGATTAATTAAATAAATCCCAGTCTCTGTGTGGTAATTTGTGTATACAGCTGGTTTAGGAATAACCACTCTTTAACTAAAAGATAAATCAATATTAAATATTAATAATAAACAACACGTGACTATAATTAAAATTATGACATCTCTTAAGGCCTTGTTATCTTTTCTTGTTTCTCAAAGAAATACTTTGCAAACGCCATACACCTGACATTAAGTTATATGGTATTGTGAGAATTTATTATCCTCACAAAGCTGTGATTGTTTACACCATTTTTTAATTAAAACTTCAAGGTATATTAAAATATACATGTTTTAATATACGTAAGTACATATGTATCAGATTGCAAATAAAACTTACTCTCCATATCTTGTAGAACTTTGACAATGTTCTTCAATCTTGTGGTCCTCCCATTTATAGCCTAAAATACAGTACCAGAAAATGTATATTACTGGAAATTATGCAAAATTTAAACTAGAATCTTCAGTGAACCTTAGAACAATGCCTAATTTATTTACCATATTCTTCCTCTCTCACAATCAAAATCACAGAAGAGCGCCAATATCTAAGAAAGGTTTTTCCCTTGTTAAAAAGTGAAGAAAAATGTATGTTATTACCTATACAAGTAAGGTTCCAGTAGGTCTCCAGCATCACATCTTTGTAAAGATTCTTCTGGGAAGGGTCCAGCAAAGCCCACTCTTCATGAGTGAAGTTCACATGCACATCCTCATAGGTCACTGCATCCTAAAGTATACCATATATATATATATATGCATATGTATACATATATATGTATAAATGTGCCCGTGTGTGCATGTCTGTATGTGTCTGTGTGTCAATTTACCTAAAAAAATACATACATAAATATAATAGAGATGGTGAGAAACTTCACTGAGAATATATTTACATAATTCTGTGTGATCAGCATTAATTTCATGCCATAGAATTTCAAATGTAGCCACCGCTCGACTTAGACGGAAACTCAAGCCTCTCAATTCTGTACACACTGATAAGGCATTACAGGAGAAATGACTAGCAGCATATACAGAGACCTGTAAACAGCAATATTATTGAGGATACATCAACAAAATTGTACCAAAATTACTAACTTCAAAAACAAATGGAAAACATGGGCTTGGTGGTGCTCACGTTTAATCCCAGAACTCAGAAGGCAGAGACAGGTGAATCTCTATGAGTTCCAGGCCAACCTAATCTATGTGGTGATTTTCTGGACAGCAAAAGGTACATATAATGAGACCAAATCTCAAAGAAAGAAGCAAACAAAAAAGACAGAAAGCACACAGGTCCTCACTCGAAATTCCTCCAAAGAGTTAAATGTTCACTTGAGAAATGTACTTGTCTATCAGAAAAGTCACTCTGTATAAACTATGAGGCTAACAAGATATGCCTATGAAAAATGCATCTTAATAAGTTACTGACTGATAAATCAAAATGTTCTCAAAAAGATTAGTAAATTATGATCCTAAGAAAATAAAACACGAACACCACAAACAAAAACAGCAGGCTACATAATGATGCTACAATGACGATCACCTGTTGCTTTTGCAGAGGACCTGGATCAGTCCCCAGCACTCACTTTGAGGCTCCCAACTATTCCTAACTAAGACTGAGAGCGTTCAACGCTCTCATTTCACTTCGGCTCAACACCAGGTTCACAGGGTTCACCAGGTTCACCAGGTTCATGTGGTTCACATCCATAAATATAGGCACGAAACTCATGCGCACAATTTATTTTCTCATTTAGTTATTCACTGTGCATACAAATTGTATACCCCTCTGTCCTCTCAAGGTCCTTCCCTCACTCCCTCTTCTTACTCTCCCCCCACCCTAATCCTCAAAAAAGGGGAGCACCCACAAAAACCCACCCCCGACACATCTGAACTGAGAACTTTCTCTTTCAAACTGGCCAGGCAAGGAAACCCTGCTGGGGGAAAATGATAGAAAAGCATGCAACAGGGTGCAAGTCCCAGACAAACCCCTCTCCCCTTCCTAAGGAACCCACATGAAGACCAAACTACCCATCAGCTACATATGTATAGGGGCTTAGGTCCAGTACATCCATGATCCTGGGGTGCTTCAGTCACCACAACCCCCCTGGGCTCAGGTTAGTCGGCTCTGTCGATCTTCTTGTGGAGCTCCTGGGTCAGTCTGTCCTTGCCCTGACACTTCCACAAGGCTCCCTAAGCTATGCCCAAAGTTTGGTTCTGCATCTCAGTTTCTATTTCAACCCATTGCTGGATGAAGCCTCTCAGAGGACAGCCATGGTAGACTCCCATCTTCAAGCACAGCAGAGTATCATTAACAAGGTCAAGAGTTGGCTCTTTCCCTTGGGGTGGGTCTCAAGTTGGGCCAGGCATTGGTTGCGATTCCCTCCATCTCTGCTCTATCTTTATCCCTGCACATCTGGTAGGCAGGGTATATTTTGGGTCAAATATTTTGTGGCTGGGTTCGTGGTACCCTCCCTCCACTCAAAGTCCTGTCAGGTAAGAGGGTGGCTTCTTCAGTCTACATCACCCCACTCTTAGGGGTCTCAGCTAAAGCCACTCCTATGTCTACCCAGGAGCAGGCACTGTTGTAGGTCTCCAGCTTTTCTCAGAGATGACCCTGCCCACAGATTCTCTTCTCTCTGCAAGCCCTCCATTCGCCAGCCTCCTTTCTCCCCACAGCTGATCCCCATCCTCGTTTCCCTCAGCATTCCCTCTCCTATCCTGCTCCCTCTCTTCAACCACATGCGAGATCTATTCTATTTCCTATTCTGAGTAAGATTCAAGCATCCTCCTTCAGGACCTCCTTTTACTTAGTTTATTTGGGTATGTGAGTTATAGTATGGTTATCCTGTACTATACAGCTAATATCCACTTATAAGTAAGTATATACTATGTGTCTTTCTGGGTCTGGGTTACCTCACTCAGAATGATCTTTTCTGATTCTATCCTTTGCCTGCAATTTCATGCTTTCCTTGTTTTTAATAGCTGACTAATATTCCATTGTGTAAATGTACCACACTTTCTTTATCCATTCTTCAGTTAACAAACATCTGGGCTGTTTCCAGTTTCTGGCTATTAGGAATGAAGCTACTATGAACACAGTTGAGCAAATGTCTTTGTATTGTTCTCTTTGTTTCTGGGTTATTGATTTCAGCCCTGAGTTTGATTGCTTCCTGCTGTCTACTCCTCTTGGGTATGTTTGCTTCCTTTTTTTCTAGAGTTTTTGGGTGAGCTGTTAAGTTGCTAGTATGAGCTCTTACTACTTTCTTTATGAAAGCACTTGGTGCTATGAAAATTCCTCATAGAACTGCTTTCGTTGTGTCCCATAGGTTTGGATATGTTGTGCCTTCATTTTCATTGAATTCTAGAAAGTCTTTAATTTTTTTTCTTTATTTCCTCCCTGACCCAGTGGTCATTAAGTAGAGAGTAGTTCAGTTTCCATTACATTGTAGGCACTCTATTGCTTCTAGTGTTGTGAAGTCTAGCTTTAATCCATGGTGGGAACAAGAAGGGAAGCTGAGGGGGGACATCTCTTTGTCAAGCTGGAAGCCTGCGATGGGGGTAGGCTCTTGGGAGGACATGGGTGTGACTCTAGCTCCCAACAGGAGGGACATGAAGACTGAAGTGACCACCTCCTAGCCTGGCAGGACTAGTGGAAGAAGGGGAACAACAACCTACCAACAAAATCTGTGATCCAAAAATTACCCAGCCTACAAGACTGAAGAAATGTCCAACCAATAATTGGCCCAACCTGAGACCCACCCCATGGTAGAGAACCAGCCCCTGACACTAATAATGATTGCCATGCTTGCTGAAAGGAGCCTAACTTGACTATAGTCTGGGAGGCTCCAGCCAGCAGTGGATCAGAACAGATGCTGGGACTTGCAGCCAAGCATGGGGCTGAGCTCTGTGGGTCCTGTGGAAGTGTTGGGGAAAAGATGGAAGGACCTGGAGGACACAGAAATCTCACAAGAAGACCAACAGAAACAACTAACCCAGTCCCATGGGGGCTTTCAGAGAGACTGAGACATCAGCTAAGGAGCAGGCATGATCTGGACCTAGGCCCCTGCACACATGTGGTCGATGGGCAGCTTGGTCTTCATAGGGATCACCTAGTGAATGGAATGGGGCTGTTTCTAACATGGACTCTATTGCCTGCTTTTGGACCACCACTCCTAATAGGGCTGCCTCGCCTGGCCTCAGGGGATGAGGATATGCTCAGTCCTGATGTGACTTGGTGAGCTGGGGAGGGTTGATATGGAAGGAAGGGGCTCCCCTTTTCTGAGGGGAAAAAGGAGATGGAAAGGGAGAAGGGGAAGACTGGGAGGAGAAAAGGGAAGGAGCACCCTTGGGATGTAAATAAAAAAGAAAATTAAAAAGAAATAGGGAAGACTCACAAGGAGAAACAGTGACTCGAATGTATAATCCCAACATTTTACATCATATACATGTCATTTAAAAAGGAAAGGTGTATTTGGAGAACAGTACAGGCTCTAAGATCAACATTAATAAGAGGGACCTCATGACTGAAAAACTTCTGTACAGCAAAGGACACTGTCAACAGAACAAAATGGAAGCCAACAGATTGGGAAAAGATCTTCACCAACCCTACATGTGACAAACAGCCTATATCCAAAATACATAAAAAACTCAAGAACTAAAACACTAACAAAGAAATAATCCAATTAAAAAATGGGATACAGAGCTAAACAGAGAATTCTCAACAAAAGAATCTCAATGGCTGAGAAGCACTTATAGAAATGCTCAGTGTCATTAGTCATCAGGGAAATGCAAATCAAAATGATTCTGAGATTCAATCTTATACCTAGGGCTAAGATCAAAAACTTATGCACATATTTTAAAAATTAAAAAAAAAACTTAAAACATACAGAGGAAAAGGGAGAATGTTGCACACCTGCAATCCAATCATCTGTAGATCAGGATTAATGTCATCCATGTATGTCATCCTGGTGAAAAAAATTATACCCTCTGCCAAAGATCAAAAGTCAGGATTGGGGCTGGAGAGATGGCTCAGAGGTTAAGAGCACTGCTTGCTCTTCCAGAGGTCCTGAGTTCAATTTCCAGCAACCACATGGTGGCTCCCAGCCACCTGTAATGGACTCTCATGTGCAGGTGTACATGCAGGCAGAACATTGTATACATAATAAAATAAATAAATCTTTAAAAAAAGTTAGCCAATTAATCTCAATTTTAAAAAAACTCAGGAATGGCTAAAGCTCAGCACAGTAGCAAATGCTACACATGTAGAAAAATCTAATTCCATAAGACAAAAAAAAACACACACATAAAAATATAAGGGTGTAAAAATGGCTTTTCATGGAAACGCAATTGCTTCTATTTCACTGTACATTATTTAGGGACAGAGTCTGTAATGGTGGTGATGATGTAGTTGCATAAGAAGGGGGTTGCACAGTTTCAACCACACTAGAAAATAAGTGTGGTGACGATATAAACACTCAAAGCCCACCCCGAGGGACTAACTTCCTCCAGAAAGGCAACTCCTCCTAAAGGTACCATAAGCACCCCAATGAAAGTCACAAAGTCACACACCAGACACAAATGCTCAAATACATCACCATCCCTGGGAGATTTTTCATTCAACCCATGACATTGCCACAGAGGTCATGACAGGCCCACACTCAACTCAGAATGCAAAATGCATTTATCTTAACTACAATAATCTTCATATTATGTCACAGTCCCAACACTGTTGTAGTGTCCATGTTTCTCTTAACACTCAAGGCAGTCTCCTGACTCTTACAGAAGTGTCCTCCCCATTATGACTGGAGGGTCTGTCTGGAGTCCCTGATTAGCTACTGAGGCCTGCAGAGATTGGCACTGCAGGAGAACTTGTGCTCGACTGCAAAAAGGGCCCTGAACTCTTCCTGCACTCAGTGCGCATTTCTCCTCCATCTAAGGAGAGGGTTTCTAGCATATGCAGATTATGAAACAATGTGAAGTTTGGTAGCACTACCTCACGACTGAAAGGGCGCCCAGGCAATCCAGGTCAAATTTAAACCACTTAATTCACCAGGCATCAACAGTTTTTAAAAGGCTCACCTGGATTGCTCACACCTCTCTCAATTGAACATTGGTAGCCAAAACATTAACACTTTCCTGACATTCTGTGGTAGCACTGGCCTGTCATTACAACATTTGGAAAGTGGAGGCAGGACATCAAAAGTTTATGCTTAGTCTACAGAGTGAATTCAAGGATAGCCAGGGATACACAAAGAAACCCTGTCTCAAAAAAACAAAACAAAACAAATTAAGCTAGCTTTGTCTATGACAACAAACACCAACAATTAGAACTCCCAAAGTACAGGTGATCAGGGTGAGGACCTGGGATGAAAAGACATGGATAGAAAATTCATCTTTCATAACATGATGGCTCATGTTAAGTTTATTAAGGGGTTCCAAGATGGTGACGACCAATGTGTATAGTATCTAAAGGTGAGTAAACAGGGGGCTGGATCCAAAACACCAACTTTGGTGCTTCTCAGACTAACGGAGAGAAGTCTGGGAGAGGGGGACAATCAGATCCAGGCCCTGTGGCTCTCTCCGGGGTCTAGGAGTCACAAACTGTGAGCTCTCTGCCCATTATACAGGCCCTCAGTTCCAGGGACAAGTAACCCCACAGCCACATAACCTAAAGAAAGGAAGCGCACAAGCACACACTCACACTCTATCACCACCAAAATCAAAATAACAGGAAGTAACAACTGGTCATTAATCTCTCTCAACATCAATAGCCTCAAGTCCCCAATAAAAAGACACAGGCTAACAGAATGGATATGTAAACAGGCCCCATCATTCTTTTGCATACAAGAAACACAGCTCAGCAATAATGATAGACATTGCCTCAGAGAAAAAGGGCTGGAAAAAGGTTTTCCAAGTAAACAGACAAAAGAAACAAGCTGGAGTAGCTATTCTAGTATCTAATAAAATAGTTTCAACCAAAATTAATCAAAAGATATTGGGAAGGACACATCATACTCATCCAAGAAAAAAATCCACCAAGCTGATGTCTCAATTTTGAATACGATGTGCTAGGGAAGGTTAACTGAGGAATGAACTAATTGAAACAAAAATATGGGAAATCCAGACATTAGAAAAAAGCATGCTATGAGAATAGTACATTTACTTGAGATCTACAGGCATTTTTTTCTTGTATTTGCATGTCAGCTTGTGACATTTAAGTATGTGTCACATTAGGATTACAAATATGGCAGGCATGGTAGCTTATGACCTCTATTCTAACCACTGGAAGGCAGAGGCAGATGGATCTGTAATTTTTGTGCCACCTAGGACTTACACTGTGAGACATGGCCTCAAAAATTGTGTGTGTGCCTATCAGAATGGCCAAGATCAAAAACTCAAGTGACAACACATGCTGGAGAGGTTGTGGAGAAAGGGGAACCCTCCTCCACTGCTGGTAGGAATGTAAACTTGTACAACCACTCTGGAAATCAATCTGGTGCTTTCTCAGACAACTAAGAATAGCGCTTCCTCAAGATCCAGCTATACCACTCTTAGGCATATATCCAAAGGAGGCTCAAGTGCACAATAAGGACATTTGCTGTTTGTAGCAGCTTTATTTGTAATAGCCAGAAGCTGGAAACAACCCAGATGCCCCTCAACTGAAGAAATTGTGGTACATCTACACAATGGAATATTACTCAGCAATGAAAAACAAGGAAATCATGAATTTTGCAGGTAAATGGTGGGAACTGGAAAGGATCATACTGAGTAAGCTATCCCAGGAGCAGAAAGACACACATGGTATATACTCAGTCATACAGACATATAATATAGGATAAACCTACTACAATTTGTACACCTAAAGAAACTAATCTAGAGGGAGGACTCTGGCTAAAATGCTCAATCCCCATCCTGAAAGGCAAAGAGGATGGACATCAGAAGAAGAAGAAAACAGGAAACATGTTAGGAGCCTACCACAGAAGGCCTCTGAAAGGCTCTGCCCTGCAGACTATCAAAGCAGATGTTGAGACTTATGGCCAAACTTTGGGCAGAATGCAGGGAATCTTATGAAAGGCGTGGGAAATAGTAAGATCTGGAGAGGACAGGAGGTCCACAAGGAGAGCAACAGAACCAAAAAATTTGAACACAGGGGTCCTTCCTGAGACTCATACTCCAACCAAGGACCATTCATGAAGATAACCTAGAACCCCTGCACAGATGTAGCCCACGGCAGTTCAGTATCCAAGTGGGTTCCATAGTAATGGGAACAGGACTTCGTCTGACATGAACTGATTGACCTGCTCTTTGATCACCTCCCCCTGAGGGAGGAGCAGCCTTACCAGGCCACAGAGGAAGACAATGCAGTCACTCCTGATGAGACCTAACAGACTAGGATCAGAAGAAAGAAAAAGAAACCCTCCCCTACCAGTGGACTTGGGGAGGGGCATGCCTGGAGAAGGGGGAGGAATGGAGGGATTGGAAAGGGAGGAAGGAGGGAACTAGAGGGGGGGATACAAAGTAAATAAAGTGTAATTAAAAATAAAATAAATTTAAAAAATAAAAAAAGAAACTATCTGAAGACTGTAAAAAAATTGTATGTGTGTGTATATATGTAATATATACATATATATGTATATACATATGTATGTACATATATATATACACACACAATTCTTGAATATATATATATACACACATATGGAATGGATAACAAACAGAAATTCTTTGTTGTAGAGAGACAACTCCCTTGAATATGATTCTTGAAGATTATGAGTATAACCTGTGAATTTATTTTTCTCATATAAATGATCCTCATAATTATTTGAATGCTTTTATGTTGTAAAAAAAATCAATGTTTAGGGCTGGAAAGATGGCTCAGTGGTTAAGAGCACTGCCTGCTCTTCCAAATGGACCCAGGTTCAATTCCCAGCACCCACATGGCAGCTCACAATTGTCTGTAATGCTAATTCCAAAGGATCTGACACCTTCACGTAATGCACATAAAATAAAGTTAAATAAATAAAAAGAAAAATCAATGTTTAAATTTTTAAAAAGTAAACCTGTTGTTTTAAAATTAGAGGGATGTAACATTTAAATTTTTCTCTGGAGATATGGTTCATCTGTTAAAAGCACATATTGCATTTGTAGTGAAAACTCAAACTGTACTCCAGCACTTATATCAGGCTGTTACACAAAGAAACCTTGACTCAAAATTCAAAATAAACAAAAGAGTAAACAGCATTTACTTAAGGGACTGTTTGCTTCTTCGTTTTTTGTTTTTTGTTTTTTTGAGACAGGGTTTCTTTCTGTATTCTTCTCTATCCTGGAACAGACACACATCCGCCTGCCTCTGCCTGTAAGGTGTTGGGATTAAAGACTTGAGCCACCACTGCCCAGTTTACTTACGGTTTGTTATTGTTGTTTTGTCTAGTTTAGTTTTGTTCTGAGGAAGGCTCTCTCACTGTGGAGCCCTAGCTGCCCTGGAACTCACTATGTTGACCAGGCTGCGCTTATACTCACAGATGTCTGCCTCTCTCAGTCTGATGAAATAGGAATAATATGGAAAGCACAGTAGAACATGAATTGTCTGAAATAGGGGTGCTCTTTATAAGCACCACTCTTAGCCAAAAGTTCATGGTTCTGGGTAGGGCTGAAATCTGCCTTCCAGAACAGCTTCTTTCCTTCTTTCCACCTGAAGAAAACTCCAGTTGTCTTGCTGAGCCATTGGGTCTAAGGCTTTCATTTCTGCCTTTTCCAGTACTCCTCAACCCTCCCGCACTTCTACTTCCCACCGCAGTTTTCCAGTTGCACAGCCAACTTTGCTACCCTTTAAGAAACCAGAGAGTGGAGCGCTACTCCTTGTTCTTGTTTGCCCTTTTCAGGCAGTTTTTGTTTCTCCATCCAGAGTTTTTCCACCTGCTCAGGCATTCTCCCAACATTTTGGAAATGGAATATGGGAACTGGGGGAAGAAGAAAGAAAAACAAAACAAAACAAAAATCCCCTTCAGGAGCTAAGCAGAGGTCATACCAGTGAGAGCAGCCACAATGAATTCTTTGCTGACATCTGGAAAAGAAGTATGATTCCCTTCATGCCCTGCAGTTTCCTCTACATTTTCCTCTTTGCCCCTTTTCCTCCCTCCATTCAACTTGAGCTATTTAAGCCAACCCCTGCATTTCAATAAATGAGTTTTCCCCCGCAAAAATCTACCAGGTTGTTGCTTATCATTGGTACCCTAGACCATGCTCTCCAATTCCTCCACATCCTGAGACCACTGGTGTGGTATGTGAGACCACAGCTCCACTACATCCTAACAGCACCGGTGCTCAAAGGCCTATCAGGGGCAGGGGACCCACAACTGGTCCCAAGGACCCTTTGGAACACACATTAGAGCATGAGTACTCCCCTCCAAGGCACAATGACATATTGCCTTGCTACCCCAACCTAAAGCTCATCTGATTCTTCCTTCCTCCTTTACTTTTCACTGGAGCCATCATGAGGAACTGACAGAAAGGGACAACTGATAATTCACGCAAGGATAACTCCTCAGCAATGACTAAAGGCCCTTAGTCCTCTAGTCTGATCCCTACATCCTTTTCCACATCAGCAAGAACACATCTCTAAATCTCTCTGAAAGAACCCAGCCATGCAACAATCAGTTAAAAGCCCTGAGATTGGCAGATGGTCTTCTTAAATTTGTGGGCAGACTCACACCTGGTTTTAGTGGACTCCCCTGGAACTCCTCCAGTCCTGGGAATAGAACCCTTTGATGACAGCTTCCCTACTTTTTTGTCTTGGAAAATTCTGCTTCTCACCAAGAGTCCCATATTAGGGCCCTCTGGACACTCATCAAGCTGTAGGGGATTAAACTTTCCCAGAAAGAAGCAATTTCCTTCTGGTAGGAGGTCCTTGGAAGATCTCCAGTGACTCCTATGACTCTGAGGTCTGGATGGACCCAGGGGGCTTATACTACATAAAGGCAAGAAGTCCAAGAAGGGGTGCACCCCTTTGTCCTCCCCATCACTGCAGTACAAGAGGATGGCATCATGCCCACTAGACCAAATCTACTCTCCTGAGCCTAAGTGCTGCTCTTAACACACCACATGACTGACTGACTGGCTGTCAGTACTCCTTACCAAGCACCCTGTTCCTTCAATGGGAGAATTTATATAGAAATGAATGCTTCCCACAGATCAGAAAAATCAAAATAAAAGCCAACAAAATATCTCTTGAGGCTTCAATGAGCTTTTCAGACAAAGTAACTTCTCCACAAGAAAACAAGAGGCTACCCAAACTCTTTATTGTTCGACTGGGTACTTTGATTGTTTAGACCAACTTGCCCTTTTCTGAAGAGCCTTTTTTTGAGACCCAACGGTCAGCTCAACTTGCTGATGTAAAAGAACTGCTTTAGACCCATCATCGGTCACCTCAACTTGTTGCTAGCATAAAAGAATCTGTGCAAAGTCAGGTTGACCATAAACTCTATTTATGTTCAATGAGAAACTCTACGGCCTTGCCACTCCTGGAAGCTGCCAGGCACGCTTTCAAGGCTAGCTAGAACTGGTTATCGAAAATAACTTTAGAGCTGACCTCCCTGTACTCTATGCACCCCTCTGTGTGCACTGACTACGGTGTTCACTTTTTAAAAGCTTTTTATTTACCTTTCTTTTATGCACATTGGGCTGTGCATGCATGTCAGGTCTTGGAGTTGCAGATAGCTGCGAGCTGTCTCACAATGTGGGTGCTCAGATTTGAACCTGGGTTCTCTGGAAGAGGTCAGTGCCCTTAACTCTCTCCAACCCCACAGTTCGTATCTTTAAAAGCTCTAAAGAACATTTAAAGCACATTGACTCTAAAGAACATTTGACATTGCAGTTCGGCCCCCAAATTTGGCTGCGTCCCTGATGATTAGTTGGGATGTGCGTTCAATAACCAATCAGTTCTGAGATTGATGTCTAGATGGTTTATGTGGCTTCCTTTGGACACCAACAGATCAAATATGCCTTTGTGCCCTTCAGGCCTGGGATCACATAACCAGCCCCTTCTACATTCAAAAACAGGGATTCCTCACTTCTCTTCCTCCAGCAAAAACCGGAGAAACCCCTCTCTGGCTTTGTTCTTAGAACAAAAAGGAGCACAGAAAGAAAAATCCCTGATCCTGTGGCTAGAGAAATCCTCCATAAAAGATTAATTTGAGAGGGCGTGAGCTCAGAACACCAGCTGGCATAGCAGGTTTGAAAAATAAACATTATGTAATTGGATAGTTGCCACTCAAGACATTAAGAAGGCTTCCCATAAGGCTGCTTCCTTCACCCAGGTCTTCATGGTAGCCCTTACGACAAAAGAAAAATGTCTTAAATGTAGAAAGCAGAGACACTGGAAGGGCACGTGTCCTAACTCTGGACCATCTAAGGGCTTGGAAGCCACTCCTCCTAAAACCATCTGCCATAACAAATTCCATTGGAAAAAGAATGATTGTTTTACCTGTGATAAAGATGGTAAGCCCCTCAAGCCTTTAGACACTAAAAGGGGCAACCCTGAGCCCTGTCAATGAGAAGGAAAACCCATAAAATCCTGTGGGTCACTAACATTTTGGAAGGCTCAAACCCCAAACTCAATATAAAAATTGGGGGATAAGCATTTAAACGCCTAATTGACACTGGAGTAGACGGGACTGTATTTAAATGATCTGAGGTACCACAGCGCTGGGAACTAATTGGTGACAACTAATGGGCACAGGAAGCTCCTCCTGGGCATATCCACAAAAGAGGCCTTCAAATGGAAGTATCCAGATGCTGCGTTTGGCCTTATCAGATCACTTACCAAGGACCTGGCCACCAACCTGTTGGAGAGAGATATCTTAGAATAGATATCTCTCTACCCCACTCTCTTTCCCATGTTCCTAGATGTGCTCCCTAGTAGCATGGAAAGTAAAAGCATCCAGATAAAGGACTATGACAAATGTCCTCCAAGGTCATCCCAATTCTAGGAGCCACTGTTAGACATGATGCTCCCTGCCTTGACAGGTCTCTGATGAACCCATCTGGGTTGAACAATGGCCTTTACCCATGAAGAAATCAGAAGCTCCTACTCAGATCATTAAAGAACAACTCTAATTCCAATGTATCCTTCCCAATTAAAAGGAATTCTGGGGGATGGCAGCTATCACAAGACCTGTGGGCTACCAACAAGACCATGAGAATCTGTGGATCCCCTCAAAGGAGCCTTCCCTTTGTCTCCGCAATCCCTCCAGTACTCCACTATTGGCCACAGATACTAACGATTGTTTTTCCTCTACTCCCCTATGCACTAAAGACTGTCAATATTTTGCCTTTTCAGTACCCCAAAATTAAGAACTCTGGGCCAGTCTCCTGACATCAGTGGGGAGTCCTCCCCCAAGGGATGGCCAATAGCCCCACTATATGTCAGGAAGTGTTTATTGTTGCCATGAAACCATATTTAGAAATAGGAATACACATATATCATTATATGAATGATATCTTGGCCTGGGAAGATCAAAACACTTCACCCCATGACCTCAAAGACTTACTTGTCCCTGTTCTAACAAAAAATAGGATTCAAAACAGATCCTAATAAGATACAATTCATTCCCTCCCCTACTCTTAACCTCAGTCCATCACAAGCCTGTTTTAACATTCCCTCAAGTGCTAAATCTCAATACCCTCCAGAGTTTCTTAGAAAACCTCAACTGGCTCCAGCCATAGCTGTCTATCACTACAAAAAAACCCTACAGCCTTTCTGATTTCCTGAAGTGAAATAATCCCCCAATCCCAAGGCTCACCTCCCAGGTCAATCAAACCTTTTTCAAGATTAATGTGCAGCTCTAGGACATGTCCCTGGCGCAATACACAAACAGACACAACTGTCCAGCTCCTCATCTTCAACCCTTCCCTCACCCTCATGGGGGCCCCATATCAGTCTAAGGAAATTTTGGGATGGCTCCACACTACTATTAGCAGCACTCCTGGCCTCCTAATAGAGATTGATGCCCTGGCCTCTGTCATAAAGCTAGGAAGAGATAGGGCCTTACAAACACAGGGTGAAAAACCAGACATCCTCGTGACCCCCTATTCTTTCTCAGATGTCCAATAATTACTTAAAAATTATTGCCACTTTGCCATCAGCCTGATGGGTTTCTCTGAACAAATTAATAACCATTATCCCAATGAGAAATTCTCTGCTCAGCCACTCTTAACATGGCTGCCCCCCCGCCGTCATCTCTTTTCACCAAAACCAATTCCTGAGGCCCCTTCCCTCTTCACCCAAAGAGGAAGATAGAAGGCTAAAGTCATGCTTTTCCACCCTGAAGATCAACCCCAACTATTAGTTTCCAGGAGCTCCCTGGCTACTCCCCAAATTCAGGTATGCTATGCTGTCTACATGGCCATTAAAGAGAAAGACGGCCCTTTCAGCTTATTTTCTAATGCCATGTCTACTGTTAGCTTCCTCCCCTGAATGCAGATCTTTTGTACAGTCAGAAGAAAAGCTCCTCTTCCCCCTGGTCATGAGACAAAAAAGAAAAAAGAAAAAGAAAAAGAAAAAGAAAGAAAAGAAATCTTCATCTCTCTGCTGGTTAAATTGGGACATACCACATCTCACTGGGAGCAGGGAACCACAGGAGTGGCTCTGGTACAGACCCACCACCTTTCCTATCTAGATATTTGTTGGAGGCATGTGGCTAAGGAAATTTGCATAATTTACAATAATATATATTTTCTGGTACTATAGTGGAGGCTACAGATGAGAAAAGCACAATATTGAAGGTCACTGTGAAAGTTCTGGAAGGTAATTTTCATGTGCAAGGTAATACATATGAGCCGCTAAAGAAATGTGAGTGTACTCGGAAGCTTTAAGGAAAAGGCACAGGGTAGATAAGCACAGCTTTGTGATGACTGTTAAATTCTCACGATACCATGTACATCAATGTCAGATAGCTGGTCAGTTCTGCAAGGTATTCCACTAACAAGTAATACAAGGAAACAGCTTAAGACATTACTTTAGTACATTATTTTAATCATAAAGACATGACAGCCGTGTAGAACTGTCCATCCATTTAGTTTCGTACCACTCAATTATCATAACAGGGATACTTATTAATAAAAGGTTACTGTATGTTCAAGACCTTCTATAAAAACATCATTCACATTAAAGCTAGTTTTCCTGATATACTTGTAGTGCCTGAACACTTTTAGTGAGAGGAGCAGTTTATAAGAGACAAAAAGGTTGCTGTGGGGGGACACGTGAATCCCTATGTCACATCGCTATAAGACACAAAAGGTTAGACTATTTGAATAAAATTATCGTTTCTAAGTCTTCCTTGTTATTTGTTATTGTTATTATTTGTTACTCTTCCTTAAGAGGCATATCATCTATCATTCTAGATACACGCCATTTGAGTTCTTGCTGCCAAACTTGACAGCCTCAGTTTCAGTGCTGAACACAGAGGAAGAATCAATGCCCCTTAAAATGCGCATCTCTCTTCTTTAAAGGAAAAGCAGCACAGAGATGATAACACCATGAGGAGTTCTGGCTTTGGGTGGACCCGGGCCCCTGGGAACACAGAAGCAGCAGGTTCTGGATGAAGTTGCTTTCTGGGACTAGGCATCACCTTGCCTTTTCCTTCCACAGTTAAGTGCTTTGCTGGGTGGTGCAGTGCTCTTAAACAACCTTTTTCATATGTCCAAAGAAGAACGGGTGCCCTCTCCTTACTGACCCTCATCTCCCTGATAATTGCTGCCTGTTTCAGCACAGCACTGCCACCTGAACTTACCTACAGCTCTTTTTCTTTCCAGACCACACAGGTTTCATTCCTTTCTGCTCCTGCTGTTGCTCTTTTGCCCTATGGACCTGCATGAGTCATGAGTAATAATAACTGTGCCACAGACCAAATGGTTAGGCTAGAGATCAGTCCATTACTATTTCAGTTATCCTTACTTGATTTCACAGGATAGGCACAGAATAGACAGACTTCAAAATATTACATGAACAACCTGTCTCATGACTATTCTATTGCTGTGAAGAAGCACTCTGACCAAGGCAACTCTGACAATGGAATACTTCTGAGACTGATTAGAGTGAGAGAGGGTTACCCCATCATCATCATCTGAAAGGAAGCATCATGCTGGGCAGGCATGGGGTGGAGAGTTACACCCTGATACACAGGCAGGAGGAAAGAAACACTTGCCTTGCACTGGTCTTCTGAAACCTCAAGCCACAAACTAAGGAAACAAACCTACTCCCACAAGAGCACAAATATTAATTTTATACAGTTAGTTCTACCAACTGGGGAATAACCATTCAAAACTAGAAGTGTGGGACTACTGAGCTAATATAAACCATAACAGGAATATAACTTAAGTAGAAAAGAGCTCTAAAGACAATGAGTGAGAGACAGTAATGAAAATAAAAAGAGGAAAAGGAAGAGAAAGAGAGCCCGAGAGAGAAACTGAAAAAGAAACTATTTCCTCTAATTATGCAGCAGCCAACTCCTCTGACTGGGTTACAGGTTTCCTTAATAATAACCTTCCCCACCCTGTCTAAGAAGAGACTAAACAATTGGAGCCCTCCAAACTTAGGTTTAAGTACATATCTTTCTCTGAGAGCACAGTATTACCCCTTGTTTCACTCGCTACACAGTTCCATCGGAGAACCTGGGATATTTTGCTTCAGGTCTGATGGAAACAATGAAGACAGACTCTTGGCATGCTTAAGTGTGACTGTTGTAGATGATGCCATCAAGAAACAGCATTTCTAACTGTGCAGAAGTGCCACACAAGCATACTAAGATTTTAAATTTGACCCAACTATTTTACCAGGTGGAAATCTGAAAGTTTAAGTTCCAGGCAACATGGAGGGTCAGAAACGTGTCTGACCACAGCCCAGAGCATAGTCAACTGGAGTAAAATAGGACCAAGCAACATCTTGTGTCTTGGAACTGAGGAGATGGTGAAACACCTGGATGACCACGCTTGGCTTCCAACAGTTATAATCTGTGAGATTTTAAGACATATGCATGGACTCAACCTGTCTCTGCCTGAGGCCACGGAAATCTTTCCTCTGTTCCTTAGCTGTGAGGAGTCTACCTCCCTAGACCATGCCATGGGCACCATCTCCTCCTGTATTCACGCTAACCTCTCAAAAGTGTCTCTATAAAGAAAAGGCTGTAACACTGTACATTCAACCTTGGAGAAGTGTGGATCTGACTGGGACTTGTGTGATGGAGGATGGGCTCTCCGTAGCAGGAGCTGAGCTAACCTTGAGTAGAAAGCAGCCATGTGGTTTGCTGCTATCTTGGCCATTATGTCAATATTATTTTACAACAATACAAAATTTTAGCTATGGATTCAACAAATGTTCAATAAATGTGCTTCCAAGAACAGAAAACTGATGAGAAAAGGTAATTATGAAAAAATGATGACCAAACAAAATTGGAAAAATATTAAACACACTGACATCCTCCACTTCAAAACTTCAAACAGAATTGTATTTAAAGACCCTACTGTCTGGGAAAAATAAAGAGATAAACAGAATATGAGATCAAAACAAGAATGAAAACACATTTAAAATAAAGTAAATGGTGACGAATGAGGCCAGGAAACCCGGTAAGTCTGGCCTTACTAACACACTTGCCTGGACCACCACAGCCTCTACATACAAATGTGTTAATAACGCACTGTACACCTTCAAGAATTAACTGCAGACTCAAGTGTGGAGGACCACGTGCAGAACTTCTATTAGACGCTAAAGAGAGCTCTGCAAGACAGCAAATCTGCCTTCCCTGGCGACAAGGAAAGCAGCTGTGCTCTTGCCCGTTCTTTGCCGGGTGACGCCAGCAAAACAACGATGTTTTCACTCAAGGGAGCGCACTAACTCGTTCACCAGTGAGTGCCTCTTCCGCCAAGGAAGTGCAGGAAAATCACAGAGCTCACAGCACCTCTCGGAGGGCCGAGTCCGGCCACTGGTTCCCGCATCCCGGGACCAACCCTACGCCGGGTGCCGCGGCTCCTCGCGTGGGAAAGGCGGACCCCGCTCACCATGGCGCGGACTCCGAGCTCGCCCCGCTCTCCTCGCAGCTCCCGGCAGCGGGTTACAGCACGGCACACGGAACCGCGAGAAGCTGCCTAAGTCCTTGGCCGAGCCTTAAGTATGGCGGACAGGAAGTTCCCGCCCCGTTCTGACTGCTGGTGCGTCCGGCGACCCTGATTGGCTACTGAGTCCTGAGTGACGGGAACATCTTCCTTAGGGACAGAGTTCATCTCTTTTATGGACGAGACAGGGCGCTGTGTTTCCACTCCAGGCACGGACCTGCGGCAGACCTGCCGAGATTGGCGTTGCAGGAAAACTTGGGCCTGTTACTGTCCAGGCAATGGCACCGGCCTATTCTCAGGGACCTAGGAACGGCTATGTGCTCGCCTGCCGCCGCCACCAGGTGCCCAGGAGCTTAAAAAACAAGCCCGCACCCAAGCTAGGCGACCCCTTTGTCCCCTGTGCACGCCCCCTTTCTCTCCTCTTCTGCCCCCTCTCTTCCTGTCTGCCTGTCCACATGTCCACTTACCTGCCTCTGCCCCTTCCCCAGGACCTCACTCCTCACTTCTCCTCCCCTCCCTTAAATAAGCACCAGGTCTGTTTTATGGCGTAATTTCTCAGGGGCACAGCTTTGCTCGGCCGCCAAAGGTGTGTGCCGCATTTTATTTCATAACATTGACCTGATTGCAAAGCCATCCGTGCACCACTCCTGCACGGAGTAGGTACTGCTCCTTTGTCGAGGCACAAGGTCTCTAGCACGCACAGATTATTAAACACTGAAGTGGAATGATCCCCCTGCCTCACAACTGAAAGGGCGCCCAGTTTATCCAGGTCAAATTTAAACCTGATTGCTATTCATCAGGCATCATCAGTTTTAAAAGGCTCACCTGGATTGCTCACGCCTCTCTCAGTTAAACATGGGTAGACAAAACACTAACACTTCCCCAACCTTCTGTGGTAGCACAGGCCTGTCATGCTGCAATTGGGAGGTGGAGGTAAGACAGCAAAAGCTTAAGCCTTTTCTACAGAGCGAATTCAGGACAGCCAAATTCAGGGCTGCTCAAAGAAATTCTTGTTCTAAAACCCAAAATAAAATAGAAGCATGGCAACAAATGAAGAGTTTTTCATGGAAATTGTTATCGCCAGGGCACTTTCTTTTGGATTAAACAAATCTACTATGAGATGGCAAAGGAAAAAAAAATCAAAGAAAGAAAGAGAGCAAAGAAATTTGTAATAAAATGAATAATAATCGTGAATACAGGGTCTGTCCGTCAGATCAAATCCTTAGCAGGATGGATCAAGGTCTGTCTCTGTGTTATGCACTTTGCCTCAGGCCTGCTTAGGCAGTCCTTGCAAGCATCCAGACTGAAGACTGAGTCTGTTCTATAGCCATCAGCTCTTTACTGGGCTCCTTTGTGACAGGAACAATGTATTGTGGGCCCTTCTCAACTCTGAGATCTGGGACCTCAAGAGAGGGCTGTTCACCACTCTTCTGGGCAGTGACTCCCTCAGGGGCTAAGGTGCTGGATGCCATGTGTGAGTGGTCCACACTGCTGTCCTGTGACACTCACATATGCTTTGAGAAGTCCACACAGGTGACAGGTAAATGACAACCACCATGGCCAACCTCCTACTGTGGTGCTGTATAGATGTGGGACAAGCACCAAAGGGCTTGGCTGCACGCCTTCCATCCGACAGACCCCACCAAACAGTCTGAGATTCACCACCAAGCATCATTGTCATGCTGTACTGTCTTACAGCCTCCATAGCCTGAGCTTTTAAACCCCAGGACAGGCCATGCCTCCCCCAGCCATGCTGGTGAGCTACTCAGGGGCCTTCTTGCCTGGCAGGTGAAGTGATTACCCTGCTCCTTTCCTGCCCTTCTGTTGTGCTCCTAGGCCTGTGAAACCAGCACCTGAAGCAGTGAGCACAGGAAGTTGGGAATGGCTCAGTGATGGAGGCCCCACAACCCAGGACCTGCACTCTTAGGGGAGTGTACCTGAAGTCAGGGGGTTACCCATTAGGGACAAAGGAAGTGTCTGCTTTGGCAAGGTCACCCCTGCCTCCAAGACCCCTATAGCACTGTGAGTGAGGTGAGGGGCTCCCAACAACCCAGCTAGAAAGCAAAGTGGCTTGAACCTCTGCTGGCACCCACCACCTGCTCAGCCAGACCTCAATTCATTTCTGGGGTACTACTGTTTTGGCTAGGAAACAGAAAGAGCAAAAAATATCTGCCGGTTTCTGGGCTAGCCAAACTTCAGGTTAGCATTCAGGAATTTGCTGTGATTTTCATTTTTGTAAAAAGAAATTTTTAGGGGCTGGAGAGATAGCTCAGAGGTTAAGAGCACTGGCTATTCTTCCAGAGGTCCTGAGTTCAATTCTCAGCAACCACATGGTGGCTCACAACCATCTATAAAGAGGTCTGGTGCCCTCTTCTGGTGTTCAGGTGTACATGCAGGCAGAACATTGTATACTTAATAAATAAATCTTAGGGCTCAGTGTTTAAGAGCATTGTCTGCACTTCCAAAGGTCATGAGTTCAATTCCCGGGGACCACATGGTGGCTCACAACCATCTATAATGTGAACTGATTCCCTCTTCTGGCAGATGTAAATGCAGACAAAACACTCATATGCATAAAATAAATAAATCTTAAAAAAATAATTTTTTATTTTAAAAATATGCATTATAAATGTTCAGTCTTTTAATTCATTATTTTATACAAAAGGCCCATCGATGTTAATACAGGATTTTAGTCAATTCAACTCTGTGAAATCAAAGTGAGTTCTTTTTTTTTAATTATTTATTTATTATGTATACAGTGTTCTGCCTGCATGTGTGCCTGTGTACCGGGATAGGCCACCAGATCTCATTATAGATGGTTGTGAGCCACCATGTGGTTGCTGGGAATTGAACTCAGGACCTTTGGAAGAACAGCCACTGTTCTTAACCTCTGAGCCATCTCTCCAGCCCCAAAGTGAGTTCTTTTACTTTGTTCTTTCATATTTACTATGGAGCCTCTTAATATTCTGATTAATTATTCATATTTCATTGTCTTCTTAATGTTATTGATGAGAAGTCTAAATGGATATACAGATTTATTTTTCTCTCAACTCTGCATCATTAGAGAAAATAAGTAAAACCAAATTAAGCATTAGTTTTTTTATTTGGTTTGGTTTGGTTTTTTGAGACAGGGTTTGCTCTGTAGCTCTGGCTATCCTGGAACTTTCTGTGTAGACCAGGCTGGCCTTGAACTCACAGATATTTGCCTGCCCCTACCTCCCGATTGCTGGGAAAGCATTAGTGCTTTTACATTATACTCCTATGTTTTATTTTCTTACATTCTCACTCTGTAGCCCTGGCTGGATGGGCGCTCACTATGTAGGCCAGGCTAGCCCTGAAATCATGAAGATCAGTTTTCCTCTGCTGCAGAGTGCTAAGATTAAAGGCATGCACCACCGTGCTCACTTGTATTAATTCTGCATATTTAGCGACCAATTAAAAAGAAGCTACATGTAGCACACAACTGTGCTCTGTACTGTGAGGTTTAAGCAGGCCTGGGTTATAAGCCAGACCCTATCTCACATAAGCAAATAGAAAAGTGTGCATAGCCTTTGCTACCCAAGTTTTTGGTCCACTAGTGTTATTCTCTGTTCTGTAGTCCTCAAGGTAATAACATCGTGGCTTTGCCAACAAGTCCACATTCTGCTTTTTTGTTGTTTTTGTTTATTTGTTTGTTTTGTTTTGTTCTTGGAGACAGGATTTCTCTGTGTAGCCTCAGATGTACTGGACTCACTTTGTAGACCAGGCTGGCCTTGAACTCAGAGAGATCTGCCTGACTCTGCCTTCCAAAGTGCTGGGATTATGGGCCTGTACCACCAGACCCAGCTCACATTCTGCTTTTCTGACATCCCTGCCTGGAATCTGAAGGTGCTGAAGCAGCAGCCAGCAGCAGTGTCAATGGCATGAGAATCCCTGTCCTGCTCCCTTACTGCTATCTCCGCTGTTTTGTGGAGGAATTTTATCCTGTGTCCTGCTTGCAGGCCTTCCACACTGAAACCCACACTAATACTTGACTGCCAAATTCAGTCACACTATCTGATTTCTCGCTCAGGTAATCTAGATTCCCAGCCTCCTCATTTCTACCTGAACAACAGGTGGAGTCACATGCTAATGGTGATTACAGAATGCATGCACAGTTGTTGATAGCCCCTGACGGGCCTGAGGTACAACTGGAACTGTGTCACAGCTTGTAAACAAATGCTAAAAAGCCTGGAAAGCAACAGGAGATGGGTGGCTGAAGATGGCTTTCCCTTCCAAGAAACCCTGCTGGGGTCAGATATAGATGTCTTCATATCCCAGCACAGCGAGCATCTGGCAATTTCAAAGCATAAGCTTGTGTTTATTTACACCATCTTACTTGTGAACATAAGAAAGCCATGATGACAACAACCAAAAATTCTATAGTGACTCTTGCTCTTTTGGAGGGTGCATTGAGTGAAATGCTTAAAGTTTTCAGCCCTGGGCTGTACGAATACAAACACTGAGTCAGCCTGGCTCCAAGCCTGAATCTATGACCCCTTACCAAGCTGTCCGGTATAGGTGCAAAGGTCCCTGGTCCTTGCTTGTCTCAGCATGGCTGCTCATGAAGCCCTTCTCTTACCAGATCACATATCTGTCCAAAGAAGTCTTCATCCTGAAGGAGGCTCTGAAGGTGCAGCAGGCTGCCCCATCCAGATCTAAAGAGGAACAGGATGCCCTGTGTGTCCAGGCCACAGCCATGCAGCAGGGCATGGAGGTACTGGCTATGTAGAGCAAGGGACAGGTTATGAGAGCCACAAACAGACCAGTGAGAGTACAGATAGGATCCAGGCTGGTCAGGGCACTTCAGGGACACATCCCTGACTTAGCCATTACTCAGGGGCAGAGAAGTGGTGTGGGTGTGTCTCATTGTGGAAGGGTCTCTCTTCTTGTTACCCTACTCCCTTCTTCCCTTATTCTTGCTGTGCTCCCCTCTTAACTCCCCACATTTCTTTTGAGGCAGGGTCTCATGTAGCCCAGGCTGACCTCATACTCACTATGGAGCCAAGGATGAATTTGAATCCCTGACCCCTCTACCTACCCTTCCCTCTCCCCTGTGCCCAGGTGCACCACAGCCATCTCCTGTATGCCATTCAGCTGAGGCCCCTAGCTCCTGGTCCAATCTAGGTGTGTCCTCTGTGCTTCATCATTCTTCTGTCACAACCTGGGCCTCAGTTTCCCCTTCTGTTTTGTCCAGCCTTGTGGCTTCTGGGACCATCCTTGTCCACTCATCTACCTCATGAGCCATTGACTCCCTTGGGCTTGAGGATAGGGACTTGCAGGGGACAGAGGACCACACACCAGGTACTCCAGGGTGTGTCTCTGCCTCTGTCCCCTCCATCCTCACTGCAGGGACAGATGGACAAGGACATACAGTGCATTCTCAGCCAGATCTCAGCAGATGTAGCTGCTGCAGGCCTAGAGCTGATGAAGACTCAGCTCAGATGTTCAGTTTCCATCCTTCACCTCTATGAGCTGAAGCCTGAGGGAGCACCTTCCCCAGCCTACAGGGTCACGAACAGCACTAGAGGACAGCCTAGGATCTTAATAAGTGTGCCCAGCTGACCCTCATGCCATGGCTCCCTACACTCTGGCCCTCTGAGACCCATCAATCTCCATCTGAAATGTTGCAACTCTGGACATGTCACCTAGGAGGACCACCCATCACCCAGGAGGATAAGCTCACTGTAAAGGGGAAACACAACCAGTGTGGAGCACTGGGTGAGGACAGAGATGGAGCAGGGAGGCTAGGAACAGTCTGAGCTTCCGGGCCCAGTACACAGTTATGACAAGAAAGACAAGTGCAAAGCAATATTTAGAGAAACCAGGGAATGGAATTGTGGCTCAGGGGTGAATCCCTTGCCTTTGATACCACAGGAAGGTGCTGGGGGCTGGCATGGAGTACTTGAGGCCTTGGGCTCTGTTCCTGTCAGTGCTAAACAAGTGAATAAATAAGCCCAGACTGTATTCTCTCATTCTTCATCATTTCAGTACTTTTTTTTCATCTTGGGGTTTTTGGTGGGTTGGGTTTTTTGGGTTGGTTGGTTGCTTGGTTTGGTTTGGGTTTGGGTTTTGTTTATTTTTGTTGTTTTGTTTTGTTTTCTGAGACAGAGTTTCCTTATGTAGCTCTGGCTATCCTGGACTTGCTTTGTAGACCAGGCTGGACTTGAACTCACACAGATCTACCTGCCTCTGCGTCCCCTTTTTTTTTTTTTTTTTTTTTTTTTTGTGGTGGTGGTACAGGAGTGTGTGTGTGTGTGTGAGAGAGAGAGAGAGAGAGAGAGAGAGAGAGAGAGAGAGAGAATTGAACTCAAGGGCCTGTACCCTCATCTTCTGTGCTTTTCCCTTTTCTTCATTTTGAGATGAAGGTCTCCCCATGCAGCAGGCTGGAGTTAAATTCACGGACATCTTCCTGTCTCAGCCTCCCATGTGCTAGGATGACAGTGGCTATTGTCATGACTAACATTCCATTTTTCTCTGTCACTTTCCTGGCAGGGCCCCTGCTCCAACTCTCCCTCTTTCTGGGAAAGTCCCCCAAATCCCCAGGAGGCTCTGGGCTCTTTTGGTGCTGAAGGGACTCCTGAGGCCTGGAGTTCCCGGACACTCCAGCCTGTCCCTGGGGGTTTCCTTGGGTGTTCTGACATGTCATGCACAGTTCAGAGTGTCCCTGGAGTTGGGGGCTATCTGGAGGCTGCAGTTGCTCCCTGTTGTCTGGGGCCTGAAACAGTTTGGGGGACTGTGGGTGGTGAGGGGGCACCACCCAGTCTCTAGAACAGTGTCCCCGTCTCTTTCTGTCCCACTTTCCCTGTGTCTCTGTTTCTGCTTCTCTGTCTCTCTCTGTCCCCTCCTCTCCCTGTGCCTCTGTCCTCTGCCTCATGGCCCTTCCTGGGGCTTCCCCATAGGCCGGAAGGAACGCCACCCAGTGACTTCTCCCTTTTGGGGCCCTCCCCCTACCCACTGCAAAGCCTTTCACACTCACTCACACACACATACACACACACACACACACACACACACAGCAGCTGGTGACAGCCAGGGCTCCTGTCACCATCACTATCTCCTGCCCCAAATCCTGGGTAACTGAGCCACACTGGGCAGGTCCTCACTGGGCAGGTCCTCATTCAGGGCCAGTCTCCCTGTGCGGGTCCCTCAACTCTGCTCCAGAGAACAGAGCCACAGAGCATGTCCCAGCTGCTCCTCCTGTCACTTGCCCTCTGGGCCAGCTGCTCCCCTGGTAATACAGGGACAGGTAAGTGGACACACTGGGGACTGAGGCACCTGGGCAGAGGGTACTAGCCCTCCACTTTCAGCCTCAGCTTTTATCTGGAGTCAGGCGGGAACTCACATCTATACCAATGGAACCTGTTCCTATTCAGCTATATGGATGGGGAAACTGAGGCACCGAGAGACAAAGCCTCATTTATTCAGGCAGAGGCACCTTTGAGCTTAGAGATTTGTGTTACCGGACAGTTGACTCTCAGCAACCTTGAAGCTTCACCTTTGTGAGTCAACAATGGTGAGTCAGAAACACTAGGAGATGCCGGGTGCTGTGGCGCACACCTGTCGTGCAGCACTCAGGAGGCTGAGGCAGGAAGCTCAGGAGTTCAAGGTTGTCCACAGTTCAAAGGCCAGCCTAGGCTACATAGACCCTCCTAACAAAGAAGAACAAAGGAAAAAAGAAATAGAGAGATAAAGAAAGAGAAAGGGGGAAGAAAAAGCTCAGTTTTCTCTTCTAGAAAATGAGTTCAGTTGAGGTCCTTGGGTTTTGGAGAAGACATGGAGCTCATGCTCCCATGCATAACAGGGACACACAGCGCACATGTAAGCTCACGCTCCTCTGTGTTCTGTGGCCCTAGTGGCTCTGAGCCAGCTCAGGGTGCGATGCCGTGCTTCTCGGTACCCCGTGGCCGTGGACTGCTCCTGGACACCGCTGTGGGCTCCCAACTCCACCACAGCCACATCCTTCATCGCCACTTACAGGTCAGAGCATGGAGAGGGTTCTGGACAAGGTGGGGAGTCAAAAGATTCCAGCGTCTTGATGGTTAGGATGTATTTTAAATTGCTACATACAGCAGATGTGATATGAAAGGGGTTTATTAGATGGATGTGGAGTGGGGAGAGAGAGAAGAGGAATGGGGAGGGTGCCCAGGAAATGGGGAGAAACCAAGGCAGAATGAGCAAGAGAAGAGAGAAAGCAGAGAGAGGGGAAAAAGAGGGGAATGAGAGACAGAGACACAGGAAGAGAGAGATTGTGGGGTGCCCCAGGAGAGAAACCAAGGCAGAGAGAGCAAGAGAGAGGAGCAGACATAGGACACTGTCAGAACCCTAAAGGTCCCTAAGGGCAGGCCAGCTGAACTGCCTACACAACATTACACTGATCTATTCAGGGTGGGCGGCAGCTTGGGCCTGTCTCTTAAACATCAGAGTGTGGGTGTAGGTATTCTAGGGAGTTCTTCAGAATCCACAGCCCCAGTGTTCCCCTGAGCATTTCGCCCCACGAGTGTCTCTTTCCCAAGGTCAGCTGTGGGTGGGCGGAGCCCCAGGGCCCCAGGAGCACCCACGTGCCTTTCGTGACTCCCCCAATGGTGCTTCCTACGCAGACTGGGTGTCACCGCCGCGCAGCAGAGCTGGCCCTGCCTACACCCGACCCCACAGGCCACCTGGTGCACCATCTCCCACGTGCACCTGTTCTCCATGGTGCCCTACGTGCTAAATGTCACTGCGCTGCACCTCAGCAGAGCCCGCAGCAGCCTCCTGGCCTTCGTGGCGGAGCGGATCAGTGAGTCTCTGCCCTCCCCAGTCCTACCCAGTTCCCACAGCCTCCAGCCCAGCTCCACTCCAGCCTCACAGGCCTCCTGCTGCTCCCCAACACCCAGGGTTCCATCCTACCCCAGGGCCTTTGCAGAGCTTCCTTCCTTGGCCTTCTTAGGTCTCTGTTCAGGTGTCAGCTTCTCGCTGAAGCCTCCCCAAAAGTGTATTATTAAACACAAGTGTCTGTTAAGAAAGGAGGAAAGCCAGGGGTGGTGCTCAGGCCTTTAATCTCAGAGGCAGCAGACCTATGAGAGTTCAGGCCAACCTGCTCTACAAATCATGCTCAAGGGAAGTCAAGAGAGTCTCAAAAAGGAGGAGCAGCAGCTGAGGAAGGTCAGTGAAGAACTACCTGCCCTCACAGGGATAAACATGGAGTCTCCACAGGGTCTGACTACTCCAGGCCTAGGTATCTGCTCAACAGGAATAAAAATGTTCATCTCTACAAATCCGTGGCAACCTTATTCACAGCATCTAGAAGGGGACAGCCCAGTGCCACGTGTCCTTCTGTGGATGGATGGACACACAATGTCCATCTACACAGAGGAACATTACTTGGCCCTAAAGAAGAATGAGATTCTGCTGCCAGCCAGTGTGGAGGAACCTTGAGGACACTGTGCTCAGTGAGCACCCCAGATATAAACCACAGTGTGGGCTGCAGGACAGGGAATCAGAGACAGGAGAACTGTGGGTGCTGAGCGCCCCAGAGGGACAGGAGAGGGCTTATGGGTGTAGGGCTTGTGTTGGCATGAAGGAGTTCTAGGAGCAGGCAGAGTAACGACAACACTCACTACACAACTCTTCAGCACAGTCCTGAGGGATCCAGAACGGTGTCTCAGAAAAGCCCTTCAGCCCACTGAGAACTTGCACTCTGAAACTTTCTCTGCCTGTGTGAGCATCATGACTTCTTCAGCAGTGATGAGAATGATTCAGCAAATGCTTGTTCCTTGAGCAGATGGATGAATGAGTGAATGAATGCATACCTGACTTTATGAGTGCACAATGAATGCATGGATGATTTAATGAATGACGCATGACTGACATAATGAGTGCGTAATAGATGCATAAGTGACATGAGTGAATTAATGAATGAATGACAGGAGTGAGTGCATAAACATTTGAATGACTTAATAAATGAGTGAGTGAGTGAACGGATGAATGCATGAATGATAGAGTGAATGAGTCAATGACCTTTTGGTGGAAGAAATGAGTGCCTTCATGACTTAATGAATCAATGAACACATGAATGAGTGTATAAACAAATAAAAGAAAGTGAATGAGTTAATGAATCCATGAACAGATCTGCACTAGAACCAACAAATAATTAAATGTATCCGTGAGCAGATGACTGAGTAAAGGAGTGAATTGGTGAAGGATTTAATGAATAAGTGAAGCAATGAAGTAATGGTATAAATGGACGAGTAAAGGACGGAGGGAGTGAATGAATGGGTGTCTGCGATGAGAGTGACTGTATGCATGAATGAGAGTAACGAATGAAGGAATGAAGGAATTAGCACTTGATGGATGAACCAGTGGAGCTGCTCCTGACCCAGCCCCTGCTCTACGCAGTCAAGCCCGATCCTCCGGCAGGCGTGCGGCTGCGCAAAGCTGGGCAGAAGCTGCAGGTGCTCTGGCATCCCCCTGCCTCCTGGCCCTTCCCGGACATCTTCACTCTCAAGTACCGAGTCCGCTACCGGCGCCACGGCTCATCCCACTTCCGCCAGGTGAGGCTGAGGGGCAGGGGGATCAGACACATGGTCTGGGAAAGGCAAGAGCCCCAGGGAGCCCAGAGGTGGACGCTGGGTGAGACTGGGTCCCACTGGGAAGCCTCCTGTCTCTGCCTCTCACCTCTCTGTGGGAGCGCTGAGACTAGAGATGTGATTCTGCTGCTGGCTTCACATGCTTGCTGGGGATTCGAACTCACAGCAAGTGCTTTACCCACCAAGACAGCTGCCAGCGCCCCGCTGCATCACGGTCCTTCCCACTTCCTCCCTGCAGTGACCTGACATCCTCTCTCCCTACAGGTGGGACCCATTGAAGCCACGACCTTCACCCTCAGGGCAGCGCAGCCCCATACAAAATACTGTGTCCAGGTATCAGCCCAGGACCTCACAGGCTATGGGAAACCAAGTGACTGGAGCCTCCCTGGGCAAGTAGACGGGGCGCCCCAGAAGCCCTGACGAGGAACAGGGTCCTTGATGTCAGATCCTGATGTCCTCTACTTGAAGGTGGCTGGGTGGCCTGGCCTGGCTTCAAATCCTGACATTGCATATGCTGAGCTGCTCGGAAGTATACGATAATTAAACTCTCCGGACCTCAATCTCCAAACCTGGGGGGATGATCTTTCTCCTTCCACCAGTGCGGGGCTTCGTAAACTGTAAATGTGATTTAACCAGAAGAACCAATTAAATAAGAATTATTACTCTTGTCATCATCATCATTTGTTTTTTTTGAGACAGGGTTTCTCTATGTAGCCCGGGCTGTCCTAGAACTAGCTCTGGAGACCTGGCTAGCCTCGAACTTATAGAGGTGTGTCTGCCTCTTCCTCCTAAGGTATGGGATGAATTATTATTAATTATTGTCTGACAATAATTATTATTAAAAGTAAGATTCATAGTGTCTTTGTCCAGTTTTAAAATTTAAATATTTTATTTCCAAATATGTGTATGGGGGTATGTGCAGTGCCTATGAGGCCACAAGAGGGTGCCAGAGCTCATGAAGCTGGAGTAACAGGCGCAGGGTGGCTGCTGGGTCTACACTTGAAGAGCCGGTGCTCCAGCACTGGAACACCTTTCCAGCCCTGCTTGTCCATTGTGTCCACGCAGTGAGTGACTGTGGGTTGTCTGTGTTCGTGTGCACACAGCACACCTCAGGACCTCAGACCTACAAGGCAGGCACTTCACCTACTGAGTCATCTCCCCAGGCCCCCAAACAAGGCCTTTAGGATGGACAGAAGTTGATGTAGCTCCAGGGTCAGGACCCTGGGAGGACCCAAAATGGTGCTAGCTTCCAGAAGGAACCCATGTGGTAAGTGCCTAAAAGTGAAGGGTTGGGGAGCATGTGGGTGGGGGGAAAAGGAGAGGACAGAGCAAGGTGCGAGGCCCTGCAAAAGGAAGGGGGAGGAGGAATTACCAGTAATTGAATGATGGGGAACACACAGACCATGAAATGAGACTAGCGGGGGAAATGGTAGCAAGTTTAAAGCCAGCCTGAAGACCCTGTCTCAAAAAGACCAAAAGAATAAGAAAAGAGGGAGGAGGAGGTGGGAGGAGGCATGGCTCAGGGTGGAGCACCTGCCTAGTATCCCCAGGTGAGGGACTGGGGGCAGGCTCAATGGTGGGGCTTGAAATAGTTTGTACACACAAATAATAAATAAACAAATGTAAAAACTATTCTATACCTGTGGTTGTGGTGCACACCTTTAATTCGAGAGGTAGAGCCAGGCGGATCTCTAAGTTTGATGCCATCCTGGTCAAAAGAGCGAATTCCAGGACAGCAGGGGGCTATACAAAGAAAGCCAGTCTCAAAAAAGCAAAACAACAACAATAAACAATTTTTAAAAAAAGAAAAAGTAAAAAGAGTTGGGCGTAGTGCCTCTTGTCTGTAACTCCAGCACTTGGGAGGCAGAGGCAGGAGGATCACTGACATTTCAAGGCCAGCCTGTACTACCTGATGAGTTCCTTTCTCACAAAAGAGAGAAAAGAAAAACCACAAACCAGTAACAAAACACAATGAAAACCGAACAGACCACTGATTCCAGATACTCAACAGGCTTGTAGTATGATTGCTGCAAACTTAAGGCCAACCTGGAATACAGAGGGCGTTCCAGTCCAGCCTGGGCATCCTGGGGAGAGGCTGCCCCAAAAGATTAGAGGGCTGGGTGGTGGCTCTGTGGTGGTGTCCTGACTTGTGCACCTTAGGTTCGATCCCCAGTACCAGAAATGAAGGAACAGAAGGCAGAAGCAGGATGATCTCTGTGAGTTCGTGGCCAGCTTTGGTGAGTTCCAGGACAGCCAGGGATACACAGTGAGACCCTGAGTTCGAAAACACGCAACAACAGAGCAGCAGTGTGAAACGAAACGTTATTACTCCCAGGCAGCGTTCTCCGCGAGACACAGATGCTCCCGGAACCTTTATTTAATGCTTCGTCTACCAGCACTCGGGAAGAGAGCGAAAACGCACTCGGAACTTTGATCGACAGAGATTGCAGCCAATGAGAACGGTAAAGCCGGTAAACTACAGCGAGTAAGACGGATGCGGAAGTTACGCTAGTGCGGCGCCCGGCCTGAGAAACACCAGGAGAACCAAAGGCTTGTTCGCTTGTTCGAGGACCAGGAAGCGAAATGTCGGAGCGGAAAGTTTTAAACGTAAGTGCTCAGAGTCTAGATATCCTATCGAGAGTGGGACTTGCAGGGGCTCTAAAAGACGCGTGTTTCCTTCCGGTCATTTTCTTTTGGAATTCCGCACACACACCCCGAGCACCCGCGCGCGGCTTTCCGTGGGCGGAGCTTCCAAAACTCTTGCCAAAATAAGCTAATGGGCGTAGCTTATGTTTCCTCGCCTTCCTGGTGAGCAACCAATCATCACCAGGGAAGCAGAGCTTATGTCACTTCATCCGATTGGTTTTTCCAACTATGCATCTTTTTTTTTTTTTTTCCCCTGAGGGCGGGATTGAGTTTTGTGGGCGTTCCCAGGTCAGGGAACGTTTTTTGGCGGCCTCAGTTCGTCCCAGTTTTTGTTAAATGCATATCCGAAATCTTTTGACTGCTTTTTCTACACCAGTTTGGGGTAACTGGAATGACTGTTTTCTCTCTTGAAAAATTTTACTTTACATTTCCTGGATTTGTTTTTTAAGTAATTTGTTTTGAGCAATGGTTTCACTATGTAGCCTAGAATGGTCTCAAACTCAGAGATCCACCTGCCAGAGCCTACCGGTTGCTGGGGGTTAAAGGCATGTACCCCTACACTGGACTCTATTCATTTTTTAAAGATTTGTTTATTTTTATTTTACGTTTTTCCTTCATGTCTGCCTGCGCCACACATGTGTGCAGTGCCCAGGCTGACTGTAAACTCACAGTTCTCCCGCATCAGCGTCCTAAGTGCTGGCATGACGGGTGTACACCATCATTCTTATCGGCACCCTGAAGTCTTAGCAAAGCTTCCTTCAAGCAGTGAGACAGCATCAAAAGCAGAATGTCTCCTTGTTGGTGGTCCCCACCGTTTCTTTTTGACCTTTTCATATGAGGGAATTTGTCTCTCTCCATCCCCCTGTCACAGGCTCCCAGGGGCTGGGGTGGTGGATATGGGCATTGGCATGACTCCTATAACCCAGAGTGGCTGTCCCTGTGTGTCTTATCCCAAGCACACAGAGAGGCTGGAAGCTTTTCTCCCTACAGAGATTGCCTGGCCAGATTTTGACCTTGGATGGTGTCTGGAAGCCTTCATGGTGCCCTAGTGCAGGCTAGACCACTATGGACAAAGCCTGGTTTATGTTGGGCCCCTGTTTCCTTACGAGTATCTAGAGTCTTCTGTGCTGGGCAAAGGGATCCACCCCCACTGCAAACCCTGGGCCTCTAGAACTTTCTCTGGAAGGCATGACACAGCTCAGGGAAGCAACCCACAAACATCCTATGATTGTCTGGGAGAAGGTTCTGGAAGCTTGGGCAATCTTCCTCCCTGTCCCAACTTATCATGGTTATGCTTCAAACAACCATCTCTGGGAAGGTGCCATCAGCTGAATCCTAGCGGATCCCTAAAACCAGGGTATCCTGGGTCCACTGACAAGGTTCCCAGACTGCATTTCTACCCATATGAGACCTGAGCACCAGAAACAGCAATACTCCCTTCCCCACAGAAATACTACCCACCTGACTTTGACCCGTCGAAGATCCCAAAACTCAAGCTACCCAAGGACCGGCAGTATGTGGTGCGGCTGATGGCCCCCTTCAACATGAGGTGAATCCCTGGGGGGGCAAGAGGCCAGGGCTGGGTCTCTCTCTGGAGAATAGGAAATAGGGATGAAATCCCCAATCTCTGGGAATCCCATGCCCCCATCACAGGGTCTCAGTGGACAGTCAGAGTAGCATTTATTTGTTGTTTTGGGGTTTTTTTGGTTTTCAAGACAGAGTTTCCCTTTGTAGCCTTGGCTGTCCTGGACTCAATTTGTAGACCAAGCTGGCCTCAAACTCACAGAGACCTGCCTGCCTCTGCCTCCCAGAGTGCTGGGATTAAAGGTATAAAATCCTTCTAATCCTTTCAAGTAGTGGCACTCCCTAATGACTAAGCGTTCAAATATATGACCCTAGCGGGGCCATTCTTATTCAAACTACCACTTCTCCAGCAGGTACCTACCATTGGGGGGTGGGTGGGCAGGCTCCTGGCATTCAAAGGCTAGTGGAGCAAAGGCTAGTGGAGCGTGGGGGTGATACCGATCATCTGATAGTCACACAAGGACACATGAGGCTGGCAGGGCAGGTAGTCTGCCACCTGGACAGTAAGGGAAGTGTTAGGATCTCAGGCTGTGAGGACTACAGGCAGAGCAAAGGTCCTGAGGTCGGACCAGGCTAGAGATGTTTGTAGGCACAGCAGTAAGGTGGCAAAGGGCAAGAAAGGAGGAGCGGCCAGGGTGCAGGATCTCAGAAGCTCCATATACCCAGACAGGGCAGTCCTTCGGGTGCTAGAGCAGAACACAGAGGCGCTCACATGCTGCCCTGGCTGCAGGTGTAAGACATGTGGAGAATACATCTACAAGGGGAAAAAGTTCAATGCACGCAAGGAAACTGTCCAGAACGAGGCATACCTGGGCCTGCCCATCTTCCGATTCTACATCAAGTGCACACGCTGCTTGGCCGAGATCACCTTCAAGGTAGGGGCTTTGTTCATTTGTTCACTACCTTTCCCTCTGAGGACATCCCACAAAGGTACAGAGCATTGGGGAGGTCCCTGCAGCAGGACCCCACATACACAGAAAAGCCTGCATGTGTGCAGGGTGTGGGATATATTTCAGGGTCAGAAAAAACATCATTCTGTGCTGGGGCTTTGCTTATTGCTTTGTTTAGGCAGTCTCATGTAACACAGGCTGGCCTCATACTCCTATGTAGTCAGGAGTCTGGTCCTCCTGCCTCCACATTTGGTAAAAGTCATGATTTTCTCTTGTTCTTTTGTGCTTCTTGGGATGGAGGCCAGGGCTTTACATGCATTTGGCAAGGGTTCTGCCTGAGCCACTGCCCAGGCACAAAAGCCAGAGGATTCTGGGAAAGACAAGAGAAGAGACATTCTCCTCTCCATTCTGCATCATTAGAGGCAGTGCTTTTTGTTTGGTTGCTTTTTTACTGTAAGCTTTTTTTCTTTGAGTTCAAAAAATAAGGTTTGATTAAAGTGAACAAAACGTAAGCCCGAAGAAGTTCCATTCTTATTTCACATATGTGAGCATCTGCCTGAAGGTTTGTGTACCACCTGTGTGACTAGTGCCCAAGAAGGCCAGAAGGGGGCGGGGTGGGAGGCAGCCCTGGGAGCTGGAGTTAAACCATGTGGGTGCTGAGTGCTGAACCCAGGTCCTCTGCAGTGCTAGCCCGTGCTCTAATCCCTGAGCTGTCTTCTAATCTGCTTATTTTTGAGCAAAGCCTTCTGTAGCCCAGGCTAGCTGCATGCTTCCCCCACCCAGACAGATGCACACCACCTCGGGTCCTCTGTGTCGTTTGCAAGAAGATAAAGCTAGATGAGCACGCAGCCCAGAGGTGTGGAGGCACTTGTCCAGAGGTTCACTGAGGGCAAGCATGGAACAGGGAAGGGAGCCCATGTGGGAGTCAGGTGTTCTGTGTTCTGGCTGCAGGATGTTCTGGGGGTGTGGGCCTTAGGAGGAAAGGCCCACACCACCAAGGAGTAAGCAAAGAGACTAGCAGAGGAAATGGAGAAGTGCATGCAGGAGCCTAGGTCACCACCCTGGAGCCCTCAGTGATAGTGTCCCCTCCCTCCCTTCCCTTGCCCTTGCAGACAGACCCAGAGAACACTGACTACACCATGGAGCACGGGGCCACACGCAACTTCCAGGCTGAGAAGCTTCTGGAGGAGGAGGAGAAGCGGGTGCAGAAGGAGCGTGAGGATGAGGAGCTGAACAACCCCATGAAGGTGAACCTTAGCCATAGCACTCAACTCTTGCACGCCCCTTCCACCCACACCCCTTCCCTGCCTCTACCCTTCACCCCTGTGCCCCTTCTCTCACCCCTGTGCCCCATCCAAGTGCTCCCTCACTGCCCCCTTGTTCCCTGTACCCCCTTCCTCCACCCACTCCTCTTACCTATCCCTACTCCCTCTCCCCACCCATGCTGCCTCTCCCCTCCCCTCCCCCTGCCCTCACCCACCCTTGCACCCTCTCACTCGCTCCTGCACCCCCAGGTCCTAGAAAACCGCACCAAGGACTCAAAGCTGGAAATGGAGGTGCTGGAAAACCTTCAGGAGCTAAAAGACCTGAACCAGCGGCAGGCCCATGTGGACTTTGAGGCCATGCTGTTGCAGCACCGCCTGTCACAGGAGGAGCGGAGACAGCAGCAGGAGGAGGAAGATGAGCGCGAGACCGCGTGAGCCAGCCCCACCCTTCTGGATCTTTCCACAACTTCTCCTCTCCTCAGCTGGGGGCCTCTCCTGTCCTGTTTTCTCAGGCTCTGCTATGGCCAGCTGCTGTGACCCATGGGACCCAGTGCTCCACAGCTGTCACTGTGGCTTTTTGTTTCGGTCCCAAAACTGTGGGTTTGAGATAGGGCCTCAGGCTGTTCTCAAAATCATTAAGTGGCCAAGAATGGTCTTGAACTCCTGATCCTCCTGCATCCACCCACAGTGCTGGGATGGTCAGTATGCTCCCGTTAGACATTTACTTATTTTTGTGGTGTTGGGTATGTGCCAGCCAAGTCTTCAGCCAGTGAACCACTGCCCTCAAAATTGTAAACATCGCCACCTGTTCCCGTTGCCCATGCCCTAAGAGTAGGAAGATGCAGGGGCCCCTAGCCACTGCAGCGGAGACCCCTAGGGACCACCCCATAGCAGGTTCTCACCATATCCATCCCATAGGGCCTTGCTGGAGGAGGCTCGCCACTGTAGGCTTTTAGAGGATTCCGACTCAGAGGACGAGGCTCCACCTTCCCGACCATTGGCAGCCACAAGACTGAACCCCACGGCCATCCTCAATGAGGTGAGCTGGGCCAGGGTGTGGGGTTTGGGTAGCCAGGCTGAATAGCCACAGAAGAAGTCATGAGCCGCAGGACAAACAGACCACAGTATGGCTGTTCTGCTCTACTTCCTGCTTCTGAGCCTGAGGCAGGGAATAGCCAGTCAACAGTTTACCAAGAACGGGGAGTCCCCCAGTCAGTCAGTCAGGTGCCTGTCACAAGCACAGGACCAGGGTTTGGCACACACCTGTTTTCTTTCTTTTTTTTTAAGTTTTGTTTATTTATTATGTATACAGTATTCTGCCTGCATATATACCTGCACGCCAGAAGAGGGCACCAGATCCCATTATAGATGGTTATGAGCCACCATGTGGTTGCTGGGAATTGAACTCATGACTTCTGGAAGGGCAGCCAGTGCTCTTAACCCCTGAGCCATCTCTCCAGCCTCTACATACACCATTAAATCCCGGCACCTCGGAGCAAAGTCAGGCAGAGCTCTCATGTTTGAGGTCAGCCTGGGCTACATAGCAAGACCCTATTTCAAAAAATAAACCCAGATGCAGCCCAACAGGCCTGGGATCCTGCATGGAGGAAGAAAAGACAGGAGGGTCTTGGGCTCTCCTGGGTAGGGTCCACAAGTCACTGAGAGACCCTGCCTCAAAAACCATGGTGGAGAGCAGCTGATGAAAACAGCCATGTTAGTCTGGCTCCCAGACATGAGTGCACAGAACCAGGAGCTGGCCCAAGAGGCTGTGAAAGGTAAAGGGCTCTCCCTAAGGCCCATCAGGGTCATGGGTGCATCCAGAACTTTGTAGCATCTCTGGCCCAGCTTTTGAAGGTTTCAGTACCTTTTGGCCTATTCCAACTTCCAGAGTGTTAGTCCAGCTGTGAGTGCCAGTGCACATGCTCCAGGCTTTGGAGGTCAGTGAGCAGCCTCCATCGTGGGGCCTTCCCCACCCTGACTGAGAAAGGGTCTCCTATGTGGCAGTTGTGTGCTCCAGGCCCACTGACTCCCAGGACTCCACCGCCAGGGTTACAGACTGATGCTGCTGTGCCTAGCTCTTCTGTGGGTGCTGGAGACTCAAATGCAGGCCTCACTGATCCTCCCATGTGGAGCCCAGACTTACTCTGGCTGTGATTTGTTTTGTCTTTCTTTGAAGCAGAGTTACACTCCACAGCCCAGGCTGGCTTCAAACCCAAAATCCTCTTGCTTCAGCCTCCCATATTACACCCCACTCCTTCACACCCCAACTTCATGTAACAGTGACGAGCACCTGTCATGTTATCAGTCAGGGAGGCAGCTACTGTGTGCCAGGAGCTCTTGGCACCACTAGGGAGACTGGTCAAAGGATTGTGGACCTGGGATATACAACACTTCTTGAGACCACACAGGGGGCACATACTTGAGCATAGGGATTGAGGGGTGGGTATGAGTTTCCAGGGTGAACGGACAGCAGATGAGAAGTCACGTGCACAGTGTGAAGTGGGGGGTGGGTCGTAGGGAGCTGTGTGAGAATCCGGAGCTAGGGTTGACTTGATAAGCAAACAGAGTTCTGCAGAGCCGGGTTAGGGAGGCCAGAGGGGCAACAGCTGTGCACGTCCCCACAGGTTCCAAAGACCAAAAGGAAGGCAGAGGGCCTAAGCAGCAGGGCACAGCTGGCTGCCTTGGTTGTGCCAAAGAAGGTGAAGATGGAAGCCATTGGGGGCTCGGAGCAAGTCCAGGCGCCCACCTCGGGTGAGTCCCCCTCAGCAGCCATGGTGGCAACCATGCATATCTGACACTGTCTAGAAACTTCATAGGCTGGGCAGGGGGAGGACTGACTCTCAGGCCAGGGACCAGAGTGAGGCCCCCTCTCTCTTAGTCATGGAGGCTCTTGGTGGCGCTTGGCCTTCATACTATCCCTGGGTCCTGTGGATACTCAAGTGCCCTAGGTAGGGTCTCTCTGGCCCAGTTTAGGATTGGGATGACAAAGTCACAGGGCCCTCCTATCTGGGCACACGCCCCTGGCCTGGGCCAGGCCTGACTTGTTTTCCCCACAGGTGCCCAAGAGAGCAGGAAGGCAGCTGACCCTACACCCCAGACACCTGGTGCCTCCTCCCTGAGCCAGCTGGGTGCATATGGGGACAGCGAGGACAGTGACAGCTGAGCCCCCCCGGTGGCGTCATAGACCCAAGAAGCCAGAGGAGATGGGATCAAGCGAAACACCGTCAGCAAAGGCCTCAGACTGCGTCTGCCGTGGCAGGGTGTGGGAAAGCACACATGGACGGACAGCTGGGTCCACTTCTCCATTCCTTGATTTATGCTGAGCCTGTTGGCCCCGTCCCTTCCTGCCAAGGATCTGAACACTCTGTGACATGGGGCAGAGTATAGGGCCCCTGGGGACCGTCTCCCAACCATACACAAGGTCTGGGCCTCTACCGGCAACACAGTAGCACTGTGTGAAATAGAAAATCAATTGAAAAACAGAACCACGTGGAGAGAAGCTACCTGACTGCAGAGGCCCACAGCCCAGCTTAAACCTGCCCGCCCGCAGAGGGCCGTACCTCAGACTTCTGCCACATGCCCTAGGCCTGGACCCTTAGCCTTTGTTCTGGTACCGTAAGACAATTACCAAGCCTGAATCTGTTGTATAGAACACAGTGAGCCAGGCACGGAGTGGAGGTGGGGAGGCATGTTTATGTAGCCAGGGCTAATCCCCGCCCCACCAATGCTGGGATTAGAGCCATGAACCACCAAGCTGATCTTAAGCCTGAAATGTTTGTGTTGGAACCTGCTTTTCCCCTGGGGATTCCTACTTCTCACACCCAGTGTCTGGGATTGGGGGGAGGTTTGCTCCTTCTCAAGCCAAGAGCCAGGGCACCCTGGGGTCTGGTGCGAGCCTTCCCCCACTGACCTCTGCTTCCACAGCTCTGCAGCTGTCATCGTGTCCTCAGGAGTTGTCAGGTCTACTCTGTCACCTCCTCTGTCAGCTCCCTGGGGTCCCCTGGCAACAGGAGCCACTGGAATAAAGCCAGTTCCCAGCACCTGTCCTGGGTACTCAGACACTGGCTCTACCAGCTTCCCCATGGCCCTTTGCTCCTTGCTGGTCACAAGCCTAGCCATTGCATGGTGACACAAAACTGCCTGGTTAAGGGGTGGGGTGGCACGCTACAATTGTATCTTTGAGGTCTTTTTATCCTGGACAACACTGTCTCCAGCAGGCTGTAGGAGCTGGGCCTCACCCGCAGACTGGGGCTCTGGAGTCAGAGCTATGCTTCCGTCAGCTGGGGACCTTGAACGTCAGTGACTTGCCTCTTCCTTCAGGCTATGAGCACAGGGAAGCAAGTGTGTACTTCCATCAGATTGGAGACCCAAAAGGCAGGTTCACACCTCCCTCGGGATAGGAGCCTTCCTACAGCACCTCCAGACTGGAGGCTTCCCGGGCAAGCCCTGCATCTACCATTGGACTGCACTAGGCAGGACCTGTCTTCCTAGTGGCCAGAGCGTTTGGGTCCCCTACACACACTTGCCTGGGTCATTGGGTTTTATTATTATTATTATTATTATTATTATTATTATTATTATTATTTATACAACATTCTGCCTGCACACCAGATCTTACTATGGATGGTTATGAGCCACCATGTGGTTGCTGGGAATTGAACTCAGGACCTTTGGAAGAACAGTAAGTATTCTTAACCTCTGAGCCATCTCTCCAGCCCTGGGTTTTGTTTTTGAGACAGGGTTTCTCTGTGTAGCCTTGGCTGTCCTGGAACTCTGTAGATCAGGCTGGCCTCGAACTCAAAGAGATCTACCTGCCTCTGCCTCCCAAGTGTTGGGATTAAGACGTGCCACCACTGCCCAGCGTGACCTTGGGTTTTGAGTGGGTTTCACTATGTAGACTAAAGCATGGCCACCATCCTCGCAGACCCACTGTGGACCAATGTACCTCCTCTCCTGGCCCCGTGATTTGGCTCACTTTTGCTTCCCAGATTTGAGGGTCAGGGACTCCTATCTGGCCGCTTCCTCGGGCCCCAGTTAATCTGTATATACTGAGCAATGCTGTGTGCCCCATGATGGAAGAGCTACACAGCCATGAACAGGAATGCTACCAGCAGGCTGATCCAGAGACAGGACAGATTCATGGAGGCTGGCAGGGCCATGGGGGAGTGGAATGTTCTGGAACTAGGGTGCAGCAGGTTACATGACCTTCTCATATACTATACAACCTACTCATGATCTTCCTGTTTTTGTTTGGACTTAAGGTGCTAAAGGCTAACCTACCCTCTCAGCCACCACCCCCCCCCCCCCCAGCCCTTGGGTTGTACTTCTGAAAGGGGCAGCCATAGACTGTGTGCATTACAATAGGGGCTGCCCTATTCCATCGTCCATGTCATCCAGCAGGGATTTCCAGGGTTGCTGCCATGATTCCCCTCCCCCACCACCAGCACTCACGGGTGTGCGCGCGCGCGCGCGCGCACACACACACACATACACACAGCCTGCTCCTCTCCAGAGGCTCCCAGGCGAGGAAAGTCAAGCGCCGTTTGGTTCTGCCTCAGGGCCCCTGATTGACATTCCAGCCACACACAGTTATCCGCCCTCCATGCTTTGGAGGAAGCTTGTGTGTGATGCTCTTGGCCGTCACCTGCGCCAACACATGGGATGACCTGTGCGCTCTGGGGACACTGCCTGGCAGAGACCAGAGCTGCAGGTGGTCAGGGGACAGCCTACTCCGGATGCCGTGTTAGCTCTCAGCCTCAGTTTCCCTACCTGGAAAGCAAGGCTCACAGCGGACAAGAGAATGACAGCTCATCCTGTGACCAAACGGTGCCATCCCTGAGATGTCCAGGCACAAAAGGTCGGATAGGTGGCCTGAATAATGGCCCCTACACATAGCCTTTCGGTGCCTCAATTTCCCCAACCTCAACATCTCAATCCGTAGGGCACTTGTGTAGCATGCACGAAGCCCCGAGTGTCATCCCTAGCGCTGGGAGGCAGAAGCAGAAGGATCCAGAGTTTGGGGTCACCCTTTGCTGCAAGTGAGTTAGATGCCAGCCTGGGCTACTTTAAACCCTCTGCAGTAGTCTGTCAGTGCTTCCCGCGCCTTTTACCGGATGGGGACACTAAGCCACACAGACCTACAGCAATGGCTTTTGGGTGACTGGCTGACCCTGCCCTTCCCCTCCTTGGGGTTCCACTTCCCTCCCGGCTCCCTGTCCAGCCTTTGGGGATCTTAGATCGCCCCCCTCCCTCTGCTCGCCTACCCTCGCTGCGGCCACAGTCGGCCCCTCCCCCTCGCCCACCACAAAGCGACGGACGCTGTGGTGACGGACGACGCCTCCCGCCCCGCGCCACCTCCAGCCTCGACCCTGCGCGATGCTTGGGCCTCTCGCCCAATCCCCGCCCGGCCCAGGTCCCAAGGGCGACTCGGTCCCCGCGCCGGTGGCCTCGTCCTCCGGGGTCCTCCGGGGTCTGGGTCCTGCCATCCCCGCCCCGGAGCGGCAGAAGGTCTGAGGTCTGCAGGTCTGTCTGCGGGGCGGCGGTGAGACGCGGTGGGACGCGGGTGTCCTCTCCCTTCCCATAGCCGGGAGAGCCAGGGCCAGGACCCAATGGTTTATGTCCCTTTGTGTGGTGGCGGCAGCCGCAGGCGGTTAAGGGATCCGGAAGGTTAAGGGATGGAGCGGGGGTGGGGCGGGGGATAAGGGACCCCAGAGGTTGAGGGATACGGGAGAGGGAGTTAAGGGATCCCGAGATGAAGAGATTTGGAAATTAAGGGATGGGGTGAGGGTGGGGGGTAAGGGATCCGGGGAGAGGAGGTTAGGAGATTGGGGGTGTGTCGAGTTAAGGGATCCTGTTCCGCGCGGGACTCCTGGGATCGGACCGCAGCCCTACAGGGAGTACGACCCCCTGGGTGGCTCAGCCTCTGGCAACTTTGTGCGCGGAGCTCCGGGGGACAGACGTGCTGACACCACACTGTGTGTGTGTCACCTGCAACTCAGACCCTAAAGCGCTCGGCTCCAGCAGACCTTTGGCATGCGGAGCCAGCGGGCACCTGCTGCCCCCTCCGCTCTGAGCCCAGCCAAAGACGCCTGACCTCCAACCTCCCCCTCCTCCTCTCACCCCTTCCTCCTTCCCCTCTGGTCTCCCCCTCCTCCTCTCTGCCTCCTTCCTCCCCCCAGTACTAACTGCAGAGCGCAGCATGGAGGCCCCGATCTGACAGGCACCAGCCTATTCTGGGGGGATCGATGGCCAAGTGGCTCCGGGATTATCTGAGCTTTGGCGGCCGGAGGCCCCCTCCGCAGCCGCCTACCCCAGACTACACCGAGAGCGACATCCTGCGGGCCTACCGCGAGCAGAAGGACCTGGACTTTGAGGATCCCTATGAGGACTCCGATGGACGCCCCGAGCCAGAGCCAACCGGGTCCGGGGACCCCAAATACAACTCTCCCAGGCACCGGCTGATCAAGGTGGAGGCTGCGGACATGGCCAGAGCCAAGGCCCTGCTGGGCAGCCCGGGGGAGGAGGTGCGTGGTGGGATGGCACAGGTCCATCCCAATGGCCCTGGGGTCCCCACCTCATCCCCCTCTCCCGCAAGGAGTCTGAGGGCATCTGGGCTAGCCAGCGTTCCCCTTGGCCCGTTCTCCATTCAGGGAGACTAAGGGTAGGTGTTTTTTGTTTTGTGTGAGACCTAGTCCAATGTCTCATTACATAGCAACAAAATAATTCTGTGGTTGGGGGTCACCACAACGTGAGTAACTGTTTTAAAGGGTTGTGGCATGGTTTGGTTTGGTTTGGGGGCAGGTTCTCCCTTTGCATCCCAAGCTGGTCTAAAACTTGTAATCCTCCTGCCTCCCCACCGCCCAGACTTCTGGAAGAAGGAGACATTCGAGAAGGAGCACAGGGAAGGAGACAGGAAGGAGACAAGGCAGACTGCCTCGTACTCCAGCATCTGTGTGACCCTGTGCAGGTCACTAACTCTCTCTGGGCTTTTGTTTCTTGGCCTGTAGAATAGGCTTGTGTCCTCACTAAAGTTTAAGGACTGGCATTATAACGATACTGGAGGGAGCTGGGGTCTGAGTTCGAATTCCCAGAACACACTTAAACAGCTGAGTGCGGTGACATAGGCTTGTAACTCCAGTGCTGGGGAGACAGGGGCAGGAGGATGCCTAGGACTGCCTGAGCAGCCTAGCTCTGACAAGTGTGAAATGGCCCAGCAAGGGCAGGCAGAGAGGACTGTGTCACACGGCAGGGCATCCAGAGCTAGCCTGAGCCTTTCCCAGCAGCCAGCAGCAGACCCGGAGTACTCCGACCCCTTTGATGCCCAGCCCCAGCCGCCAGCCCCGGATGATGGGTACATGGAGCCCTACGATGCCCGGGGTGTCTTCAGTGGTGAGTGCACAGCGGCGGGGTGAGAGGAAGGTCCTGTGTGGGAGGGGAGGCTGACAAGTGTCCCGTCCACAACCAGAACCGCCAGGCAGAGCCGTCCAGCTGTACGATACGCCCTACGAGGAGCAGGACGCAGAACCGGAAGATGGAGCGGCTTCCGGCCAGAGCCGGCTGCCCCTGGAGGATGAAAGGCCAGCGGATGAATATGACCAGCCTTGGGAGTGGAAGAAAGATCACATCTCCAGGGCCTTCGCAGGTTTGTGCAAGGCCAGGCCCCAGAGGCCTCTCCCAACACTGCCTCAGCTCTCGGTAATGCGTGAACTGGCCCCCTCTGTCAGTTCTTCCCCAGAGGTAATGCCTTCCTGGGGAAGGCTTTTGGAATGGAATGGAACTCACCCCATTCTCCGCAGTCTTGGGAGGGGATGTGGCTGTGACATCACACTGGACTTGTGGTCATTATAAGATCAACCCAACGGGGGGATTGTAGACTAAATACTAGAATGCACCCAGTTGTGTGGGAGCTGGTGAAGGGCAGACTGGGAGGTTTAGGAGCTGTCACACGACAGACTTGGGGTCAGACAATTCCTTGGTGAATCAAGTAAAGAGGTAATAGGATCAACCTAAGGAATAGCAAATAACCCAGGTCAGGAAGAGACGCGGCCATGACGCGAACCAGTGCTTGCTGTCTACCGTGGGTCCAGGGGATGGAGCTGAGATAGTCCATCTGAAGGGACCCCTGATAGCTTCCAACCTAGCCCTTCTGGCCACACCCCCTGTGCTCTGAATTGTCGGTCAAAGCATTGCCCCTCCCCTTCCATGGTGCCTGAGGTCTGGGTGGCCATGCTACTTTATTTCTAAAGACAGGTCGCAGCTCCAGTGTCAGTCTTGTCCTTTCTTAGCTGCCCTTCCTATTGCCTGTGCTGTGATAGGCTGCCACAAACTGAGATCTCTTTGGTGAGCTCCTGCCCCGCCCCCTGGGTGGCCGGGACTTAACCTCACCCTTCTCTTCCAGTACAATTTGAGGGCCCTGACTGGGAACGCACCCCAGGTTCCATGGAGCCCCGAAGACCGCAGCCTGCAGAGCGTGTGGACACAGCCCTGGCCCTGGAGAAGCAGCCGTGAGTGTGGTCCCTGGAGGAGGAGTGGTCCCAGGCACTCTAGGAGCTGCAGGGGAGCTAGGGCCTCATTCATTCATTCATGCCTCTGGTGAAGGTCTCATGTAGCCCAGGCTGGCCCCCACCTACCATATCCAAGGGAATTGTCTGTCTGTTCCCTGGGTCCTGTCCCTCGCCCCGCAGCTGTGTGAAGCCTGCTGCCCATCTTGAGGTGTCTGTCTCACCCTGCCCAGATGGTTTCACGGCCCCTTGAGCCGCGCTGAGGCCGAGAACCTTCTGTCCCTCTGCAAGGAAGGCAGCTACCTCGTGCGGCTCAGTGAGACCAGGGCGCAAGACTGCATTCTGTCCCTCAGGTGAGAGAGACCAAGTCTCAAGACCACACTGGGTGGAGCTCCTGGGCCAGTGGGTGGAGCTTTTGGAAAGTGGGCAGGACTTCCACGTAGGTGGGTGGTGCTCCTGGGCCAGTGGCTAAGTGGGTCCAACAGGGAATGAGTTTGGAAGCCTAACACGATATCCAAACCTGTGGTGGGACTGGTAACCAAGGCACAAGGTTCTTTTGAATAGCCCTGTCCAAAACTTGAAACGCAGCCATGAGTCTGTTTGAAGACAGTCTCAGAATGTTCACTTGAGTTTAAGGCTCTGGTTCTTTAAGATACCTAAAGTGTAAATGCAGTGTGGTTCACAAGGCCTGTCATCCAGCACGGGGACGGGGAGGATGGGCAGGAGGACCAGGAAGATCTGCTGGGCCACAGGAGACCTCTCAATAAAAGCAGGAAGGTGCTGGAGAGGCAGCGCGGTAGTTCAGGGCACTTGCTGTTCTTCAGGAGGAACCCGGTCCAGCCCCTAAGTCATGCAGCTCACAGCTGCCCGTAATGCCAGCCCCAGAAAATATGACTCCCTTTCTTTCCTGGTCATGTTGGGGACTGTTTGCGCCCTCGAGCACACAGATACATACATTAAAAATAGAGCCCAGGCATCTCGCCTTTACTCCCAGCACTCAGGAAGCAGAGACAGGCCAGCCTGGTCTACAGAGAGGGTTCCAGGACAGCCAGAACTACACAGAGGAAACCCTATCTCGAAAAACCGAAAAAGATAAAAAGAAAAACAAAAGTTAAACGAGTGATGAAGCAATAATAATAAATAAATACATCTGGGCTGGCAAGATTGCTCAGTGAGGGGAGGCGCTCGCCACCAAGCCTGAAGAACGTGAGTTCTGTCTGAGGAGTTCGGTCTGGGCCTCCGAAAGTTCAAAGTTGTCCTCTGACCTCCATATGTATTCCCACACACAAATAAATGATAAATATTAAAAAACTAAAGGGCACAGGCGTAGGGTCAGCCTCACTGACTCAGCACTAATGGGTGTCTATGTGTTTCTTCATTGAGGGCCCTGTGATTGTGGGAGATGAGAGGCTGTGAGGGAAGGGCTCCCTTTTCTTTTTTCTTTTTTAAGTTTTATTTATTTATTATGTATATAGCATTCTGCCTGCATGTGGAGGCGCCAGATCTCACTATAGATGGTTGTGAGCCACCATGTGGGTGCTGGGAATTGAACTCAGGGCCTTTGGAAGAACAGTCAGTGTTCTTAACCTCTGAGCCATCTCTCCACCCACCCCCCCTTTCCTTTCTTTTCTTTTCTTTTTTTTCAAGAAAGAGTTTCTCTTTGTGTAGCTCTGTCTATCTTTGAACATGATTTATAGACCAGGCTGGCCTCAAACTCACAGAGATCCACCTGCCTCTGCGTCCTGAGTGCTGGGACTAAAGGTGTGCACCACCACTGCTCAGCTGAGAAAAGGACTCTTACAGAAGTGACCCTCAGGCTGAGCTGAGAGCCAGCAAGCTCAGGGTGAACATGATGGGAACTGGTCTCACTGTGTAGCTCAGGCTGGCCTGGAACTCATTCTGTAGACCAGGCTGGCCTCAAACTCACAGAGATCTGCCTGCCTCTGCCTCTCAAGTGCTGGGATATTTTACTTTATTTTTGTGGGTGTAGAGGTCGGGGAACAACCTTTGGGGTTTAGTTCTCACCTTCCACAAGTGGGTCCTTGGGAATAGAACTCAAGTCATCAAGCTTGGCTCCAAGCGCTTTTACCCTCTGGTCCCTCTAACTGGCCGACAACTGAGTTTAAAAAAAAAAAAAGATACACTACAGAGCTGGGGAAGCCAGGAAGTCACTCATGACTGTCAGTCCTGCAGAGGGGTGCTGGGTGGGGCTGCCAGCGATGTCCCTGGAGGCCCAGTGCCTACCCTAGGCAGGCGACTGTGGAAAGATGGAAGGTTGGGTAGGTCTGGGGGACTGATGTTCCGCCTCATCCCGCAGGAGCAGCCAGGGTTCCATGCACCTGAAGTTCGCGTGGACGAGGGAGAACCAGGTGGTCCTGGGCCAGCACAGCGGGCCCTTTCCCAGCGTGCCAGAGCTGGTCCTGCATTACAGTGCCCGCCCACTGCCTGTGCAAGGCGCCGAGCACCTCGCCCTGCTCTATCCTGTCACCAGCAGCCAGAGCTCCTGAAGGACCTACACGTCAGAGAGGAGCCGGGGGACCCATGGCGCACAGACTTCCTCCAAGCCACCTTTAATTCCCTCTGGTGGGGTACTTCAGACCAACAAAACGCTCTCAGGACTTGTGAGCCAGCTTGGTGGGTGACGAAAGGCACTTGCTGCCTGTCTGCCAGGCTTAATCCCGGGAACCCACATGGTGGCAGCAGAGAGCTGACACCTGCAAGTACTCTGATTTACACACGAGCCACACGCCATAAATTAATAAATAAATGTAATAAAAAAAAACAAAATTTAAAACCTTTTCGTTCCCTGCTGTTCTTTCAGAGCTGTGGGGAGAGGCTCCTGATTCAGCAGAGAGGCAACCGCTCAGACTTTGGAGCGTCCTCAAAGCCATGTGCGGGGGGGGGGGGGGGGCGGGGGCAGCTCCAGGCCTTTGTCATGGGGATCCAGCTGGGGTTAGAAGCTGAATGTCCCCAGAGGCAGGAACAGCTCTGCCTTGTCCCAGCCTGCAGCTGGGCTTCTGGCCTTCCAAGCAGAGAGACATCTGTTTCCCCCTCCCCAGACACACAGCTCCCCCCATACCCAGGAAATCCACAGAAGGGGAGAAGAGGCAGCTGCAGCCCTTGTCATTTCAGGGTGACAGGCAGGGACAGAATAATGGTACATGCTGGTAGCACTGACCCTCAACTCTCCTTTCTCAAGAAGCCACATAATGGGTAGCCCACTAAGGAAGAAGGGGCCAACGAGGCCTGGGTGCGGACTCCCTGTTCCTTGAACATGTAAAAAGCAAGAGAGAACAGGAAATGATGCATTATATTATAATTGCAAAAAACCCACATGTTTTGGCTTTTGTTGTTTTATATACATGTATGTGTGTGGATTCGTGCACATGCGTGCAGGTGTCCCACGAGAAGTGGCTGCTGGGAACTGGTCCTCTGAAAGGACAGTGTGTACCCTGAACCACTGAGCCATTTTTCTAGCCCCTATTATAAAAATATAAGGCAATCGGGTAGATGAGAGGCAGGCAGATCTCTGATTCCAAGGCTAGCCTGGTCTACATAGTGAGCTCCAGGACATGAAGGGCTTACATACTGAGACCATGCCTCAAACCAAAAAAAAAAAAAAAAGCAAAGCAAAACAAACAAACAAAATCAAAAGTGGAACAGTCTTCCTGGCCAAAGCGGGATGTCCAGGCCATCTCCGTGTACCCTGAAACCCACAAACGACTCTTCCTTATTGGTAGCATCCCAACACGGCCATCTGCGTCCTGTGAAGAACCTCATTAAAGCTGGGCTTGGCCATGCAGGCTGGTCACTACAACTGCTGGGGAGCCTGAGGTTCCAGGCCAGCCTAGGCAACACGGTAGATAAAGAGGAAAAACAGAACTAGGGATGAGAATACGAACTAGAGTCCTGGCCTAGAAGCCCCAGTTAGGGGCTGGCGGAGTGGTCGGGAGTAAATGATTCAGCATTTTTGAGGCCCTGGGTACCATGTACTGTATTTAAAACAGCCTTTATTGAGAGTCCTTGGGTCCCATGATTAATCTTAGCCTGGGCTGTTGGACGTCCCCTCCCCTTAGAGAAACAGTGACAATCCTTGTCCACTGTGGGTTCCCAGAGTCTCCAATGCCTCTTTTGACTTCAAGGAACCCTCTTGGCATGTGGCCCGTCCCTACCCCCTAGGGTTCGCAGATGCTCAGCGAGCAGAGACAGGGTGGCCAGACCTGGGCCTGGGGCTGGGTTTGGGGACCAGAAATTGTTGGCCTAGGTCAGGTTGGGGGAAGGTAGTGGAATAGACGATCTGGGTTCTCGGGTCCGGCGCCTTCTCTTTAGGCCGGACCTTGGGACGGTGTGGCGTCTCCCGGGGCCGGTGGAGGACATTGCTGTACAAAGAATTTTCTGGGGGCAGGTGACATAGATCAAAAGGCGCCAGTCAGTCAAGAGTGGCCAGAGCTGTCTAGGCACGGCTGAGGAGCCAGCCTTCCCCAATAGGCTGCCTCCCTTGTCGCCCAGCCCCGCACCCCAACCCCCCAGCGGCTTTGGCAGGGTGCCGCAGTTTCTACGCCTGCCGCATGGGGCGGTAGCACCGTGTATGGAAAAGCCTTCATAACCCTTGAGACTCTTCACCTGCACAAATGCTCTCACCTGAATCCTCCCGGTGACAACTGCTGAGGCCCCACAACACAACACCTAGCACCACCAAGGCTGCCACCACACCCCCAACCACCGAAAGCGCCAGCAGGAGCCCTAAGGGGGGAGACAGAGGGGACTATCTGTTGGGGAGGGGCATGCAGGATGGAGAGGCGGGGGAGGGGAGGATCTCACCTGACTGGACGAAGGTCTCTTTGAGCTGGAGGTCACCTGGAGGGAAGAGGTCCCTGTCTCAGGAGGACGACCACTGTGGAGCCCAGACTCCTGCAGCCACTGTGCCCCTGCCTCAGGTTATTGAACCTGCCAAGTTCTGTGATCTAGAACTTCTGAAAATGAGTGAGTAGCCATAGCTGTGCTCTTGGGCTAGCAGTGGGATGTGACTATGAACTAGGGATTCCATCTAGCATCCCTCCAAATTTTTCTTGAGACCCTCCCTTCTCCAAATGACTTCAGCTCCTCCCTGGGGAAGTTGAGGGGAAGCAGCTCTACTTTTCATCCAAACCCCAAATCTTAGTATGAAGCATGTTAAACACCATCTAGGTTCACCCTGCCTAGCTAGGAACGCCCATGGCTGTATGTGACAGAACAGGCAAGGAGCTCAAGTCAATGCACACCGGAGGCTGGAGTCCAGGTCTGTGTGACTGACAGGAGCCTCAGGCAAAGGTGTAGCTGCTCCCCACCCTGCCCCGCCCCCACAAGCAAGCATGCTACCTGGGCCACCCCTCAGGCCAGTGGGTATGAACCACACAGCCGGAATACAATTCCTACAATAACGCCAGTGTCCCGGCAGCTGCAAAGAACACACCAGTTAGGTTGGCAGGAACCACTGAGTCATTACCAGGACGGGGCTGCTGGGGTCCCACAAGGCCCTGCTGTGACAGAAAGGGAGGGGTGAGAGCCTGGCCCCAGGGCAACCAACCTAAACACGTTGGTGTTTGCCGTTGTTTTGTTTGAGACAGTAAAGCCCAGGCTGGTGTTGAACTCTTGGCAATCCTCCTGCCTCAGCTTTCTGAGCACTAGGCTAGTAGGCAAGTGCCCCCACATCCCTCACTGAAGCTGTTTGTTTTTTGTGTGTCTCACCATCCTAAAGGCTGGGATGACAGGAGTGTGCCACAACACCTGGATCTTCTATCATACACTTATTTTGAGATAGGCTCTCCTTCTGTAGCCCAGGCTAGCCTCCCAAGTGTCAGGATGACTTTTTTTTAAATGACTTCATTTTTAATGTTTGATTATGTGGGTATGCAATACCAATGGTGGCCAGAAGGAGCATCGGGTCCCCTGCCTGTTGTGAGCTTCCATGTGGGTCTGGGAACTAAATCCCAGTGCTCTCTCTAACCTTAGAGCGAGCGGCCTCTCCAGCCCCTTCACAGCTTTTTAAGACAGGATCTTATGTAACCCAGGCTGCCTTTGAACTCCCGACTCTCCTCTCCTACCTGCTCGCTTTCTTTCTTTCTTTCTTTCTTTCTTTCTTTCTTTCTTTCTTTCCATTTTTGAGGAGTTTTTCTGTATAACAAGCCCTGGCTGTCCTGGAACTCTCTCTGTAGATCAGACTGGCCTCAAACTCAGAAACCCATCTGCCTTTGTCTCCCAAATGCTGAGAGTAAAGGCGTGTTCCATCATCACCCAATTTAACTGCTGGCCTCTCTCTTTCTTTCTTTCTTTCTTTCTTTCTTTCTTTCTTTCTTTCTTTCTCTTACTATGGAGTCCAAACTAGCTTTGAGCCTAGTATCCTCCTGCCTCAGCTTTCCAAGGGCTGGTGTCTGAGATTCGGGGGTCTGAGGATTCTAGACCCTCCCCAATTCATCCCCACTCATACCTTCTTCTACTATGACTTTTGTCCCGTTGCCCTGAGCCTCCTGCAATGTGGGGATCTCCAGAGTGGCCTTGCATACGTAGTCCCCGCTCTCATTGAGGCTCACACGGTCTAGCCCCAGGGTGAGGTTCCCAGGTGGCACCCAGAACAGCTGTCTCCGAGACTCACAGCTCACAGATCTGAGGCTGCCATTTGAGATGAGCATGTGGCAAAGGTCAGAGTTGTTCAGGGTCCACTGCACTCGAAGCCTCTCCCAGGCCTGACTTGGCGTCACCACGCAGGACAGGGACACATTATCACCTTCTGTCACATTCACCAGTGGAGGCTGCTGCTGCACCATCAGGCTCACAGCTTCCTGTAGGCCTAGGGAGAACGCGAGTGTCACCTGAGTATAGAGCACTCTGTGAGGGCCGAAGTTCGAATCTCTAGAGCCCCTGCAAAGGGCCGAGTGTGGTGGTGCACGCTGCCGCCCTGCGGGGGACACAGAGACCGAGGGATCACTGAGCTTTCTGCCCAGCAGCCCCTCCCCCTGCAAGCCTCAGGCCAATGAGAGACTCAATCTCAGAAAGTCAGTGGACATGGATCAAGAAGATGCCTGGACTGAACCTTGGGCCTCCTCGCATGACCTCTGTGAGGGAAGACACACAAACACACAAACATACAGACACACACACACACACAGGTAAAAACAGGGGCCAGCAAGATGTCAGGGGCCAGCAGGTAAAGCGCTCAATGAGCTGACTTCCATTCCTCACAGGCCACATGGTAAAGAGGAGGAGAGGGGGCCGGAAGGATGGTTCAGTGGTTAAGGTGGCTGGCTTCAGGAGACCTCACACCTCTAGCCTCTGGGGGCGCCTCAGCTTACATGCACACAGACACCCCAGATACATATAGTTTTTTAAAAATCCCTGCAGAGCATGGTGCCTCACACAGTTAAGTTCAGCTCTCCAGAGGCAAAAGCAGGCAGATCTCTGAGCTTCAGGCCAGCTGGCGCTACAAAGAGGGAACCTGACCTCCAAAAACAATATCTTAGATCGTGGAGACCATAGAGGCTGGGCTTCCAGGCCCCTATAGGCTGGTGTTATGTCGAAGTTTGGCCGCCTCTGCAGACCCTGTAAGGACCTCCAACCCCTGTAAGGGCCCAGCTATCCAGAAAAGGAGACTGGTGCTCGGGGTGGTTCTGAGGAGGGATCAGGCAGCTGAAATGGGGTGGACAGCAGGAGGGGGTCCACAAGGTAGGGACCCAAAGTACTTACCCCAGAGCTGCAGCAGAATGAGAGCCCAGCCAGAAAACTCCATCCCTGAACCATCAGGTCCCAGGCTCACTCTGCTGCACTCAGGTCAGCCCAGCCCCCACAGGCACTCTTCCTGTCACAGCACCCCACCTCCACTGAGGTGACACTGGGGGCAGGCAGACATCCTGTCTTTCAGGGTGTGGGGGGAAAGGGGTCGAGTTCCTTTCACCTCAAAGTATTCTACATCCAAAAAGGAGAATGCATCTGTCTGTGAGTGTAGAGATTGGGGTCATGGGAGTGGAAATTTCTTTGGAAGATTCTACAGGAATATACAAAGGATGCAGAGGAAGAGCAGTAGCAGAATGTGGAACAGAAGGATAGCGAGGAATGATAGGGGCTGGGCTCAGTGGTGCGAGCATATATCCAGCCCTCAAAACCCCTGTGTTCCAGCCCCAGCATCCCATAAACCAGGCATGGTGGGGCGTGACTGTCGTCTCATCATTTGGGAGGTAAAGGCAGGAGGATTAAGAGTTAAGGGCAGAGCCAGGCAAGGTGGTGCATGTCTGTAATCCCAGCACTCAGGGAGGCAGAGGCAGGTGGATGGCTGTGAATTCGAGGCCAGCCTGGTCTACAAAGAGAGTCCAGGACAGCCAAGCCAAGGCTACACAGAGAAACCCTGTCTCAAAAACAAAACAAAACAAAACAAAACAAAGAACAAAAACCAGTTCAAGGGCAGCCCTAGTTACACATGGTGCATGAGGCCAGCCTGGGCACTGTGACACTTCTCAAAAATCAGTCAATAAGTTAACAGTCCCCTGCCTCGGTGCCTGGATCTCAAGCCCTTTCCTGGTTGCAGTGCTGGGCAGGGGGCCCAGGCCTGGAAGGTGCTCAGGTGCAGGCTACGTGAGCAGGAGTCTTTGGGTTCTCACAGGTGTCGTGGGGTAATAACCAGCCCAGCGGTGGTGGTGCACACCTTTAATCCCAGCACTTGGGAAGCAGAAGCACGGGGATCACTGTGAGTTCCAGGCCAGCCTGGGCTACATAGAGAGATCTGCTCTGGTAGCAAAACCAGGTCACCCTGTTCACTGTCAAACCACAGAACAGCTATCACTTCCTGGTGGTCTGTGTGTATACAGCCATCCCGAAGCCTGAGGTTGGGACCTCTCCCTGTTGGAACAGCGGTCTCAGCCTGGTAAGGCCAAGTCTGTCTCTTATGGGTTCTTGGTGAGGCTTCAAGGCCTGGGCAAAAGTAGTTCAGTCCCCAGCCTGAGCCCCACTCTGGGGTCAGTGGTCAGTATGATAATTGTTGACCAAGAGAGTTGTCTCACGCTCAGCCACAACCATGACCTACTTTCTCACTGAGAGCTTCCTGGAATTGTTCTGAGCAGCAGGAAGGACCCTGCCCTGGGCAGAAGAGCAGGGTTTAAAGACCCTGGGTAGATAAAGCCCCAGGCCAGTGGTTATCAACCTTCCTAATGCTTCGACCCTTTCATACAGTTCATGTTGGGGTGACTCAAAATTATTTTTATTGCTACTTCATAATTGTAATTTTGCCACTGTTTTGAATCACAATGTAAATATCTATGTTTTCTGATAGTCTTAGGCAATCCTTGTGAAAGGGTCATTTAACCCTAAAGGGGATGCGACCCAGAGGTTCTCAACCAGAAGCTGGTCCCCTCCCTGAGCCCCAGATGCTGCCAGGTCGACAGCAGAGCCAGCCGAACATAATAAACATGCTTAGCGCTAAAGGCCAGGGGCTGGTAGAGAGGTTTCTAGGGGGGGATTTAGTGTGGAGCTCTGTGGGATGTATAGGAGCGTTTCTCACTGTGTGACCATAACGGCTGACTGCTAGTCGATTGTACAAGCAGTAAAAGGCAAGCATGTGAGCCACTGAAGAGCACCTCTCAGGGCAGCATAGGCTGGACAGCCTGGGTGCCCATTTGAATAGCAGACGGGGACGATGTGGGACGATGTGGGGGTGACTAAGGGATAGTTCCGAGATCACAAGACATGACCTGAGGGAGGCAGCCGCGGCTGTGCATGCCTGTGATCCCAGCACTAAGGGAGGCAGAGGCAGGCACATCTCTGTGAGTTCAGCCTGTTCTACAAAGCGAGTCCAGGACAGCCAAGGCTATACAGAGAAACCTTGCCTCGAAAAACAAAAACAAAACAAAACAAAAAGAAAAGGTATGAGCAAAGGTCAAAGCCAGATATCCCAACTTCCGCCTGAGCACTCGCTCATCCTCCCAGCATCACAGGCAGCTAGATACCCAGGCTCTGGAGGAAGGCCAGTCTCAACTCCGGACTACATTTCCCAAGCAGCCCCAGTCGCGAGGGCATGCGCAGTGCATGCAGTGATGGAGCGCTGACCGGGGGCGCGGCGGCGGAGGTGGTGAGGGCGCGGAGGGCTAATTGGCTGCCGGCTGCGGCCAAGGAGGTTTGAGGGTTTGGAGAACCAGCCGAGAGGGACCCCGCGGCCCGGCCGGGGCGACCCGGGGCTGCAGCAATGGAGGACCAGAGGGTAGGACCTGGAGGGATGCACGGAGCGGGCGCGGGGAGGGGTCCAGGTGATGCCGCAGCGCCCCTCCCTTGCACGGGCCGACTGCACCCGGCTCCGGTTTACACGCAGACCCTCGCCCCTCCCCCCGTCCTCACTCAGCACCTCATCATCCTAGCCGGGGCTCCGCAGGGTCCTCGTCCAGCAGGTTAGAGCCCCCAGCTTTACAGTGTCCAACCTGGGTGGGAGTCGGGTTCTGGTGCCGTCCTCCTCCACTTACCCTGAGGATCCTCCTCTCCAAGCCCCGCCCTTCACAAGTAAGCTCTTCAAGCTGCCCAGGTGAACTCCATCCACTTTCCAGGCTGACCCCTGCCTATCACATCTCTCCCACGAGAAGTTTGTTTCTCCATATAACCCTTTACCCCGGGATAGCCCAGATGGACTCTGGGACTCGATTGCCCAGGCTGCTCTCTCACTGCAGATCACCTTCAACTTTCAAGATGGAGATACTGGCCTGGGGTGTTGGTGGTATACTCCTGTCATCCCAGCCTTCGGAGGTAGAGGCAAGAGGTTGAGCTCCAGGCTAGCCTGGGCTTCACAGTGAGACCGTCTCCAAAACAAAGCAAGGAACTGTGGAAATGGTTCAGTGGGTAAAGTGTTTGTTGTGCAAGCTTGAGGACCTGAGTTCAAGTCCCCAGTGCCCATGTGAAAAGTTCCTGTCGTTGCATACACTGTAACCCCAGCCCGGGGACACAGACAGGAGGATCCCTGGGACGCAATGGCAGCCAACCTAGCCAAGGCTCAGTGAGAAACCCTGGCTCAATAATAGATGGAGAGTGAGAGAGGAAGACACCCGACATCGACACCTCACCTCCAACACACACACACACACACACACACACACAAAATAAAAACTGTGTAAGCTCAGTGCTCAGGGTCCATCCCCGAGAGACTCACTGCGCCTCAGTTTCCTTCTCTGCTATGGGAATGCTGCAGCCTTGCCTAAGGCCTACATTCCTGGAGGGCGGTGCTCACCCAGCCTGCTGACCATGTTCCTTCTGTCCCTCAGGAGGCTCTAAGAAAAATCATCACCACCCTGGCCGTGAAGAATGAGGAAACCCAGACCTTCATCTACTCCCTGAAGCAGATGCTGCTGAATGTAGAGGTGAGCAGTGCAGTAGGTCCTTCATGCTCCGGTGGCGGGTGCAGGGGACAAGATGGAAGCACCCCTCTGTGTCTGCCAGAGGCTCTCCACGCCTCAGTTTCCGTGTCTGCATCGCCTTTTCTTTTTTGAGACAGGATCTCTCTATGCAGCCCTTGCTGGCCTAGAACTTGCTCTGTAGAGCAGGCTGACTTGGAACTCACAGAGATCTCCCTGCCTCTGCCTCCCCAGTGCTGGGCTTAAAGACGTGTGCTACTGCACCACCCTCATGGTGGTCTCTTCCCATGCAGGCAAACTCAGCCAAAGTCCAGGAGGACCTGGAAGCCGAGTTCCAGTCCCTCACGTCTGTTCTGGAGGAGCTGAAGGAATCCATGCTGATGAAGATCAAGCAGGACCGGGCCAGCCGTACCTATGAGCTGCAGGTGCATCCACACACCCATCCCTTCCCCGAAATGTCTTCCCCTTTGCCACCACCTCCCAATGCCTTCTCAGTCCTCCCCACTGGTCCCCCCAAACCAGGATAACACTCCCGCTCAAACACCTCCCATGGCTCACAGGGGTTCTCCAACTCCAAGCTGCGTCTCTCACAGTGTACCCAAACTTCCATCCTGACTTCTTAAGATCCCACATTCCCACCTGTGTGTTACCTGGGGGACTCGGGTGTGACCAGCCACGAATCAGGCTCAGCCTGGCCCCACTAGTGCTCAAGGCTCCAGTCTATAGCTCCTACCTGGAGCCCTGTTATGCTGTGGGTCTTGGGGGTTTGTAGAGCTCTGGGTGGTTTGTGGTGGCTGAGGGATTTGTCGTTGTCACTCGCCGCCCACAGAACCAGCTGGCCGCCTGCACAAGGGCCCTGGAGAGCTCTGAGGAGCTCCTGGAGACAGCCAACCAAACCCTGCAGGCTGCAGACAGCGAGGACTTCCCACAGGTGGGTGTCAGTGAGGGTCCCTGGGTCAAATGTACAGTGTTCAGTTCTGCTCACATATTTATTTGTGTTGGGAGAAGGTGGTGCACAGCCCACAGCAATCCTGCCTTCTCTTCCTGTGAGTCTGTGGATCAGCCGGAGGTCCATCAGGCTTGGCGTCAGGCACGTTTACCCTCTGAGCCCACAGGCCATTTTATTTAGGTAGTTCCTCCATGCAGCGTGAAGCATAATTATGTCTCTGAGACTGTTTGGTGAGGGCTGGAACTGGGGTGCAGTCGGTAGAGCGCTTGCCCAGCATGCACCAGGCCCTGGGTTCCATCCCCAGAACCGTTGGAGTTCAGAGCCAGCCTCAGCCCCAGTTCCAGGCCAGCATGGACTACATGAGACCCTGTCACAAAACGCAAAACAAGCTGCCTCCATGAATAAATTATTAGTATAATTTCATACTAAGTGGTCAGTGGGTTTTTACTCAGAGTGGGTTTTCACTCCGTGGAGCGCTCGTTATTTTTTTCTGAGATTTAAGTTAAGCTGCTTTGTTAAATGTGAGGCTCAGAGCTGGCAAGGTGACTCGGAGAGAAAGGTGCTTGCAGCCAAGCCAGATGATCCGACTTTACTCCCCAACATGGTGAAGAGACCCCACTCCCAAGGGTTGGCCTCTGACCTCTATGCACATATGCACAGAGAAATAAATGTAATTTCAAAACTAAAAATAAAGCCAGGCAGTAATGACACATGCTTTTAGCCCAGTAGTGAGGAGGCAGAGGCAGGTGGATCTCTGAGTTCGAGGCCAGCCTGGTCTACATAGTGAGTTCTAGGACAGCCAGGGTTACACAGAGAGACCCTGTCTCAAAAACAAGCAAACAAAACAAAACAACAAAAGTTAAAAGAAGTAAGTGTGCCTGCTGTCTGCCCTGGACATGGGGGATCAGGGGGTAGGGGCTACCTTTGTCTCTGACACATAGTCTGGAAGGGGGCAGTTCAGCCCCTGCCTCCTGGCAGAGGTCTTGACAGATGCCGCCTGCCATGCCTCAGTCTCCCTGCCTGTATAGTGGCACAGGCCTGGGTGACATGCACCTTTGACTTCTGCTCTGTCCTCTTCTAGGCCGCCAAGCAAATCAAAGATGGGTAAGATGCCAAGGTCAGGCCTGCCTCCCAGAATCCTGCCTGTGCGTGACGGTGGGGACACCCGCTGGGGAGGCCAGGTCCCTGAGCACTGCACAGGAGCACAGGGCAGGGGACCCCAGGTGTCCCGGCCTGGCCCCTCTGCTGCCAAGCTGCCACTGGTTCGTTCCTGCCTCCCTCCCTGCAGTGTGACCATGGCCCCAGCCTTCAGACTGTCACTCAAAGCCAAGGTCAGTGACAATATGAGTCACCTCATGGTGGACTTCACACAGGAACGGCAGATGCTACAGACCCTCAAGTTCCTGCCTGGTGAGATGTGGACCTGCCTGAGGGCCCGGGACTCTTGAGGGATAGGGAACCAGACTGGGTGGAGCCAGAAAGTCCAGCCCCTGCACAAGGGAACCAGGGTTGGGCCTGTGGCTGCTGTGGGTGAGCTCTAGTTGAGCCCCGCCCACAAGAGGGTAGTGCCTGTGACTACCACATCTGTCGGTAGGGTCCTAGCCAAGCCCTGCCCACGTAGGGGCTGGGCCTGTTGCCAAGTGGGCAGGACCTAACCAAGCCAGGTTCCCACACTGGCCAGAGTTGTCTTGGGGGTGTGTCCTAATTGAGCCCTCCCCATGCATGTTTAGGGTTTGTGGATGGCAGGTATGTGGGTGGGTAGGTCTTCAGTTTGGCCCTCCTTCTGAGCTCTGGAACCCTGGGAAAGCCCTGTTCTGGGACCCTCAGGGAACTGTACCTTCTAGGGAGCTGGTGCTCTCAGGACCACACCCCTGGTTCGTAGAGAATTATGGAAAAGTATCAAAGGGTAGAACCCTGAGGTGGTATGCAGAGAGCCCTGCCCTGACCACGTGACCTCAGGAGGCCCAGCCTCAGCTCGTCCCAAAGCGCTTCACCATGGTAACCTGGAGACTCAGCTGCTGACCTTTCTCCCTGGCCTTGGCAGTGCCCAGCGCCCCCATCATCGACTTGACCGAGTCCCTGGTGGCAGATAACTGTGTGACACTGGTGTGGAGCATGCCGGATGAGGACAGCAAGATTGACCACTACGTGCTGGAGTATCGCAGGACCAATTTTGAGGGCCCGCCCCGCCTCAAGGAGGACCATCCCTGGATGGTTGTCGAGGGCATCCGGCAGACTGAGCACACCTTGACAGGTGGGGGAGCACCCATAGGCGTGCGGGGAAACATTGCCTGATGGATAAGGGGAACGCTGTCAGGCAGGTGAGGGAGCACTCCAGGTTAGGTGAGGAGCACTCACAAGCAGATGAAAAAGTGTGGCCAGGCACATGAGGGAGCACTCTCAGGTGAATGGAGGGACAGACAGGCATGTGGGGAACACAGCCTGATGGGGGACACTCTCAGGCAGCTGAGGAAGTACTCCCTGAAAAGTGAGAGAGCATTCCTGAGCAGGGCAGGAGTGGGAGCACTCACAGATATGTGAAGAAGGAGCATTCCCAGGCAGGAGAGGAAGCATTCCTTGACAGGTGAAGGAGCACTCCCAGATAAGAGAGGGAAAATCTACAGGTAGAGGGAGCACACCCAGGCAAGAAAGGGAGCTGTCTTTTGACAGGTGGGGGAGCATAGTTGGTAGATCAGTCCCCACTCAGCTTAGCTAAACCTCTCCCAACCGCCCAGCCCCCTCCTGGCACCATTACCCTGTCAACCCATGGCATGTTGGTGGTCCTGGCTTCCTGCAGCTCCTGGGGTCTGAGAGCAAGCTGATGGGATTAGAACTGTCAGCAGAACAGATAGCAAGGTGGATGAATTTGTCCCTGTGGGAAGGGCTGTCTATGCAAAGCTGTTTGAAAGCAGAGGAAACTGAGGCACAGAAGGAACTTCACCCTCATCTTTCTAGCTGTGCCATCCAGCTGCAGTTATGTCTGTGCCAGTGTGAAGGTCAGAGGTCGGCATAGGCCATCTCCCTCAATGGCTCTTCTCCACCTTATTTTCTGAGACAGTGTCTCAGTGGCCTGGAACTCATGGTTAGCTAGTCTGTCTGTCTCCGCCTCAGCTTTAGCTTGGGTGTGTCACGCCTGGCTTTTTCTTGGGCTAGGTGACTGGATTCAGGTCCCCGGATTCCCGCAGAGTACCCACATCTCCGCTTCCTTCACCCACTAGTGACAGTAGGGAGCTTCAGGGTCTAGGCATCCGTACAGCCTACAGGGGGCAGGGGCTCAGGAGGCGGGAATCGTCAGGCCCTAATGAGTTTACAAAACCTTTCAGGGAACCCCTGATTTTCCTCCCTAACTCTCAAATCTCGGGCTATAATCACCAGCCTGCTAGTTATGTGTAATTAGCATTCATGGTTAATAATGAGCATGCTAATTGCAGGGGAAGCGGTCATGCCAGCCAGTGCCAGAGCCCCGGAAGCTACTGGCACCCCCTCCATACAAAAATCAGAACAAACCGCTTTTTCCCCATAGGACCTCAGAATCCCTTCTCCGGGCTTCTCCACTTCTTACTGGTTTTGTGACTTTTTATATGGGGGTTAGTCACAGACACACAAGTGCATTTGAGGGCTCCTGTCTCCCCACCGGTGGCAGCTTGTAGACCAGCCACAGTTCAGCATCAGACCAGAGAATTGAAGGGGAGGCAAGGCTCAGGTGCGGAATGCTCAGCCAGCAGGAGGGAAACCCTGAACTCCATTCCCAGCTTGGTGCATACTGGCCATGCCAGCTGGGGAGGTGAAGGCAGGAAGCTCAGGAATTCAAGGTTAGCCTTGGCGCCCTCTTCTGGCCTCCGCAGGCACTGCATACAGGTGGCACAGACAAACATACTGGGCAAACACCCATACATATACACATACATACATATAAATCTTAAATGAGATATAGAAAGACAGACAGACAGACAGGGGTGGTATCCCTGTGGTCTCACATCCTGTCTTTCCTCCTAGGACTCAAGTTTGACATGAAATACATGAATTTCCGTGTGAAAGCCTGTAACAAGGCGGTAGCTGGGGAATTCTCCGAGCCGGTGACCTTGGAGACGCCAGGTGACTGCCTCCCACCCCTCTCTCACTCCCAATCTCCCACCCGTCCTGGGGTCCTGAGAACCTGTCCTCGATACGGTACTCAAAATAGGGTGATGTGACCCTTGTCACTGGGGCCGAGGGGGAGCTCACCCTTAGTCTGCCGTGGCCACTTTCTTGGATACCTTAGACTTTTGTGAGTTTTTTTACTTCTATTTATGAAGTGACCATGAATGTTATTTTATTTTGCACGTGTGTTAGTTTGTGTGTGCGTGCACACACATATAGCGCATATAGGGGGTTCATGCATGTGGAAAACATCAGGAATCGTTCCTCAGGCACTATCTGCCTGGCTGGACCACACCCTAGAAAGCCCCCTGTCTCTGAGGGGGAGTTACAGGTGTCCAGCGCTGGGGTTATACCATCATGCATGCCTTGTTTTTAACTTGGACCCTAAGCATTAGAATCTGGGTTTGTTTTTGTTTTTAAAGATTCATTATTTATACAACATTCTGCCTGCATACCAGATCTTACTATAGATGGTTCTGAGCCACCATGTGGTTGACTGGGACTTGAACTCAGGACCTTCGGAAGAACAGCGAGAGTTCTTAACCTCTGAGCCATCTCTCCAGCCCCTTGTTTTTGTTTTTTATGGCAAACAGCTCACCTTAGTGCCCAGCCCTTTCTGCCATTAAGATTTTCCTAATCATGACTTCATGATTTCTTCTGCATGTAACCACTGCAGTGTGTACAGTGTGAAGTGCCTGTGGAGGCCAGATAGGGAACTGGAGTTACAGACAGACAAACAAACACTGTGAGCTTCCCTGTGGGTGCTGGGAATCAAACCCAGGTCCACGGGAAAACTAGTGAACAATCTCCAGCCCCCTCCCTTTCTTTAAAAACAAAACCAAAAACATTTAGTTAGTTTTTGGAGATGGCGTCTTATTAGGTGGCCCAGGCTGGAAGTCACAATCCTCAGGCCTCAGCCTCCTGAGAGCTGGAACTGTGAATGTAAATGGATGGCGTGGTCTCAGTCTCCCTTCCTCCTCCTGTTTTCGATAGAGCTGGAGACAAATTCTCTATTTCCACAGTAATTCTTTGTGTATCACCTTTGGAAGGCCCTCTGCTGTCCAGCCTTAACCTCCTCTTACTGTAGCCATGCTCTTTCTTTGAGGTCATTGGAAGCACAGGGCAGAGAGACAGGTTTGAAAATGCCTCAGGACTCCAGAAAAGTTTAGGCTTCCATCCCTTGACCTTATCCCTCTGGCTCACAGTCAGCTCCCACAAACTTCTGTCCTTCGTCTTCCCGTATGTCCCCTCCTGTCTGTCTCCCTCGGTCCTCTGTTCCGGTCGGCCTGGGTCACCGGCTCTCCATCTCGTCTCTCTCTGTCTATCTGGGTTTCCCATCTCTGTGACCCCCTCGTCTGCCTGGCCCCAGCATTCATGTTCCGCCTGGACGGGTCCACATCTCACCAGAACCTGCGCGTGGAGGATCTCTCCGTTGAGTGGGACGCCATGGGCGGCAAGGTCCAAGATATCAAGGCTCGAGAGAAGGAGGGCAAGGGCCGGACAGCGTCCCCTGTAAACTCCCCAGCCAGGTAGCCTGTCCGGGAGGGTTTTTGTTTGTTTGTTTTTCCACATCTGACCAGATAGCTCAGTCGGTTAGGCATTTTCCAAATGAGGAATATGGCTGGCATGTTAGCTGGTGTGCAACGGGGAGGCTGCCCCCCGGGAAAGGTGTGAGCTGAGCTGAGCTTTCCTGCTGTCCACAGAGGGACTCCGTCTCCCAAGAGGATGTCCTCAGGTCGTGGAGGACGAGACCGCTTCACAGCCGAGTCTTACACGGTGCTGGGTAAGAATGGGAGATACAGGGAACTGAGGGCCTGAGCAGGGACATGGTGTGCCTTGGGAGTGACTGGACCCAAGGGAGCAGCTCAGGAATTTATGGGAGATGCGTTCCCTCGGCTCCATCCTGCCCCCCTCATGCCACAGGGGACACGCTGATCGATGGCGGGGAGCACTATTGGGAGGTGCGCTTCGAACCGGACAGCAAGGCCTTTGGCCTGGGTGTGGCCTACCGAAGCCTGGGCCGCTTTGAGCAGCTGGGCAAGACGGCTGCGTCCTGGTGCCTGCATGTCAACAACTGGCTGCAGGCCAGCTTCACCGCCAAACACGCCAACAAGGTCAAAGTGCTGGACAGCCCTGTGCCCAGCTGCCTGGGCGTGCACTGCGACTTCCACCAAGGTGCCATCACTTTTGCCTCCCCCTGTCCCAGTATGCCGGCCCCTCCCCTGGTCCTCACCCCCTTCCTGACACTTGTCCCCCTGCTCCCCTCACCCCAGGCCTCCTGTCTTTCTACAATGCCCGAACCAAACAGCTCCTGCATTCGTTCAAGGCCAAGTTCACGCAGCCCCTGCTTCCAGCCTTCACAGTGAGCCTGCTACTGTAGGGAGGGTGGGCTCCTGTGGGAAAGAGTGCACTGGACCCGCCTCTGGGTGACTCCTGGCTGAGCCGTCCTGTCCCCCACTCTCTCAGGTGTGGTGTGGAAGCTTCCAGGTGACAACAGGCCTTCAGGTCCCCAGCGCTGTGCGCTGTCTGCAGAAGAGGGGCAGTGCCACCAGCAGCTCCAACACCAGCCTCACCTAGGCCTGGGTTGCCTGCCAGCTGGGCGCTTCGGCCTGGCATCTCCTCCTATCTGCTGCTTGGAGCCTTAACTCTGGAAGGGAGGGCCAGGGCCCCCTCCCCACCTCACTTCATAATAAAGAAATAACACTGGACACACTCTTGCACTGGTCCTTGGGGACAGGGCACATAGGTGACCCAGACCTTGGATTTCTTAGCTAAGAAATAGGCTTTCCTCGTGGACAGGTGTCAGGTTTGACAGCTTGGGGCCACACCTGACAGCCCCACCCCCAATCTCAGAGGCCATGCTAGACACATGCTTTTGGTCACAGGGCACTTTCATTTTGGTTTGGGCTTTATTAAATAAGGTCTCACTCTGTAGCCCAGGCTGCTGTGGAACTCACTGTGTAGCTCAGGCTACCCCCCAAACTCTCAGGGCTCTTCCTGCTTCACTGTTGGGAGGCCATTCTTCACCATGCTGGCTGCGTCCTTTCCCATGAGCGAGGGTAGAGCCGATGGAGGACTGGTGTACCCCGAGATAGCCCACTGGTCCCTGGGAGCATGGATCAGTGTTCCAGTGCCCTCCTCTTCTGGAGTTTTTCTTCCAGCTCAGCCGTGATACCGCCAAGCCCTGGAGTGTGGGAACCCAGACTTCAGCTGGGGCAACCTGGACTGTGTTCTGCTCCCAGGACCCTGGACCATGCATCCAGACACCCAGAGTCTCCTTACTTGTCACAAGGGAGGGAGCCTGGGGTGAGCTGCCGCCTGGCTTCCTGGCCCAGACACTGGTGATGGCTTTGAGATCTGCAGAAGGAGGCAGATGAGGTCCAAAGCCACCTGTCACCAAAGAGAGGGGCAATGGGGAGCCCGGAGCCCTACCTGGCTTGGGCACAACTGGTGGCTTTGGAGGTTTTGCTGGGAGCTTCACTGGCTTCTTGGGCTTTGGAGGGACTGGCTGAGTGGTGGGAGACACTGCATGGACAAGAGAGAGATTTCACAGGGTGCCACCTGTTCCTCTCAGTAACACTGTCTGCAGCCCAGCCCCGGACTTACCATCCTGATTCATGTATTCAGTTTCTGGGGAATCTTCAATGGGGGTCACGTAGTTCTCATCGTGGTCCGGTAGCTGAGGCAGGGGAGGTAGTGGAGGCAGTTTGTCTTCCTGGCTGGGCACAGACACAGGTACAGGTGGGAGTGGCTTTGGGACATCAGCATGGCGGGCAGGGCCTGATGGGAAACAGAGTCACTGTCATCTGCACTTTGGAATGCATGTGGGATTTTGGCTTCAGACAGGTACAAAAATACATTTGTGTGTCTGTGGGTTTTTTGGTGTGTGTGTGTGTGTGTGTGTGTGTGTGTGTGTGTGTGTGTGGTGGTAGTGGTAGTGGTTTGAATAGGAGGTTTGGCCCCCACAGACTCATGTGTTTGAATGCCTGGCCCATCAGGAGTGGCACCATTAGGTTTGCTGAAGGAAGTGTTTCACTGTGGGGGCCAACTTTGGGGTCTCCTATGCTCAAGCTATGTCCAGTGTGTCAGTCTCCTGCTGACTGCAGATCAAGACGTAGAACTCTCAGCTCCTTCTCTAGCACCATGTCTGCCTGCATGCTGCCGTGCTGCTCACCATGACAGTAATGGACCAAACCTCTGAGACTGTAAGCCAGCCCCAATTAAACGTCATCCTAGGGCTGGAGTGATGGCTCCGAGGTTAAGAGCACTGGCTGTTCTTCCAGAGGCCAGAGGCCGGAGGTCCTGAGTTCAATTCCCAGCACCCACACGGTGGCTCCCAACCATCTATAATGAGATCTGGCCCCCTCCTCTGGGGTGCAGGTGGACATGCAGACCGAACATTGTATACATAATAAATAAATACATCTAAAAAAAAAAAGTCATTTTAAAAAGAGTTGCTGTGGTCATGGTGTCTCTTCACATCAGTAAGACCCTAACTAAGATGTGTATATACAGAGGTGTATGTGAGCCTCTGACATGCACGCACTCCTTAGGAGGTGCAGCATGTAAGCCCATGGTTCAGGAGGATCATGCTGCGCTCCCCTCAGGACTCTGCTGCCTGAGTAAAGGAGACCCCACATCCTCTCCTGCCTAGCTCATACCCCAGCTCTCTCTGAAGTGGTTATTCCTCCCCTTTACCCGTCTCGTCTCTGTTAATAAAATCCTTTGGAGATGGGCCATTAGTTCCAGCCCGCAGAAAACAGAGGCTGGTGGATCTCTGTGAGTTCCCGGATAGCCCGAGTTTCAAAAAACTAATAATGAGGATAATAAAATAAAAATAAAATTCTTCATTCTCAATATAGGAGCTGATGCCTGTCATCTGAGGTCTCAGCTATGTGGGAGCCTATTGAAAACACAAGGCAGGTGGGGGGGGCACACTTTGATCCTTGAGCACCTGGGAGGCAGAGGCAGCTGGATCTCTTGAGTTCAAGGTTAGCCCGGTCAATGGGGTGAAACTCTGTCTCAACAAACAAAGCCCCTGGGAGTAGTGGTTCACACCTTTAATCCCAGCATTCGTACTCAGAAGTCAGAGACAGTTGGGTCTGTGAGTTTGAGGTCTGTCTGTTCTACAGAGCGAGTTCCAGGAAAGCCAGGGCTACACAGAGAAACTCTGTCTCAAACAAACCAAGTTTTTGGGGTGTGGATTGGTCCTACATCAGTCATGGGAAAGGGGAGTCACCTGAGCCTCGCGAGGAGGGCACAGCCCATACACTCTCGCCATTCTCCAGATCTGAGTCCACGAAGCCTGGAACAGAGAAGGCGGGCAGCCTGGAGGCAGCACGGAGGCCCGATGCTAGCCCTCCAGAGGGCGTCCCTGACCAAGCCTGGCTGCCCCACACCGCACACACCTAGAACCTTCTCATAGTCCTCTTCCATCAGGAAGGGGACCAGTGCCCTCTTGGTGTGCGTTACGAAATAGTTGACCACAGCTTCCAGCGAGGAACAGGAAAACTAGGCAAGAGAAGGTGGTCAGGCAGGGGGTGGCTGGGGCAGAAGGAACACAGAACCCAGGAGCCCCCAAGACTCACCGGGTCTTCCACGTCGATCACATACTTAGGACCCTCCCGCTTCACCTTGTAGTGTTTGACCACAGGCGACCTGCAGATAATGGACGGCTGGGTAGCTGGGAGACCGAGACCCCAGGAGACTAACCTCAGTGCCCCGCCTGTATGTTCCCTCCTCCGCCCAGGAGGAGAGCCATGCCCCCCCAGAAACCCCACTCTAGGCAGCACCCCGCCCCTGAAAGTCACACACACACACACACACACACACACACACACACGTCACACCTCACTCCAAGTAAGTCACGGCCGGGTCCCCAGAGGCCGGGCCTCTAACCTGACTCCACTTCCCCTGCATCCTCTCAGCCTGCTAAGCCTCCAGTTAGGGTCCCCGCACCTAGGTTCCATATCCCCCGGTGGCCACGCCCCCAGATCCGCGCGCATGCATGCATGCATACCCGTTGAGTGTCTGCCGTGTGGTGACGGACACACTGTCCTTGCCGTCCCCGCCAGGCCGCAGCAGCAGGTTCCCGCACTCGGGGTAGCGCTCCAGGAGCAGCTGCGCCTCCAGCCGGCTCACCTGCAGGAAGCACCTGCGCGACGGCACGCGAAGATGCGGAGAGCCGCGCAGGCCCACCCTCAACCAGGCCTCAGGGGCCGCACACCTGCTGCTCCATCCAGGCCCCGACCCCAGAAAGAACCCGCTCCTCGACGTGGGCCCGGCCACTCAGAGACCCAGTCTCCGTTCCGAAACCCGGCCTCCCTTTCTAAAACGAGGAACAGCCTGAGACACAAGCCCCGCTCATCTCTTGACTACAAGCTCGCCCCCAGGGACCCAGGCCCATCCCGAGGCCCTCAGACTTTCAAACCCCAGCGAGGGCCGGTTCCTTGCCCGCCCCGTGGGCAGCCAGCACTCACCAGGGCACCTCGGCCGCCCGGCGCGCCTCCTCCTTGGTCAGGACCTCGGCCATCATGTACAGGTGTCCCGGTAGCAGGGTCAGGTTAGACGGGACACGAAGCTGGAGGATGATCCAAGCAGGAAACCCATGGATGGGGACCCAAAAGGTAAACTGAGGCCAGCATGTGTAGCCAGGGAGGAGTCCCCAGCACTCCCGGGCACCCCACAACATAAGATACGCAGACACTCAGAGACAGACCCTAAAGCGGATTCAGAAGGTGCTAGAACCTCCTCCGAGTGCTGGGCAACTCTCAGGTTCAAGGAGGAGCCAATGAGAAAAAAAATCGAAGTTTTAAACTGTATGTGGTGATGCACACCTGCAGCCTGAGCACTTGGAAGGTGGGGACAAAGTCGGGAAGATCAGGAGTTCGAGGCCAACCTGGACTACACGAGACCCTGTTTCAAAAATAGAACAAGGTGCTGGGGTTCTGGCCCAGCAGTTCAGAGGACTGGAGTTCTGTTCCTAAAATCCACCACTCAGCAGCTCTCTTTTGGCCTCTGAGGGCATTGTACTCATGTAGGTACACACACACACACACACACACACACACACACACACACAAATCTAAAAATAAAATAATAAACGAACAAAACAAGAAACGAACAAAAAGTTTTTGAGTTTCGTGGTCCAGCTTCAGGCTGTGAGCCTCCAGACTGAGATGCATTTGTGCACCCTGCCACTGTTTTGAGGAATGAAGAGTGGGAAGATGAAGGGGCATTTCTCAAGTGTGTTGGACCCATGGGACAGAGATTATAAGGGTTCATCTCAATTGTCCGTTCAGTGAAAATGAGAGTCGCCAGGGAAACAGACCCCTGGGCACTGCCATGAGGGGACTTCTAGTCTGGGTTCACTGAGGTGGGGAGCCACACCCTGAGAAACATCCGACGGGGCTGGGGTCCTGGACTGAACAGCCTGGTGAGCGGATGGCCGATTCATCAATTCATCCCTTTCTGCTACCTAAGCCCATGCGACTTGCGGATTCAGCGCCTTCTAACTCTGAACCAAGAACAAACCCTTCCTGCTTTAGGTTGCTTGTGCCAATCATTTTGTGATGACAAAAATAACTAACAGAGAAGTACAGGCTGACTTTACCTCCACCACGGTCAGGATAAAGCCTTTCCACATCTCGTGAGACTCCAGGCTCTCAACCTAGGGGGAAGGAGAGGAGGAGGAGTTTATGGTAAGGAGAATGAATATGTTCCTTGGAAAAGTGGGCCAAGGGCTTCATTCCGCCCTAGGCGTTTTGCACAGGTTCATCCTCTGTCCAGGGCTTTTGCACAGCCCTGCCCTCTGCCCCAGACCTTTGCTTAGCGGTGTTCTCTGCCCCGGGGCCTTTGCATAGCTGTGCCCTCTGCCCAGTGGCTTTTGCACAGGTGAGTCCTATGCAGCCTGGTGACTTGTAGAACGTGAGGAGCCCAGAGGAAGACTTTGTGTGATTCCATATTATAAATGTTGAACTCAGTGAAGGAGTCTCTCCTTCCTTCTGGCATACCTTGAATTTGACCTCCTGGTCCCGGAGAACCAAGCTGAAGTGATAGGCAGTGTCACGGGAGCTTCCCCTCACAGCCTCATCTTTGAGCTTTGAAAACAGCCTCAGGTCCAGCTTCTCCAGGGGCTGGCCCAGAGAAACAGGAGTGTGTGAGTATCCAGGTCCCCAGAATAATGGGGCCACCCCCTTGTTGACATAATCCCAGACCTGCTCCCTCCTAGGTCTCCATCCATTAGACCCTGAGCCCACATCTCCTTCCTCACCTGCAAGTCCCGGTTACTGTTGTAGAAACAGATGGTTAGACCCTGGAGACCTGCCCAGAATTTCCTGTAATCCTGGGGGCCAGAGAAGAAAGGAGAAAGAACCTTTCTGGGTGGCAAAGTTTCGCATGCTCAGTATACTCCTTCAGCTGCAGGGCCTTTGCTGAGGCTGCATGCCCTTCCCCACGCTCTACAAAGCTGCCTGTTTTCAGTAAAGGTTATGTTTTCTTTCTTTCAGTTTTTTTTTTTCTTGACACCTTTCCATGTAGTCCAGGATAGCCTTGCACTTCTGTTCCTCCTGTCTTTACCTCCTGAGTGCTGGGATGATGGCTGTGTACCACCATAGCCCCTTTCTGTCAGAATGGGCATGGAGCTCTGGGCTCCATCGTGCTAGGTGAGCAGGGAATGCACTTAGCCCAGCCCCTAAAAGAACATGTTTGCTGAGGTCCTCCTTGCCCATTGTCCAGCCTGAGCATCTCCTTTTGTCTAAGACACTATGTTCTGGGCAACAGCTAGTGGCTTTGTCTAGCATGGACATGAGGCTGGACTCCATCACCAGCATTTAAAAAAATATTTATTTCATTTATTCATTACATATACACCAGAACAAGGCAACAGATCTCCTTATAGGTGTTTATGAGCCACCAGGTGGTTACTGGGAATTGAACTCAGGACTTCTGGAAGTGCAGCCAGTGCTCTTCACCTCTGAGCCATCTCTCCAGTCCATCACCAGCATTTAGTAAAGGAGAGAACAAAGGGACTCTAATGGAATAGAGACACACGCACCCCACGATGTGAAGAGATGGCTGCTATGAAGGTAAGCTGGTCTTAGCTGATTAATGGTATTCCACATACAAACACATCTATCCGCTCACGCATCCACACACCCATGCATCCACACACCCACCATCCAGCCACTCATCCATCCATCCACCCACCTACCCGTTCATCCATCCATCTGTCCACCCATTCGTCCATCCAGCCACTCATTCATCCATCCACCCACCTACCCATTCATCCATTAATCCGTCCACCCATTCGTCCATCCATCCATTCATTCATCCATCCACCCACCTACCCATCCACATATTTATCTATCCACAGAACCATCCATCCACCCATCCATTCATTTATCCATCCATCCACACACCCATTTATCCATCTAGTCACCATTCACATACCCACCCACCCACCCATCCACCCACCCACTCATCCATCCACCCACCCATTCATACAGACACACACACCCCAATTCACCTGACTACTCATTCATTCATTCTTCTCTCCATTCACCCCTACGTCTGCCTGTCCATCCATCTGTCCCTCCACGGGTTAGGGAGCATCCGGACAGGTGGGATGCAGCTGAGGGACCAGAGGGTAAAGTCAGAGTGGTGAACAGGAGAAATGGAGGGATGTGTGCAACAGAAAATTCATGTGGTTTGAGTACGGGGGGAGGGGCGGGGGGGGAGGGAAGCACACTTGTCATTCTAGCATTTGAAAAGCTGAGGCAGGAGGATTGCTTCAAGTTTAAAGCCCTTCTGGGTTATAGTCCTGAACACCTGTCTCAAAACAACCTTAACCTCTGAGGTCGAGGTCAGCTGTCACCATTTCTACATGCCACCTGCCCTGAGCTTGGCCCAGAACCTCAAGTTTAATGGGGTTAGAAGTGGGCAGGAAGGGGGAGGAGGTGCAGCAACGAGAGGACACCTTATTTCCTGGAGGAAGTCTCTAGGCTTGTTTACCTTCACAGAGTGGAAAAAGAGAGCAAGTTAGAAAACTGAAACAGTTGGATGGACAGATCGAGAGACCAACAGTCAGGCAGTCAGGCAGTCGGGCAGCCAGGCAGTAAGGTGGACAGACAGACAGGGATACAATTGGAGAACAGAATGTTGAAAGGGACACAGAGACAGACAGGCGGCCAGAACCTTCCACAGCCAGCAGCATATGCCGAGCTCCGTGCTCCCCTGGTGTCATCTCACCATGACCTCACCATGACCTCCCCTTGCTGGCCCTTCCTCTGTGGGGTAACCTCAGTCCAGAGAGGCTGCGCCGGTTGCAGTTGCCCAGACAGAGCAACCCTGCTGGCTCTCCCGTCCTACCTGGTCGCAGGGTCCCTTTTTCTCTAGGAAGCTCTCATAGTAGTGCGAAGGTGGCACAGCTTTGGGCTTTGAGCCCCGGGGTGGGCTCAGGGCTGAGGCCATGTCCAGCCCAGGTCCCTGTCCTTGCAGTAGGAGTCCCCGCCTGGCCAGGAAGCGGATAAACAGGTTCCCGGGGAGTTTCCTCAACTCACTCAGCTGTCACCTCCCTCTGTAGCAGTGCTGGGCGGAGGCTGGATCCTGGGGAAATCCCGGCAGCTCTGGGCTCCAGTCCCAAGCAGAGACAGGGACTTGTGTTAGGGAAGGTGGCTGAGAGACAGACACAGGAAAATCACAGAGACATGCAGCCGGCGCATAATAGGAAAATCTGGAATACTTGGTAGGCCACTGAGTGCAGCAGTAAGTTTCTCTAGATCATCAAATAGGCTTTGCCTACAGGGCTTTTTGCCTGCAGTCAATCTGGGAGAAACTTTCTCAGTGCTGTTGCATTTGAGCACACTCAACTGATAGCAGTTCAATTTCTGATTACATTTGTGTGTATTTTTGTGGAGGTCAGAGGACAGCTTGCAAGAGTGGGTTCTCTCCTTCCACCACCTTCTCCCCGGGGTGCTCCCGGGAATCAAACTCAGATCATCAGGCTTGGTGCCAAGTGCCCTTCCCCACTGAGACACATTACCAACCCCCCACACTGAAATTATTCCCAGCCTGTGTATCAGCTTGCCCTTTATCAGACGTACATCTAAGTACTTTAGTTATTTGACTTTAGTGTTTTTGTTTTGTTTGTTGAGACACAGTCTCATGGAGGTCACAGGCTGATAAGTAGCTGAGGATGGATTTCTGAAACTCCTGTCTCCACCTCCTGAGTGTTGGCATGCCTGGTGTACACATTCATATCTGGGTTTGGATTTTGTTGTTTTGCTCTGATTTTTCTTCTTTCTCTCTTTCTTCCTTCCTTCCTTTCTTTCTTTCTCTCTTTCTTCTTTCTTTCTCTTTCTTTTTTCTTTCTTTTTCTTCCTTCCTTCCTTTCTTTCTTTTTCCTTTTCTTTCTTTGTTTCGTTCTCTTTCCTTTTTTTTTTTTCTTTCTTTTTTCCTGAGACAGGGTTTCTCTGTGTAGCCTTGGCTGTCCCCAGAACTCACTTTGCAGACCGGCTGGCTTTGAGATCCACCCGCCTCTGCCTCCCAAGTGCTGGAATTAAAGATGTGCACCACCACTGCCCGGCTGTTTTTATTTGTTTGTTTTTTAATTTTGTTTTGTTTTGGTAGATACACAGCCCAAGCGGACTTTTAACTCCAGCTCTTTCTGCCTCAGCCTCTCAAGTGCTGAAATGACACTCACTGTTTTTGCTATTTTAAATAATTATAACCGCATGATTTCTCTCCTTTTGTTCTCTCCCCCTTTCTTCCTGTTGTGCGCAGGCTAGGTAAGCAAGCACTCTGCAACTGAGTCATACAGACCCAGTTCCTCCCTGGGAGTATCTAGGCTGAGGCTCCGCCTCTGGCCCCGCCCCCAGCCCCTCACTGGGACATTTTCCACAGAGGCTCTACTGAGGACTGTCCCCGTAGGGCCTGGAGCAGCAATGCACTAACCCGATGGCAGGCTAGTGCAAGGCTCTAAGGTCAGTTCCAGTGCAATCAGTCAGTATATGGTTGTAAATTTGGTCAGGCATGGTGGCATATTCTGGTCTTCCCAGAACATGGGAGATAGCGACCGGTTTAAGGGCAGCCTTAGTTACATTTTCTTCAGCCCTGGCGTAGGGCGCCTGGACTTTACACAGATAATCAAGGGTAGTGGTGGGAACCCAGATAATGGCTGTGTGCCATACAGCTTCCTTTATCTGTTCAATTATCTGATGTTATCTTTAGGGCACTTTCTGTACACTGTCAAGCCAAAGTGTCAAAGGCCACAGTGGAGGTAGGTGTGTGGATGCTTATGATCTCAGCACGAGGGAGGCTGGGGCAGGAGGATTACTGCAAGTGTGAGGCCAACCTGGTTAATATACTGGGTTCCAGGCGAGCTATGAGAGTCTATGTCAAAACTTGAAAGAATGAAGGAAAGGAAAAATTGAAAGGGAGCCTTTGGCTGCTGTAGAGCAGGTAGAATGTGAGAGTTGTTAGGATTGTGGGGGCGGAGCTATATAGCAGGTTCATAAATTACGCCACAGGGCTGGTTCCACGTGGGAGGTTTTATTGAGGGAAGGGGAGGTCACTGAGACCATCTCTGGGCAGGGGGGGAGGGGCGAGCCCTTTGTAAGGTGACCCAGCGTGATTGCTGGTGGTCCGCAGGTGGCCTCAGGGATGCCTGATGTCCCGTTTGTCAAGTCCCCTGGGGCTGGCCGTAGAGAGGCGAACTGTAGTGGTTACATTACGGAAAGATCCCTTTGGGATCTGGGTGGAAGATAAACGGGAAGAGGAGAGTGTGTGGGGCCCCACGAAAATAACCAGTGTCCAGAACCTGGGGCCTCTCTCAAGGAGTTACCTGTCAGGAGGTGGTTAGACCCGCATACCGAGCAGGGTGGAACGTGGGAGAGGTAAATCGAGCCTAGCCTGGTCTCTGGAGCCCGGGATCCCGTGGCCTGTGCCACAGAAATGATTCTCATTCCTTTGACCCTTCCAGAGCGTCCTGCCTCTCTTTCTTCAGTGGGACACGCCCACCTGCCGTTTGAGGCCACCCTAACTCTGGCTAGTCCTCGTCCCACATTTTCGACCTCTCGGGGTTTAGGATCTCAAGGGTGCGACCTGCGAGGGAAAGTAGGGTCAGGATGGGAACAAAGGCCAAGGCCCTTGGGCGAGCACAGTAGTAACACCGCCTCTTCCCGCCCCCTGCTTCCACGTGGGCGACGATTGGCTGGATGGGAACCATCCCTTGCAGATGATTGGACCTTGGAGGCACCTGGTGATTGGCTGTCCTTTGGCTGAGTTAACCCCATAGAGGCTGAAGCCGGGCCTGGCCCAGAACTTTGCGATCCAGCTGCAGCGCCTAGCTGCCTTCCATCCGCCCTTCAATTCTTACAACCTGTTTCTCCCCTTCTCCCACCGTCAAGGGCTCTGTGTCCATCTAGCGAGATGGCCGCGGGACTCAGTTTCCTTCATCGCTGCTGTACGGGACTGAGCGACTCGTGGGCCCCAGCCCCGGGATGCAGCCCAGAAGGCGGCGGACAACTTTGTGTACATCGGGAAGTTGTCTCCTGGCAGTTCCCGAGCGGTCCCCGGCGGGCGCGGCCGAGGAGGCGCCGGAGGAGGATAAGGACGACCAAGAAGCCGAGGACCCCGAAAGTGGGGCGTAAAGCCCCCCGAAACGCGGGGTGCTGGATCTCAGTTTTAACCTCCAGGTCGCCAGCATCACCTAGCCTCAGTTTCCCTAATGTCCCAGAGGCTCTGAGTTCCTTTCCCGCGCGTGGGCAGGCCCGAGATCTCAGGTTTGCATCTCCAGCAGGCTGAGACAGTCCTGCCCAGGGCTCAAGGTTGCAATCTGGTAGCTGGTACAGGGTCTCTAGTCCCTGAATGTGAAGATCCCGGGCCTGTTTCCTCCTCCAGGCCTCTCGCAACCGCCCGCCTCAGTTTCCCCAGTTGCTCCGGAGCGCTCCAGCCCCAGTGCAACCCAAGGGCTCGGTGTCCCCCTCCGCCCACGGCGGGCCAAACCTCTCCGCCCATCCCCAGTGACCAATGAGCTGCGGCGTCCCCCGGCGGGGCGGAGCCCCGTCACCAGGAGGAGGCTGTGCCGGGACCCGGCGGCCATGGCAGGTAGGACGGCCCGCGCGGGTGGGGACGGGGCAGAGGGGCGCGACCTCTGCAGCCCGTCGCTGTCTCCTTGCAGCTCCCGAGCCTCTGTCCCCCGCGGGCGCGGCCGAGGAGGCGCCGGAGGAGGATGAGGACGACCAGGAGGCCGAGGACCCCGAGCGCGGGGCCGGCAGCGGAGGGCGCAGCGGTAGCCTCGGTGGCAGCGGAGGCAGCACATCAGGGCCTGGGATTGCCCTGGGGGGCGCGCTCACGAGGCGCGCGGTCACACTGCGGGTACTGCTCAAAGACGAGCTGCTGGAGCCCGGCGAGGGAGTGCTATCCATTTACTACCTGGTGAGCGACCCCCGGAGACCGTTCTTGTCCTCTACTGCTCGTGCGTGAGGGGAAACTGAAGCCCAGAGGAGCCGTGCTAATCGCAATGCCACAAAGCCATAACCGCTGCCATCCATCTGGGTGTGTCCGAGGGCAACCAATCTGTGCGATAGCAGCAGCTTCGTCTGTAAGCTGAGGTCTTCCTTCACAGGCTCTCTACGAAGCTAACCTTTCAAAACTGTGTACTGTTATTTAAAATTACGGCCCCAGAAAACTTTTTTGTGGTACCAAGGAAGGAACCTGAGCCACACTGCCCAGCCCGTCCTGAGGGTGTCTAGCGGGGCTCCACTTCTGACCACGCCCCCCAGCCTCACTGGGGATTCTAGGCGGGGCTCCACCCTGACCACGCCCCCAGCCTTTCTCTCGGGGGCTTCTGCCTCTGAGAGGAGAGACTTATTAAGTATTCCAAGCGGGTTTTGAACTTGTCTTCCTGCCTCAGCTTCCCCAGTAGCTGGGCTGACAGGCCTGGGCCGCTATGTCTGCTCTGGCTGCCATTGCTTCACTTTAAAGTTGTGCGCCTGGATGTTGAGTATCAGAATGCTTTACTGGTGTTCTGTAAAGACGGGGTTTCTATGACAGTGCTGCTTGGGAGCTTAGAAGAACAATGCCAAGCCTCAGGGAGCGCGGAGTTAGGAGTGTGTGCGAGTGGGTGTGTTCCAGCCCTTCCTGTCGCTGCAGGGCAGGAAATTCATTGGGGACCTGCAGCCGGACGGCAGGATCGTGTGGCAGGAAACTGGGCAAATCTTCAACTCACCCAGCGCCTGGGCCACACACTGCAAGAAGCTCGTCAACCCGGCCAAGAAGTCCGGCTGTGGCTGGGCCTCTGTCAAGTACAAGGGCCAGAAGCTGGACAAGTACAAGGCTACCTGGCTCCGCCGGCACCAGCTACACATGCCGGTAGCTGCTGCTGACGAGGTGTGAGCAACCTGCCTTCCCCCTGTGCTGTGGGCCGAAGTGTGCAAAGGCCCTGGGGCAGGACGCAGCCTGAGGTGTTTGAGAAACAGCAAGATGGCCTGAGTTGCAGAAGCAGAGAGGAAGAGGACAAGGGAGGAGGGAGGCAGGGAGGAGCAGGCAGGGCCTCCTGGGTGGCAAGAAGGACTTCCGCTTTGATTCTGAAGTGGGTAGAGGGTCTCAGAATACTGTGGGCTGAGGGAATTTATAGGGAGTCTGACAGGGCAGAGACAGAGCTCAGAGAGAGCCAGAGTCTCACCTGCAGTCACACAGCAAGGAGGAGACAGACTGGATCTCAAGCCTGGGGAGAGCCTGAGCCTTGGGCACCCCTGCTCAACCTTGCCCTCTGGTGGTAACTCAAGGTGATGGCATCTTGAGCTCAGGCCTGGGCTCCGTAAGCGACTTGTTCAGGTCTGCCACTACACCCCATCCCATCAGAGTCCCACCAGTGAAGGGGAGGAGGAGGAGCTGCTGTTGGAGGAGGAGGAGGAAGATGTGCTGGCTGGGGTCTCAGCAGAAGACAAAGGCCGCAGACCCCCTGGGAAGGGCTCCTCGGAGTCAGGTGAGGCAGGCGCGGAGGAGGCCACTGCTGTGTGGGAGGCTGGCTTTGATGTTTGTTAGGCCTTAGGAAGCATAATTGACAGTCCAGCCTAGTTTCACTCTCTGCCTGATTTCTTTCTCTTTTTCTTCCTTGGTCTCACTGTAGCCCTGGCTGCCTGGAACTCAAAGATCTGTCTGCTTCTGCCTCCTGAGCGCTAGGGTTAAGGGCATGTGTTATTCATGTATTGCGATTGGGCATGTAGCTCAGAGGACAGCTTTCAAAAGTTGGGGACCTGCTTCCACCATGTGGGGTCTGGGGATTGAACTCAGGTCATCAGACTTGGTTGAAAGACTTACTAAGCCAAATCACAAGCCTTACTTCCTCTTGTTTCTTGGGTATCTTTGCTTCTATGCAAAGGAGAGAAGGGAGAGGAGGGTTCACATTGACTCTTCTTTGTCCATCTCCCCAGAGGCCACACCCCCGGGCAAGCGTGTGGAGAAGTCCCGGGTGCCCATCCGTTACTGCATGCTAGGCAGCCGCGATTCTGCCAGGTCAGTTACACCATCGGCCCAGTCCGGCTTCCCTGGAGTACGTGGTTAGTTGGATCCAGCAGAGGCAGGGCCTGGACTTCTCAATTGCTGGGAGTCCTTAGGATGGGTGGGGTGGGGACGAGCCCAAATTCCTGAAGCCCTGGGACCATCCCGACCACTCCAGGAACCCGCACACCCTGGTAGAGGTGACGTCCTTTGCTGCCATCAACAAGTTCCAGCCTTTCAACGTGGCCGTGTCCAGTAACGTGCTGTTCCTGCTGGTATGTGGTCGAAGTCGCTTGGCCTGGTCACCCTCCACGTCCAAAGAGAAGGAGCTCACTGACCTGGGCGGGGGTCACTGAAGAGATACACAGAAGGCACTCAGTAAATAATAAGTGCTCATTTAGGAATAGACCCTGGAGCCTTTACGCATGCTAGGGGCCTGCATGCTTTCCAGTGAATGACATCCCTAGGTAAATGATATATGCACACAGGAAGGGGTGGGATGGCCCCTGTTGAGACAGGAAGTGCAGCCTAAGCCCGTTCTCCCTGTTTTGTACCCAGGACTTCCACTGTCACCTGACTCGGAGCGAGGTTGTGGGCTACCTTGGCGGTCGTTGGGACATCAACAATCAGAGTGGGTATTGGGACTGGGTGGCCAAGGGTGTGTCTCAGGCAGGGCTGACTGGCTTCTTGTTGGGTACCCTACAGTGCTGACGGTGCTGAGAGCCTTCCCCTGTAGGAGTCGGCTTGGGGATGCCGATACTGCGGCCACCGTTGAGGAAGAGGTGAGGGCTTGTTGGGAGGGGACCACAGCTGTGCTGGTGGCCAGGATGGTAGCCAGGATAGTGGCCAGGATGGTGGCCAAGCTTTTCAAAAGTGCAAGTGAGTGTTGGTACTCACTGGGATAGAAGTTCTGGCTCTGCGCTTTATGTGACATGATTTTGCTATGTAGGCAAGGCTGGCCTAGAATAGCCTAGACTCCTCCTGCCTCACCCTTTTGAATACAGGAAGGATAGGCCTGTTGATGTGGTTTTTGTTCTTTTCCTGTGTGTGTGTGGTGTGTACCAGGCTGAACTGAGACTCAGATCCATCTGCCTCTGTCTCCCAAGTGTTGGGATTAAAGGTGTGTGCAACCATTGCCCAGCCCTAGGTGAGATTTTTTTTTAAGATCTTTATCTTCTATGTGGTGTTTTGCCTGAATGTCTGCCTGCTCATCTTGTGTAGTCTGGGCCTGTGGAGGTCAGCAGAGGGCATTACATACCTTAGAACTGGAGTTATGGATGGCTGTGAGCCACCATGTGGGTGCTGGTAACCCAACCCAGGAAAAGGGTTATTTGGGTTTTTTGCTTTGTTTTCAAGACAAGGTTTCCCTTGTGTAGCCCTGGCTGTCCCGAGCTCAACTTGTACGCCAGCCTGGTCTCAAATTCAGAGGTACACCTGCCTCTGTCTCCTGGCTGCTGGGATTAGAGGTGCGCCAGAACCCAGCCCCAAATATTTCTTTGTTGTATTTGTTATGTGCAGGAGTGTTTTGCTTGCATGCATGTTTTGCACTGTGCATGCCATTGCTCAGGGAATCAGAACCCTGGACATAGAGTCACTGATGGTTGTGAAACTTTATGTGGGTGCTGAGAATTAACAAGTGCTCTTAACCTCGAAGCCATCTTTCCAGCTCCCAGATTATTATTATTTTTTTTTTTCTCAAGACTGAATTTCTCTGTGTAGCCTTGGCCATCCTGGAACTCACTCTGTAGAGCAGACCAGCCTCAAACTAAGAGATCCTCCTGCCTCTGCCTCCTGAGTGCTGGGATTGAAGGTGTGCGCCACCATGACCTAACTCCATGTGTATTTCTTACACTCCCACAGTGGTTGGGTGGGGCGGACACAGCTTAATTGTGTGGGACTTAGGGGCAGCTCGAGGCCCCGGCCCTGCCAGCTCCTGACCTCGCTTGTATGTCTCCAGATCCACCAGGTCCTGTTCCTGCGAGGTCTGTCCCTGGTGGGCTGGTACCACAGCCACCCGCACAGCCCTGCAGTGCCTTCCCTGCAGGACATCGATGCGCAGATGGAGTACCAGCTGAGACTGCAAGGTTCCAGCAACGGCTTCCAGCCCTGCCTGGCCCTGCTGTGCTGTGAGGCCCCGGCTAGCACAGGGTGGGGGATTCACCGGGCCAGACTCACCGAGGCCCAAGCTTCAACCCTGTCGTTATCCCCACAGCCCCATACTACTCTGGCAACCCGGGCCCTGAGTCCAAGATCTGCCCTTTCTGGGTGATGCCTCCCCCTGAGGTGGGTGAGCTGGAGGATGGCAAGTTGAGGGGCGTGAATGTGAGTGGGCAAGGGGGAAGGGTCACATGGATGTGAATGGACATGGTGGGGTCACGTCTAGGCAGATGTCTAGGGGCTGGGAGGTGTGCTGAGTCTGAGGCAGTCAACTCCAGTTCTGGGCTATGCTGGGCACCCATGCCTCAGTTTCCCCATCTGTGCATTTGGTATTTCAGTGGTCACTCTAAGGTCTATTGGGTGATGTCCTGGCCTCCTATGACTCTCAACTTCAGACCCTAGAAACCCCTGGACTGTGGGCTGGGGCTGGGAGAGGCCTCTCTGACTGGTCCCCACCCCTCCCAGCAGCAAAGGCCCAGTGACTATGGGATCCCCATGGATGTAGAGATGGCATATGTCCAGGACAGCTTCCTGACCAACGATGTTCTTCAGGAGATGGTGAGCTGCTTGCCCATGGCTGTGGCCCCAGGGTAACCTGTTAAAACCCCAGGTTTTTCTTTTTTCTTTTCTTTTCTTTTTTTGAGACATGCTTTCTGTGTAGCCTTGGCTGTCCTAGACTAGCTTTGTAGACCAGGCTGGCCTCGAACTCACAGCGATCTGCCTGCCTCTGCCTCCCTGAGTGCTGGGATTAAAGGCACTTTGATTTAAAACTCTGGTTTTTTGGGGATATGACCTCTCTGTGTAGCCAAGCTTTTGATTATCCTGTGTCAGATTTCTCCTGTCAACTACTGGGTCTGGGTGTGACTTGTGGTTTGAGCTAGAACTGGGCCTTCTGCTGTGTGGGGTTAAAAACACTGTGCCCGGGAGAGAGGATGCTCTGCAGGATGACAGCTGGGCCACCACCATCCCTGGGTGGGTGACCATTCTTTAGCAGATCTATCTACCCAGATGTGTTTGTCATTCCTGAGGGCTCATGGTGTGACTTCTTGGGATGAGGCTAGCTCAGAGCCAGGGCAGGCCTGCACTGCCTTCAACGTGGATTTAGCCTCTCCTGGCAGTTCAGGGAGCTGCAGGGTCAAGAGCAGGCGGGAGCCAGGTGTGCTACCCCTGCCCTGCAGGTGCTGCTGGCCGAGTTCTACAAGGGTGCCCCAGACCTTGTGAAGTTCCAAGAGGCCTGGAGCCCAGAGCACACCTACCTGGACAAGCTCAAGGTGAGCTGGTGGACCCCTACCTACCCTGGCTCCGTGGAAGCACAGGCCACATCGTGGAGTCTCAGGCGGTCACAGGACCTCCGTGGCTGGGTGAGGGCCCCTGCCACACAGGCAGGGGCTCAGGTTCCACCTGCAGCTGTGAGTGAATTAATGCGTGCACCCATGTATGAGCCCTCCTGCTGACTACTGGGTCTGGGTGTGACCTGTGATTCTGAACTAGAATTGGTCCTTCTACCGTGTGGGGCTGAACACTGTGCCCGGGAAGATGCTGTGCACTTTGTATCACTCAGACTCAAACAGTGAGGCTGAGTGTGGTCCAAGTGCCAACTAGCACCCAAAGTGTGTGCATGCAGGGTGTGTATGCGTGTCTTGTTCTGGGTAAGATAGCCAAGACCCTGCTCCCCAAATCCTAACAAAAGAAAGCTCCCTTAGGACCAAAATTTCGAGAATGGCCCAGGCCTACGGAACACTGCCCACAGGGCTCTTATTTGGGCTGCAGCCCTGGGGGGGGGGGGCAGGGGACACATGTCCAGGGCAGAGCCTGACCTCCATCCCACCGTTGCAGATGTCCTTGGCCAGCAGGACCCCGAAGGACCAGGGCATGTGCCACGTGCTGGAGCAGGTCTGCAGTGTGCTCCAGCAGGGGAGCTGAGGCCACGCAGGCGCTGCTGCTGGGACAGGCTGGGTAATAAAGTCTCTGAGTACCCACAGCACGAGCCTGTGGCTGGGGGATTGGGGGAATGGTGGGCTGGGCTGTGTGGGGCCCTTGCAGGGGGACAGGGCTACCCTGAATGAAGATGAGACAATGGCTGTAGAAAGAGACATTTAATATTTTTTTTTTAAAAATCAGGAGTAAAGTTCACTTCAGCCAGGGCCGGAGCAGGACAGTGTTGCCCATCTGGGGCAGTGGGGTGTGGCCCCACATGGCAGGGATGAGCCACTGGTTGTGGGGCTGCTGTCGAGAGGAATGTAACTGAGCCCAGGCTGAAGGCCTCCCTTCCTGGAGCCTGGCAGGGTTTGATGCAGAGCCTGGGCTACGGCAGGCCTGCTGGTTGAAAAGGGACCTGCCAGCTGCCTGTGGTGGCCTACAGGTGTAGGGTAGCAACAGAGCTGGCTCAGGAACCCGGGAATGTCCTCTCTTCATGGCCTTTGTGCTTGGGCCTTCGGCAGCGCTGAGCTGGGTGTGGTCCCATGGGAGGTGTGCACCTGTGCTGTGTGCCTCGAGTGCTTCTGCATGTGCAGCTGGGCCAGGCGTCTCCGTGTGCTGAGTTGGGGAGCTGGCCAGCCTCGACTTGCAGGCTGGGGACCCCAAGGACCTGCCTGCCTCTGGGGAGCTGGGAGGGGGGCCTGGGCCCATCGCCAGCAACGGGCTGGGAGGGGTTGAACAGGTGGGAGCTGCCACCACCAGAAAGGCGATAAAACGTCAGGGTGGGCCTTCCTGAGTCTTAGGATGAAGGCCCAGGGCTGGGGGATAGGGAGAGGGTCCCCCTGGAGGAACGTTAGTGTTTCTAGAGCACCGTGGCGTTAGGTCGCTGCCACACTGGGACCAGCAGCCAGCGTGCAGGCGCGGTCACTGAGGCAGGGGCACGAGCACCTGCACGTAGCTGAGCGGGAAGAAGCCCGACTGGCCATGCAGCATCCCCTCGTACCAGTTCTCGTCGATCTGGTTGGTGAGTGTGATGAGGTCACCCTCACGGAAGCCCAGCTCGCCATCATTCTCCGGCTCAAAGTCATACAGCGCCTTGCAGCTTGGCTGGTCCAGGGGTGCTGGGAGTGGATTAGAGGTGTCAGGGCACAGCAGATAAGCCAGTGGCCAGGGTGGGTGGAGCTTGGCCCTGCTCTGCTCTGACATGTGAGGCCATAGGGTGATTCTGAGCAGCAGGGTAGGGGTGGGTGTGCCAAGGATGGCGGTGACAACTTCTACCCCTGACACTCACGCATACTCCTGCTGGGAGTCCTTGCGGGCTTGTCTGTCGATCTGAATGAGGAGGAAGCTGTGGAACAGAGAGGGCAGGCGTGAGTGAGGTGGAGAGGCCTAGCTCCAGCCCTGGCCCTTCCATGAGGCTTCACTACCTGTGATCTTGGGTGCTGGGGTGCAGGAGAATCCCCCATTGGGCTGCTCTGGCTCTCCAAGGTCGAAGGGCTCCCGAGGTCGGGGCTTGAACTCCCGCTTAGGGCGTGAGGAGGCTTCCCGCACCCTGCAGGAATGGAAGATCCTGAGCGCCCACACACCCTTTTCTTCCACCCTGCTGCCCCAGGACCAGGTTGTCATGGACCTAGGCTGGTCATAACCAATGTCCTCCATCTCAAGTAACCACAGACTGCTAATCACCTCTGCCCTCACAGCCCCTGCACAGTGACCCTGGCCACCCAGGGAGCTGCCACCTGACACAGGAAGGTGAAGGATGTGGACCTGAGCAGCTGGCCCAGTTAACTCCATTGTCTTCTCATCTTCTGGCTCAGGCCACCACCACCGTCTTCCGTTGAGCCCTGCTTCCTCTTGGCAACCCCAGTGCTACTAACAGGCACAGCTCCCTTTACTGACATAACCCAGCACCTGCTCCCGCCCCCGGCTTGTACCTGGCCTGGCAGGTTGGGCGTGCTGCCCCTGCTCGCCAGCAGAGGGCGCATGGCAGCCACAGGAACTGTGGGAAGTAGGCTGACGACTCACCGGCGCTTCAGCTTGTCTGCCAGCTCCTCCAGGATCTGCACTGCCTGCCTGTGGTAGTCCAGCTGGGCATCCACCAGGGCCGAGAGCTGGCTCACCTGCTCGATCTGTGACAGGGGAGAAGCCAGGTGACATGGCCAGACCCCATCCTCACTGGGCAGCCCCCTCATCCTAGCAGGATGATGTCCTGGGTCCTAGACCCGCCCGACACGCACATCAGTCTCCAGGAGGTTGTGCATACTGGTCTCTGCCACCTCTTTGGACTCCTCAAACTTCTCCAGGGCCTGGCGCAGCTCCTCATCAGGGATCTTGCCCTGTCGTTTCTTCTTGTAGTCAAAGTCCAGGCGGCGGCCCTCCAGCTTCTTGAGGTGATGCTGTGGGTGCAGGCCCATGAGGGAGCAGCACGACTGCATGGGGTACCCTCCCAGCCACCCAGAGCTGGGCCTGCACCTGAATCTCCTTCAGGTCCTTGTCGCACAGGTTCTGCAGCGGGTCGATGAAGTTCTGCTTCACCTCAATGTCCAGTGAGTCCTTCACCTCAGCCAGGCGCTTCATGGACTCACCTGCGTCCAGCAGGGCGTCTCCTGCCGGGTGGGGGCTGTCACGGGCAGGCCTCGCCACCCCCGATTGAGCCACATGGTAAGCGAGCCAGAATACGACCGACAAAGGGCCCTCCCGCCAGGCTCCCTTGGACAAGCTGCTGTCGCCCAGCCCCTCCCAGCGGCCCCTCACCGAAGTTGGACTCTCCGCCCAGCTCCTTGCCATGGCGGACCATGCACTCGCCCAGCAGACCCTCTGACTGTGGGTAGCCGGGGTTCTTCACTTGACCCCGGATCTTGGATACGGTGTTCAGCATAGTGAGCTTGGCCCGTGAAGCTGCAAGAGGACAGATGCCCAGATGTATCCACACATCCCCAGCAGGCCCGGTGACGGGAGGCTGTGTCCCCATGCACTCTGAAGGGCCCAGGACCCACTCCCTTCTGTCATCTGCAGAGGCTGAAATGACCACTGCCGTCTGCATTCCCCATGGTCTCCACCTCCAGACCCTGCGCCCCTGCCTCACCCCTGCCTGGCCCCACCGAACACTGGCCCAGCAGGTCAGCAGAAGGGACCCTGTGTGTGGAGGCCACCAAAGGCTGGGATGGCCATGGCCATTTCAGATCAGCCTGAGGAAGCGGTCACCACAATTCCCTTTCCACTGAGCTAGCCAGAGGCCCAGGTCCTACCTGGGTTGGGCTGCAGGTATTCGATGGTTCTGACCAGCACTTCCGCCACAGCCTTGCTGGTGACATCCACCTTCTGTAGAGACAGCCAGAGTGTTGGAGCCATTAGACGCCAAGGGGGAGCCAGGAGTGGGCCCCTTTGTCCTCCAGCAGCCACGACCTCCCCACGCAGTGTGGCCCATACCCAGGAGCCCTACCTTTTCCATCTCTTTGAAGTCATCGTCCAGCTTGGTCCCCTCGGCCCCGCCGACCTTCTCGCTGACCAGCTGCCGGGTAGAGGAAGGAAGGCATGTGAGGGCACAGGCTTATGGGGACACCTGCTATGCCGGCCTAGCATGCAGCCTCTTGGGACAGGCAGGCACGTGGGTGTCTGGGCGAGCCCTGAAGGAGCCAGCAGAGCCCATGGGTGTGCTGTGACCCAGCCCAGCATCTAGCACTGGCTCTGGGGGGCCAGGGCCAGTGCCCTGTGGGAACCGTCCCACCTTTCACAGTTCTTGGGTTGACCCTGTCACTTTGCCCCATGCCAGCTCAAGCCTTGTGTCCTATGTAAGTGGCTGCGGCAGGCCTCGGGAGGCTCCTGTGTACTTGAGTCCTCAGTGCCCGCTATTGTGACATTGACTGATAAGGAAGCAGTCAGGAACCTTGAGAACCTGGAGAAGAGTGGTCAGAGCTAGGCCCTGCCCAACCCTGGATCTGACAGCATGGTGGAGAGCCCCAAGTAACCACTGCAGAGAGCCCTGAGTGCCTGTGTCACTATCTGAATGCCAAACAGTGTGTCATTCCTCTGGGGCATAGGGCCCCAGTCTGTGCACCACAGCCATCGTCACTCATCACACAAGCAGAAGTGGCCATTGCCCGGGTCACCCTCACATGGGGTGTGACAGGTCCACTACAAGCTATGGAGACCGAGAAACCAAAAGGCACTCTGTGGGGTACTTCCAGGGGCTTTTGCTCAGAGGCTAAATGCATGCACAGCCATGTGCAGAATGGCAGGCTGGCCTCTAAAAAGAAGGGCGCCAGTGAGGTTTTCCTATGCCTTGGCGCCCCCCTCTGAGCCCTTGCCTGATGTGAGCAAGGGTTTTGCAAAGGCTGTGTGGTGCCCCATGCCACAGGTAGAGTAGCCTGAGAGGAAGTGACCAAAGACATCAGGAAGTGGGGTACCTGTGTACGCACCGGAAGTGATCTCCCAACCCCATGCTTTTGAGTAGCTTCCCACAGTGCTCTTAAGAAGGCCGCCGTATTCTCTGGCTGTGTTGCCTAGTAGGCAGGGGCGCTTCTGCAGCTCTCAGAGCTTCTTAGAGCTCCCTACCCCTGGAGAGAATGGGGCTTGTGGGGAGAGACAGGCGAGTGGGGCCCTGGAGCTGTCTTCCCAGGCGAGGGCCCCTAGCTGCCTCCTTTGGGCATTCCCAGGGAGCCAGAGCAGCCTTCATGGCCGGTTTCGCTTCTCCAAGCTGAGCAGGATGTCGCCCACCACAAAGCCTGGCTCTTGTGGTAAACGCAGAGAAGTGAAGCAGGACCACAGCTTCCGGAGGACAGCACCTGGGTCTGGGGACCTGGTGCCTCAGGGAAGGCAGCAAGGCAGGAAGAGGGCAGCCCAGAGCACACCTGGCTGCTCTTTTAATGGTCCTGTCTCCTGTGCCCTGTGATCTGGGGGCCCAGCCTCCCCAAGGCTCAAGAGCTCCACTGGGGTCCCCATGTGGACACTACATATGCCACGAGCAAGCTGCATGCTCCTGCTCTGGACCCCTTTGCAGAAGTACTACAAGTGCCCCCACAGCTCAGGGGCAGGCACTGGCATGGAGGAAAAGCAGGAGGCAGATAGCTCACACCACCTGCAGTCCAGAGCCAGAAGGTGAGGTACAGCCTGTTTACAAGCCTATGGGGACCCAGCACACCTCCCACAGCACAGCAGGGGTTACATGGTGGCATGCAAACACCTAGGTTCTTAGCAGAGATGCCCCAGCAGGATTGTGCTGGGAACCCTAGAGGACATGGCTGAAGGCAATGCCCACTCCTCTGGCCAGCCTGGTTCTTTAGATTTGTCCTCTCTTAGAGCAGAGGGAGCCAGTGGCCAGACACATGCATGGTCTGTCTGCCTAGCATGGCCTCTGTTGACGGTGTTACTGTAAACCAGGCACCTGGGGTGGAGGACAAGCAAGATGGGGTGACTGGCCTCCCAATGGGATCACGGAGACCAGAGTGCTACTGGGTAGAGCCCCTGCTCCAAGTAGGAGACCCCTGGCTCTGCGCCAGCATTGTCAAACAGCAGACAGTGCTCTTTCAGAGCATGGGGTATGTCGATGCAGTGACATCATGGCTACCTGGGGCAGAAGAACCATAAGGGAGGTGACAGGGTATGTGACAGAGAAGTTAGGCACAGATCATAGGAGCTGACGCCCTGCCTGACCTGGCAGCCACCCTTAATCATATTCCTTTATCATAAAAAAAGATGACTTGGTGGCCACGGGAGGTTCACTGTGAGCAACAAAGATAGTGGCACGGAAGGGGAGGGAGGGTGCCGGGTGCCTCCCCAGTCAGTCATCCAGAGGGTCAAAGTAGGGCCACGGTGCAATACCACAGTGCGTGAGAACAATAGCACAGCTCGTGAGAACTGTCTACGGGCGGCCATGCTGTCCAGGGAACAAAAGCACCCCTGCCCCACACACTACAGCTTCCAGCTCCCGAGGCTCCTCAGCAACCTGAGGGGCTGGACCTGTTCTGGGGCAGGCTGACACAGGTGGGGTGTCCTCCTGAAGTGGGGCTGGGGTAGGATCTAACAGTGTTGTCAGAGGCCCACCTGCCGAAGCTTGCCAGTGGCGGCACCATGACAGACATACCATCCACAAGACACTGCCACCACCTACAGGAGCCCAGGACGGGGGGTTGTGGGGAGCACAAGCACAGACAGCGCATGCAGGCGGCCTAGAGAGGCTGTGAGGGCAGTGAGGTGTGCTGGTGCCATGACAGGCCCTGGGACCATCAGTTCACAGATGGGAGAGTGAGAGCATGCAGGCCAGCCTCACGTCCTTGCTAAAGGTAGACCCTGGCTATGTCACTGCCCGAGGACCTCAAAGCTGGGGTCGCTTGAGCCTGGGGAGCTGCAGCAACACTTCTATCGCAGTTACACCACAGTCGTCCTTGCTGAGCTGAGCTGTGGTGCCCCACAGGCCCAAGCCTGGCTTGTCCCATGCCTGAAGTCTGGCTCCTGATGGAGGAACACTGAGGGCAGACAGGCGCACTGAACATCACACTGGACTCTGCACAGAGAGAGAACTGTTGACAGGAACCTGCCTCAAGCCAGGAGCCTCCAGTTCCCCAGCATCACAGCATGCAAGGCAGATTCTGCAAGCTGCTCTGAGCTCCCTGCCTACATGCTAATATGGGAGGGAACATGCAGGAAGGTGGCCAGCCACTGCCCGATGAGTGTCCTGGTCCCTGGAGCTGGCATGGCTTGGGGCCACACAGGCCTCTATTGCTCCAAAGAGCGTTACCAGCATGTGGAGTGAACAGGGTGTCAACAGGAACCTCGCTGTGCCCAGGGAGGCACCACAGGCCCTCACCACACATCACAGGCTCTTGTAAATATTTGGAATTTACTGGTTGTGCAAGCCACTGCCTCCTTTTGTGACAACAGGCATGAAGGAACTTCCTCTGACCTACCAGGAAGCTCAACAGGATCCTGTATGTCCCCAGGGCGTGGTCTCAGTGATCATTCACACCTCCTGCTTAGTGGGGGGGGGGGGGGGCGGTTTCCCCATGACTAGGTTGGGCCCCCAGGGGCACACATGGAGGAGACAGCCCTTGTGGTGGGCTGAAGCTCATGTAGGAACTGAGCTTTGGGAACTAAAGGCTGTGGACTTTCAGCTGAAAGCATCACCAAGACAAGGGTAGCTTTACAATGCTCCTGGCTTTTCAGGATTCCTGACATGGTTACAAGTCAAGACACCTGAGGCCCCAGACAGTCCCCACTGCCTTGCTAAGACAGTCTAGGGTCTCAGTTCTGGCTGAGACAGTGGGAATCTGCACCAGGCCCCACACAGCCTGTTCACTGGCCATCACTTCCTGTTTATCTCAGCCTTCCCAGAGTATCCTAACTCTTGATTCCTCACGTCTAGGTTGATTGGAAAGATCCCTGCCCACGGACCTGTCACCCGTATGTCATCTTAGGCTGATGGTGGCTGGCTGGTGACCCTCAGTGTCTCAGGCCTGGCACATGAGGATGCCCATAGGCTGTGCTATTCACAGACCGGATAATGGCAGCCCCCATGGCCCCCACCCTGGCTCCTGAGAGGTGAGGGCAGAAGCCTAAAGTCAGCTGAGGTGGGGACAGGGGAAACTACTTGGGGAGTGTTGGGCAACAGAGGAGGGTAGGAGGTGACAGCTCAGCTGGGCAGTACGTGGTCAAAAGGTGGAAAATAAGGGTGGTTTAGGAAATCAAAAAAATCTTGGTCATCCTGCACCCAACAACTGGGGCTCCCTAACACCTGCCCCTCTCTCTGTCCCTACTCGGGGGAGTCTAGGGAGCCGCCCACCATGTGAATGGTGCTGCCTACCTGTGTAAGCACCTAGCTTTGTCAGAGGCTGAGATGCAGGGATGCCTGCGGTGCCTGTCCTGGGACCCCTCTACCCGGCTAGCTCCTGGCCTGGTCAATTTAGCTTATCTCTCAGGAACACTGTGCCTTACATGCTGGGAAAATCAACTTCAGATGAAAACCACAAACAAATGAGGCCCCGGTCCCCCGAGGCTCACGGGGCATCCAAAGGACAGTCCCAGGGCTGCTGCTCACACCTGAGGGGTGACCCAGCCTGGCTCCTCATACGCCTGGGAATGAAGAAGGGTTTCATGGATGCAGGGCTAAGAAGGGCAACCTGCCAACTGGGAAGCAGTACCCAGTGAACACTGCATGACCCTGGAAGCATGGGCTAGTAGCCCATGGGTGTGAGTCCCAGTAAGTCTTGAGTTCCTTCATGTAGGAAAAACAGGGGGACAGATCAAAGGGCCCTGAGCTCCTACCCCTCCCTTGTCTCCAGCTCCCAGGAGCCGGGGAGTCTAGGCTGCTTGTCACTGGCCTCCCCCAGCAGGAGGAAACTCTGCCCCGGCCCTGCTCCCTTCTCTGACTGTTCTGTCTTAATGGCCTTCTGTGGGCCATGCAGGGCTTCAACATCCCTCGAAGCCCCAATCCAGGCTGCCTTGTCTGTTGGAATCCACCCACCCTCATGGTAACCCTCTTCTGCTGCACACTTGGTGGCCTCAGAAGCAGCAGGAAGTGGAGCTGTCATCCAGTTCCCAGCATTCTGCCTTGGCCTGACCATAGCCACCTCCCCCCTCATGGCAGAAAGTTCTGGGAAGTCTGAGCAAGCTAGGCAGAATCTTGCTCTGCACCCTAGGGACCTGGCTTTGGGGGCTGGGTGGGGCTGTGTCACAGGACACAAAAGTGGGAATGACAAGTTCCTTTGAAGGACAAGTGGGATGGCCCAAACCCTGCTGGGCCACCAGGATGATATTAGCCTCCCAAGGCTGCAATTTGCATCTGTCACACCAGACTTAGGTGACAAGTGTCACATGACAGGTCAGGGAGCCCAGGTTCTGCAATCTGGAGGCCTGGGGCAAGGAGGGGTGAGTAAGAGTAGTGACTGGTACTCCTGCTCCTGGGGGGGGGGGGTCTGCTGACCTGTCTATGGATGCTGAGTTAGATGACACTGTCCCTTGCGATGGTCAGCAGAGGTCAGAAGCAATGGGTATTTGTTGAGATAATATTTATTAAGATAAACAAATGAATGGCCTCACCTTCAGTGTGTCAATGCTAAGTCACCACAGGTGTGCCAACAGGGTCTGGTGACGAGCTATGCCTAGGAGCCTGTCCCTTAGAGCCAGGGGAAGGACAAGGACAGCACATTCCTGGCATTGCCGAGGCCCTGGGGCTCCATACTCAGCACTGAAACCAACTCCTCCCGCCTCAGCTTCCTCGCCTGTAATGTGGGTGAGCAGAACCTTAGCAGCCACAGCCGCCTGGGCACACAGCCCCACAGGGGCCACTTCTGAGGGAGGGAGGCTGCAGGCAGACCTAAGAAGGAGTGTGGTGGGCTTGGTGCCACACCCGTCTGCCAGCACTCATGAGGGGAAGCAGGAGGACAAGGAATTCAAGGTCATCTTCCCCTGCACAGAGAGTCTGAGGCCAGCCTGATTCCAAGAAGCAGAGCAGGACCTGGGCACAGCTCAGTGGCAGAGTACCGGCCTCATCTGGCCAAGGCTCTGAGTATGATCGCCAGCAGCACCCCAGCACTTAGTCACAGCTCCAGGGTAACCTGAGCTACACCACACACTGCCCCCAAAACAAACAAACAAAACAAAACAAAACGTTTTAAAAAAATAAGTGGAGGAGTGTAAAGCCCTTCCCAAACTGTGCCCATCCTTGAATGCTGGTGACACCACCCACACTCCTCAGCATAGGGAGTGGACTGTGTCCAATCAACTGCAGCAGTGATGGCTGTGCTACCATGGTAACAGGGGTGAAGGAGGCTGAGAAACCCTTATGTCCCCACTGTGGCCACCTCATCCCTCTTCTCCTTTCCCTGCTCAAAGAGTGTCCCACAACTGTCCTGTACAGTCATCCTCCTGCTTCCAGCCTGGCAACCAAACTGTTCTGAGACCCCACTTTTCCCTGCTGTGCCTATGCAGTCTGTCCCCACCTCAGAGGTGACGCAGGTAAACAGTCACCCCAGGACACTGAGCACTGATGGCTGCAGTGCCAACTCCTGGCATTCACAGGACCTTTCATCTTAAATTTATGGGGGCCTGGCCTCCTCCCCTCTGTGTCACCAAGGACCTCATGCTGCCCAGTCTCAGCCCAGAGTGACAGCAGTGCCCCAGCTTCCTGCCCTCAGACCCAGCTGCAGGGAGGGACGAGCTGGGTGTGCGAGTGAACAACATGAAGACACTTGGGTGGCATCTGTGCTCACTGCCCCCTTCTTCCCACATCTGAATTCCAGTGGCCATGTGCTCCGTGAGTCACCCTTGCCTTCCTACAGAGGCCGCCCATCACTGGCCTTGTCAGTCACAGACAACACTGTACGCATGTGGGCTGCCCGGATGCTGACCAGCCAGCCCGTCAACTCTGGCCACTTAGACCCGCCCTCTCCAGGTGCTGCTGGTCACACTCCTATTATTATTTTTATCTGTGAGGTTCAGGAGGGAAAAGAGGGATGAGTGCTCATAGCCACCAGAGCAGCAGGTTCACAGGGGGTGCTGTGCCCAGGCTAAGAATGAGGAGCGAGCAGGTATGTGGAGACAGACAGAGAAAAGGGACCCCAATGAGAGTGGGAGGAATGAAGGCAGCCTGGGGCATGGTCCCATTACAACTGCCAACATTCTCCTTTTGATGGCACAAGGCTCAGAGGCGCCAACATGCCTTCAGCCTGTGCCCTGGGACACAGTGAGCCCCAGAGTCATTGCTGCAGGTGCTGTGAGGGTGTGGAGGTGCTGGATGGTTTCTCCTCAGTGTCCAGGGGTCTACTGTGGAGAGCTAACGTTGGCTACACACAGCATGGGATGAGCATGGACTCTGTAGGTGCCCCACTGCCTTCAGTCAGTAACAAAGACAAGGGCTCGGAACAAGGGCTCAAGCCACTGGCTTCCTTCTCTCACAAGGACCTGACCATCACTTTAGGGCCTGGCTCTCAAAGCAATGAGTGTGTCCTTGTTGGAGACAGTGGGATCCCTAAAGCAGAAAAGGCCTATGGACAGGGACTGGAACCTCCCGACTGAGCCAGAACAAACCTCTCTGGGTAGACCACCTCTGCCACGAGTGTGGTTACAGTAAAGCAGTGACCCGACCCGACTCTCAGAGGAATGGCGAGCCAGGACACATCTCCCAAGCCCTTGGTTTGGAAAGACACTGGAATCCTTCAGCCTAACTCACAGCCAACAGCAGCACACCGACAGCCCAAGCTCTGCTATCTGGCCTTCAAGGCTCACACTTCCTCATCCTGGTGATGAGCACCACACTCAGAGACCAGCCTAAAAAGCCTGCACATGCCCGTGAGTGTGGAGGCTGCGGTGTCACTTGGCAGGCTTTGGGAGCTGGGACCAGTAGACAGTATCACAGCCTTTGATCCCATTAGGAAACAGGCATAGGTGGCAGCTCTCTGCGAGTGCCCGTCCTGGGGAGGCCAGGGACCTGCTGGGAAATGCAGAGGCTGGGCGGCTGGGGCTCAAGTGATAGCCATGGCTGAGCACAGGAGCCCGAAGGGTCTGTCTTCAAATTCATGGTGCTCCTCTTGCCTCTGCCTCTAGAGTGCTAGCACCCATGCTGGAGCCAGCAGTCCTGGCTCTCAGCACACAGGGCTAACCACATGCCTGGAAGCCTCCCAAGCCTTCTGTGGCTCCCGGGCATGGCCAGCAGAACAGGATGGCTGAAATATCACCTTCCACAGGGCTCAAACAGTAGGCACCTGCAGCTCTGGGCCTGGACGGGATCACACCAATGGAATGACCTGGTCCCAGGTTAGGATCCCAGACACCAATATGGCCACAGTAAGCAGGCAGGCAGAGCTCTCAGAGAAAGCCAGGGCGCCTGCCCAAAGGATCAGCCACATGAAGACCAAGGACCGCACCACTGCACTGCAAAAGCAGTGAGACTTAAGAGGTGGCTTCCACCTCTGCTAGGACAAATGACAGACAAGATGGTGACAGAATCTGAGATCACAGACAGCCCACCCACAAAGCAGGTTTCAACCACCACATACAGACATTGGTGTCATCATCTGCCACCTCCTGTTGACAGTGTTCCACATCATCTTGCTGTCCCTGGCTAGTAGGACTCATCCTAAATCTCATCAGAAGAAGGGAGGTGGCCCAGTACCCCACAACCCTGTAGCACACAGGCCAAGCAGCATGACTTGCCCCCCCCCCCAAAGAGCCGAGGCAGCACCAGCTGTTAGTGTGCGTACACACAGGCAGCGCAAGCTCCCCTGGTTGAGGATGGAATGGAGCCCCTCCCCAAGGGGCTCAGAGAGCATCTCTGCTCACTGCTGGCCTGAGCCCAAAAGCAGCTACACCATACGCTGCCCTGCTGAGAGCCAGCAGGGCCAGACTGCACTTCGCTCCTGCTGGCCACGGTGATGTCCCGGCACTTGCCGGAAGAAGTCACTGACTGCCAACCCTCCCTTCAGGCTCCTGCAACCTCACTGTCTCCAAGTCCTATGGTAGCTACCAACTGTCTTGTGACCCGATCCCAAGCCTGAAGGACCCCAATTTCCCCAAGACCATGGGGGGAATAGTGGTGCTGGACACTAGGGAATTAAGACAAGGCTGGCAAGGGCCAGGTGACTCCCAGAAAAGGTGATGTGGAAGAACACTATTTCCACGATGATCCTTTACAGCAACACATGGCCAAGAGAAACTTCTAGGTGGGCACGATGGGCTTTGTATAGCTCTCAAATCTGCCACACTAGGACACGCACTGTGAAGTGGAGAATTCACACCACCACTCTCTCCCTAGGGTTTTTGGAACTCCACTGTTCTAATCATGGCAAGCAAAAACACTAAGACTTGAGCTCTGTGGCGCTGGCGATGGAGCCAGAGGCCCTGCTCATAGAGGGAATTCTAGGTGGGGCTCCATCCTCGGGCCACATACCCAGCCCCTCACTGGGAGATTCTGGGTGTTGGGGGCTTCTGCCAATAGGTCACATCCTGGAAGAAGCCATTACAAGTAGATTTAAAATGGATTCTTAAGGTAGACATGGTGGCGAACAGCTGTGACCTCAGGACTTGGGAAGCTGGAACAGGACTGTGAGTTCACATTAGGCTGGGTTAGAGCAAGACTATCTGAAAAGTAGTAAGTGAAGTGCCTCTCGTGAAGAAGAGTCAGGCTGCGGAGTGTGCATGTCATGGTACGGGCAGGGGCTGAGGCCCAGCGCCTCTCCAGAGGTCTGCATGAATGCTGGTGGGCCAGCTGGGGAAAAGCATCCGGAGCCACATCAGCATGGTGACGGGGAACATGGTAGTGGAGGAAGGTGGAGAGGAAGTGGTGGATGCCAAGGAGTGGTCCCAGACAGGAAGGTGGTCAGGAGGGACCTGAAGGACAAGGGAGACATGGATGCTCCACAGTTTGGAAAGGCAGGCAGTACTTCACATGCAGGTGTGGAGATGCAAGCCAGGCCACCTGGAGCCAGGGAAGTGGGGCTCAGGCAGATCTGAGATGGGGTATGTGAAGACCGGTGTTTCCCAGCCTGCTCCACCAGCTCTGGGTCACAGTTGCTACTGTGATACCCTGCAGCCTCCTATGGCCTAGCCTAATGCAGGCCTCTCTCCTGAGTGTTGGAGGTACATCCTAAGGTCAGAGGGCCAGAGCCAGTCTAATTCCTCTGTAAGACTAGTCAGATCTGCTCCTGGCCAAGTCTCAAAGGGCCCACGAGTCACCCAGTTTCCTCAAGTGCTACCTGATCCCAAGAAGTCAGGCCAGGGACACTGAGGGAGGCCGCAAAGAATCAGCCCTTCTTAGCATTAAGCAGAAGGCCACCTTGGTGATGCCTTTATTATAAGCCGATCAGCTGGTACCACATGGCAGGACACAGGGCTTGGCACAGCCCACCACTAGCAGCTCTCTGAGCAATAGCAGGGCATATTCCATGTCATGAGGGCGATACTGAGGCGGCAGGTGCTCACGAGCAGAGGTCTGCCCTTCACCAAGCACTGAGATGCCTGACAGACAGGGTGGATGAGAGGAGGGCAGAGGACCAGGCAGGGCGAGATGCAGGAGGCACTGTGCCACCAGAGAAAGGTGGCGTAAGCCTGGCTGGGGTGTGGGCAGAGAGAGCTGTGCAGAACCAGGGTGATCCCAAAACTCTGGGCAGAGATCTGGGAGGTCCCCATGACTCAGCCTAGACACCCAGCAGCCCTGGAACCAGTTTGCTTTCTCTCTGACATGTCCTTCACCACTGAGCTGCTACACATTTCCTGGGCAGACCAGGACCCAGCTCAGCAAATGAACAGTTTCCGCTCACTGATTTCATGACCCAGGGACAAGGCAGCAGGGCACCATCTGCCATATGTATCACTCTGAAATGCTGAGTAAGCATGCTGGTCCTCAGGAGCTACCCTCTACACATGGGGGAGGGAGCCTGACTGAGGGGTCACTCAGCAGGGAAGGAACCTGTGAGTCTTCCAGAGAGCTCTGCCAGCAGGTGCTGAGTCAGGGCCTAGGAGGAAGCCACAGCTGTGTTCCTGCTGTGCTTGGGAACTGTCCCATGACCCCCTGGAGCTCAAATCAGCAGGTTTTCTAGGAGCTGAGCGGAAAAGGAAGATGAGGCATCCTGTGAGCTAGATGCAGGGCCTACAGAGGGCAGAAAGAGGGAGCAGAGCTGCCCACCAGATGACAGGCTAGCCCAAAGCAGGGAGAGGATCAGCAGGGAGGCTGCAGGATGCTGCAGTTGCTCCAACCCCTCTCTCAAGCTTTCCAGGGAGCGTTCAATAAAGGACCAGAGAGTGGCCACTCAGCCATTACATATGCACACACCCATGATCCCAGCATATGGAAAGCTGAGGCAGAAGGATGGCCCTGGTTTTGGGTTTGTTATTAGCCTAGGTGACAGAATGAGACTCCATCTCAAACAAACACCTTGGAAGGATACAAATAATAGGGATTGATATGGCTCAGTTGGTACAGTGCCCACTGTGTCTATCCTTGGCTCCCACGTGAAAAGCTGGGTGTGGTGGAGGCTAGCAATCCCAGTACTGCTGGACACAGGGAACACCCTGACCTTCCAGGCTGTCTTAAGTGGTGAGTCCCAGATCCCAATGTTGGATGGCACCCGAGGGACAATAGCTGAGGTTGATCTCTGCCCTCCTTGGGGGCTAGAGCTGGAGGTGCCAAGCAGAGAGTCAACTGTAGCCTTGGTTCCATTCTTCCTCAGCTGCTGCTGTGGCCTCTCAAATCCCACCAGGAAATTGGATTGCGGAGGGGCAGAGAGGATGTGGCTGTACCCCAGGTCCCGGGTGAAAGGCTGTGCTCTGTGGGGGATGGACACGCATGCACACGCACAGATGCACACATGTACACTGCATGGACACACATGTAACAGGGAGGAGGGAATGGGTACTAACAAGGGAGGTGGGACCACAGGATGATAATGACAAGATGTGACAGTCCTCATCTTCCAGGCACAGGGGCCCACTGTGAAGCCCAGGTCTAGATATGGGGGGAGGGGGGAGACACAGCATATCTAGATAAATGATTAGCGGGTGTTGTACGGAGAGCCCAGGGCTCTGACTCAGGCGGACTTTCAGCTCACAGATTAAACGTGGCCTGCTGTGGAGGAGGGGAGGGAGCTGGGGACTGGGGTGTTGCTCAGGAACTAGCTGGAGGCCATGGGTTCCATTTCCAGCAGGGAAAGACAGCTGTCAAATCCCCACACCCAGAGTCCCCAGTCGGTAGCTCTCCTGGCCCTCAGGCCTTCTTATGGGAAGCTACAGCTTCTCCAGCAGGCTGGGACACAGCTAGGAGGCTTAGGTGGGGGTTGGGGTGAAGGTGGAGGCAAGCAGGACTCACCAAGCACTGCCTGGCAGACACAGGGCTGTCTCCAGAACCACACAAGTCACTGGGAAATGTAGTTGGCAATTTTTCTCCTAGCTCAGACCAACCAACCTTTCTTTTCTCTCAGGCGAAAAGGGGGGTTGGGGTGGGGATGAGGGCAGCATTCCAGGCAGCCCCAAGAACCATCCTTAGTTACACTCTCCATGTCCAGGCCACCACAGAATGATCAGGAAACCAGCCAGCTCGGGCTAGCAGTCAAGACACTCAAACAAACACAGGCCACTTCCATTTGCGCCCAGACTTCCTCAGAACCCTCAACTACACGTACAACAGGGCAAAGAGACAGTGGGGACAATAGCGAGGCAACCTGGGCTGCCCGAGCAACCATCCCTCCCCTTCTCCACCTGTAAAAAGTGAGCCTCCAACTTCCCTCACAAGCCAAGCTGGGGGCCTGTGAAGACAATCGGGGCGGGGGAACGAGTTGGTGCCACCGCCTTCCCCGCTGGAGCCCAGCTGCCTGTCCTGCCCTCCAGCTCCATCCACACCTTGCTTTGGCACCCCTGAACCTCTTCCCACAACCAGCCATTTCTGACTCTCAACAATGGGGGCTACAGATTCTTTTGCCTTTTTTGAGACAGTGTCTCATGGAGCCCATGCTGGTCTCAAACACACTATGTAGCTGAGCTCCTGCTTTTCCCGCCTCCACTTCCAGATGACAGGTGTGGGCCACTACTTGGGGTTTATGTGGAGTTTGGGATGAAGCCCAGGGCTTCCTTACAAGCTAAGTGAGTTCTCTACCTACCAAGCCTCAGCTTCTCTCCTGGTCACCCCCCCCCCCCCGCCTTTTTAAAGACAGGTCCTCACTATGTAGCCCAGACTGGTCCAGAACCCACAACCCTTCTGAGTGTCTAATATACATATGGGCATGCTCAGCCACACCCGGGTTGTGGTTTCTCTTTCTGACAAGAAAAGGTATTCTGGGGACTCAGGAGACAAAAGGTGTTACTTAGAAAAAAAGAAACACAGGAGAGGGACCCAGCTGAAACAGTAGGATATTGAGGAACCAGGGACTCTCCTGCAAGAGGCTGGGCCATCTGCATGCAGCTCCTGAGGGCTGGCTTAGACTTCTGGACACAGCAGTCACTCTTTGGGACAGAGCCTTGGAATGTCCAAACAGTAAACTGATCCTCAGCTGAGCTGAGCTTTCCAGGTTTGCAGGCAGGCTGGATGGGTGGTCCCCCAAGTGGGAAAGGGTCTGGTGGCTGCCCCTCCTGCAGTGCCTGCTGGGAATTAGCAGGGGAGGGGCTTCCAGGGTCTTCTCCATCTGACAGACCTGGGCCCAAATGGATTCAAACAGGAGGATAACACAGAACCCAGCTGGCATCACCCCAAGGAGCTCAGGCACGTGGTCTCTTGCCCGCTGCACAGGTCCAACCCACTCAACTCCATCTGGGCTGTGTGCTGCAACACTCAACATTCCTGCACTTCCTTCTTTAACCCTCTCTACCCCAACACTAGCATCCCTCCAAGGTCCACAGAGAGCGCCCAGATGCCTTTATCCTTAGGAAACTGCGAGGCCCCTCCTTTCAGCCCTGGGTTGAGCATATTAACTGCCTGCTCTCTCTGGCTGGGTCTCTCCAGTCTGTGGGGAGAACCCTTCCCGCTGGCACGGACCAGGCAATTCCTTACACTGTTGCTCATCTCTCTGTGGAATCTACTCACGCCAGCTCCACACCCAGGATTCTCAGCCTACACTGTACAGCCACAGGATTAGCACATCTGGGGCTTTTTGGAACAGAAACTAGGCCACAAACTACATGCTCACAAGGCTCCCTGAACAGATCCACAGCTTGCATGACTATGAATGGCGGCTCTGAAATATTTATTTGTTTTGAGTGGGGTTTCACAACATACCCCTAGAGCTAACATTGTATACCAGACTGGCCCTCAACTTGTAACAAAGCCTCCACCAACTGAGTTCCACACCCAGATCATCTGCTTTTGTTTGGAGGTATGGAGAGGTTCTTACTCTGTAGCCCAGGCTTGCCCCAAATGCACAGCTAAAATCCTGAAGTAGCCTACCAGACTAAGCCAACAAGCCCAGGCCCTGCTCTGTTCTCTGCATTCTGAGAGTTGTTCGGGAGTTCTAGAAGGGTATTGCAGCCGCTCCAATACCCTTGACTGGCTCAGGCCTCTGAGCTGAAAGTGTGGCTCCAGAAGGAATGCAGAGAGAAGACAGCCTTCTCCAGCCATACAAGCCTCAACCCTGGTGCCCACTAGGGTGACAGACATGGCAGCCAAGCTGTTCCCCACAGGCTTCATTTTTAAACAAATCTCACTAAGCTGCTGAAACTCACTTGGCTGTGAGCTTTTTTTGCTCCTCCTGCCTCAGCCACCAGAGGGTCTGGGATTAAAGGCCTGCCAGGCTTTCTAGTAATGTCCCATGTAAAATTCATGTCAAGCTGGGGCCGTAGCTCAGGGGCTAGTGTGGGCAAGGTTTTGGGTTCTACCCCCAGCACACAGTCCGAGAGAGAGAGAGAGAGAGAGAGAGAGAGAGAGAGAGAGCGAGCCCATAATTGATCAAGCAATTGGGGGAAAAGGCAGAAGAAAAGAAACCCAAAATAACATCAAGCACAGTAATCCCAGCACTTGGGAGGCAGAGGCAGGTGGATCTCTGTGAGTTCAAGACTAGCCTGTTCTGCAAAGTGAGTCCAGGACAGCCAAAGCTATACAGAGAAACCCTGTCTTGAAAAACCAAAAAAGAAGAAACCCAAAACAGACAACAGAAAACTCAGTCACAAACCTGGCAATCCACTTCTGGGGAATTTATCTTACAAACCTAATCTCACTAGTGAGGCTTGGTGGCAAACACCTGTGACCTAGCAGCAGGATGCTGAGGCAGGAAGATAATGAATATGGCCTCAGACTGAGACAGAGAAAAGAGATGATCGAGAAAACAAGAGTTTGCTCAAGGGGAAGCCTGGGACATATGACCAATTCCCAGTACTGTGGTAGCTGAGGACACAGGCTCACTTGAGTCCAGGAGTTCAAGGGTATATAAAACCTTCAAACAAAAAGGCAAGTTTGAACTGTGGCATCTTGTCATCCTCACATCCACATGGGCAGGAGGATGGGAAATTCTGGGCCAGCCTGGACTACACAGCTAAACCTCATCTCCAAAAGCAACGTAAAAAGTTCCAGAAGGATATTACTTTATAGGATGAAGATGTCTGCTGACAAGATGAACAGGTCCGTTGCCTGGGTAGGGTTTTCAGTGTTTATACAACAGAGCTCAGGATGCCCACCCTCGAGAACTCACTCCTGAATGTCAACACAGGCAGAATGCAGAACTTCAGTTCACACACATGGATTAAGCACTGAACCCAAACCACCACGTCCCCAGGAATCGTCTGGTATAGCCTTTGAAGGTATCTTTCAAAGAGACACACACACAAATTTCGGAAACGGGGACACAAAGCCTGTGGCACTTTGTAACAGGGAAAGGCTGGAAAAATTACTTTTCACTGTCCTTTTTCAACTTGGCACAGTGTCTACCATACCAAGAGATTTATCTTCGTTTTTGAGACAGGGTCTCCTTATGTAACCCTGGGTGGTCTTAAACTCAGATCTGCTTGCCTCCTAAGTGCTGGGACGAAAGATGTGTACCCCTGGTGAGTGCGCGTGTTTCTTTTGTTTTGTTTTGTTGCAATCATCTTACAGTGGAAAAAAAAAAAAAAGGATGTGACGCTGATTATTTTTTTCCAAGCCCTGTATGGACTTGGTAAATGTATCCATCAAGATTATTTTGTCTAACAACCTAGACAAACATTTTCTGTGGGCCGAAGCTGTGTGGTGAGAGTGCCGGAAGCAGAGCCTGGAGACCTAGCGGCTCGCCTTCCATCCTGGGGTCCCAGGGATCGAACTCAGGTCATGAAGCTTGGCAGCAATCCCCTCCCGGCGAAGCCCTCTCGCCGGCGCTCCAGAGCTTTTTGAGAACCGCCTAGCCGCGCATAACCAGTGGCCCTGCTCAGCCCGGGGATCCGGTTTCCCTTCTCCGCCACCCCAGAGGAAGCCACCTCGGCTCGTCCGCTGTCCCCCCCAAGCCAGGCCCGAGCCCGGATCGCCCGGTCGCCCCTCACCTGGCTCGCCTTGTAGAACTGCTTCTTCAGCCCCGCCACCGACATGCCGCCGCTCGCCGTCAGGCCTCCCGCCCGGATTAAGGTTTCCGCCGGCGCCGACGAACCGACCGCCTCCGTCCGCGCGCGAGTCGGCGCCGCCTCCGCCAAATCAGCTCGCCAACTCTGCGCGCCAGCCCCAGAGACTCCACGGCCCGCTAGCGCGCACGCGCGGCCGGGATATTACATGGCAACCACATACTTCCGGTGACGCCCCCACCTCGCCTCACCCCGCCCCCACCAACGGCATCCGCGCGCACTCGGTCCCTCTGCGCGTGCGCGCCCCCTACAGGCCAGAGCGCGCGTTGCAACGGGAGGATAGGCGGAAACCCGCCCACACCAACGAGAGGAGGGGTCGCCTAGAGAGCCAGAGGGGGCGCTGCAGCTCCTTCTAGAGTCGAGGAGTGGATATAAAGTCAAAGTCAGTTTTAATTAATCAGTTAACTGTGTGCGCGGGGAAAGGGGAGCGGCGTTTGTGTGCCAGGGAACCCATGGAGGTCAGAGGACCACTGCGGTAGTCCGGTATCGTCTGTCACCATGTAAGCCACAGGGATCGAACTCACGTATCCAGGCTTGACAGTAAGTTTGCCTCACTCACTGAGCCATCTCTTGGGTCCCTAAGTAAAGATTCCTGACAGAGTTCACGGCAGTCCTGGGCCGCTGGAACTCATAATAAATGAAATAGAAAGTAAAATGAAAAAGAATATAAGACTAAGATAAAACAAAATCTCTTAGGAGCTAGAGGGATGGACGGTTCTCAAGAGCGCTTGCTTCCCTGGCCAAGTTCGGGAGTTCCTGTTACTCCAGCTCCAGATCTGCCCTCTCCTGGCCTCTTTTCAACTGTCCTCAAGACCAGAGGGTAACGTGTATATCCATAACTTAAAAGTTAATAATGGGGCTGGAGAGATGGCTCAGAGGTTAAGAGCACTGGCTGCTCTTCCAGAGGTCCTGAGTTCAATTCCCGGCAACCACATGGTGGCTCATGGCCATCTATAACAAGATTTAGTGCCCTCTTCTGGCCTTCAGGCATATATCATAGATGCAGGCAGAATACCGTATAAATAATAAATAAATAAATCTAAAAAAAAAATTAATAATGATGCCTGGCAGTGGTGGTGCATGCCTTTAATCTCAGCGCTGGGGAGGCAGAACAGGAGGCTCTCCGAGTTCCATGCCAGCCTGGTCTGCAGAGCAAGTTCCAGAACAGCCAGGGCTCCACAGAGAAACCTTGTCTCGAAAAACAAAAATGAATATGAATTCATTTTTAAAGATAAAGTAACATAAAATCTCAACTTATGGCTCAGTCTTTAAGAACACTCACTGCTCTTCTGAAGATCCTGAGTTCAATTCCCTGAACCCACAGGAAGGCTCACAACTGTCTGATGTGGTCTTCTGCTGTGCAGATGTACGTGCAGACAAAGTACATTGAAAGAAAAAAAACCAAAACCTCAACATACTGTGTCTTCAACTTATAAGGTGTCTTCACTATTTCTCTTCCTTTGACTAAAACAAAACAAAAGTGCTTGGTCAATAGCAAACAAAACTCCAAGGCTGGCAAGTCATAGGGGCAGGAGCATGAGGCAGCTCAGTTAGGAAGCATTGTGGGGGTGGGGAGGCGTGCTTGATGCTCAGCCCCTTCCTCCACTGGCAGAGAATTCCAGTCAGAGGAATGGGGTATCCACAGGGGCCATGTCTGCCCCAGGCACACCCAGAGGCCCCCTGCGCAGCCTCATTTCAGATCCCATCAAATTGACAGGTGAAAGCATCACGGAGGTCAGGAAACAGTTGAAGCTCCAGCTTGTTTCTCCAGGCATCTCTTGGCTCTTCCAGCTGCAAACCAATCGCCTTCAGTGGTGCAGGTCCTAAATCTACACTATCCCAAGCTTTGCAATCCACCAGCCTTCTCTCTGGGGTCCTTCCTTCAGTGTCTCCCTTCTAATTCATCCCTTAGGATACAGAGTCCTTGTTTTCTTTCCTCATTGTTTTATTTCATAACCCAGGCTGGCCTCAAACATTCTGTGTAGCTAAGAATGAAATAGAAAATGAACTCCTGATCCAAGTGCTAAATTACAGGTGTGCACCAATAAGCCCCACCAGAAACATCCTCTGAGGATGTAGTTCAGACTGCAGCTATCTCCTCCAGTTCTGCTGGTTCGATCCCATTGGATGCCAGTTGTAGGATCTCATTGCTTTTTCCCACATTAGCCTCCCAGGGAGCTTCCTCTCATCCTTTAGTGTTTAGACATAAACACTCCAGTTGGAATGCCATCTCCTTGATGAAGTCTCTTCAGATTGTACCTTAGTCGTTACAGCAACCGTTACAGCTTTCAAAAATTATTTAGACTCCACCAGTGTGGCAGTGCACACCTTTAATCCCAGCACTGGAGAAGCAGAGCAGATGGATCTCTGAGTTCAGTGTCAGCTTGGGCTACATAACCAGTTACAGACCAGTCTGGCATGAGTTGGAGATTAATAATAAATGGAAGTGATGAGTAAATGGGTTCTAAAGCAGAAACACTAAAACGGTTGGGGTAAAGAATTTTAAGAATCTGGTGTTGAAACTGCTGACACGTTTGGGTGATTTCAGAACCAAGGATTTCTGCAAGGTTCCAAATGACTCAAAAGATTGCAGTGCAGTAGATCAAAGAACATGCATGTGCCATTCTTATTGTTCCTGATTACAGGTGCCTTCATGAATAGTTTGTATTATGAGTAGTTTTTGTTTGTTCAGTTGTTTTTATGATTTAAGACAGGGTTGCATGTAGCCCAAGGTGGCCTCACCTCCCTGGTGCTGCAATCATAGGCCTGTGACACCATGTCTAGTTTCAAAAACAGGTGGGGTGTGTGTGTGTGTGTAACTGGTGTCTGCACCCAGGGATTGCTAACATGTCAGTGACCCACAGAATCCAGAGTGTTCTTTATTTTATAAGTTTTGAGATGGCCAAGGCTGTCTTCAAACTTGCTGCCCAGCCTAGCATGGCCTGTAATTCCCAGTCTTTCTGCCTTCACCTCCCAAATGCAGGGCTGACAGGTGTTAGACAGCAGGATTGGCTCCACAAGATCCACACAATTCAACCAAATTCTACTCTGCAGAAAGTCAAAGATTTAATGAGATCCTTACCTTCATTGAGCTCATGACCGAAAAGCAATTCATACAATTAATTCATTAGCCAAATAACCCACTTACTAGCCACAACTTCAAGAAGAGAACAGTTGCAGGCACTTGAGCTGTGAGCAGGCGGAGGGAAAGGTTTCTTCCTCCACCTAACAGATGAAGAGCTTTAGAAACTGGTTGGTGGGTTCCAGGGCAGCAAGGCTACATAGTGAGACCCTGTCTCAAAATCAAACAAACACCCAAAGGCAATTAATATCTTTTTGATACACGGTATCACTAGCTGTCCTAGAATTTGCTATGTAAACCAGGCTGTTCTTGAACTCGTATATTCACCTGTTTGTGCCTCCAAAGCACTAGGATGAATGCATGCATAGACTTAATAAGCACTTTTTTCAATTAATCTTTCTTCAAAGTAATTCAAACTAAAAAGGAATTCACGATTTAAAAAAAAAACTGATTTATCATTTTACAGTAGAAAATACTTCCTAAATTGGGTGCAGTGGTGCATGCCTTTAATCCCAACACCCAGGGAGGCAGAGGTAGGCAGCTCTTTTAGAGTTCAGGGCTAGCCTGGTCAACATAACCGGTCCAGGACAGCTAAGGCTACATAGAGAAACCCTGTCTCAAAAACAAAACAAAAACAAACAAAAAGCTAATTTAAAAATAGAGCAAATCGTAATTTTGTTTTGTTTTGAGACAGGATTTCTCTGTGTAGGTTTGGCCTCCTGGACCCGATTTGTAGACCAGGCTAGCCTTGAGCCGCCTGCCTCTGACTCCCTGAGTGCTGGGATTAAAAGCATGCACCGCCGCACCCGGCTTCAAATAGTAATTTTTTTTTAAAAAGTGGTTCATTATTTCAAAAAAGAAAGTATAGTTACAAAAAGAAGTAATCCCGAACTTTAATTGCAGTAGCTACTTTCAACCAATCACTAATTAGGAGGAATCGATTCCTCCTCTAATCCCTAATTTCAAATTGTCACTGGCGCCGATTACGACGTAGTCCTCCGCCTCCTTACACTCATATAGCCAATAACGTGGGACGGGAGGGGCCCGGGAAACAAGCTTAGATTCTTTTTTTTTTTTTTTTTTTATGTATACAATGTTCTGTCTACATGTCCAGCTGCACACCAGGAGAGGGCAGATGGCAGATGGTTGTGAGCCACCATGTGGTTGCTTGGAATTGAACTCAGGACCTCTGGAGGAGCAGCCGGTGCGCTTAACCTCTGAGCCATCTCTCCAGCCCTCAAGCTTAGATTCTTAGATTGACATTTCTTACGGCCAATAGAATGCGTCCCTTCTCAGCCACCGGAGAACCGCCGGAAAGGAGCCCTCCCCCCTCCTCCTCCCGCGGGATGTTCAAGCCCAGAAACGGCAGTTCTCGCGAGGACGTGCCAGGCGCTCCTCTTTTCCTGGGGCAGGGCTGTCACGTGACGTGCTCTTTTCCAATCGGCGCGCGGGCCGCGGTGGATGCCGCGGTTCCCGCCAAATACGAGCGGGGCGGCCGCAGAAGCGGCACCGGCGGGAGGCGGAGAGCGTAGCGGGGCGGTCTGCCTGAAGCCTGAGCCGCTGCCGCGATGCTGGAGGAGCCGGAGGCCGCGACGCCGAGAGCCGCGGGTGGGTGAAGCTGCGGCCGGGCCTCAGCCTGAACGAGCCGGTCGGTGCCCGGATGCCCCGGGCCTGAGACCCGGAGAAGCGAGACTTCCCAGAGGGGAGACTGAGGCCCCAGGGAGGGGGGAAGAGTCAGTTTTGCAACCCCTCGAAGTCATCTGTGTCGCCTGATTAACTAGTACCTGGTAGCAGAGGGGAAAACTGAGGCCCCGGGTCGGCTTTGATGGGTTCTGAATGCATTTGTGTTCCCTGAAATCAAATGGACGTTGTAGCAGGTGTGGAAACTTAGACCAGGAGGGCGAGAGGCAGCTGTGCAAGTTAGTAAATGAGTTTGTGAATTCCCGAACAAGTCGGACCTTAGCAGTGGGTGGGGAAACAGGCCTGTGGTCATTTGCGCTCTGGACACTACAGTAGCCGCAGAATGGAGGATTTGGTGGTGAGCATGGCCAGGAAGCCTTTCTACATCCTGGAAGGGGTCTTTTGTGAGTGTGGTATGGGCTTGTCCCGTACGTGTTAGGAGTCTTTGTAACATGCGACAGGCTTCCCTGCTTGACTCTGCATTGTACCCCCAGCAGTTGGCACCGAATCCCATCTATGTGGGTTGAATGACGAGGGACAGGAAGGGAGTCCTGGTAGACTAAGTTTTTGTCACTTGAGCACCACTGACACTTGAGAAAGCCATTCTGGGTACATTATATTAGTCTGCAAGCTTGGGTTTAAGGGGTGGGGGTGAAGCAGTCTCAGGGATGGAGAGCAGCATCCTCAGTCTCCATCCATTTTAGGGTAATGCCAGTCCCTTCTACAGTTTTGACCACCAAAGATTTGCCTCCCGGGTCAGCCTGCTCCCCCAGGAAGGCTGGAACTGTTGCTCTGACTGGCTTGGGAATTTTATGCAGACATGATTAATGTTTGTAAAACTACCAGGACTCTCATGATTGTTTTTATTTAACCAAGGTGGAATGTTTAAAACCAACACTGTTGCTCTGGCAGCAAAGACAAGTTCCGGTGTGGCTGTTCATACCTGCAGTTCTAGCATCCTAGGAGTTGAGGCAGGAGGATGATGAGTTGCATGTTGATCTGGCCTCTCACCACCTGAATTCTATCGTAGGTAGAAGAAAATTAATTCCATAAGCCCCCCCCCAAGTTAATGAACTGTAGTAAAGATTTTTAAAGAAAAAAATGTCCTTCAGACAAACATATTTTTTTGATAATAGAAAAGAGGGTGATGTTACCTTTCTTACATTCAGATGGGAAGAAAGGAGCATGAATGTTCTGGGCAGGGGTCTTAGTATCTAAGTGGGGGTGAGCCAGCTGTTTATTCTCGACTGCCAGGTGCAGAAAAGCCCAAGTCTGAATTCCTTGGAACATTAGCAAAATGTATTTTCCCAAATTACTGAACGAGTTTTTGTCCACCTAGGACACATTGCCTAGTAGTTGTTTATGCTCAAGCTAACTGTTTAAAGGCATTTACCTAACAACAGGTTCTAACCTGGGCAACCATCTTTAATCCTAGTACTCTGCAAGAGAAGACAAGTGGATCTCTGAATTTTAGGCCATGCCTGGTCTGCATATAAAATTTCAGGACAGTCAGAATTAAATAGAGAGCCACTGTCTCAAAACAAACAAAAAGCCAGGTTCTACTTGTGGTCCTATGTGTGTGAATTTTGATGTGCTTATATACTTCTGAAGTCTTGAATTTATTTTAGTAGGAAATATTCTCTCATGGAGTCTTTTATTTGTTTATCTTTTGTAGTTGCTAGTTTTAGAGCAGGGTCCTATGTAGCCCAGGCTGGCCTCTATCGCCAAGTGTCAACAATGCCCTGATTTATACATGGTTGGGGATGGAACTTAGAATGGCCTTCATGTTAGGTCAGTGTTCTACCCACTGAGCCCAAACCCAAGTTTCTTATTGTGTCTTGACATGACTGCAGTTTCTGCCATGAGAAATATGTTCATTTCATGTGTTTACGTATTTGTTTGTTTAAGACTGGTGCCTTTGCTTAGAAAGTTTTAACGTGTTTACTTAAAGATATGTTTTATATTATGTGTTTGTATGTGTCCGCACATGAGCCTGGTGCCCATGGAGGCCAGAGAGGGCATTGGATCTCCTGGAGCTGTATTTCCGGTGGTTGTGAGTTGTTAGATCCAGATGCTGGGACCAGAACAGCAAGTGCTTTTAATGGCAGATCCATCTGTCCAGTCACACTCAGAGAGAAAGAGACGGGGAGAAAGAGAGAGAGAGTGTGTGTGTGTCACAGCACAGTTTGTGGAAATTAGCTTCCTTCTTCCCCTGTGTAGGTCCGGTAGATTGGGCTCAGGTTGTCAGGCTTGGAAAGGAACCCTCCCTACCCACTGAACCATCTTGCGCCCTCACTTGTATTCTGAGACAGATTTGGGCAGTTTAGCCTTAACTGACCTAGAACTCTGTGTGGTCCAGAGTGGCTTCAAAGTTGAAACAATACTCCTGCTTTTACCTCCTTAGTCCTGGGATACTGGGCATCACCCCATTCATGGCCCTTCCTGTTTGTTTTTCTTCATTGCCCTTGAGTTTTGCTCACTGTGCATTGGTTTCCAGTATATTCCAGTGCTGAGGAGGGCATTCTGGGTATAGAATGGTCACCATGCTGTCATCTAGTAGGACCATAAAACAATACAAGTTGAATGAGGCCCTCAGAAAACTCAAAGGAGGGGATGAGCCTAGGGTAGAATTGCTCAGTGTTGACATTCTGACATTTGTTCTGGGGCCAGGTTGTTCGTTGTACCCTGTTTAAACTGAATACCTGTGTATTAGCTAGAGGTGAGCAGCACTCCCAGAGTCTTGCCCCAGGCATGAAAACTGTCTCTGGGGACTTGTGATAGGACTTAAGGGTCAGTGTGCTTGCTGCTAAGCCTGACAGCTTGGGCTGTGTCACTAGAACCAACATGTATATCTAGAGACCTGACTCTTGCAGGTTGTAGTATGTTGCAGCATGAGACTGTGTGCACCAGCAGCTGCACACACACAGCAAATATATAAATGTAGAAACAGCTTTGGAGGAGAGATGCTCAGCAGTTAAGAGTACTCAGTACTCTTGTTTTGTTTTGATTTTGTTGTTTGTTTTTTGTTTGTTTTGAGACAAGGTTTCTCTGTATAGCACTGGCTGTCATGGAGCTTAGCCCTGTAGACCAGGCTGGCCTCAAACTCACAGAGCTCCACCTGCCTCTGCTTCCTGAGTGCTGGAAATAAAAGTGTGTGCCACCACCACCTACCCTCACTACTCTTTTACAGAGGACCAGAATTCCCTTCCCAGCACCCACATCTAATGCCTTACAGCTGCCTATAGCGGACCTGATGCCTCTGGCCTCTGTAGACACTCATACACATAAACACACATGCATACTCATAAATAAAAAAGATAAATTGGGGGCTGGAGAGACAATGCTCAGTGGTTAAGAGCATTGTTTGCTCTTCCAAAAGACCGAGGTTCAATTCCCAGCACCCACATGGCAGCTCACAACTGGTCTGTAACTCCAATTCAAGGGATCTGACACCTTCGCACTGATGCACATAAAATAAAATTAAAAAAATTATTAAAAAAAATAAACTGTAGCTGGTTGTGATGGTGCTTGCTTTCATTACCAACATATGAGAGGCAGGGCCAGGCAGACCTTTGTAAGTTCCAGGGCATCCATGACTGCATACTGAGACCCTGTATCAAAACAACAACAAAAAATAAAACCTAAGAACTAATTGGTTTTTTGTTTGTTTGTTTTGTTTTGCTTTGTTTTTTTAAGTCTATAAAAGCATGCTGTGGTACTTTGTGCATGGGAATTTACCACTTGGGAGGCAGGTTCAAGAGGCTTGACATAAGGCTGTTTGTTTGTTTGTTTGTTCGCTTTTTAGCTCAGCCTGTGCTATGTAGTGAGACCCTGTCTCAAGCAGAGACATCTGGAATGGACTAGGCAGGGCCACAGGGCCCTCAGTGGAATCTGCTTGGATGTGACTTCTATGGACTTGAGCTGGCCAGTGATCCTCACAATTAGTAACTTCTGCTCTTTCTTTATCTGCAGCTATGGATTGCAAAGACAGACCTGGATTCCCAGTGAAGAGGTTGATACAAGGTAACTCAAGGCGGGTAACCTGTTTCCATTGGCTTCTGTAGGGTCCTCAGTGGCCTGGGAGGGGGCTGAGGGGAGAGCAGCAGTTGCTCTCTTCAGGTTGGAGGTTTTGGGTGTTTCTTATATCTTATCTCTTTCACTTTGGTGCTGGGAACCCAGCCCAGGGCCTCATAGGACCTCCAGGCTCTGCACTACTGAGCTGTACCCATCCCAGACTTTTCTTATTTTGGAACATGTGTATGTCTGGTGATCCTATATATATGTTATCTACATACATATGTATATAATATATAACGTATATGGGCCTTACTGTGAGTTTGAAATTATGTTCCATGATGCTTTGTGTATATGAGCAATTGTGTTGTTTCCATTTGCTTATTTTTATTTTTGAATAACTAGTGTGTGCATATTTTAAGAGAAAATTCATTACATGTTTATTTACTATGGGGCATGTATATAGTCTTAGCTGGCCTCAAACTCACAGAGATCCACCTGCCTCCGTTTCCAGACTACTGGAATTAAAGGTGTGTGCCACCGTGCCCAGCTTCCAGTTTTAATGGGGGTAGAGTTTTGTTGTCGTTGTTGTTTGGTTTTCCCAGATACAGCCTTACTATGTAGGCCTTGCTGTCCTGGAACTCTGTAGATCAGGCTGGCCGCAAACTCACAGAGATCCACCTGCCTCTGTCTCCTCAGTGCTGGGATTAAAAAGCATGCATCACCACCTGGCCAGTTTTAAATTTCTTTTAATGATTTGTTTATTTTCGTTTTGTCTCTAAATGTTTTACCATCGAGTATTGATGTGCCATATGCGTGCAGTGCCCTTTGTAGGTAGAAGATCCTTGTTAGACCACTAAGTGGCTGCTGGGAACTCAACTTGGGTCTTCTGTAAGAACAGCAAGTGCTCTTGACCAGTGAGCTGTTTCCAGCCCCTATTATATACACTTTTTAAAGTACCTGTTAATTTTTTTAAGTATGTGTGTATCTGTGGGTAGTTATGTGCACCGCTTGCTTGCAATGCCCATGGAGGCCATGGGGCATCATTTCTTGGAACAGGATTTAAAGGCAGCTGTGAGCAACCAGATGTGCTAGGAACCCAACTTGGGTCCTTCGCAAGAGCAGGAAGTGCTCTTAACCTTTGAGCCGCCTTTCCAGCTGCTGATTTTGATTTTTGAGACAGGTCTCACTCTTTATCTACCAGCTACAAAGTCCATCCTGGACCTTCACATCTTTCTGCTTCATCTGGACTCACAGGTGAATACCTCCGCAAGAAGCCGTTTTCTAGTCCCTGGGATTGGTATCACATGCCCTGCAGAGGGACTAGGAGAGCTACACCTTGGGGCAGGTTTCCAGCTTACCTGGTTTGTGCGCAGATAGGTCAAGTGCTGATTCGTTTGTGTGTGTGTACACATGTTGGCCATGTATTCTGCCGTGTGAATGTGATGCTCAGAAGACAGCTTGTGCAAGTCCCTTCTTCTCCTCCTGTATGAGTCCTTGCATCACTGGTGGCAAATGGCCTGGTTCCCTTTGTTCATGAATCATTTTGTCAACCTTTTAGTGGTATCTGTTGTGTCTGTTTCACCCTGGCCTCTTCCCAGTAGGTGCCAGTAGCTACTGGCACTGCCTCCAAGTTGAGTCAACCAGATAGACATTGCCTGACGGTTAGAGGCAGGACTGCTGCCTAAGTGGAGAGTGTTGCTGCACAGTGGGTGGCTATCTCTTATATTCTACATTCAGCAACCATGCCCTTACTGTTGGCCCCAGTGTCATTGGGATTGTGTCGAGGATCAGTGTAGAATGATTATTAATGTTTAATATTGACTGAAATGATTAGTAAATCAGTGGTTACTCTCTTAACCAGTCATCTACGCAAATAACCACACAGAGAGACTAGGATTATTTAATTAACCTAGAGTAAATACTGAGCAATAATGACTGCATCCCAAACCTTCAAGCTAGTATAGCTCCCTCCCATTCAGATGTTCCACATTATACTTGCTCTTTAATCATCTGCCAGGTCTGGCTCATTTCTCCTGATGTTACCCACTCTGCCTCACGGCTCCATCTCATTTCCTCTCTCTCCTCCCCTTGCGGGACTCAAATATTGCACCCATTTCTTTGCATTGCTCAGCACTGGGTGATTGGCTTTTTACAGGCATACAGAGAACAAATGGTGAGCCTATTTACACCAACTTGAGACAGGAGATACATCGCAATGCAACGCCCCAATTGAAACCAGTTATTGAAATAGCATTTGAATGAAAAAGAGTAAACTATACACAGTCCACATAAAACGTTTTGCCAACAGACGGGGCTACCGTTGCAGAGCTCAGCTGTCCATCTACTTGACCTCAAGCAGTTTCCTCCTCCTTTGGGACTCTACAGCCAGGCTACCTTGGGTGGGAAGTGTCCTGGGCGGGAAGAATCAGAGCTTGAAAACTCAGGGCAGCCTTGTTTCATGATCTGACTGCATGTGGGGAAAAGTTGATTTGGTTTTTGACTTTCAAAGAATTAACCAATGGCACTTTGGCATTTAAATGCATGGAATGGGCTCTTGAGGTGAGGTGAAGGTGCCTGCCGTCAAGCCTCACTACCTGAGTTGGATTCCCAGCTTCCAGCAGTGAGACCCCATCCCATCCTTTCTCTTCTTTTCTTTAATTTTATGAGTGTGGATGTTTTACTTGCATGTAGGTATATCATGTGCATGTCTGGTGTCCTTGAAGGTTAGAAGTGGGTGTCAAGTTCCCTGAAGCTGGAAAAACAGGTGGTTAGGAGCTGCCATGTAGGCACTGGGAGTTGAACTCAAAGTCCTCTGCAAGAGCAGCCATTGCTCTTAACTGCCGAGCCATATCTCCTGCCCCCAGCATCTCCAGTATTAGGCTTGAAATTTTCATCCCAGACTGTAATAAGACCATTAATGTCCAGGTGCTCAGGTGCTGTCACTGAAGGTGTTACTTCTCTTTGTTTTAGCCCGCCTGCCCTTCAAGCGCTTGAATCTTGGCCCCAAAGAGAAGGTGGAGAACACATCGCCTAAGGCATCTGTGGAAGGCAAAGTCCCGGATCTACAATTGTCTTTGGACACTTTGGAAAACCGCTGTCACACAGGTTCTCATGTAGGCTTGAGTCCAAAGCTGGTCAGTGGCCAGGGCTCCATTGATAGCTTCTTGAGGGCAACAATCAAGCCGGTACCGAGTGTGGTCATCATTGACCTGACCGAGAACTCCAATGACATTCCAGACAGCCCTGAGTGCCCCAGCGAACTAAGTCCTGACACTGTCAGTGTGGCCACCACAGTGGAAGAAACCTCCAAGCAGCAGGGCCCCTCTGGAGCAGAACTGGGTCTCCAAGAGACCCCTTCAGACATTCCTTTCCATGTGGAAGAGGAACCTGGGAGTCCAGGAGGCCCAAAGAGGACGGATGACTGTCAGGCTGGTTTGCTACAGAGCTGCCCTGAGCTGACCCCAGGTTCTAGGACATACTCCACAAAGGAGCTGTCAGGCTGGAGCAAGGCAGGGGGTCTCCTGTTTATAGAGAAAGTGCCCATGGTGGTGCTGGAGGACATCCTGGCCACTAAACCCTTACATGCCTCTCTTCCCATGATGTCCCTGGATAGGAGTGTCAATTCAGAGAGTGAAGTATTGGAGTCCTGCCCTGAGGATGACTCCACACTGAGCCACTCCTCCATCAGCTCCCCTTCTCTAACCAGCTCTCCTGAGGGACTATCTGCACCCCGAGCACAGAGCAGTGGGAACAGCCCCCCTTCCACACCCATATGCACAGTGAGTACTAACCCTTCAGAATCTCAGGGTATTGATGGGGCCTGGACGCTTTTCCTTCCCACCAGGTTATCATGTGGTTAGTGACCTAGGGCCAGGCCCTCACGCTGGGGAGAGCCCTAGCTTGTAGCACTAGGCTCCATCTCAGGTACTTCAGAAACCAAACCTGTTTTCTCAGCACTGGGGAGGTAGAGACACAAGGATCCAGAGGTCAGGGTCATCCTCATCTGCATAGTGAATTTGAGGCCAGCCTAGGCCACATGAGGCCCTGTCTCAAGCCAATCAGACTATTACAAAATCACAGTTTTGGGGAGGCTGAGGCAGGAGGATCTTGCATTCTAGGCCAGCCTGGACCATATAGGAAGACTTACAAAACCAAGGAAAACCATCCTCTGTCCTGAGGTTTTGGACATGGCTGTGAGTTACTCTTCCACACTTGATTGACGTGTGATTAGTGACCTCAGGATGGCCAGGTTGATTAGAGAGGGCTGTGAGTTCTGCTGGGTTCTGGTAGTCAGTCTAGGCTGCATTTGGAAAGGTACACACACTCCATACCCCAACCCTTAGGCAGGCTGGGCAGCCAGCTGGCTGTGGCAGTGGATCACTCATCTTTAAATTTTGTCCTGAGGATTAGGGTGTGCCGAAGTGGGGAGCACCTGCCTGTTGAGTCAACTCTCACCTCAGCACCAGAAATGAGTAAACAAATAAGTGAGTAAAGGCAGGATAATAATGACAGGCATTGGAAAGCTCAGCTTTGAAGATAAAGGTAACATGAGCCTGGCCCCACAGCATGAAGGACCCCACGGGGAGACCTCGGGAGCTGGAACCTTATTACACCTCAGCACCTCGTGTCCCAAATGCTCAGGAGCATTGGTTGTGGGTTTCAGAATGTTTGTGATGTTATGTGCGGTTTTGACCTCAGAAGGAGGTCCCCTAAATCCAGTAATTCATTTTCATTGTGTTGACATCGTTTTTTGAGACAGGGTTTTCTCTGTGTAGTCCTGGCTGTACTGGACTTCCTCTGTAGACGAGGCTGAGCTCAAACTCAGAGATCTGCCTCTGCCCTTTAAGTTCTGGGATTAAAGGTGTGAGCCACCAGGCCCGGCTGCTGTGGGCTTCCGACATGCATCTGTTTATGCACAATCTCCCCCTCCCCCCAGGACATGAAGTGAATTTCAACCCTTCTTGGGATGTTGGTGGCAACCTGTCTATCAGGCAATTGAAGTCAGGTGTGGGGTTTTGCGCTCATGGTCATACCTTGGTGCTTTGGGAGTCCTGTACTGGGGAGGACTTGGGATTTCAAATATGTCATTGATGTCTCACTTTTGTTGGCATCAAATTTGCACAATGGCGAGTGTGTCACTTCTCAGCTGGCCTTAGGATCTCATAGGTAAAACTTTATAAAATTCATCCAGGCCAGACATGCCTGTGATCCCAGTGTTTGAGGATAAGGCAGGAAGGCCTCGTGAGTGAGGCCAGTGTGGAATGTATGGTTGGACAAGAAAGAAGCCTTAAAAACAGTTGATTCAGAACCCCAAAATATCCTGGTTGTGTGGCACTTTTATTTGTTCACAGTAGGTCTTTATTTGGTGTGGACCCTGGCATAGCTGCTCTTTGAAGTCTAACTGTATTGCTGGCCTTGCTGGGTTTGTGACTTGTTGTATGGGATTACTTCACTTACTGAGAGCACGGACATCCTAAGGGAACATGGTGACCTGCTAACCTGACAGACTGAACTTAGAGCTTCTGCCCTGCCTACCTCCAGCCTCAATGGCCATCCTGTCTGTATATCCTGTACTACCTGCATCCAGCTTCATCTCCACTTTCAGACCTCTTTATCCTATGGTGCATCAACACATCAGGGTGTTGGCCATGTCCAGTATTCCTATCCCCAGCGGAGTCATTAATCCACATCATGAAGTTTGACTTGAGTCCTGACCCCAGTGAATCTAGAACTCGGGGCCTCTCCAACCAGTTGGGTCAAGATCTGTCTGGGTAATTTTTGTTTTTGGCAAGGGGTCTTTCTGTGTAGACCAGGCTGGCCACAAGGCAGGGCATTCCCCCTGAGTGCCAAGTGGCAGTCTATACAGATAAGCCTGGCTCCTGCCCTGGAAATCTTTATAAGCCATACTTGCTCCCCTAAGGCCTGTGGACCTATAGCTTTTCCAGCCATTCTCTCCCCATCTCCTGATCAGGTGGCAACCATTTTCCCACCTTGCAGGATGGTTCTTGTCTTCATTCATTCATTCATTCATTCATTTATTGAAGCAGGGTCTCTATATAGCCCTGGCTGTCCTAGAACTTGCTATGTAGACAGACTGGCCTCAAACTCACAAAGGTGTACCTGCCTCTGCCTCCTGAGTGCTGCTGGTGGTGTTTTTTTTTGCTTTTAAGTTCATACTTGCTTGTGATGATTTGGATCAAATCTACCCCTTCCCAATTCCCTGGCCCCAAATTCTTTCCTATAACTTGCTCCATCTTTCCCCTCAACTTTATGAACTCTTGTTGTTTTTTTTTTGTTTGTTTGTTTTGTTTTGTTTTTAATTATTATATATGCAATGTTCTATCTGCATGTACACCAGAAGGGGGCATCAGATCTCATGAGAAGGCTGTGAGCCATTATGTGGTTGCTGGGAATTGAACTTAGGATCTCTGGCAGAGCAGACAGTGCTCTTAACCTCTGGGCCGTCTCTCCAGCTCTGCACTCTTGTTTTTTTAAAAATACCTTTTAAGCCAGGAGGTGGTGGCACACACCTTTCATCCCAGTACTTGGGAGGCAGGAACAGGCAGATCTCTGAGTCTGAGGCCAGCCTGGTCTACACAGTAATTTCCAGTACAGCCAGGGCTACACAGACACCCTGTCTTAAAAACCAAAAAATAAAAAGTTTGTAATTGAAATAGGATTGCATCACTTCTCCTTCGAGTCTCCCATGTCCTATACTTACTGTCAAGTTGATAGTTTCTTTGTTTTTGTATACATGTACGTACGCACAAAGATAAGTCTGAATGCATTTGGCTTTTGTTGTTTTGGATGGTCTCAGGGCTGAGCACTCTGCGTGGGGCAACAGCAAGGGGACTCATCCCTGAGAGCCCCCTCCCTCATCTCCTTTCGGTCCCACCCTTCCTTCGTCTTCTCCTCCTATGCCCTCTCAGCAGACTTCTTGATCTTCTAGCTCTTACAGTCTTTCTACCTACTCTTTTTTTTTTTTTTTTTTTTTTTTTTTTTTAAGGCAGGGTTTCTCTGTGTAGCTATGGCTGTTCCAGACTCACTTTGTAGACTAGGCTGGCCTTGAACTCAAAGCAGTCCGCCTGCCTCTGCCGCCCGAGTGCCAGGATTGCAGGCGTGAGCCGCCATGCCTGGGTCCCACCCACCCTTCTACCATGACTACCATGTTCCTTGAGGCATAGGTATAGGAGCTGTGATGTAGGTGTATCCCTGCTGCTGGACTCCCCACGATCTGATATATCTTTGTTGTGTCCAGTTGTGCTTGTTCTAATAAGGGTTAGCATCTTTGAGGGAAGGTGGTTATGTAAACCAAGGAAAGGAGGTTTGCACGGAGAGCCTTGGCATCTGGGAATCTGGGACTAGGCTTGTGGGTTTCCGGATGGTGAAGGCTTGCCTGCTCTTGTTTTTAATCTGAGTCTACTTAGTGCTCCTATACGTGCACAGCTGGGACCATCTACTAGGCATGAGTGGCCTATCAGACCACATCCCTGTAGAAGGCTGGTCCTCCCTCTCCCAGCAGCCATCCTTCCTCAGGAGATGCTCAGCTGCAGGTAGAGATTCATGACTGCTCTCCATTTGTGCTGGAATGTCATGTGGCTTGATCTGTGTAGGTCCTACAGATGCAGTCACAGTTCTGAGTTCATATGTGTGACAGTTCTGTCGTGTCAGGAAAGCATCATTTCACCACAGAACTCCACAGATGTGGCTCTCATGACCTTTCTAACCCCCTTTCCTAAGATGTCTGACAGGAGGTGACATAACTGTCCCATGGAGGGCCAAGTGTACCATTGTCTTTCTTGTGTGCAGAGGTTGTAGGGCTCTCCGGCAGTATCTCAAGAAAGAAGCCTCTCTGGGTTGAGAGCTGACTACTCTGGGTCTAAAGATAAGAACCAGGGTGCTGGAGAGATGACTTCGACCTGGAGAGTACTTGCTTGCTCTCTCAGAGGACCCAAGTGCAGCTCCCAGCACCACACACATACATGGTCACAAACATGTTTTAAAAGAGGAAACTGAGGGGAGCTTAGTACTGCCAGTAGGACAGCTCCATTTAAATCCCATACGTGCTTTTGTGTGCTAGGAAGCTTCTGTAGTCATAAGTTTGTGTATGACCTTGTCAAAGGCCTTTAGTGTTACTTATCTTGCCCCATACTTCTCTGCCCAGATATCCTGTCCTGACCTCATTTGACCCTCCTCTTGATACTTCATCCCTTCCCTTGAGCTGCCCTAAGGCTTTCCTGCCTTCTGTGGATGGAGCATCACACATACAAGGATTCGGGGTGTTGTCCGCACATGGGAGACCATGGTGGCATTCTTCTCTCTGGGTCTGGGTTTCCTCAGCCGGGATAATTTTTCAAGTTGCTTCTATTTTCCTACCAAAAAAAATGGTTGTGGTTTTTTTTTTTTGTTTTGTTTTGTTTTTGTCTTTGTCTTCCCTGGGTGTGTTTTGGAACTCAACTCTGTCTGCTTCTGAGTATTGGAATGAGAGCTGTGAGCCATCGCTGCCCAGCATCATGATTTCATTTTTCTTAGCAGCTGAATAATATTCCATTGTGCTGATGAATTTCATTTTCATGACCCATTCAGCAGCTGATGAACAGCTAAGCTGATTTCATTTCCTTCTGGTATCCTAGCCCGGGGTGCAGCTAGATCACAGCAGAGCTAAAGAGCAGAAGTTAGAGGCCCCAGGTGGGTGGGAACACCTCAGCCATCTGCTGTGGCCTCTACCATTCTTCTCAAGAGGCCTGGTAACCTTTTTCCATATAACATTTAAATTTTTTAAATGTGTTGTGTATGCCTGTCAGTGTGCATACCAGCCACAATGTGTGCAGAAATCAGAGGACAGTGTTGGGGAGATTAAACTCGTGTTAGGCTTGGTTATAAGCACTTTGACCTGCTGAACTATCTCCTTGGCCCTGTTTTATTGTTTATTTTATGGTGTTTTGAGATAGGGTCTTGTTACATGACCCTAACGTCCCTCATCTCCTGTATCTTCTGGATGAGGGAAGGGTTCTTAGCATAGAGTTTCTTGACATGACAGGTTGGGTTTGTGTGCTGTGAGACCTGTCACTCAGCCTCCTATCTGGCAACACAGTGTGTTGTTCCAGTTAGGATAGTGCCAGTGCAGCCACATTCCTGGGTCTTTGCCTTTGTGCCACTAGAGCCCTGGCTGCTGCGATGGCTTCAGGCCTGCACCATACAAATTCCTCATGCTTACATTGTATTCAGCAAAGCCTGTATCAAAACCACTCCAAAGCTACTTATGCACCTTTCATCCTAGCCTTTGGGAAACTGAGGCAGGAGGATTGAGTTCAAGGCTAGTCCTGGGCAACATAGAAAGACCTTGGCTCAAAGCACCACAGACAGGGAAAATTCTAGAAGAAAACTTACATCTTTTGTGAACATGTTCAGACAGCTTTCCTTGTCATTCTGATGAGGAGAAGACAGTAGTGCAAACTGTGTTTGTTCATAAGAGAGTACACCTTGTGCTAATTTAGATACTTCGGAGCTTTGTGGACAGGCACCTGGGGTTGCTCTGGCCCCCTCTACTTAGGAGCAGGAAACTGCAACGAGCCAGGCTAGTGCCATGAACTGAGGCAGGAACATCTTTTTGAATCCAGGACTGAAGCCCAGCATGGGAATCACAGGTGATCCTGCCTCACACAGATGCTTCAGGGCTGGGCTTGCCCAGTGTAAGAAGCCCTGGTGGATTTCATCCCCAGCACCACAGAAACTCACCTGCCAGCGGGGACTACACGAGATCCTGTCTAGAAACAACAATCCACAGTAGCATTGCCTTTATAGTTCCAGTGCCTCAGTATACTGTAATGTCCCCACTGTGTGTATGTCTGTGTCTCTTGTGTGTGCGTTTTTCTATCTATGATTAAAAATGTTTTTGGCTGTCTATGTAGCCCGGACTAGAGTGGCAGTCACCTGTACTCTTGCCTGTCTGTTTGCATGTGAAAGGTCCCACAGCTCTCACAGAAGAACTTTGAATATGTCTTAGTCTCCTGGTGTCCTGGCTCCTACTGGAGAAGCCTATGGAGGCTATAGCTCCTGCACATTCTGTGCCTTCCTATGGACTGCTGTCCTCTTCCTGTACCAGGTACCACATTTACTGGGGTGTCTGCAGGGTGTTAAGAGAACTCACATCTGTAGTCAGTCCCCCGTGGAGAACTAGCCCCAGCATTCTCTTTGCCCTTTCATCTGCTGGCAATGTTTACCTTCAGCTGCACCCTCTCAGAGCAGTCATCCCTCTAGTATTCCCTCCCTCGCCTGCCACAGAGAACCGTGCCCCATCACCTTGGGTGCTGTGAGTGGGTGAATGCCCTGGGTAGAAGTAGCAGGCCAGCCTGCCTGTCTCTTGACAGGATCTCTGTAGCCCTGGCTGGCCTTAAATGCACAGAGGTCTGAAAAGCCCCTGTTGAGACTGCTGGCATATGGTGATGTGGTCATCACATACTCAGTGAGGACAGCCCGTGGCCATTTATCTATGGGTCTGCCAACAGAGGACCTATCCTTCCCGTGTCCCTGTAGCGATGCTTTGTCCTTTTGCCTGTCTTGTTCTTCTCAATTAAGAATCAGCTGCCTGAGTTCTGTCCACCATTGAGCTTATTTTCAGGTCTAAGAGAAACTTGCAGAGTTATTTCTACCCTACTTACTGTGTAGAACCCAGACCTTTTCACATGTGAGGCTAGCACTATGCTATGAGCTGTGTACTATGAACTGTTATACTATGTACCATCCCCTAATTGGTATTTTAGATAGTCTCCACTAAGTTGCAGTCCTGCAGAAGGGCAGGACTACAGGCCTGGTACATGGGCCCAGCCCCAGGTGACCTGCCATATTCTTAAAAGAAGACAGCGGACAAGAGTCGCGGTGATGATGTCATACCTGGCAGGTACAGGCCCAGGGTTCAGCTGACTGGATCCAAGGGCACAGCATGTGAACACAGTATGGTAGGATTGATAGGAACTGGCTGCCGACTAAGCGCTGTCCACTGCTCTCTTCACCCTGTAGGCCCAGCACTTCCCACCTGCTGTCTTCTCTCTGCTCACAGGCATCCTTATCTGTGCCCAACTTACCTGAGTAAGGCCTTTGCACTCTGCCCCTTTTGTAACCTCTGGTGCTATTGCTGGAAAAGACTGCAGAGTTCCTTGTTTTGCAACAATGTTTGCGTTTTGTTTTCTGCTTTGTCTTAACATAGAAGGGGAAATTCTGGTTGGGCTCCATCCCTGAGTCTCATCCGTTGCCCCTAACTAGAGGATTCTAGTTAGGGTGTCCACCCCTGACTGTGCCCCTAGCACCTCACTGTGGGATTCTAGGCAGAGGCTCTACCTTGAAATTTATCTTCTTTTTGACAAACAACCTTTGTGGGTTGGTTCCTGTGAGAGTGGAGACTGGAAGACAACCTTGATTATTGGTCTTCAGGCATTGTCCATCCTTTTTTGGGGTCAGGGCACAGTAACTGACTTGTGTCTCTGGCTGGCCTGGATCTTGCTATACAATAGATCATGCCTGCCTCTGCCTCCCCAGTGCTGAACTAAAGGCATGGCCACCACTTGGGCCTTAACCAGCTAGCTGAGATGGACTGCTAGCCAGGGAGCCACAGCGATTCTCCTGTCTCCTGGTCCCCAGTGCTGGGTTTTAAAATGTTTATCATATGGCTTTTTTTCTGTGTTAGGGCTTAGTCATGTCCTTGTACTTCAGGATAGTCAACTGCTAAATCGCCAGGGTCTCATGGGGCTTACAGCTTGCACTCACAATGTGCCCTGCAGGTTCCTTGTCCTGCTGCCCTTTGTGCAAGGTGGGGTGGAGTCCCTTGGAAATGTGACTTAAGCTCTTCTGTTATTCCTTTCAGGTTGCCAAGAAACTTGTCAAAGGCTCCACAGAGAAGGGCAGGAGCAAACTGCACAGAGTAAGGCCCCTCTCCCAATTCTCTAAGCCTCTGTACTCCTCTGGGTTCTGGTACTTGTGCTGCCACTGCACTAACAGTGGTGACATACTGGGGTGTCTCTAGTGCACGAGCCCTGCCTGGGTCTCTCTTAGCACAATGTGGGTGCTGGGAAAGCTTCCTTCAAAAGGGCCTTGAGTTCAAGTTCAGCCAGGGTTACATAGTAAAAGGCTGTCTCCCCACTACCTCTTGGGTTTGTTTTTGTTTGTTTTGTTTTGGTTTTTTAGACAGGGTTTCTTTGTGTAGCCTTGGCTATCCTGGACTTGCTTTGTAGACCAGGCTTGCTTGAACTCACAGAGATCCTCCTGCCTCTGCCTCCTGAGTGCTGGGATTACAGGTATGCGTCACCACACCTGTCTAGGATTCTTATTTCTTAATGTAGAAAAGTCTAGTCCCTGCTTTGCCCACTGGACTCCATTGCAGTTAGGAAGGTTGCCATGCCAGTTGGGGCTCCTTAGGCATTCAGTATTAGAGGGTTGGTATGGGAAAAGCAGGCTGTTTGCATGCTGAACATGCTTGTCCTCTGTGGTGCAGAAGGACGTAGTCCTTTCTGTCTGTCGGATCTGTGTAGCCCAGGCTGGCTCCAGTCTCCCCTGTGATTGGCATGCCTGCACTATTAGGGGCAGCTCAGCCCATGTGAGCGGTACACATGTAAGTGCAGTGGCCAGCTATGTTTCCAGGGCTTCTGTCTCCTTAGTAACAACCAGGGACAAATAGGTCCCTACAGTGCAGTCGGGCCTGTGCCTTCTGTTCAGTCCAGACTGTCTCTCCTGGCCAGAAAACAGCACTTGAGAGCTGGGGCTCAGGACACAGTTGCAAAACATGCTGGAGTCCCTAATACTGTGACCTAATGTGAGCCTGCTGCAGCAGCTGCCCCGCATCCCCAGGCTCCAGATGTGAGAGACCTGTTGGGCTAGAGCTCAGTCCCAGAAGGACATCCATTGGGCATTGAGTCTGACCCAGGACTGTTTACTAACACTTGCCTGCCAGGCTTCTGTACCTTAGCTCAGTCTCCCACCTCAAAAAGAAATTAACATGCTTCCGTGTATGTATGTATCAGAGCCAGCCTGGGCTACATGGAGCTCTGTCACCTGGCAGCCACTGCTGTCCTGCCGTTTATCTCAGGTGCTGGGCTGAACCCTGAGCTCCATGTGCTTGGCAGTTTGTGCCATGGGTCACCTGCGGGGGACATTAGCCACTGTCTTCACAGGATAGAGAACAACAGAGGGAAGAGAAAGAAAAGCTGAGGGAAGAGACTCGACGAGCCAAGGAGGAGGCACGGAGGAAGAAGGAGGAAGAGAAGGAGCTGAAGGAGAAGGAGCGCAGGGAGAAGCGGGAGAAGGACGAGAAGGAGAAGGCGGAGAAGCAGAGGCTCAAGGAGGAACGACGCAAGGAGAGGCAGGAGGCTCTGGAGTGAGTAGCGAGGCCCAATGGATGCTCTGCCCAGCAGGATTCCCTGCTGGGTCTTCTGTCTCTCGCTCGCTGGAGCCTGACTGGACATGGGTAGTTTGCTTCTGGCCTGTGTTACTTTGGGGTGTGGGCTTTGGCTAGCTGATGGTTCCTGGGCTGCTGGGGTTTTTAGGTTTTAGATGCTCTGGTCACATTAGGAGTTCCTCCTCAGTTTCCTAATTCGGCCAGTGCCCCAGTGGATGGCCACTGTGTCCTGTGAGTTTTTGACTCTGAAAGTTCATAGGAGTTCTATGTCTGGTTGTGAGACATTCTCATTTCTATCCAGATAGTATTGTTTGTTTGTTTGTTTGTTTTGGGTTTGGTTTGGTTTGGTTTTTTTTTTTTTAAACAAGGTTTCTCTGTGTAGTCCTGGCTGTCATGTAACTCACTCTGTAGACCAGGCTGGCCTTGAACTCAGAGATACACCTGCCTCTGCTGGAATTAAAGGTGTATGTCACCATGCCTGGCCTAAAAAAAAAAAAAAAAAAAAAACATTCTTTGTGCCTTGCAAGTGGGTGGTTGAGACTAAGAAATGACAAATGAGTTTTGAGCAAGTATGACATGTTGCTGAGAATGACCTTGGACTTTTGATTCCCCCGCCTGCACCTAAGTGCTGGGATGGCAGCCAGGTGCCACCACATCTGGGTTTTGATGTGCCAGGGATGGGCTGCAGCTCGTGGTGCACACCTTTAACCCACACTCAGGCTAAGGGGTTCCGTGAGTTGCAGACCAGCTTGGTCCACATAGTGAGATCCTCTCTCAAAATAATTTTATTTGGAGGCTTGAGATACCTGTAACATCAGCACTCAGGCTGAGGCAGCCTGGGGTTGCCTAGCAAGACTGTCTCAGAAGCAAAGAAAAAAATTTTGTGGTTGTGCATTTTGTTTTGTTAGTCTAAGTGCTGGAGCCTTTTCAAAGAGGGGTGGGTGGCGGGGCCCTAGCTCCCCAGACTTAGTAGCTCTCTTCTTCTCCCAGGGCTAAACTGGAGGAGAAGAGGAAAAAAGAGGAGGAGAAGCGGTTACGAGAAGAAGAGAAGGTAGCCCGGCTGTCCACCCTGCCTGCCTTGGCCACTGCTGTAACAGGGTGCTTTCTGTGTCCCAGTGTTGGGCAGCAGGGCCCCACAGGAACTGCACACTCACTCAGATCTCATCAGCGCAGCACTGCTTCCTTGCTGGGCGGATCCCTCATGGGTTGAGGTTTTGAGAACCTACAAGGACAATATTGCCTTCCCAGAGTTCCCTTGGGTAAGTGCCTGTCCTGTCCTTTCCCACCACAGCGCATTAAGGCAGAGAAAGCGGAGATCACCAGGTTCTTCCAGAAGCCGAAGACTCCACAGGCTCCCAAGGTGAGTGCTGCCTCAGCTCTGCTCTGCCTGTGTTGAGAGAGAGAGAGAGAGAGAGAGAGAGAGAGAGAGTGTAAGTCAGCTGTTGATGTCCTCTGTTGATCTTCACCAAATTTTCAAAGATATATTTTATTTTTAATTGTGAGTTTGCCCCTTTTTACCCTGTTTTTTGAGATCATCTCTTAGAAGCTACTGATTGTCTGGATTGGTTAGCTGGCAAGCAGGAGTACTGTGTGCTCCCATTCCAGTGTCAGGGTTCCCCACTGTGTTAAACTCGAGCTTTTATGTGGTTGCTACCTTGTAGGGCAACACTGTACTGGCAGAGCATCTCCCCACCCTGCTCTGAGCCTGTCGTGAGCTGGGATCTGGGACCCCCAACTGATTGCATCTGGGTTCAAGCCTGAGCTCTTTATTTGCCTCCAGAAGGCTGTGATGCTACTCATGAAGCTAAACTGTGGCTGCCATCGCAGCCTTAGGGACAGAAAGGCTCGGGGTGCCAGAGAAAGTGGGTGGCCTGATGCCACCTGTCACCTATCTGGCTCTCCTCACTGTCCACTCTGAGGTCCCCTCTTCTAACATACTGTGCAGTATCTGTTGCTCAAGCACTTGTCCCACAGTGGCGTTGATAGCTTGGGGTGTCTCAGATCCTGGCCCTGGCTTGTTAAGATCTAGTTGAGTGTCGTATCCCAGTCCATGCTAGAGTTTGCTGTGTAGGCTGGGGTAAACTCACCATCCTACTCCTTCATCCCCCAAATGTTGCCATTGCAGGACTGAGCACATGCCAGGGTCTGAACATGCTCTTACGTTTGTACTCAATGTGTCATCTTGGTTGTCTGGCCAGTGTAAGACATAGTACAATGCTCTAGGTTCCAATGACAATTCCCTAAGGCTACCTGGAAATGGCCTTGTTTATGGGGAAAGCTATGGTAACTCTGGCCAGCTCATGCCATGTGGGAACTGAGGTGGAAGGTGGCCCCTCCTGCCCTGCCATGTGTGGCAGTTGCTCTGTTACCTCAGCCTGTGGGTGAGCGAAGTGAAGCCCTTGTCAGCTCAGTGGAACATTCTGTGTCCAGTTGTGAGTCTGCTCTGTTCCTCCATGAAATCCCCAGCAAATTAACCTATGAAGCTGGAGGCTCGGCATGGCTCTAGACACTTGGCCTGCGGTCAATACCATGGCCAGAGCCAGTGACAAAACCTGCTCATCTTATGGTGGAAAGAAACACTGGGGAAGGACTTTGAGTCCCCTTAAGATGATTCTGCTGTAGTCTGTACTGTGTTAACAATGGCTTGCCATCTCCTGGGCTTTGTCCCTTCCTGTTCTCCTGACTGTTGTTTTGGTTTTTGCGTGGAAAGCCTGATGTTGGGTGGCTTTGACTCTGCTGTAATTAGGATTGAAATTTCAAGTTGGAGGACGTAGCATCCAGGTCTTCTTCAAGAGCAACACACGCTCTTAACACACGAGCCATCTTCTCTGACCTTGTTTTATGATTATAGGATAAAGCTGTGTACATACTCCATCACATACATGTGGAGCTGAGAATGCAGCTTAAATCAGTTCTCCTTCCACTGTGTGGATTTATTAGACTGCATTCTGCCAGGAGGCCTGGCCCTTAGCTTGGTTGGAGCACTGGGATTTTGGGTGCTCAGCTGGGCTATGACTGTCTTGAATATTCCTAATGCTACAGGAGGCTCCTGGCCCTAGGGGACCAGCTGCAGGTTCTCTGCCTTAAGGCTTTGGAAAGTCCCTGGGGAGCTCTGGCACCTGGTTGTCCTCCAAGAAGCCCTGAGGCCGGGCTTAGGTGGTATGGATTTTAGGGGTTCCCGGCCTCTGTGGTGTGCTTACTAGGGAAGCCACCAGCTGAACAGTCGGGCTGTAGACAAAGTGCAGCCCTGGTGTGAGCCAACACAGCCATTAGAGAAAATCTTAAACTCACAGGCCATGATAGAGTGACTGGTCCAACCACTGGCGTTGCCAGAACCAAAGAGCTGGCTCTGCTGTGTGTCATCCCTGAGGCCCAAGCTGCTTCTTGTCTCTGCTCTCACCTATCCATCCTAGTCATTCAGAGTCACACATTAACATGTTTCCAGTGAGTTTGACAAATACTGGGGACCAAAAGGCCTTCACCATGACTAAGATCTGGAAGCCAGGATCAGGAGATACGGCTTAACATGCCATGTATAAAATCACACAGGCGCGCGTGAACACACACACACAACAAAATGAATGAAAGGTTTTTTTGGTTTGTTTCTCTGTAGATTTTTGTTTTTGTATGGGTGTTTTTGCCTGCGTGTAGCACATGCATGCGGAGTCCACAGAGAACACAAAAAGGCATTGGAGCCTCTGGAACCAGAGTTATAGACAGTTGTGAGCAGCCTGTGCTCTTAACTGCTGAGCCGTCTCTCCAGCCCCTAAGTAAATAAACTGTAAAAAAGCAAGCCAGAATCTGGAGGTCAGGTATGCCAGCCCATGCCCATCATCTCAGCAGGCTGAGATGGGAGATTGTGAGTTTGAGGCCAACCCAGGCTATACAGCAAGGCTGTTATCTCCACAAGGTGGGGTTAAGGGCCTCTGGAGTGAAGGTAGCTCTCAGGTGGTTTTTGTCTGAAATCCAGTCCTATCACTGCAAAGACCCTGGAATCTTCCAGTACCAAAGCAGCTTCCTTTTGCCACTCTAGGCCCACGGCCACCGTGTGACAGTGCCTACAGCAATGCACCAGGGCTAGCACAGCCTCTGGTCTGTGCACCTGAATTTGCCACAGTGCATTCAGTTGCCAGCAGTGCATCGGCTTGTTCTCATTGCAGACCCTGGCCGGTTCCTGTGGTAAGTTTGCCCCCTTTGAAATCAAAGAACACATGGTGCTGGCTCCACGGTGCCGGGCTGCCTGGGATCAGGACCTGTGTGATCAGCTGGACGAGCTCCTGCGACAGCAGAGTGGGACCAGCTCCTTCCTCAGTGACCTAAAGGGGCGGCTACCCCTGAGGTCGGGACCCACCCGGGTCTGCAACCGTGACACAGACATCATGAACAGGTGAGAGCTGGCGCACTATGCCATAGGAGACATGCTGCCCTATGCTGTTGTGTCCTAGAATCAGCATCTCCCTGAGTGTCTTTCTTGAGTGTCTTACTAGAGCGTGTTATGGGACTCTGGGGCACACCTCCTGCACCCTGGGTACAATGGGAAGGACAGTCCTGAGCAGTTCCTGAACAGGCAGGTCACATGGTGGCTAGCCATGAGTACAGTAGTAAGCGTGGTCTGATTGCCCAGGGATGTGGTCATTGTGGAGAGCAGCAAGGTAGATGGTATGCCTGAGAGGAAGAGGTTTGGCCGCATGAAGCTCCTGCAGTTCTCAGAGAACCACCGGCCAGCATACTGGGGGACATGGAACAAGAAGACGGCAATCATCCGTCCCCGTGACCCCTGGGCCCAGGACAAGGTGAGCCCTGGGGTTGGGGTTCCTCATGGGGGCGGGCTGCTCTGTGCTACCTTCCCCATGATTCTCATGTCGTGTTCTCTCTCCAGAACCTTCTTGACTATGAGGTAGACAGTGATGACGAGTGGGAAGAAGAGGAGCCTGGAGAGTCTTTGTCCCACAGCGAGGGGGTAAGTAATCCCAGTGGGGATGAATGGCATCAGCTACACCAACTGCAGGAGCCACTTGTGCACTTGGCTTATGTGGAGTGGGCCTGTTGATCTCAAGTTCCGGTCCTGCTTAGTCTAGTGAGTGCTTGCCACCCCAGTTCCCCCAGGCCCATGGGCAGACTGGTAAGAGCCATACTGGCCCTACTAGTCTCTTCTTTCTCTCGATACACACTGTTTTTGCCTGGCTCCCAGTCCCCTGTACCTAATGGGGTACTACTGACATAATGCACCTGTACCCAGATGTACGGTGGCACTAGAGAGAAGCTGGGGAACGTGCAAGGCCAGTGCAGGGCTCTAAGCACACTCTGCAAGCCCCTCAGTGCCTGCATTAGTCTGTGTGTTTATGTGAGACCAGACTGGCCTTCAACTCTGACATCTGTGTATGTGTGTGAGCTCTTGTCTTCTTTCTCTTTGAGGATGAGGATGATGATGTGGGGGAAGATGAGGATGAGGACGATGGCTTCTTTGTGCCCCATGGGTACCTGTCTGAGGATGAAGGCGTGACTGAGGTGAGAGATCCTGACTGGGCTGGTTGTGGGGTATTAAGGTAATAAGCTGCTTTGGCTTAAGCTCCGGGTGAGCAGGCATGAGGCTTAACAAACCCCCAAAGAAAGCACAAGACACACATCCTAGAAGGTCCCTGCGCCCTTGAAAGCTCTCCTGTAAGGGCCATGGAGAGTTTGAGTGTATCCTTGGTTCCCGAGCTCCTGGTTGCAATTTTAGGGAGCCTAAACAATGGCTGGGGTCAGACTGGCTCCTCCTTGTCACCAGCCATGATGGTGTTGGGCAGCCCAGGCCCCACTGGCAGTCACATTTGAGCAGGCTGTTTGATCTGTAGTTGGGGATTTGGTCACTTGTTAACCTGGTCATAGAAGCTGTGAGGCTGGACAGGCAAAGCCACTGAAATATCCTGACTCATCACACAACTCAGGCTTGAACTGACTGCTCAGATTTGTCCTTTGCTGCCACATCCTCCTAGGGTCTCGGGGTGGCTCTCAGGAGCTAAGTGCCAGTACTGAGGTACCAGAGAGCATGGGCATTAAATAAGGGTCTGCTTCCTGTCCCCTCAGGAGTGTGCAGACCCCGAGAACCACAAAGTGCGCCAGAAGCTGAAGGCCAAGGAGTGGGATGAACTCCTAGCCAAGGGCAAGCGCTTCCGTGTGCTGCAGCCTGTGCAGGTGGGATGTGTGTGGGCAGCCGAGGCAGCCAACTGCACAGGCTCCGACTTGAAGCTGCTGCAGCAGTTCACCGTGTGCCTGCTGGATGTAGCACCCCCTGACGAGCCAGAACTCAAGGCCCCCAGGCGGGAGAAGAGGGACCAGCATAGTAAGTGGGGTGTGGGAATGTCAGGGCACAGCCCTTGTCAGGATGTTCTTGTTGAGGTCACATGTCTGCAGAGCCTGGGTGTGGGCATCCGTCCACTGATAACTCATCCACTCTTCTGCTCGTCTGTGTAGCAGCTTGCCCTTTTAATTTTTGGCACTGGGTACAAACCCAGGCAGGATGCACACATACCTCTTGAGTGCTCACCACTGAGCCACACCCCAGTCCTTCTTGATATCCTTGACTTTTTCTTCTTGTTGTTCTTTTTGTTCTTCTTCTGAGTGTCTTGCACTCAGACAGGTCTTGAAGTTACCAGGTGGCTTAGTGTTTGAATTCCTGGTGGTCCTCTTGCCTCCACCTCCTGAGGCTTGGCTTGCAGGTGCAAGTCCCCAGGCCTGGCTTCCTTAGTGATTTTAGCAGAATGTTGAGTCAGAACTGAGACCTGGACCAGAGTGCAGTGCTACTCCCTCTGTCCTAAACCCAGGGACACTGGTGGCTCACAATGAACAGTGGCCATTCAGGAAGAACATGAGGGCACACAAAGCTGACCACAGGGCATTGCTCAGTGCCCCTGGGAAGCAGGCGTGTGGTGTGGCCAGTCCTAAGTCCATCCATAGGGGCTTTCTTTGAAGTGTGCCTTGCAAACCCTCCTTTGCAACGGTGAGAATAGATGGGACCTCTTCAAGGCTTCATCTCTAGCCCATCTCATCCCACAGTACTAGCCCAGCTGCTTCCACTGCTACATGGCAATGTGAATGGGAGCAAGGTGATCATCCGAGAATTCCAGGAGCGATGCCGCCGTGGCTTGCTGAGCCTCCCAAGTCCTACTCTACACCCGCAGACACCCAATGCAGAGGATGCCATGGCTGTGCCATCCAAGGCCAGGCTGAAGCGCCTTATCTCCGAGAACTCTGCCTATGAGAAGCGGCCCGACTTCCGTATGTGCTGGTATGTGCACCCACAGGTGCTCAGGAGCTTTGGCCAGGAGTGCCTGCCTGTACCCTGCCAGTGGACCTATGTCACGGCCGTACCCTCAACGCCCAGGGAAGACAGTGGCAACATTTCTTCTGAGGGGCCTGGCCAGAGCACACCCATGCCCCTCAAGCGGAAGCCAGCGGCCACCATGTGCATCACACAGTTCATGAAGAAGCGGCGCCATGATGGACAGGTGAGCTGTAGAGGACATGGGCTTTGCTCGCCTGTGCCTAAGTCAGGCTGTGAACCTGTCAACAGTTTGTGACATGTCAGAGCCTAGCTTTGTGGACTGGTTCCTCCCACCCTCGTATAGGTTTCTGAGGTAGAACTCGGGTTGCCAGGTGTGTGCAGCAATCACCTTTACCCGTTGAGCCACCTGGCTGCCCCTCTATAGTTTTAGAGCCACTGTAGCCCTGAGCAGACGGCTCACTGCCACATTTCACACCTGATGCTGATGTTACCCAGAAGCCACAGTTGCTGAGGAACTGTTTCCTAGTGACCCAACTGTTGGGATGACCATCAGGGTCATCTAGAGTTGCTTCACTCCCCGCAAGACTGCCCCATTTGTTCTCCCATGCCAACAGACATGGATCTGTCCATGTCTTTGAATGTCATAGTCAGAGAGTGTCACACAACCCCTCAGCCTGCTACGCTTAGTTCGTCCTTGCTCCACAGCTCCCTCCTAACTCCTAGTGGCACTGTGTGTCATGGCTGCATTGTCATAAGTGACACGGCATTAGAGCCCTGTGCGGCCCTGCCACTGAGGCAGTGTCAGCATTTTTCCATTGAGATGTCCTTTCTGTGGCTGGAAACCCTGCTTACTTGTGTGTGCTGGTGTCTCAGGTCCTCTTCTATAACTTTAGAGGTCTAGTTTAGCACGCTGGCTCCAAGTGTTGCCTGGTCCTGGCTACCACTGTGGTATCCATAACCCTGCTGCTCAAGACCACAGTGAGAAGCAGTGGGAATACTGGGACCTGGAGTTGTTGCTGGGACTGTCCCCTGTGGCTCCTAGTATCACTGTCACTAATGGCATAGCAACCCTAAACGTGGGATGTGGCTTATCATGGCGATGTGCCTAGAGCATTGTACTCTAGCAGGTCAAGCCACCCTAATGCCCTTGCTGTCCTCCCCACAAGGATCTTTGCTGTACCCCATGTAAGCAGGGAACAAGGCTCAAAGGCATACTTTGTTGTCAGCCTTAGCCCTGAGGAACCCCATGAGCATTGCAGAGCACAGCTGTGGCCTTTTTGCATTTTGTGGCTAAAGGTGCTGCCTCCAGAAGGCACAGGCCGAGCATGGTACTCACTCCTGGAGCTGCCTGGGTGTGGTTCTCTGCAGCATTCTGTCAGACCTACTAGTTCTGTTTACGAGGTGCCAGTGCTTGGTCCAGCCTTTCCAAGCATCTGCCCAAATGGGGAGGGCCAACTGTGTTCAGCGTTCTGGATTCATTTAAAGGGCAAGTAGTTCAGTCTTTAGTTGGAAATCGTGGTCACCCCAGATGCACTGTGCATCACTGGCTTGAAGGTGCCCCAGTCTTTGAGCCATATTTTAAGGATTTACCCTATTTTTATGGATGTGTGCGAATGTGAGCACAGTGCCCATGGAGTCTAAGAAAGCATCAGATCCTCTGCAGCTAGAGTAAAAAGCAGCTGTGAACTGCCATGTGGGTGCTGGGTACAATTCAGGTCCTCTGCTAGGACTCCCAGGATTCTTAACCAGTGAGCTGCCTAAGCTGGCCTCAACTCTTGATCTTCCTGCCTTACTTCATGCCAACATACATGGATCTAGGCAAATGCTTATACAAGAGGCATTCAATCTGGAGGACCACTTGCCGTCCCCCATCAAAGGCCACGGGGTTGTCTCCGTACTACGTGGGGGTCACCCTGGCTGCATCTGTCTCCTCCCCAGAAGCCCATGAACTGGTCGAACTGGGGATCCCAGCAGCAGTTCAGCTGCAAGAGCCACTGAGTCTTAACCACTGGGAGAAAGCAATGCCAAGAAAGTGTGTGTTCAGTCAATTCTTGCTCAGGTTGCTGTGGGGTGCTGCTGTTGGCATTTTTGAGATAGGAACATGCTAAATCTTAGCACAGGCTTTGCAGCCATCGGCCCTAGTGTTACCAGAAATTATCGTCCAGGACAGTGTATGTTTTGGGGGGGTTGCATGCTCAACGTGCTGTGTTCTGTGCAGGCTGGCTCTGGAGACATGGATGGCTTCCAGGCAGACACAGAAGAGGATGAGGACGATACAGACTGTATGATCATAGATGTGCCAGATGTTGTGGATGACGTCTCAGAAGTTCCCATACCCACACCCACGCTTTGCAAATGACAGGTCTCAAGTTGAAAGACCTAGGGACTCTGGGGAAAGCGACCTGAGCGGCAGGGAGTGGAACGAGGGGACATGAAGTGCAAGGCTGGCAGCAAGCATGGTCTGGTCAGTAGAGGCGGCACCTCTTCTCAGCCTTCTAGAGCTGCTGAGGGAGATAGGAATGGGCACTGGCAGCAGCCTACAGCACCTGATAGGTGACCACGAGCCTTGAGCCTCCTGCTGACTCCTGTATAAGAGCACTTTGTCCTACACCCCGGGGTCTGGAGTCTAGAGGAGGCCTGAACAGTTACTTCCAAATTGTAAAGACCCCGGGGCTGCGTGCTAATCTACCCTTATTAGTTAAGCATTATGACGGCTGATTGACAGTGCCTGCTTGGGCCCTGGTCACAGTGCTTGCTGTGGCCAAATGCCTGCTATGAATTGTGCCTGGCATGCTGTTGAGTGCAGGCCCTGGGCAAATGTGGACATGTATAAATATACTCTACCTGAGCCCTGTCTGTCTTCTGTCACATTACACCGATGCACATCCTTCCATCGGTCCCTGCAAAGGTCCTGGGTCCAGACTGAGCTTGCTGAGGGTACCCCAGCAAGATGGATATATCTCAGGGAAAGGACAGGGCCAGGCTGACCTCCAAGGGAGGTTCAAAGGCTGACTACAGCCTGTTCCACCACCACAGGGTTCTACCAAGGGCCTCAGAATGATGCTAAGACTAGCACTGGTTGGCTGTAGGACAGAACAGACCCCTGCAGGAACAGTATTCCCACTGCCAGCCCTTTGTGAGCACATTGGCCCTGACACAGCAACAAGGTGCCGTGGTTACGCTAAAGCACCAGGAGGCTGGGTTTAAATAGCCTGTTTATTTGGGTTATAACTTAGGGATTACAGCTCCATGTGCCAGGCCCCTGCCCTTCCTGCTATCTCCAGCCCAGGCATGGGGCAAGCTGCTCCATCCACAGCCTGTGGGGCCTGTGTCTATGCTACAGACCCACTCTTGCCACAGAGAGGCCCATCCCACTGTGTTGCGTTCAAAGATGGCACCAGAGGGCTGAGGCTCCACACTCCTCAGGTCTGTCCCCTGCAGCCTACAGAGAATTAGCTCCCGAGATGGGACCTTGTTTCCAACGCTAGTGTCCCTCCTGTTGCTGGGGGCTCAGAAGGAAAGGAATGGATTTGGGAACAGCATGAGGCAGCACCACCCCAGGCCAAGCCAGCTTTTATTCAGGAGAGTTGCTCGATGGTTGCAAGCAGCTCAGGCCTCAAGACACATGTGGCTGGCTCAGTCCCTGCAGCTCTCATGTCCTCCAATACCGAAGCATCCCAGGAAAAGGTCAGCAGGGCAGAAGGTACCTGTAGGGCAGGCAGAGTGTCACGTGGGCTATGACACTTCCTATGATGTACAGATGGCCTGTCCCCATGCCACCACTATACAAATCCCTTCAGCTCTAGAGGTTCCATCCCCATCTTATAGGAATAAAATCAAGGCACCAAGATAGTACAAGCCCAGCAAAGCTGGGAAGGTGGTCCAATGCTTGAACCTGCCATCATTTAGTACCGGGGGCCCCTGCGAAGGAGGTGATCCCAGGAGCACAGCCCCAACTCACCAGCCCGCACTCGTTCAGGGCCAGGGCCTCGTCTTCTACCAGCTTCTGCCCGCCTGAGGCACGCAACTCAAATGGCAGCCAGTCGTTCTGCAGTGCCTCACGCACAAACCGGAAGAGTGCTGGCAGCCGCTCCCGGGCATAGAAGGTCCCTGTGGGGCACACACAGCATGAACTAGGCGGTACAGCAAGCCTGCTGCCCATTCCAAGGCTGGGCTGGCCACTTACCCTGCAGCAGGCAGCCGTCCGGCAGGCGCACGCGCAGAAGGGCATAGGTGTACTTGCGCAGCTCCCGCTGCTCCTCCTTCTCCCGCATGGCCTTGGTCCTAAGCGAGCTCAGCCGCTCTACCGCCTCCGTTCTGTGGGCATAAGTGTGATCAGGCCTCTCCAGCTCCCCCTACCCTCCGAAACTGCTCCCACTTCGCTTCATGTTGGGCCTACCTGAGCCTCTGTTCGCGCTTTACCTCCTCGGCTGTGAGGCTGAAGAAGTCAGCAGGGAGCTCGAAGTGTGAGGCCAGGGCCGAGGGACGGAAGACCCGGCACTGCCGGTCTAGTGTGGCCCGCACTGGCTCTGCGCCCAGCAACCGCTGCTTGTGCTGCTCCAGCCTCTGTGGGTGTGCCCGTGCGTCTTCACCCAGCACATAGAACTCCTCGGGGCCTTCTGCAGAGGCATCTCAGCTGTCCCCATGTCCCACTTGGCACCCTCCCCCTCCCGCCCTCCTGGCCACCGCTGCCTCACCCTGATCCGGCACAGGCAGTGTCACCTTCTTGAAGCCAATGGCTTCGAAGAAGTCGTGGCTCCCCTCTAGGCAGTTGATACGCTCCTAGGGATGAGGTATGTAGGTCACCTAGGCTGCAGGGCTAAGGCCCATCCCACCACTGCTGGAATTGATGCAAGCATCCCCTACTGGCACCCTTATACTCAAAAGTATTCCAATTTAAAGGAGCCACTCTTAAGTAGCTGGTCCCCAAACCCAGTGACTTAATCATAGGCCCAGCATTACTGTGGTCTTGAAGCTCAAGTTCCTATAGTCAAAAAATTTAAAGACCAGGTGCCTGCCACCAAGTGTGATGCCTATGTTCCAGGATACATGTGGTGGAAGGAGAGTGCCAATTCCCAGAGGTTCTCTTTCCTCCACACACATGCTATGGCTCATGCACTCAAATGTAAGTTAAATAAATGCATGAAAAGAAAAATGGGTGCACGCCTGCATCCTAGCCCTTTAGAAGCCAAGGCAGGAACATTTCCACCAGTACTGGGTCAGGCTGGACTACACAGAAGTGGTCTCAACAGCCAGAGTAGAACAATCACACAAAAACCCAAGCAATAAAGATGGCATGCTGCCCACCCCATGCCTAGTGAAAGCCACTGCAGCTCACCTGGAACACCTTGTTCTGCAGTTTGATTTTCTGGTACTTTTCTTCCTCTGGATGCAAATGGATATTGTCCAGGTACCTATGGGGAGGCAAAGCCACCAAGGTGACCACCTGACCTCATCATTCTTCCACCCCTAAACCTTAGACAGGGTGAACCTGGAGCTCAGCACAGGAGCTCAGCACTGCTCAGGCCCCTTGGGTAAACTGAGGCTCACTCACTTGGCGATGGTGTCCACACCCAGCTTCACGCGGTCCCGGTCTCTGTTGAACGTATGTATCTTCATGATAGAGGCAGCCACAGGGTCCATGGAAAAGTGCTGGGGGAGGGGTGGGCATGCTGAGGACCCCACAAGACTTCTGGGGAAAGGGCAGAGTGGCAGCAGCTGCAGCCACTGGTGTAAACTGAGGCAAAGCCAGCCATAAGTGCTTGATTGAGGACAAGGAGCATGCCTTCAGTGGAGGTCACTCATGCCTTTTCCAGGATGGGGAAAAGGCTAAGCAGGAAGAGATGAGGACATCCCTTTGAGACTTGTGGGGCCCCAGCTGGGCCCTAAGTGCTGGCTTTAGATGCACAGCACCTGGATGAAGCCACAAGCTGATGGATGTGAGGCCTCTACCAGCTGGAGAAGGCAAAGCTGGAGCCTCCATGAGAGACCAGCTTTCCCTGAATTTAGCTCAGCAAGTCTTGTGTTGGACTCCTGGCACCAGAGCTCAGGAAACAGATGCATATCTAAAGCCACCAGGTTCCGTCAAAGCTATGTTTACAGGTATGTACATGTCCTCTTTTTCTGTTTTCCTTTTGTGAAGCATAGGCTGGCCCAAAATTCAGAATCATCCTGCCTTGGCAGCAAAGCAGGGGTGTACCACTATATCGGAGTTCATCAGAGCAATTACCAGGTAGAGTGTTTTGAGTTAAGAATGGCTACCACAGGCTCATATATTGGAATGCTTAGTCACTGGGAAGTGGTACAGTATGAAAGGATTAGGAGGTGTGGCCTTGCTGGAAGTGTGTCACTGTAGGTGGGCTTTTAGATTTAAAAAGCCCATACTGGGCTGGAGAGAGGGCTCAGAGGTTAAAAGCACTGGGTCTTCCAAAGGACCTGAGTCCAATTCCTAGCAACCAAGCATGCGGGCACATCTGCAGGCAGGATACTGTATAAATAATAAATCTTTTAAAAAAACCCAAACACTAAAACAATAACCAAAAAACATGGCAGGCCATGTCTCTGTCTCTGCCATGTCTGCCTACACATCAGGATGTGTAGCACTCATCTACTTTTTCAGCTCCAGCACCATGCCTGCCTGCCTGCCGCTATAGCAGACTAAACCTCTGGAACTGTAAGGAAGCCCCAATTACTTTCTTTTGCAAGAAGCTGCCTTTGCCATGACATCTCTTCAGAGTCAGAACAGTGACTAAGACACCAGGCTTGACGCACATCTGGATACCCTGCATCCAGCAGTTCAGGCCTGATGCTGGAGCAGGAGCCACTCACCGACAGGATGGCCTCCTTGATGTGAGCATCCCGCTGGTCCCTCCTCAGGGTGACACCTGTGAGCGGACAGATGAAGTACACGCCAGGCACTGCCAAGTGGGAAGACAGTTCCTCTTTGGGCTCAGGTACCTGGAGATTAACAGGAGGCTCTCAGAACTAGACATACAGGCTCATGGCTGTCACCCTCCTTCCAAGGATCTGTCTCACCACTGCCAGAGGTACTGCTCACCCACCCCAGGCTCTGCACGAGGCTCTCCCTCCCCAGGAGAGCCTCCACACTATCCCAGAGCATTGGGCAGTCCCCAGCAGTTGCCTTACCAAGTTGGTCCGAGCAGCTGGGCTGTTGCTGGAGGTGGCTTCAGCCTGAAGTTCCTTTCTCACTGGGAGTGGGAGGGTGTAATGGGGACGGAGTGAGGACCACAGCAAGTCCCCATCCAAGAACGACTAGTGTCACTTGTCACAGGGGCTGCCCTCTGTTGGACCCTTTCTCATTTGATTCAGGCCCCCGCCCCCAGGTGCTCCAGAGAGCAGAACTCACCCTGGTTCCGGATGGAGTCCTGAGATGTAGGGCCCCGGGCTCGAGGCTGCTTCTGTTCCAGCCGGGCCAGGGCAGCAGCAGCAGCCATCTGCGCCTCATCAGTGGGACCCTGGCGGGGCTGGCGGATGACCGGCTGTGGTGACTTTTCTTTGGAGGTCTTCTCCCTGGACAGACATGGGGAACAGCCTACTAGTACTCACGTCTTGCAGAGATCGCAGGCATTGGGCCTCCCCTCCTCAGGTCGGCCTGAGCGCCCTGTGAACCTCCATATGCCCTGCATCATGGAAGCTGCATGTAGCTGCACCCTAGTTTGCCCACCTTTCTAGCCCCGGCCTGCAGGAGACCATTCCTCCCAACCAGCCCCTGGTTGTCATGGGGCTGACCTCCCCTACCTCCTGCAGACTTCTTTCTGGTAGCCTACAGCTGTTTCCAATCTCCACCTCACCCTTTCTGGGCAGCTCTAGCATCCCACTTGCCATGCACACATGCCTTACCTTCCTCTCCAGCACACAGTTCTCCAGGGCCTCTAATCCTCCTGTGAATACCCTCCCTGCCAAGGCCCCCAGAGAGATCCCACCTCCTCCTCCCAGAGCCTGCTAGGGGTTCTCTGCTTTCCATACTCCTCTGAGACTCTTCCATAACCTTCTCTCATTCCGGAACCCTGCCCAGAGTACCACACCCCAGATCTCAAGTCCTTTCACACTTCACCTCCTGCAAAGGAGTCTTAATCTCTCAGACCCTCTCCTGTCCCGGCTCTGACTTGAGGCGGTTCTTCCACCTCTTCCTTTAGCTCCGACCCTGGAATCGTCCCGCCCCTTCTCATCAGACAGGACCAGGAATCTCTAGGCCCTGACCACCTGAATCTCTAGGTTCCTTGGCCACCACTGCCCACCGGACCCGCTTAACCCTCAACACCCCGCCCACCATGCTACATGCCCTGCCCTCCTCTCCGGCCCCGCCCACCACACCACGCCCCTCTCAGGCTCCGCCCCCCATACACACTTTGGCCCCGCCCATTGTCACACTCCACCCTCCCATCTGCTCCAGGCTTGGCAAAGACTGGAGGGATAACTGGGATCCCGCCGCCGGCCCTCCTCGCCGCCCAGGCGGCTTCACGCACCCTGCGGAGTCCGTAAGCTTCTGGCCGGGCCCCGCGCTCTTGAACTTGATGTCAGCCTTGATCTCCTGGAAGAACTTCTTCATGGCGGCGGCGGCGGCCCTGCGGCGTGGGCCGCGGGCGGAGGGCGCAGGGCCCGGGTGGTGAGAAGCAGGGAACCAACCACCGGAAAAAAAATATTGCAGCGCCGGAAGTCCCGCCCTGCTCACGTGACAATCGCCTCGCGCACACCTAGTGGGCGGGCGCCGTCTTCCTGCCTGCCGACGCCGTTACCGGGGCGATGGCCCCGCCGCCTCCGGACCGCGGTGGGCCGCTAGGGGGCGACCGAGGGGGCTGACTCCAGCCTTCCAAGCAGCTAGGAAGTGTCCCCAGAGCTGCTGAAACCAGTTTTCAAGGCCAGCGTGGGCTAAGAGAAAAATTAGCATGGGTGTGCGGGGCGGGAGCTGAAATGCCCTTTGGGAGGGGCAAGACAGAAAGGAGCCCCGACCGAGGAATTGGTGCTAGTGCAGGGCTTGCCCAGCATGTGTGAAGCCTGAGTTTAATTTCCTACAACACTTCTGGTGTGGTGTGCATACTCAACAAAAAAGGTGCATGCTCTTAGCTCAGGCACTGTAGAACACTTTTGTTCACATAAGAAACAGCCGTCATCATCAGGGCCACTTTGACTATGTGTAAGAGACCCTCAGAATCACATACTTCACTGTTGATGGTCACTGATTAGAAAGAAGGGGTGGAGTGGGCCACTGGATGCTCACTTGAGGTTCCCGGAGCTCGATCCTGCACCTACTGTCTGTATACATGCAATTCTGCCTTAATTTCACTTGGCATTGTGGTCTCAGGGGCAGCTAGCGTTTGCAGTCAGTGGGCCATATAACTGAAGTGGCAATGGGCAAGCTTTCATCTGTGCTGGTGTGAAACAGTCTAGGGAGGCAGCAACTTCGGGAGCTATCCAGACTGGTAGTAATATCCTTGTTTCTGCCAACCATTGGATGCCAAGATGCACATACCTGCAGGATGGGCACCTTTCAAAGAAACTAGGAGCCTCGTGGCTGGAGAAAGGCCTTGAAGGCATTTGAGGAGAACAGTGGAAGGCGGTGGTTTCCAAAAGCTACAGTGAGAGGAATGGAGCACCTGAGGAAGGCAGCCAGGAAGTGCTCAGTAAATGTTCTAGGACATGATGCTTTAGTCCTTGGGGAAAAATTTTGTTTTGAACCAGGCACTGGTAGTTCAAGCCTTTAATCCCAGCACTCAGGGGACAAAGGCAAGCAGAGCCTATCTACAGATCAAGTTCTAGGACAGCCTAAGAAACCCTGTCTGGAAAAAAAAAAAGGTTTGCATGGCTGAAGAGATGGCTCAGAGGTTAAGAGAACTGGCTACTCTTCCAGAAGTCCTGAGTTCAATTCCCAGCACCCACATGGCAGCTCATGACCATCTATAATGACTTCTGGTGCCCTCTTCTGGAATGCACATGTGCAGGCAGAACACTGTATAGATCATAAATGAATAATTTTTTTTAAGTTTGTGAATTTTTTTTTTTTAGGTTTTCACTATGTAGACCAAGATGACCTTGAACTCACAGAGATCTGTCTGTGCCTACTTTCCTGAGTGCTGAGATCACAGGTGTGCACCACCAAGTCCCCCAATATATATGTTTGAGAGAGGACTTCATGTAGCCCAGGCTGGCCTTGAACTTCTGATCCTCCTGCCTTCACTTCTGAAGTGCTGAAATGACAATTATGTGTCACTTTGACAGAACAGGTGTGTGTGTGTGTGTGAATGAATGAATGTGGTGTGGGTGGATATCATGTCCATTCCCTGCAGGGAGATCAGAGGAGGAGATTGGTGGCCTCTCATCCTCTGCTTTAGTCCTGAGACATAGGGTCTCTCCCTGAACCTAGAGCTAAGCTGGCACCAAGCCTCAGCCATCCTCTCTCATCTCTGTCTTCAACAAGGCCAATCCTCCTGCTTCCCCTCCTGAATACTGGGATATGAGCCAGTTCTCTGTCCATGCTTCAGGTCCTGAGAGGTCCCTACAGCACAGACAGCCCACCTTTATTAGTTTCTTTTCCGTTGAGATCACATATAGATTCTAAATAAAAAAACAGAAATACAAACAGTTCTTTATGGTGTGAATCAGGATTCTAGTGTGAAAGCTCCAGGAACCCCAATGACCAGACACAGTTCAGGATAGGGAAATCACCAATCCTCTCTGGTCCCATTAGACATGTTGCATCATGGACCCTGTTTTACAGCTAGGGAAACTGAGGCATTGGGTATTTAATGTATTTTCTATTCAGTATGGTATTGCCTAGTTTGTGGCACCACATACTGTAGGTGCTCAGTTAATACTCTGTAAGTAAAAGAAATAAACAGTGTGGGGATGGAGCTCAGTGGCTGGAGTGTCCACCTAACTAACATGCAGGAAAACCTGGGCTCCATCCCTAGGACCAAATAAGCACTTGGAGAGTCAGGAGACCAGAAGTTCAAGGTCACCTGTAGGTACATGGCTATTCAGAAGGTAGCCTGAGCTAAGTAAGAACCTGCCATTAAAAAAAAAAAAATCCCAGAACTTGGGAGGCAGAGACAGGCAGATTTCCATAAGATCAAGGCCAGCCTTGACTAACAGAGTGAGTGCCAGGACAGCCAAGGTTACACAAAGAAACCCTGTATTGAAAATGAAAAATAAACAATGAGTAAAAATAAATAAAATAAAAATAGCTGGCTCATCGAATGAATACTTTTCCCAAAAGCCTCAGGTGAAGGAAGAGGGCTGGCTGGCTCCCCAAAGCTGTCCTTTGACTTCTACATACATGCCGGAGCATTTTCTGGCATGCCCACATATATCATACACAGATTTTTTTTTAACTTTAAAATATAAAAATAAGGCTGGGCGAGGTGGTGTACAATTTTGATCCCAAGACTCGGGAGGCAGAGACAGGAAGATTTCTGTGAGTTTGTTAGGCCCAGCATGAGCCTAAATATAAGAAGGTATGAAGAGAACCCAGGAAACTAATCATCGCTGCAAAATCACAGCGAGGTTTGTTTATTTTGACCATTGCGCAACGGGGTCACCCCTGCTGGTCAGCAAGGAGTGGCCCCGGGAGACAAGGGCTTTGGGTTTTTAAAAGAGAAAGTGCAGGAATCTCCTGGAGTTGCGTGCGATCTTGGCGATTCAGGATTGGATGAGGTATTTAACTTTTAAAATAATTGGTTGGTTCTGGGCACCCTTAGGTCCGGTCAGCCCTGTCATAAATATCTGATCTTCAAGTCAGTTTGGAATTTCCTGCCATATGAAATATAGCCACAATTAAAGGTGGGAGAGTGATTAACTCATCCTGTGTCTGTTCTGAGGAGTGGGGGTTTCAGGCTTTGGATCAAAGGTCAGGAGCTATTCAGAAGGATTGGGGCCATTTGGCCTAGTTTCCAAACAAAGCTCATCTCACAGGCACCAGCCAGTGATTTTCTCTCCATTTAGTAGAGATCTCTGCTTGTTCTCTTTCTTATCTCTGCCCTCACAGATGGCTAATGTCAGGAACTTTTACATTCCTCAGCTCTCTGGAGAAGCACTAAGAGGCTTTAATTGACATGGGCCTAAAACTTGAAAATATAAGTTATAAGGCAGTTAAAGAAACATAGGTTACAAAGTTAGTCTGATTCTTTCAAGTTCAAGGCCAACCTGACTTCATAGACAGTTACAGGCCAGTCAGGGCTACAGAATGAGACCCTGTCTCCAAATAATAAAATAAAGTAAGAGTAATAGTTAAAATATAAAATGTCAACGGATAAAGGTGTTATAAGTATAAAATGGAACTATGTTGCTTATTATAAACCACAGAAATGAAAACTAATAAAAGTAACTAACCCTGCCCTCTCTCGAGCCCCGCCCCTTCCCCATCAATTCCTGGCGGGAGTTTGCAGGGTCCTGTTGAACCTGTCCTCAGGTTAGCCATTGGTCGAGCTGTAACCAATGGGCTTCATAGTTACATTAATGCCCTTCTGGAAGGCTGTCATTAACCCGTCTTCTATGCTATGTTTCGTCTGGTTACTTCCAATGCCGGCTCGGTAAGGTTATGTATGTCCCGCCTTCCCCACGCTCCGCCCCTCACTGCTTGTTACTGGTTTCCGTCTTCCTTTCACCTCCACCCTGCGCAGTGACCCACAGGTCGCAGCCACATTCCGCTCTTAAGCCACGCCCCTGTCCCTATCTAAGCCCCTCCCCGTCCCTGAGAGTAATTCATTTCCTTCGCCCCGCTCCCCATCCTGACTGCGAGCCACGCCCCTGAACGCGCCCCAAACCAAGCTCCGCCCCATCATTGCTCTTTAGGCTCCTCCCTGTAGCCCCTGGAGCATTTCGTCCTCACGTCGGACAGCGTCCACCCCACCCCCTGGGCCCTAGTCCACGCCCTTGGCTTCTGCTCCGTTATCCAATCCCGTTAACTAGCTCTGAGCCAACCCCTCCCTTTATTGGTCCCCGCGCTTCTCTGTGGGCAAGAGCGACGGCGACGGCGGCCCGTAGCGAAGGGAGGGTGGGACTTCCGGCCGCCCCGAACCCAATAAGTAGGCGCCGGCCGGCGGCCCGTGCGGACGCCTCCGCCCCTCAGGCGTCCGACTCCCGCCTCCGGCTTCGCCTCCCACCGCCGCCGTTGCTGCTTCCCGCGGCCTGGGCCTCCGCCGACAGCATGCCGCACGCCTTCAAGCCGGGGGACTTGGTGTTCGCCAAGATGAAGGGCTACCCGCACTGGCCGGCCCGGGTGAGGCCGCGCGGGGACGGGCCCGGCGGAGTTGGCCGCCCGGAGCGGAGGGGCCGCGGGCGCGCGCGGGGAGGCTGGAATGGAGGTCGAGGGGAGGCTGAGGAGAGGTTGGGGCTGCGGGCTCAGGCGGGGCATTGTGGTTCTCTGGGAACTGAGGAGTCTCCTTCCTCAGGGACCACAGTGCCTGGGGTCTGGAGGGTCTTGGGGGAGGTCACTGGTCTGAGGGACTTGTGTTCTGGGGTTCCGGCGCCCGGCCCTGAGACCCACGGTCCCTCGGCTGTGGTATCGCAGTGTGACCTGCATGGTGAGGTCCTGAGCCTCTGAGACCCACAGTCCTGCAGGGCAATGGCTGTGATGCTATCCTTGACCTCCTCGGAGACCTGAATCTCTGGGTCGCGGGTCCAGCGCCTGAGAGACCAATGTACCAGAGTTCAGAAGTGCATTTAGGGGATTCCAGGATCGTGGAGCCTGAGGGGTGTAGTGGGGCCCAAGGGATGCATGGGCACTTTGGGATTGGAGTGGACGGGTCAGATGATGGGAAGAGTCTGTCTTTCAGGAATTAGGCTGTGCGTGATGGCTAAAGGAGCAGGATGCAGCCCCAGAGAAAATTACCCCGTCTCCATTTAGGTTATGGAGATAGATTGAGGGCAAGGGTTGGAAAAAGGCTTCTCTTGGAGTCAGGCCCTTAAAGGGACTCAGTGGGTTCACCTGGGAACAGGCAGCTTCAGGCTGGGGAAAGGGGGCCTTAGCGTTTCCTGTTGGGGAAGCTGGAATCGGAGTGTAGATGTTTGGAGCCTGGGGTGTGTAGGTGATAGAATTCTGGTCCTGGCAAGAGTCAGCACATAAACGGGGACCCAAAGGTTTCTGTTGCTTCCAGCACTAGGACAGAAGGTACACCAGGGCTGAAGTTGTCCTGCATCTATGGGGCGGGCTTGAAGGAATTTTTGTTTTGCAGATGGTGGCTGGCGTTCAGTTGCATAGAGACCGAGTTTTGTTGCCTCCAGGTCTTAGTGCAGAGGCCTAGGTTGACTGTATCTGTGTGGGGGGCTGGGGGTGGAAGGCCAGATAGCAGGGAATCGCCAGAGAGCAAGCTGAATAGGAACCAGCCTAGGAGGTGACTCCTAGGGATCAGGACCAGAGAGGCTGTTGCCTTCCTGAGGTGCGGGAGTGGCAGTCCACAGCAAGGTGGGCTCGAGGATGCTTGTACATCTGGTATCCTGCATCCTGCCACCAGAGAATGAACTAGTAAGACCAAAGAGAAGTGAGGGGTGCTGCTGGGGGGCAGGCCAGGGAGGACCCCGCAGTCTCCCAGCAGTTGGTGAGGTGGGTGGTAAACCTGGGAATCCCATTGTGAGTGTGGAGACTGAGAGGCAAAACTTTACACGCAGTGGCCACTGCCCTCCCCCAACTACCTCAGCTCTCTGGGAAGCTCTTGTCCCCTCCCCCTTCTCAGCCTTCTTCAGCACAGAGAGAACATTTCCAAGCACCTGATTGGAAGGGAAGGGGCTGCTAGCGTCCTGTGGAAAGGTGACTGACAGCTGCCGGAGCCCATGGGCTTACATAAAGAGGGTGGGACTTCCGGGATGCTCTGGGCCTGGCTCCTGCAGCCCACCTCCAAATCCTGTGCATTCTTGGCGCTGGCAGCTTTACCTCTGGGGCAACAGCAGACCAGGCATTTTTGCAAGAGGCATGGTCCTGGGCAAGTCTTAGGAGTGGGGAAAAGCTGAGCCTGGGGACTGCAGGGAGCCATACTGGGCCTGGCTCAGGTTAAGTACTTGTGTGGGGTCCCAGCCTTCTTCTTGGTTAGAGGGAATCACTGTGGGTGGGAGACAGGCCATCAAGGGTGCACACAAGAGGTTTCATAGCCAAGCATGGTGGTGCACACCTTCAGTCCCAGTGCCTACTGCTTAGGAGGCAGAGATAAGTCCCAGGCCTGCTTGGTGTACATAGTTGGAGGACAGCCAAGGCTGTATAGTGAAATTGTCTAAAATGAAAATTTTTTTACTGCCAAATGAGCCTGAGTTCAGATCTTCAGACTTCTGTTTGGAAGATTCTGTGTCTCCCCCAGGGTGTGTTTTCCCACCAAGTAACTGGATGGTTTCCTGGGCCTGGATTAAAGCTGCCTCCTGGCTCTCAGCTGAAGCCCCCTGACCAGCCTGCCTCTCACTGCAGATTGATGACATTGCTGATGGTGCCGTGAAGCCACCACCCAACAAGTACCCCATCTTCTTCTTTGGAACACATGAGACGTAAGTGTCCCCTCTAGGTTCTCAGGGTCCACCCACTGACTGGCTTCTTTGCCAGGGTAGCCTGTCTCACTGGGAACTTTCTCCAGGGCCTTCCTGGGACCCAAGGATCTGTTTCCCTATGACAAGTGCAAGGACAAGTACGGGAAGCCCAACAAGAGGAAAGGCTTCAATGAGGGTCTCTGGGAGATCCAGAACAACCCCCACGCCAGCTACAGTGCACCTCCGGTGAGTGCCTGGGTGTGAATGGGCAGTGGGCGTAGGTCCCTGGGGCGGGGCCTCCAAGCTGGTTTCTTTTCCCCTGAATCGTTGTGATGCTGTGGGTCGTGTCTCGGGGTAGAGCGCTCAGCAGCATTGTAGGCCTGCTCACTCCCCTCCAGGGGCTCCTCAGGTTATTACCACTGCTGTCTCTGGATACCACCTGTGAAGCCTGCGTGGGGATCACCATCTAAGGATGAGGCCGGATTCAGAGCAGGGTATTTCAGGTCTGGTAGATGCTTCTCCAAAATGAAAAGCTTTCTTTGGCTAGCGCCCTCCTCTGTCCCTGGACTTTCGACTGTGGATTGGGTAGAGTAAGCAGTTGTTTGTGAAGGTGAGAGCTCCTGGTCAGGGAAGAAAAATAATGCCAGGAGTCAAAGAGATGGTATCTCAGGGGAGGTCTCTCTGGCAATTTCTGGAGGGAGGAAGAATTTAGGAAAGTTGAAGTGAAGGGCTGGTGAGACTCAGCAGCTGCTTGCCCAGCAAGCCTGGTGACATGGGTTCCAACCCCAGTCCCCACATGGTAGGAAAGGAGCTGTCTCCTGTGCACTATTCTCTTCCCTCCACACACCTGCACTAAGCAAGTATACTTTGTAAAGCTTAAAATTAGCTTTACAGGGGCTGGAGAGATGGCTCAGAGGTTAAGAGCACTGGTTGCTCTTCCAGAGGTCCTGAGTTCAATTCCCGGCAACCACATGGTGGCTCACAACCATCTACGATGAGATTTGGTGCCTCTTCTGGCTCACACGCATATATTCAGGCAGAATACTGTATACATAATAAATAAATAAATCTTTAAAAAAAAAAAAAATTAGCTTTACAGAAAGAGGTGGTGGTTAAGCCAGGTGGTGGCAGGTGGATCTCTGTGAGTTTAGGGTCAGCCTGGTCTATGTAGCGAGCTCCAGAACATCCAGGGCTATTACTAACTCAGAAACTCTGTCTTGATAAACCACTAAATAAATAAATTAATTAACATAAAACAAAATTAGAAGTTGAAACCAATAGAAAGCCACTGTGGAACACTGCGAGGGGTGCCTATGTGGGTGCTCTGGAGTAAAATGAGGGCAGAGAGTGTTGGGCTAGCTCGTCCTTCACTCTGCTGTTACTGCTGCTTTGGTGGTGCGTGGGGAGCAGGTGTTTCTTTGCATGTGTGTGGTTTGTGTGTGCGGATATCCATGCGAGCTGGAGTTGACAGTCTTCCTTGATCACTCTCCATCTTACATATTGAGCTACTCAAGGTTTCTCATGAGCCCTTAGCTCACTTAGTTGGCTGAATTAGCTCCAGGGATCCCCTGTTTGTGTCCTGTGCACTTGGGTTCACAAATGGGCTGCCTGCCATGTCTGGGGATGCCAGGAACTTGAATCCTGCTGCTTTAGCTTGTACAGCAGGTGCTTTGCTGGCTGAGCCATGGCCTCAGTCCCTGGTCTGGAGGTTTTCATGAGAAATGGCAGGGTAGCGTCAGCTTGGGGTGAATGGTCGTCTAGTTGGAAGGTGGCCAAAGGGAGCGATCACAACAACCCAAACTCACTGTTGGTGAAGGTAGGCCACTGGGTTTGCAGATGGTGAGCAAAGCAGGAGTTGATCGGAGTCTGTCCCGGCCCTAGCTTTGCTGCTAGAAACTGGTCTTCTCATAAAATGTGCTTGTGGTTGGATCTTGAGGTTTTGAATTGGTCTGAGTGCTTTTCCTTCCCTAACTGGCTCATGCTGAAGGGAGTCTTCCCAGGGAGCAGCAGACATGGTTGTGTTGACACCTATGAGACCAGGATCAGGCCCTAAGTTGGATCCATTCCTGGCCTCAAGGAATACACAGTCAGAGATGTGGGGCTCGCACAGGAGGAGTCTCCTGAGCACTTCTGGTTTGGTTTGGCCATCACTGTTGAGGGGGTGGGGACATGTGCTCTGTGCCAGTGACGTTTTACTTGTGTTGTCTGTACTGTGTATAGAGAGCGGAGTGACTCCTTGTGTGTCTGTCCTGGGCTCTGCTTGGGCAGGGGATCTTGAAGACGATCGTGTCATGATCTCTCCTGGCATTGGTTTGTGAGCTCTCTGGTTACACATCCTGAGCCCTTTGCCTGCTGGTGATTCATGACTGTATTTACTATTTATTGGACACCCATGGCTTATGGACAGCATGCAGACAGATGCCCGTCCTCGAGGAAATGAGACTCAAACATCAAGTACTGGGACCAGCCATCCCTCCATGTGCCTCTGAGATAGAGTGGCTGGAAGCTCTGAGAGTCCTGTGGTTCTGTGACCCAGGTGTGCCCTCAAGGGGTACATGGGTAGATGTGGATTCCTGGTTCTGCAGGCCTGTCATGCCAGCACTCAGAGATGCTGAGGCAGGAGGCTCTCTTGGGTTACAGAGTAAGTATCGGATTAGCCTGGGCTGTCCACGGTGATTAAACAAAAAGGAAGGAATCCTGGACCACCCTAGGCCCTTCCAGGCATTGTCCTGATAGATGCTTGTGAAAGGACAGTGTGTACACAGACCTTCAGAAGCATAATTTTATGGGAAACAGTATAGTGATAATTTTAGAATCTTGGTTTCTTTAAAAAACACAGGAATATGTTTTGTTTTGTTTTGTTTTGTTTTTCAAGACAGAGTTTCCCTGTGGCCCTGGCTGTCTTGGAACTCACTCTGTAGACTAGGCTAGCCTCGAACTCACAAAGATCCACCTGCCTCTACCTCCCCAGTGCTGGGATTAAAGATGTGCACCACCACTGCCCAGCGGTGGCTAAAACAGAAATGTTAGAATATGTTTCTGTTTTAATCCCAGGTGTGGGGATATAGGCCTGCTTTGCAGAAGCTGACTATGATTTACTCCATGCTCTAGTATAGGCGTGCTATTTCCAGCTCAGATGTGTGATGTTTAGAATTCTGGGAACTTTTCTTTGGGTACATAAATCCTAGGGCAGGCTGGAGAGATGGCTCTCTTCCAGAGGTCCTAAGTTCAATTGCCAGCAGCCACATGGTGGCTCACAACCATCTGTAATGGGATCTGATGCCCTCTTCTGGTAAGCATGAAAACTGAGCCCTCGTGGACAAAAAATTAATTAACTAATTAATAAATGCTATTGCCCTGGTAGGCAGGGGTTGGTGGTTGTTCAGGGTGTTAGTTAAAGTTTGTTAGTAGTCGTGCTCAAAGAAGAAACTAGAAGAAAGAAATTAGATTCAGAGATCTCCATCTCTCTATCCTTCTTTCTCTCCTATCTAGTGATGAGGGTAAAACTGGGGTGAGATGGGAGGATAAAGGATGGGAAAAAGAAAAACCCACAAAGTAACAAAGACCAGCTACAACTGAGCTGTCTCTCTTCCCTAAAAATTTTAGCTTAATTCCATGTCAGATAGGAATCCAGACTTCATATTCAGAAAGAGCATTGTTCTGCAAAGAGCGGGCCTGCTGCCTTTCCTGGTTACTTTGTGTTTTCTTTCCCAGATAGCCCTGCTGCAGGGCCTTTCTCCTTCACAGAAAACCACACAAAGCTTTCTTTTCTTTTTTTAGGAAGTGTTTGTTTTTATCTTATGTGTGTGAATGTTTTGCCTGCATGTACATAAGTGCATGTACATAAGTGTGTGTGTGTGCCTTTTGCCTGAGGAGGGCAAAAAGGCTGCCAGACAACCTGGGGCTGGAGTTACTAGGCAGCATGTGAAGGCTAGGGATTTTTTAGTTTCTTACTTTTCTTTGTGACAAATGAGAACATTCCATCAGCCTTAGTCAGAGGATAGGTCTGACTCACCTGTCCTGTGATTGGCCCTGCAGATAACATAAGTTTTAAACTATTAAACCTCCCTGTGTCCTTGTCAACCTCAGCCACATTCATCTGGATGCACACATGGTCCTTGGCACAATGATATGTTTGCTCACAGAGCATTCCATGGCATGTACCGGTCCACAAACTCACTAGTGTTGTATGTTGAAGTCTGGCATGCCCAATTCAGGTCCAGTGAGAGCACAGAACAAAGGGGCCAGTCCCAGGCAGCAGTACTGGGCCAAGTGCTGGGGCTGAACCGAGGTTCTCTGCAGGAACAGCCAGTTTCTCCAGCCCCAGCTTTCTTCAGTGTTCATTCTGAGCTTTGCTTACTCAGCAGGGATTCTGGTGGTTGGTCTATACTGACAGACCTCCAGCTTTTTGAGGGTGTTGTTTATGTTTGATGTATGTACATGCAGAGGAGGCCAGAGCAGAATGTGTCCTCCATCATCTGCACTGCTTTCAATATTTTTATCTTCCAGGCTTCCAGAGAACAGCCCACTGAGCTCTGAGCCTCAATGAAGTTCTCAGTCCAAAGTTCAACCCCCATCACACTCTTCCCTAAAATATATGGTCCTGTCTGTCATCAGTACCCCACCCCTGATACCAACTTGTCTTACTTAGAGTTTCTATTGCTGTGATAAAAAACCATGACCAAAATGAAGTTGGAGAGGACAGGGTTTACTTCAGCTTGCAGCTCATCACCCAGGAAGTCAGGAAAGGAACTCAAGGCAGGAGTTGATGCAGAGGCCATGGAGGGGTGTTGCTTAATGGCTTGCTCACCCTGCTTTCTCACTGCACCCAGGACAAAGCCAGGGGTGGCACCACCCATAGGGGGCTGGGCCATCTCACATCAATCACTAAAAAAGAAAATGTGCTACAGGCTTGCCTACAACCCAATCTTATGGAGTCGTTTTCTTTCTTTTCTAAAAAATCTTTAAATTTTATTTATTTTTATTTCATAATGCATTGGTGTTTTGCTTCCATGTATGTCTATGTGAGGGTATCAGATCCCCTGGAGCAGGAATTACAGACAGTTGTGATGTAGGTGCTAGGAATTGAACCTGGGTCCTCTGGAAGAGCAGCCAGTGCTCTTAACCACTGAACCATCTCGCCAGGCCCCTAGAGTTTTTTTCTTAGTTGAGATTCCTTCCTTTTGAGTTGACATAAAACTAGCTTTCACAGGACCCTTCTGGACACAGAGCTGGGCTGGACTGCTGTGGTCCCTTCTTAGATCATCCACACAGACACTCAACACTGTCTATTTTTATTTTTGAATTTTTGGAACAAGGTCTTACTATGTAGCCCAAGCTGGCCTGAAACTCAATATTCTCCTGCCCCAGACTCCTGTGTACTAGGATGACAGTTATGTGCCATGATGCTCAGCTGCGAGGAACAATATTGTTAGTGTCCTGTTGTATTGGAGAAAGGGTCTTGTGGCATGAGCATGCCATTGTGTAAATGTGGAGGTGAGAGGACAGCCTCTGTGTCAGTCCTCTTCTACGTTACTTGAAGCATGGTCTCTTGTTCTGTGTAGGCCAGCCTGTCTGCCAGCTCCCAGAGATTCTCCTGTCTCAGTGGGAGTGCCTTGATTACAGCTGCACATCGCACATTTAGCTTTCATGATGGTTCTGAGGGTTTGAACTCCAGGCCTCACACTTGCACAACAAATGCTTCTCCTCCCCCCATCCCACCATCGCATCTGTCCATTGCCCAGGCTTCAAGGCCACAGTGAGCCTGTGCCTGTGCTGTAGGTCTCTTTGCTCACCTGCTGAGTTATGTAAGTGATACATGACCTCTCTGCCTGTGCCCATGACCTGAAAGATCAGGATGCCCCATGCTGTGTCATCAGTGAGCAGCAGTGGTTCTCCATGGTGTGATATTGCCCTGTTCTTCCATGAGAGCCACTTGGCATTGTCTTCCTGGGAAAATGAGACCCATACTGTCATTTCTTGAGGATGAGAGAAAATGGGAAAACAGAGTCAGGGCCCTGTGCTCACTGTGGAGAAGTCAGTATCTCATAGTCCACACAGGCCATCATTTTTCCCTCTCAGTATGTTTGGTTTAGGGTTCACCCTACATAAGTATCACACAGTTCAAAATGGTCAGGCAGGGCTGTGTCACAGCTTTTTGGCTACACTGGCATTATGAAGACAAATGTCCTCTGCATGGAAAGGCTGGGCAGGTCCAGCACCAGGTTTTGATTTGGTGGGGTCATGAGCCTGGGCTAGGGTGTCAGAGAACTCAGCCCCCCAGGAAGGATGGACTTTATAAAGGAGGCTGGAGGGCCTCTGCCAGCCATGCTGCCCATCCTCCTCCTACCCTTCCTCCCTCCCTTTCTTCCTTTCATTGCTTTTGAGATAGGATCTCACATAGCCCAGGCTAGCCTCAAACTCCCTTTGTAGCCAAAGGTAACTTCAAAGTGCTGATCCTCCTGTTTGCCTCCCACATGCTGGGTGATGAGTCTGGCTTGTGTTTCCATACTTCAGTGTGAGTTTGTGCTTCACTCAGGCACAAACACCTTGGTATCAGGGGTGGAGTATTGATGACAGACAGGACCTTATATTTTAGAGAAGATTGTGATGGGGGTTGAACTTTGGACTGAGAACTTCATTGAGGCTCAGAGCTCAGTGGGCTGTTCTCTGGAAGCCTGGAAGATAAAAATATTGAAAGCAGTGCACATGATGGAGGACACATTCTGCTCTGGAGTGGGGTATTGATGACAGACAGGACCATATATTTTAGGGAAGATTGTGATGGGTGTTGAACTTTGGACTGAGAAATTCATTGAGGCTCAGAGCTCAGTGGGCTGTTCTCTGGAAGCCTGGCTTCTACAGTTTCAAAGGGAAGTGTTCAGAGTACTTTAGGGATTCTATTGGGCTATTCCACGAAAGGGAAACAAACCTTTGCTGGGACAGTCAGTGCTGGTCATCTGGGGCTGAAGAATCATCAGTGATGGAGACTAGCATTGCTGAAGCAAAATCTGGGAAGTAATTTTTCAGGGTTAACACACAGAGGCCGTAGTTCAAAGGGGACCAAGCCTACATCTAATGCCAGCAGCCAAATGTAGTCATTGGTTAGAGTGGTGCTGGTTTTAAAGGTTGAAGAGGTCTTGGAGAGCATCTGAGACTTAGTACTAAGAAAGGCCACTGGTGAGTGTGCAGCCTGGTTGCAGTTAGCCCAGTATTTTGGAGATACCTGTGGCATAGGATGACCAAGGACAACAGCAGGTGTGCTGGGCATAGGAGATAAACTGTGTGTGCTTCAGATGACAGAACCAGGGAAGTCACTGCCAAGGCCTTTGGAGTCTGAGAGTCTCTGAGTCACCGTTGAGCTGTGTGCTGCTAGATGTGGGTTTTGCTTTGCTCTCACCATGGCTGTCCTGCTTCTTCCCTCCTGGAATAAGAAAGAATGTAATTTACAGCCTGTAATCCAAGCACTCAAGGAGTTAGAGGAAGGTGGATCTCTATGAGTTTGAGGCCGGCCTGGTCTACAAAGTGAGTCAGGGACAGCCAAGGCTACACAGAGTAACCCTGTTTCAAAAAACCGAAAAAAAAAAAAAAAGGAACATACTTTTATCTTATTTCAGTTTATTTATTTTCGCAGTTGAGGGACTTTGGATATTTTGAAAGAGACTGAACATTTTTGTTGTTGAGTTATTTGTTTGTTTTGGAAGTGGGGTCTCACTATGAAGCTCTGGGTCTCTTAGAATTTGCTATGTAGACAAGACTAGCCTCAAACTCACAAAGGTGCACCTAGCCAGACCTGGTTACTCATTTTTGTTTTTGTTTTTTGAGACAGGGTTTCTCTACATAGCCCTAGCTGTCCTGAAACTCACTCTGTAGACCAGGCTGGCCTAGAACTCACAGAGATCCATTTGCCTCTGCCTCCTGAGTGCTGGGATTAAAAGTGTTTGTGCCACCACTGCTCCCAGCAGTTGCTTCTACCTTTAATCTTAGCACCCAGGATGCAGAGCTCTGTGAGTTCCGAGCCAGCCTGGTCTTTATAGTGTTCCAGGCCAGCCAGGGCTACACAGAGAAACCCTGTCTCAGAACAAACAACATGGAGGTGCAGCTGCCCCTGAGGCTGGACTTACAGACTCTGGAATCGTACCCTGCTAAGGCTAACTTTTGAGGTATTTGACTTTTTAAAACCTGAGACTTGTAAAGTTGTTTATGTTTTATATTGTGATGTTAATATTAATGTATTAGAGGGAAAGAAAAAAGTTCAATAGTTGTGTGTTCTTGCATCAGGTTAACAAGAGGTCAATTGTGCTGGGTGGTTTTATGTCAGCTTGACACAAGCCAGAGTCACTTGGGAAGAGGAGCCGACCTCCATTGAGAAAATGTTCCTCACCAGATTAGCCTGTGTGCACACCTTTATAGTATTCTCCTCAGTGATGAGATGTGGTAGGACCACCCACTGGCTTAGTGGCCCTGGGTTCTGTAAGAAAGCAGGCTGAGCAAGTTCTAGGGAACAAGCCAGGAAGTAGCACCCATCTGTGGCCTCTGATCACCCCCTGCCTTCGGGTTCCTGGCTTGAGTTTCTGCCCTGACTTCCCTGGATGATGAACCAGGGAAGCCTGGTCTACATTAGCTATACGAGAAAATAAGCCCTTTTCTCCCCAAGTTCATTTTGGTCTTTTGTTATTATTGCTTGTTTTTTCAAGATAGTGTTTCTCTGTGTAGTCCTGGCTATCCTGGAACTAACTCTGTAGACCAGACTGGCCTGGAACTCAGAGATTGCCTGCCTCTGCCTCCTGAGTGCTGGGGTTAAATGTTTGCACGACCGCCACCTGACTTTTTTCCCCCCACATCAACAGAATGTATTGGGGGTGGGGGCTGGGTGCCAGAGCACCTCTCGAGGTCAGGTGACAGCTTGTGTTGGTTCTCTCTCTCCACCTTGTGCATCTAAGGCTTGACAGCAAATGCCTTTACCAGCTGAGGCATCTTCCTGACCTTAACTACTAGATTCTTGAGTCTATAAGAATGATCAGCACTCTGGAAACAGGCAGAGGGATCTCTGAGTTCGAGGCCAGCCTGGTCTACATAGTGAATTCCAGGACAGCCAGTGCTACACAGAGAGACCCCGTGTCAAAACAAAGATGGTCAGAGCTACACCTGGGGCCTGGGGTGCAGGCCTGCAGTCCCACAGGGGATACCAGGAGAGCAACATTTGGCCACCCCTAAAGCATCAGGTAAACTGTACACTCCACAGTTTCTGTTTAACAGTTTAACAGTGTTGGTGTATTTGCAGCTGGTACAGCTTTCACCACAGCATGACTGCTGCACCCTTCACCCCACAACACGGTGGCACCATGACTCACCTTGGGACTATTGTTTTTTCATCCAGAGGCCCACACTGCAGGCCCATCATCCTATGAAGCCCAGGCTGGCCTAAAACTACAGGATAGCCTGGAAAGGCCTCAAGTCTCTGCCCTCACTTGCCACACACTGGGATTTTAGGCCCGTGCAGTCCCACCTGCAGCCATGCTCTCTGTCTCCACCTATACAACATCTTTCTCACTCCTTACTTGATGGAAGTTTGAGGGTTTTTCTAGACATGGTCCTTAAAGAAAGAACAATTCTTTCTTTAAAGAAAGAATTGCTTTCAACCACACACACTACCCTCAGGCAGCAGTTAATGTGGAATGACAGAGATAAGGCCTAGATGTGACTGTGCTGAGGGAGGTCCAATACTGTCATGGCTTTTACATATTATCATAGTGGGCACCTCATAGTCTGTATTGGATGAGTGGGGGGGAGCTGAACATGACGGGCTCACGTTTCCTCCCTGTACCCAGAGATTTCTTGTGCCACATGCCCAATGGTTTCAGGGCTTCAGTAAATTGGTGTGTAAGCTGGTCACAGTGTCATCCTCAGTCTCTTCCCTGTCGCGTTCATCTCTTTCTATGCCCTGGCCATCCCAGCCTCTTCTTTTGCTGTGAGAACCCTCTGTCCCTCATATCACTTGTAAGCTACATCTTGTCCACCCTGGTCAACCTCTAACAGGCCTTTCTGAGGCCTCTGTACAAATTCTTCACTTCTCAGTCTTCACAACTATGAGGGTATTTTCTGTTTTTGTAGTCACTGTTTAGGAGCCTGTCCCTGATCCGCCTGTCCCTAGGTCTTCGCTCCTTGGACAGGAGACCAAGCTGTAGTTACTTCATAGGTGACAAGTTCAGCAGTGCCCAGGGCTGGCTTTCTTTTCAGAATACTAGGATAGCTTGAAAGAGCCAAGCCAGACCTGTTTACGCAGACCTGACATCCCATCACAGCTTCAAGGCCAGCCTAGGCTGTACAGAATGTGTCCTAGGCCAGCTGGGCTTGGAAAGTATGGAAAGGAAAAAGAGGCCTAGGGTTGTAGCTCAACGGGAGAGTGCTTGCCTAGCATGCATGAAGCCCTGTGTGCAATCCCCAGTAGCATACACAAACAAAACCCACTTGCTGTGGTCTACATACTGCCCTGACTTCACACGACAGCTCTGTGATACCTGCAACAGTGTCACGAGGCCAAAGCTGTGACCTCCCCCTTGCTCAAATGGAAAGTGAAGCACAAAGACAAAACCCTTGCCTCTACAGCCTACCACCTACACCATTCTTCCATCCCAGTTCCCCGGCTCGGGAGTGAGGTAGCCAGACCCTGAGCCTGGATTCCCAGCAATGGATGTTGTCTGCACAGTTACCATGGAGCTAGGAAGTCTGTCCTGGCCCCTTGGTGACACCTGTGTTGCCCCAACCCCAGCCGGTGAGCTCCTCTGACAGTGAGGCCCCTGAAGCTGACCTGGTTGGTGGCAGCGACGGGGACAAGGACGAAGAGGCCCGGGGGGTCATGACTGTGACAGCTGTGACCACCACAGCCACCAGTGACAGGATTGAGAGTGACTCCGACTCTGACAAGAGTAGTGACCACAGTGGCCCGAAGCGGAAGACACCAGTCCTGAAGGTAGGGTAAGGGGGGTAGCCTCCGTGCCCCTTGCCTTCTCCTGCCCTCTCCATTGTTTTTCTTGTTTTGTTTTGAGACAGAGTCTCACTATATAATAGCCCAGTTAGGCCTGAAATTTCTAATCCTCCTGCCTCAGCTTCTGGAGTGCTGAGGTCATGGGTGTACACCATGGTGCCTGCCTCAGTATTCATTTTTAACACAAATTGATGTAAAATGCAGATACCTTGAAGCTGATTCCTTCAGGGGATATGGCTCTCAATGACATTTTTAATCTTTATGTGAATGTGTGATATGTACACATGTCTGTTCCTGTGTGTAGAGGCCAGAGGTTGGCATCGGCCATCTTCCTTAATTGCTTTCTATCTTGTACTTTGAGACAGTCTCTCCCTGTACCTGAGAGCTCCCCAGTTCTCCCAGGCAGTGAACCAGCCTAGGGATCCTTGTCTGTGGATTAGAGATATAGGTTTGCTTTTTTTTGTTTTGTTTTTGTTTTTATTTTATTTTTTTGTGGGGAGTGTTATTTTCTGCATGAGTTTTACCCACAGGTATGTCTGCACACCTCATTTGTGTCATGTCTGATGCCCCAAACCAGAGATGGCATCAAATCTCCTGGGACAGAGTTGTAAATGTTTTGTTTGTTTAAGATAGTTTCTCACTGTGTAGCTAGCCCCTGGATGTCCTGGAACTCACTATATAGACCAGGCTAGCCCCAAACTCCTGGAGATCCACCTGCCTCTTCCTTCTGATGCTGGGATTTAAAAGTGTGTTTGGGCTGGAGAGGTGGCTCAGAGATTAAGAGCACTGGCTGCTCTTCCAAAGGTCCTGAGTTCAATTCCCAGCAACCACATGGTGGCTCACACCCATCTGTGATGAGATCTGGTGCCCTCTTCTGGCGTGCAGGTGTCCATGCAGACAGAACATTGTATACATAGTAAATAAATAAATCTTTAAAAAAGAAGAAGAAGAAAAAAAAAGTATGCAACCACTCCTGGCTTTGTAGTCCTGATGGTTGTGAGCAGTCTTGTGTGTGCTGGGAAGCAAGCCTGGATCCTCGGGAGAGCAGCCAGTGATCCTGAGTGCTGAGTCATTGCTCAAGCCCCGGCCCCTTTCTGAAATCTGTTTTTATCATGTATATGTATTTGTGCCTTGGGGGAGGGTGCACATGCCTGTGGAGATGAGGCATCAAATGTCCTAGGGCTAGAGTTAACAGTGATGAGAGCCACCATATTGCTGCTGGGAACCGTGACACCTCTGAGAACAGCCAGTACTCTAACCATGGAGCTACTGCTCCAGCCATGATGTGGTTTTTCCACGAGGGTGCTAATGAATGAGACACAAGTCCTCGGGCTTGCATGCTAGATGCTTTTGCTGCTGAGCTGTCACCCATGTTCTTTACAGACTATTTGACCGTGTCGATGTGTACTCTCAGCCGTAGTGAGCTGCACTGCCTCTCCACAGTTCCTGCTGGGAGCCTATCAGTTCTGCTGGGAGTCAGATATATATATATATATATTTTTTTTTTTCCTGTGATTTTCTTTTTGGTAAAGAGCTCATGACATAAAATGAGGCATTCTGAGGTACAGTCCTCACCATCTGTCTCCAGAAAGTTCCAGCTTTTTCAGATCCTATCCTCTCCAAGCCCCTGCCACCTACCCCCCACTTCCCTTCTCTGGTTCTGACAACTCAAGGGATAGGAGCTCCTAGGAATGGGACCTGCTGTTTTGTGTGGCTCACATCACAACCCCAGAATTAAGGAGTATCAAGGCACAAGGATTGCATGTCAAGGCCACACAGGAGGGTCCCACCTGGAGCTAGGGCTGTCCAGCTGCTGATTTAGCCTTGCCCTGCCTTGCAGATGTCAGTCTCTAAACGAGCTCGGAAAGCCTCCAGTGATCTGGATCAGGCCAGTGTGTCCCCATCGGAAGAGGATTCAGAGAGCCCATCTGAGTCAGAGAAGACCAGCGACCAGGTGAATAGACAGCAGTCCTCGGGACAGCCTGGCATGGCATGGCAGCCAATACTTCTGACACTCCTGTCTCTCTACCCAGGACTTTACCCCAGAGAAGAAGACAGTGGCCCGGGCACCAAGGCGGGGTCCTCTGGGAGGACGTAAGAAGAAGGTAAGGATGCTGTGCCACAGGTCCTGAGCAGCCACTGGCATCATGAGGGGCCTTCTGTGGCAATAATGCGTGGGTACCCAGCTGTGTGGACCCTGGGGCCTATGGGTCACTCTGCTCCTCCCATAAGACCCCATGACTAGGATTGGAAAATCAAGTCTTATGTGCTGGGATTTTGTGACATAAAGGGTCACAGGTGTTGTGTATACGTGTGGAGGTGTGAGAACTTGTGTTTACAAGGCTGCTCGTACATGTACAGGTGTGTTCATATATCTGTGGCCATGTGTGTCATGTGGACTGAGTGTTGTACTGAGTGTGCTTGACAGTAGGTGGGGAGATCAGGCTTGGGCCTCCTGTGCAGTGTACACCTGCCATGGAGAGATCCTGTTTCCTGAGAGGCAGCCAGGGTCCCCAGGACCCATGTTTCTGCTGTGGATGAGGCATAGAGCTATGTCTCATGGGGACTGCAGCTGCCTCTGCCCTCACCCCCTCACCCTGTGCGGTGCTCCTCTTCCATTTTGGGCCCTGGCACCACACTGGCTCTGCCTGTCCCCAGAAGGTGCCGTCAGCCTCGGATTCAGACTCCAAAGCCGACTCAGATGGGGCCAAGGAGGAGCCTGTGGCTGTGGCACAGCCATCCCCGTCCTCCTCCTCGTCCTCCTCATCCTCCTCCTCAGACTCAGATGTGTCTGTCAAGAAACCCCCTCGAGGCAGAAAGCCAGGTAAGGTCTGAGCCAGCCTCAGTGCGGCCCTGGGAGGCCATGGAGAGAAGGTCACCCTTCCTTTTCCACAGCTGAGAAGCCACCCCCCAAGCCCCGAGGGCGGAGACCCAAGCCAGAACGGCCACCGTCCACCTCTAGCAGTGACAGGTGGGTGTCAGCCGGTGATGTAGGGCTGCAGGGTGTGCTGGGCTTCCCACTGACAGAGAGACTCTCCATTCCAGTGACAGTGACAGTGGTGAGGTGGACCGCATCAGCGAGTGGAAGCGGCGTGATGAGGAGCGGAGGCGAGAGCTAGAGGCTCGGAGACGACGGGAACAGGAGGAAGAGCTCCGGCGACTTCGAGAACAGGAGAGGGAGGAGAAGGAGCGGCGCAAGGAGCGGGCAGAGCGTGGGGCCAGCAGTGGGGATGAGCTGGAGGACGATGAGCCTGTGAAGAAGCGCAGCCGCAAGGCTCGGGGCCGGGCCACCCCATCATCCTCTGACTCAGAACCCGACGGGGAGCTTGGGAAAGAGGTGAGTGCTGCCCCCAATTCCCGAGGCCTCAGGCTCTGGCCCCACTCCTTTGTTGAGCACCTACTGGGTACTGAGCCTCATCCTGCGTGTTGGAGATAGGATAGTAACACAGAGCCCAGGACCCCAGCCCCAGAAAATGGGGATAGCCGGTTGAGGGTCCCTCCAAAGTGTAGCGCTTGCTCTCGAATGGAGCTCTGGACTTACACCTCTGAGAGGCCAGGGAGGCTGTTGCCCACATATTCTGGGTGAGGGTGGCAGGGCCCACAGCTCTGTAGGATAAATGATAGGGGTGTTACAGACTGCTTCCAAGGCAGCAACCTGTCCTCTGGCCACTCACCGTAGGGGAAGAAATTGGCCAAGAAATCCCAACTGCCAGGCTCAGAGTCTGCAAGGAAGCCCGGGCAAAAGGAGAAGAGAGGGCGGCCAGACGAGAAGCCACGAGCCAGGTCAGCGCCTGTCCTGAACCCTGGACCTAGTCTCTTTCCCCTCCACCTGGCCGTTGGGTTCAGCCTTGGAGCCGCATCCATCCAAAGGTTCCAGCTCTTGGGGCTGAGCCTCAGGATTGCCCCTGCCCTACAGCAGGAGTTTCCCCTGGGATCATGTGTGCTGTCAGACTAGGAGCTGCTGGCCTTTAGTGGGTGGAGACCAGCAGCAATGCCCAGCACCCTGCAGGGCCCAGAACCCCAAAGAGCAATCAGCCAGTGTCCATAGCACCTAGGGGACACCATCCCCCAGCCCGGTGGCTTTAACTTAGCCAGCAAGTGTTGAGATGCAGCTCATCTCTGCTCCCTAAGTGTCTTTCCAGCTGTCACTGATCAGAGCTCCCATGGGGTTCAGCAGTGTGGCATGGTGGCCACACAGCATGGGGTATGATGTGCTCAATGGGATTCTCATGGTCAGCCACGTGTTCCTCGTCTGTACAGAAGCAGAGGAGGCCCCCAGGCCCCTGGCCTGGCTGTCTGTCCTTGTCTTGGGCCTCCCAAGGTGGCCTGTCTGATGGGAGCCTCTCCATAGGCCTGTGAAGGTGGAGCGGACACGGAAGCGGTCAGAGGGTCTCTCACTGGACAGGAAGGGGGAGAAGAAGAAAGGTGAGCACCAAAAATGGTGCAGGGTCCAAAGACTCCAGTGTGGGATCTGTGGTGGTAAGAAGGCTGGGCCACTTTTTAGCCAGGGCCAAACCACCCTGCTCAAGCCAGCATCTCTCCTACCTAGAACCTTCTGTGGAGGAGAGACTGCAGAAGCTGCACAGCGAGATCAAATTTGCACTGAAGGTTGACAACCCAGTAAGATGCCTGCTGTATAGCCCCAGGGTCACAGTGCCACACTGTACTGAGATGGGTGTTTCCTCAGCACCTCCTTTCTAACTCCTTGGAAGTCTTGGGAAACAGAGGCAGGGTTTCCTGGGTAGAGGAGTGGGTTTCATAGTGGCCCAAGGGACCCTACTCCCACGCCATACAATCTCCCCTAGGGCCAGCAAGCAACATTCTAGCAGATAGCTAGGGCTGCCTTCCACTCCTTCTGCCCTGCAGGATGTGAGGAGGTGTCTGAGTGCCCTGGAAGAGCTGGGAACCCTGCAGGTGACCTCTCAGATCCTTCAGAAGAACACAGATGTGGTAGCAACGCTGAAGAAGGTATGTCAGGGGGCACAAGGGCAGAGCACCAGGGAGATGGTGGTGGTGTCCAAGGGGAGGTCGTAGAGGCACAGCCATTGGCCCTGCTAAGCCTGGCCTTATGGTGGCCAGATTCGCCGGTACAAGGCCAACAAGGATGTGATGGCGAAGGCAGCCGAGGTCTACACCCGGCTCAAGTCGCGAGTCCTGGGGCCGAAAGTTGAGGCTCTCCAGAAGGTGAACAAGGTTGGAGCCGAGAAGGAACAGGCTGATGGAGAGAAGATGGAGGAGCAGCAGGGGGAGCAGGCTCCCAGAGAGCTGGCCGAAGATGAGCCCAGCACTGGTGAGGGCTGCCTGCATGGGCAGGCGGGGACTGTGCCATGTTTCTCCCCAGCAAGCTTGCCAGCCCCAGCCCCAGCCCCAGCCCCATTACGGGGCACCTGGCACAGGGTGTTCCAGCTCCACTGGGTGCTGGCAGTGCTGTGGGCCACAGCACCTATGTATGCCTGCACTGCTTGTAAGCATGACCACATCTGGATGGGGAGAGTCCTAACGAGAGGCAAGCTCTGTGCTCATGATGACCCTCTATCTCCCTAGATCGCTCAGCCCCTGTGAATGGTGAGGCCACCTCCCAGAAGGGGGAGAGCACGGAAGACAGAGCACAGGAAGATGGGCAGGACTCAGAGGATGGCCCGCGGGGAGGCTTCTCAGAAGAGCTGCATGAGTGAGTATCTCTGGGGCATCAGGTGCATTCCCTGCACACTGGCGCCCTCGCCCCACCCCTACCAGCACTGTGACTGTGGCCCACATCAGGCCACTCCAGGTTTCCAGCTGCTGGTATTCTGGGAAGGAGCTTCCCGCTGACTGTCAGGGGTGGCCAACCCCTCGTGGTAGCCACCACAAGCACTGGCCACCAGACTGAGCTACAGTTGGACTGGGGAGGGTCAGGAAGGCCACACAAAGCACGGGTTTCTTCACATGGAGCTTCACCCTTCCTTGGCTGCCCACCTACCCGATGGCCCTGTGGCAGCCCCAGGCAACCGCATCTTGACCAGCCTTCACCATGCCCCCAGCAGCCCGCAGGACAGCTCTGACCCCACCAGGCCTGGAAGTGAGCGTCAGGATCATGAGAGGATGCGGCTGGCCTCCGAGTCTGCCGACGATGATGAGGACAGCTGAGCTCCAGCCACTGTGGCCATGGTGCCGTGTCCGTCCCCAGCCTCCCAGGGAAGTGCTGCGCTGTTTGTATTTGTGGCCTGGGCCTTTCTGCCTAGTTCTGTGATTTCAATTGACATGAAATGGCTATAAAGAGTTTTGTAATGAAAAAGAAAGTTTTTATTGGCTTGGTGTCTTGATGTGAAATGCAGCTGGGCCAGGGCCAGAGCACTCTGCCTGACATAGGGCTAAGGCGCTGGCCACCATGAGCAGCATGGGGAGTCAGGCTTAATACAGAGCAGAGCTCAAATCACACTTACAGCTGGCAGAGCTCTTCCTGCGGTGAGTGGCCTGTTCCACCAGTATGAGTGGAGCAGACACTGAGGACAGGCCAACAGGAGATCCTCATCCTCAGCTATGCGGGGACCCCTGGCAGGAGCAGCATAGTGCCTCTGGGGCAGCTCAACATTTGAGCTAGAGAGCTGCAGTCCACCGTGTCAGTCTGCTTTCTCTGTGTGGCTTTGAGCAGGGCCTTCCCCACGCTGCTGTGTTCCCTTTTGGCTCAGGAGTTGGGTATGTGCCTCCTGGTGTATCCACCTGCCTCAGTAGCCACCAAGAACCAGGCATGATGTAACTTAGATCATCTGCTGGAGGGCTTGACTGCAGGCCCTGGGCCCAGTGTTTGCCGGTGGCTGAGTCTCGTGTCATACTCTGATGCTGACATGGCAGAGGGGCAGGGGAAGGCTCGGGAAGGCTCCTTGCCGTCTCCATCATAGCATTCCTAGGCCACAGCTGGCCCAACCCTGAAACTCATGGACATTATTATTTTCCAGGAGTACGAATGAAGGGGAACTGGAAGGTTGGGGTTGCTAGCACTACCGGGGTTCAGGGAGGGCTGGGCTGTTACCTTGGATGGCCTGCCAGTGAGGGAGTGCCTTGTGCCACAGCATCTTGTATGCTTGCATCTTGGGTGCATGGGGCAAGGGAGAGGGACCATCAGCAATCCATTTCTTCAGTTAGTACAGCCTTCAACATGAGGCAAGCCATGTGCCTCTACAGACCACATGCTCATGCAGGCCTGGGTCTTCAAGTCAGCCCTGTTTTCACATAGTGTGTGACCCTCCTTTCTCAGCACAGCAGGCCTGAGTCAGGCCCACAACAGCCTGGGATCTGATTGTGTGGCTCTGCATGGCTCTGTGTGATTCTACTCCCTACCAAGTACCAGAAGAGGCTGGGGAAGTTCACCTCAGGGTGGCTGTGCATTCTAGTGCTAGAGACAAGGTTACAAGTTGCCTAGTTATTAGCTAGCTATTATCTGTGGTTATACTGTACAGTGGGGCCTGGGTGCTGTGGCCCCATCCATAGCGGATGGCTGTGAGTGCTGAAGGTGGCCAGAGCCTCAAGGATGGAAAGCTGGCCAATGAGGACAGATGGCTGGAGGAACGAGTAGGTTTGTCTGTGCTTCTGCTTCACTTTATCTGTATGGGGTCTGTGTGGCCACTCTCAACAGACTTGGTGGCTAGTTTGGAAGAGGGGCTGTCGGTTCATGGAAAGAGCAGAAGCCATGGCTGGCTTTGAGTTAACATTTTGAGAACCCTCTGCTTCTGCTCAATCCAGAGCTCTGGGGAAGTACAGCCTGCTGTGGTCACAGCAGGGTCCCTGGGGTCACACACCCCGAGCTCTTGGGTGCCTACAGCTGGCCACAAGGTGTCAAGGCAAAAGGTCCTACAAGCCAGCTGAGTGGGGGGCTCTGCTGCAGCCTGTCCAGCAGCACCTCCAGCCCCTGCCATGCCTGGACAACACCAGCACCACTCTGGGCCAGTTGCTCTGTCCGCAGGTCGCTGCTGCCCACTGAGGACACAAGGCTATACAGCTTGCAGAGGCTGTGCCGTGCCCTTCCTGCCTGCTGCTGCACCTCCGGCAGGCCCTGCAGGTTGGCCGCTAGGCCACTATAAGCTGCATGGAGCTGAAGGGCGAGGGTGCGCAGCCTGTCCTGATCCACAGAAGCCTGCATCTGCAGAAGAGGAAAAAGGTAAGCAGGGGCGGAGTGTGTCCTAGGGGCACTAGGAAGGTGGGCCTGTGCCCCACGCACCTCATGGGTACTGGCATCCTCCACCATGGTGCTCAAGCTCTGGTTCCAGCACAGCTGCCCATCTGGAGCCTCTATGGCCATGTCTGTCTGGAAAAAGAACCATAGGGAGGCGGTAGCCCCAGGAGGGGTGGGGACACTCAGTGCTGTGACTGCATCTTGACTCTAACCCTCCTCCGTATGAGGTATGGCCAAAACAAAAATTCCCCGTGAGGGCATCTAGAAGGCTAGATGGTGGTCCCTCTGGTCCACTCATCTCCCACCTCACTACTGCCCTCTGCGCGTCCACTCAGATTCCTTTCTGTCCCCTGCCCACTCTGACTACACTCTTTCCCCAGGGATCTGCCGCCTTGTACCCCACCATGCCTCCTCTTTCTTTTCCATACTCCCTGGGTATCTTAGGAGACAGGAGGGCTTCATGACCAGGGAGGGGCTAGGCAGATGACTGGGATGTCACCAAGAATGTTAGGCGTCTGTGTCCATGATGCCCAGCATAACTTTAGAAATGAGATATTGGGCAAAGAACCCATGCTAGAGCCCTGCAATTCTCGCTACCCTCTCCCTTGGGGTCACAGATCCCGGCCACACTACCCCAGCTCACTAGATGAGGCTGGTACATCCATGCCTCAGCTCTCTCTGCACGTAGGTGGCTTAGCCCACTAGGCACCTGGCTGGTGACCAGTTGGAGATGTCCAGGGTGGGAACCAGAGATGCTCTTACCACCTGGAAGGCTTCCTGGAGTTGGGCCAGCACGGCCCTGGCTTGGAATTGGTTGTGCTGTATGTGGCTCAGGGCATGTTCAAAAGCCCGCTGGCGGAAGCTGGGGGCCAGGTCACCCAGACGGACAAAGTAGTTTTCCCGGTCAGCAGAGAGCACCCGGGGCCCTGACTCAGAGGCCGCCAGCTGAGCTGGAGGAAGGCAGTGAGATTTAGTCTGAGAGGTACCTTGAGGCATCCACAGTGGGGATGGGCTCTCCCAAAAGCCCAGGCCCTGGGGACTCCTGATGGGGAGGGGCAGGCACTCACCTTGTTCCTCAGACGTCATGGGCTGGAAGATGTCCCCTAGACCCTCCAACTCATCACGCAGTGCAGCGAAGCCTGTGGCAGCCAGCTGACCACACTCCTCCACAGACCTGGGAGCTGCGTCGGCAGATAAGGGTTCCGTGACAAGCCCCAAGCCACGTGTGTCTGAGAGGCTGCTGATTTCAAAGCACGGGGGCTCTGCGGAAGTCAGGGTAGTGGCTCTGGAACTGCCAGGCTCATGGCACACGGCGGCCTGAGAGCCAGAGAGTGAGCCTGAGACTGTGTGAACACCCGCGTAGGCGTCATTGGTGGCCACATTACTTGCCTGAGCCAGCATGGTAGACTGTGTGTCTCTGCCGGGGTCCACACCCGTAGGAACAATACCTTTAGCCACGTTCATGGCCCCGGTGACACCAGCACAGACAGTGTCCTTCATACCTGTAAGCATACTCTTGCTAGTATCCAGGCCCATCTGCACTGTCCCCTTGGCCATGTTCATAGTGTCTGAGAGGCCAGCCAACGTAGTCTTGGTGCCTGTGATAGCTGCTTTTGAAGTGTCCGGGGCCCCCCGGGCAGTGCCTTTGGCCACATTAATGGCTCCTGTGACCCCAGCACAGACGGTGTCCTTGGTGCCCATCAGCACACTCTTGCTGGTGTCTAGGCCTCCCTGGACAGCGCCTTTGGTCACATTCACCGCTCCTGTGAGTCCTGTGGTCACCGTGTCCCTGGTGCCCATCAGCACAACCTTGCTGGTGTCCAGGCCTGTCTGCACTGTCCCTTTAGCCACATTCACAGCACCTGTGAGTCCTGTGGCCACCGTGTCCTTGGTGCCCATCAGCACAGCCTTGCTGGTGTCCAGGCCTCCCTGGACAGCGCCTTTGGCCACGTTCACGGCCCCTGAGAGTCCTGTGGTCACCGTGTCTTTGGTGCCCATCAGCACAGCCTTGGTGGTATCCAGGCCTCCCTGGGCAGCGCCTTTGGCCACATTGATGGCTCCTGTGGCCCCAGCACAGACCGTGTCCTTGGTGCCCATCAGCACAGCCTTGCTGGTGTCCAGGCCTCCCTGGGCAGCGCCTTTGGCCACGTTCATGGCCCCTGTGAATCCTGTGGTCACCGTGTCCTTTGTGCCCATGACCACAGCCTTGGTCGTGTCCAGGCTTCCCTGGATGGTGCCTTTGGCCAGGTTTACTGCACCAGTGACCCCAGCACAAACAGTGTCCTTCGTGCTTGTCAGCACCCTCTGGCTGGTGTCCAGGCCTGTCTGCACTGTCCCCTTGGCCACATTCACGGCCCCTGTGAGTCCTGTGGTCACCGTGTCTTTGGTGCCCATCAGCACAGCCTTGCTGGTATCCAGGCCTCCCTGGGCAGCGCCTTTGGCCATGTTAATGGCTCCTGTGGCCCCAGCACAGACGGTGTCCTTGGTGCCCATGAGGACACTCTTGCTGGTGTCCAGGCCTCCCTGGGCAGCGCCTTTGGCCATGTTAATGGCTCCTGTGGCCCCAGCACAGACGGTGTCCTTGGTGCCCATCAGCACAGCCTTGGTGGTATCCAGGCCTCCCTGGACAGCGCCTTTGGCCACATTAATGGCTCCTGTGGCCCCAGCACAGACCGTGTCCTTGGTGCCCATCAGCACAGCCTTGCTGGTGTCCAGGCCTGTCTGCACTGTCCCTTTAGCCACATTCACTGCCCCTGTGAGTCCTGTGGTCACTGTGTCTTTGGTGCCCATCAGCACAGCCTTGGTGGTATCCAGGCCACCCTGGGCAGCGCCTTTGGCCACATTAATGGCTCCTGTGGTCCCAGCACAGACCGTGTCCTTGGTGCCCATCAGCACAGCCTTGGTGGTATTCAGGCCTCCCTGGGCAGCGCCTTTGGCCACATTGATGGCTCCTGTGGTCCCAGCACAGACCGTGTCCTTGGTGCCCATGAGGACACTCTTGCTGGTGTCCAGGCCTCCCTGGACAGTGCCTTTAGCCACGTTCACGGCCCCTGTGAGTCCTGTGGTCACCGTGTCCTTTGTACCCATGACCACAGCCTTGGTGGTGTCCAGGCCTGTCTGCACTGTCCCTTTAGCCACATTCACGGCCCCTGTGAGTCCTGTGGTCACCGTGTCTTTGGTGCCCATCAGCACAGCCTTGCTGGTGTCCAGGCCTCCCTGGACAGCGCCTTTGGCCACATTGATGGCTCCTGTGGCCCCAGCACAGACGGTGTCCTTGGTGCCCATGAGGACACTCTTGCTGGTGTCCAGGCCTCCCTGGGCAGCGCCTTTAGCCACATTAATGGCTCCTGTGGCCCCAGCAAAGACCGTGTCCTTGGTGCCCATCAGCACAGCCTTGCTGGTGTCCAGGCCTGTCTGCACTGTTCCCTTGGCCATGTTCACGGCCCCTGTGAGTCCTGTGGCCACTGTGTCCTTGGTGCCCATCAGCACACTCTTGCTGGTGTCCAGACCTCCCTGGACAGTGCCTTTAGCCACGTTCAAGGCACCTGTGAGTCCTGTGGTCACTGTATCTTTGGTGCCCATCAGCACAGCCTTGGTGGTATCCAGGCCTCCCTGGACAGTGCCTTTGGCCACATTGATGGCTCCTGTGGCTCCAGCACAGACCGTGTCCTTGGTGCCCATGAGGACACTCTTGCTGGTGTCCAGGCCTCCCTGGACAGCGCCTTTAGCCACGTTCACGGCCCCTGTGAGTCCTGTGGTCACCGTGTCCTTTGTACCCATGACCACAGCCTTGGTGGTGTCCAGGCCTGTCTGCACTGTCCCTTTAGCCACATTCACGGCCCCTGTGAGTCCTGTGGTCACCGTGTCTTTGGTGCCCATCAGCACAGCCTTGCTGGTGTCCAGGCCTCCCTGGACAGTGCCTTTGGCCACATTAATGGCTCCTGTGGCCCCAGCACAGACGGTGTCCTTGGTGCCCATGAGGACACTCTTGCTGGTGTCCAGGCCTCCCTGGACAGCGCCTTTAGCCACGTTCACGGCCCCTGTGAGTCCTGTGGTCACCGTGTCCTTTGTACCCATGACCACAGCCTTGGTGGTGTCCAGGCCTGTCTGCACTGTCCCTTTAGCCACATTCACGGCCCCTGTGAGTCCTGTGGTCACCGTGTCTTTGGTGCCCATCAGCACAGCCTTGCTGGTGTCCAGGCCTCCCTGGACAGCGCCTTTGGCCACATTGATGGCTCCTGTGGCCCCAGCACAGACGGTGTCCTTGGTGCCCATGAGGACACTCTTGCTGGTGTCCAGGCCTCCCTGGACAGCGCCTTTAGCCACATTCACGGCCCCTGTGAGTCCTGTGGTCACCGTGTCTTTGGTGCCCATCAGCACAGCCTTGGTAGTATCCAGGCCACCCTGGGCAGCGCCTTTGGCCACATTAATGGCTCCTGTGGCCCCAGCACAGACGGTGTCCTTGGTGCCCATCAGCACAGCCTTGCTGGTATCCAGACCTGTCTGCACTGTCCCCTTGGCCATGTTCATGGCCCCTGTGAGTCCTGTGGTCACCGTGTCCTTGGTGCCCGTGACCACAGCCTTGCTGGTGTCCAGGCCTGTCTGCACTGTCCCTTTAGCCACATTCACAGCCCCTGTGAGTCCTGTGGCCACTGTGTCCTTGGTGCCCGTGACCACAGCCTTGGTCGTGTCCAGGCCTGTCTGTACTGTGTCTTTGGCCATGTTTGCAGCTCCCATAAGTCCTGTGGCCACTGTGTCCTTGGTGTTGGAAAGGACAGTTTTTGAGGTGTCCAAACCTCCCTTGACAAGACCTTTGGCCATACCCACTGCTCCCTTGACACCTCCAGACACTGCCTCCTTAGTTCCCACAAAGGCTGACTGAGTGGCGCCCAGGCCACCCTGGACCATTCCTTTTGCAGTATCCATGATGCCAGCCATCCCAGAAGAGAAGGCATCTTTGCTGCTGGTCACACTGAAGCTTCCCACGTCTTTGTTCCCAGCCGTTGTCTAATAAGGAAGGGCACAGGTCAGCATCTCACAAAAGTCCCTCTAGGGTGGACCCTGTGCCCACACTCTGCATTCAGTGTCCTGCATCCCTGGGACCCAACCAAACAGCCTAGCCTCATCCAGGTGCAGGGTAATGTCTGGGGACCCAGGACACGGCCTCCAAGACTCCATCGCATAAAGATGAACGATCATCTTAGCACTTATGAAACTGAGGCAGGAGGATTGTCAAGGGCTCAAGGGCTGCCTGGGCTATAGTGTGAGACCCTGTCTCAAAAAACAAAAACAAAAACCCTACTTGACAGAGACTCTCTCCCAGACCATTGTCCACTGGTCTATGAAAAACCTCAAGCATTGCCAAGGGCCCACGGGGTCAGAGGACACACTCTTGTCACTTGGTCCTTTGATACAGGATCTCATATAACCCAAAGTTCACTATGTAGCTAGGGAGGTCTACATAGTGGCCAGGGAATGTGGCCCAAGGGACAGTGCTGGATGGTGGAGATGGGTTGCCCCTGAGCAGCTCCAGGCAGATAATTCTTCCCCAGGGAATTCTGGGCATTCCTTCAGACACTGACGCTGTTCAGAAGGAAAGCCGCAGGCATTGAGTGGATGGAGGCTGGGCTCAGGGTGCGCCCCACAGCGTCCACCGAGTGAGCCTGAGCGCTCACTGTGCTTTCCACAGTGCCCTGGGCCTGAGCCCCCAGCTCTTCCCTGCACATACCTTCCTCAGAAACCTACAGCCTATCTAGAAAATAGAGCCGTGCCTCCTGGGGCTGGCGCTGCAGCTCGGCATGGGGCTGCACGTATGGAGTCCCGGCTTTCATCCCCAGCAGCCCGTAAACCAGGTGCAGAGGCACACAAACCTGAAAGTCTTTCTCAAGGGCAGCCCTCAGCTACAACATAAAGTACAGGCCAGCCTGGGCTACACGAGACCCTGATTCAGGTTGTTTTTTGTTTTCAACAAAAAACACTTTCTTCAAGGTCAGGAGGGTGAATAAAGATATTCCGTGGGTGCTTAATTGTTGCCAACATAGAGGGAATAGCAGGTTGCCAGGGATGTGATTTGACTTGAGTCTCCAGGGTGTGGCCCCAGCATTGCTGGCTGAGAATTTTGGTCCTAGTGGTGCTTAGGGCAGACAGGGATCACAGAAATGAGGGTGGGGTCTTCTGCCTTGGTTTCTCTGCACCTGTCATGTTGTGTTGTGGGGCACAGTCCCTGTGTCCTCAGGAGCAGGAAAGGACTCATGGTTAAGTTCTGAGCACAGAGCCTTATGTAGGATTGCTGAGAACTTGTGCTCACTTCCCGGATGTGAAAACTGAGGTCCAGGGTGGAGAATGTACTGGGAACCTCCACCCCATGGAAGGAACTTGCACCTCTCAGACAATGCCCAGGTTTCCTGTCCAGGGTCTTCTAATCCAGCTCACCTGTTCAGAAGGCTGGAGCAGGCCTGCGGGACCCACTGCCGTCCCCTGCGGGTTGGTGGAGGCTAGAGAGACAGAGCCAGGTGGGGAGTGAGAGACAGGGCTCCAGTTCAAGCCTGTTGCTGTTGTGCAATTACTAGGCCTGGCCCTAAAGGACAGGAATGTCCCCACTGCAGGCCAGGGACAGCAGGAGGTGGCATCCACAGCAGGAGCTGGGCCCAGCCTCCCTTCCCCACCCAGCCTCGGCAGGAATGGTCCTGTGACACAGGGCCCTGCAGCTAGACCCTGGGAGGACTTTCTGTGCCGGGCTCTAGGTGCTGGACACCCACCCTGCACCCTGTGGGCCATGGAGCCTGCAGTTGGAGAGTGGTGCCTTCCTGCCGCAGCTGCCAGCTGCCTGTCAGGCGTGTGTGACCTTCAAGGCAGGAGGTAGCCTGCTGCAGGCACCCCGGCTGAGTCCCAGAACGCTGTGTGACCCTGGGGCAGCTGCCGGCCCTCTCTGAGTATCTTTGACAAGCTCAGACAGCCTGGTATCCAGTGCCAAGAGCAGAGGGGCCATGGCAGGCTTTACACTCCCTCTTCCCCTGGCTCTATTGCCCAGTATCTGTGCCTTGGTTTCCCCGTCTAAAGAGATAATACAGACACAAGGTCACCAGGATTGCCACAGGTCCTTCCTGGGCAGTCGCTCTGCCTGGCCCCTCAGTCCCCCATCATTTCCCTTGTGCCACTCACCTGGAGATAGGGGGACTGGAATCCCCGTGGGGTCTGTTGCTAGTTGTGCGTCCTTCGTGGAGCTGTGTGTGGGGGACACCAGGTTCCTGGCAGAGCTGAAGCCAGGCAGGGACCCGAAGAAACTGCTCAGGGTCTGCATGGGGTAGATGGGGGCAGCTTGAGTGGACACTGGGGTTACCTTCCCAGGGTCCCTGGCAGGGTGGCCCTCTGTTCTCTTACCTTGCCTTTGGATTTGGGGGGACCCCTGGTCCCATCTCCTGGAGCTGACATGATGGCAGCCTGTGGGGCTGGAACGGGGCAGAAAGTGGCACATGGTAGGACAACCTCTTGTTCCATCCCCACCCCAAGCCCTACGGAGACCCCCCTTCACCCACCTGGAGGCGCCTGGTGCTGAGTGACGCAGCTGGGCTCCCCTGGACCAGGCAGGGTCCCTCGGAGCAGAGCAGCTGCTGGCAGTGCCTCGGCTCCCAGTTCCCAGGCCTTATAGGGTCTGGGGAGGGTGCGGGCTTGGCCGGCCCAGGCAGGCGGCCAGAGAACTGGGAGGGGAGGTGTCACATGCCTGCCGGCCTGGGCCAGTGTGGACCCGGCCCAGCACCTTTCCCCCGCTCTTCACCCAGGCCAGGCCGCCTCTGCTCGGTATCCGCCGCAGGCCCAGTGACTCACCGGCCAGCTGGGCCCCCAGGAGACCGCCTGCTCTCTGCCTCTACTTTCCTGAGATGGGACGCCTGACCAGGCACCACTTTGGGTCTCAGTTTCCCCTTCTAGACTCATCAGCTAGCTTCCTTGCCTCCCTCCTTCCACTCTTCCCCTGCCTGCTCAGCTCCATCTACTCCAGTCACAGGGGCCTCCCCCGACACCTCGGACCCTTTCTTGCCCACAGCCTTTGCACAGCCATGTCCTCTGCCCCAGGTCTTTGCACAGGCCATGCTCCTGCTCCTGCCTGTTACACCTTCCTCTGGACTCCCACACGGCCTCACCTTCGTCATGCTGTTTACATCCTGCACTAGGACAGTGCCTGGCACACACCAGACACTTAGGAAACGCTTGCTAGATGGGGACAACTGAAGGTTCATGTGAGTTTGAAATGAGGTCATAAGTGAGCAGCAGTCATCAACACTACCTTACCACTCCTGGGGCAGAAACATGGTCCCCAAGAGAAGAGTGTGTGTCCTGTGGAGGGCAGTGACACATCCCTCTACTGAAGGGACTTGGCCTGAAATGGGAGAACGCAACCTTGGTGGACCTTGCCTAGCTAGTGTGTGTGTTGGAGGAGCATCCTGGGCCTGGGGCCCCTGATGCCAAATGGGCTGTCAGTGGAGTGGCCGAGCAGAATGAGCACACTCCCACCCTGGCTTAGTACCCCTGGGACAGGGGTCCCAGCTTCAACGATGGAGCACTTAGCTCTGGTGCCAAACTGGGGGAAGAGCTTCGAGGCTTCGTTTCCTCAGGGTCTTGGTTGTATTGTGACAGTTTGGAACAGAAGAGGATGGCCCCCAGCTATTGCTCCCACTGGAGGGTGGCAGGGGCCAGGGAAGAGAGCATAGAATGGGAGCAGTGCAGCTGGCTCCCTCTTCTGCTGCCAGCTCCTACCTGCCCCCAACAATCCACAAGGCTTCCTGGAGGAGGAGGCATTGGGCCTGAAGGAGGTTTGTGCCTGTTCTGAGCACTGGGGAGCTATGGGGTCTCCGAAAGTGCCAGACCATCCAGTCCGGGCTCCAGAAAAGCCAGGGGCTACCCTGACCTCACCACACTGGACAGTGGTTTCCCAACATGCTGCCCAGTTCCAGGAGCCAGCAGGGTGGCCAAGAATGCGGGAAGAGGCCGGGAGGGCCCAGTGGGACCCAGCCGGCCTTTGCCCTGCCTTCATCTGCCACGACCCTTCACCAGTGCAGCCTGGGAAGCTGCAGTCTGACTGTCACCTGCAGGTCCAGTGGGGGGAAAAGAGAAGCCACCCTGTGGCACCCCCTTCCTCTCCTGCTCCTGAGAGGTTCCCAAAACTCATTCATACTGGCGTAAAAATGGCTTCACTTATGTGGACTGAGGAGGACGAGGTTTGACCCAAGCTACTCCATGCAGCTGGGGAAGAAAAGTACTGTCCCTGAACACTGGCTCAAAACTGTCCCCTCTTTCCTAAAGTCACACTCTGAAAACCCCAAGCACCCAAATTCTAAGACCCACCTCAGACCACAGCAAACATGTTTATTCTGGACCACAAACAGCAAAGCAGTTGGGTCACTCTGGCCCAGCAGGGTTATCTGGACATCTTGGAGTTTGACCAGCCAAAAATGTTGATTTGAGGAGTTCCAAGCACCCGGTAGGTACTGAGGCCACCTGTCTTCCTTGGAGCCAACTTGCTTTTGTTTTTTCTTTGAAACAATCTTGATAAGGCAGCTCAAGCTGGCCTGAAACTCAGTCCTCCTGCCTCAGCCTCTCTTGTGTCAGCTTTGGATCGTAGGAGAGGGAGAGTCTCCTGTGAGGGGTTGAAAGTCGCCTGCTGGGATCTGGGAGCTGCTGAGTGTGTAACCGCCAGGGGACAGGAGGGGCCTCGATGGTCAGAAGTCCAGCTCTGGCATCAGTGTGTGCTTGACCTGGCCACTCGGAGGCTCGGCCTCTCTTCCCCCTGGGTCTGCGTGTTCAGCCTCCCAGGCCCTCTTCTGGGCTGGCCAGTCCATGTGTGCCCAGCGGGGGTCAGGGTCACCCACCACCTCATCCACACAAGTGGCCAGGTCGACCAGGGGCTCCGGCCGCTCAACCAGGATGGGTGCAAAGGGCCCCACCAGCCAGGGCAGTGGCACAGCCCGCAGGACCAAGTCCAACAACTCATCCACACAGTCATGCGCCCGGGCCACACTGCCCCGGCCCTCGGCCAGAGCAGTGGGCGCCACGTCCCCAAGGCAGCGCGCATCAGCAAAGGCAGCCTGCAGGGCATCCACGCTGCGCTGCACCTCAGCCACCTTGGCCCGGGCACCGGGTGGCAGACCCCGTACACAGCCTGCCAGGGCGTCCACCGCACTCTGTAGCTCCAGGGTCAGGCTGCGAGACAGGGCCAGCGTCTCCAGCTCCACCTGCAAGGGCAGGCCTCAGTTTCCCCATGCATCTAACAGGAATTTGGCCTGCCTTAGTTTTCCCATACATCTAAGGAAGTTTTGGCCTGCCTCAAGTTTCCCCAAGAATTCTAATGTGAAGGCCTTGGCTTGCCTCATTTTCTCCTAAACACAGTAATTTGACCTAAATTTCCCACATGGACATCTAACAGGATTGACCTGCCTCGGTTTCCTCTATGGACAGATAGCTCTGCTATACTTTACCTCATGGATACAAGAGAACATATGCTCTGCCTCAGTTTCCCTCATGGACACCTGACCTGGTGACTGAGAGCACCTGAGCCTGGCTTGTGGCACACAAGGCTCCTGTCCCAGGCCCAGAGTGGTCCTGCCTTCCCCATGGTTCCTTACCTGGCTGTGGCTGCGCCCATTCTCTGGCCATGGGCTCAGGCCCCCCCACAGCTGCTGCTCCTTTGGGGGATGGACAGCAGGGGCGGGGCTCGCCCCGCTCTGCATACAGTGAATCTGTGGGATGGGGACACCAGGAGTCAGGCTGGAGGTGTTGAGGTGAGTGGGCCTGCAGCAGCCCTTGGTGAACACTGTCTGAATGCAGCCAGCCTTGCATTCTGCTGACCAGCCTGCCCCTTCTCCCCTCTGCTCCTCTTGACCCTCGCTGTCACAGCCCTGTCCCCATGGGTCCCTCTGCTCTGCCCCAGTCTTCTGCCTGAAGAAGGCGAATGGACAGTGTGGTACATCCAAGCAGGAGAATAGTATTCATCAGGAAGAGTGGTCCACAAGGTTCAGTGGGTGAGGAGATACCCAGCACAGATCTGCTCCCATGACTCCCCAGCCTCACACATACAGAGACAGGAGGTGGGAGGGGAGGAATGGGTGCTGGTCAAGGATGGAATTAATATTGATTATAGACAGAGCCTCCATGTATGGAGACGATGGTGGTGGGACAGCTTTGCGGCTTCCCGAGCGCCAGGCTGCCAGGCCTGCACCACCAGGCCCCAGTAACCCATAGAGCAGGTGTTTGAAAACAAAGAGATGGGCACTGCAAGATCCGGTTGCCCCATACAGCTGGCGAAGCATGCAGCACAGTGAACTTTCTCAATAAGCGTTTAGTAACCAAACTATGTGCTAAGAGAACCCTCTCAGTTACTGTGGGCGGGCCATGGACAGGCCAGCCAGCCACACAGTAGGTGCTCACAAGCCAGGTGTGAGGAGGGCCGTAGGTCTCAGTGCTGTGAGCTCTTACACAGCTTGTGTACAGTCCCGTCCCATCCCAGGACTGAGAACGGGGATCGTCTGGAAGCTTCTGACACACAGGAAACTAAAGGTCACCTGGGTGGAGCATGTGACAAGGCCTAGGCCACGCTGCAAAGGCCCTGCCGCACCAGCAAACAAACTGAGTGGGCATGATATACATTTGCTACGGAATACTACTCAGCCAAGAGAGGAAACTCCAACACCTGCTCCCCATGAGTGCAAAACCGCGTGCTTCTGAGTCCTACTCCCAAAAGGTCCCAGACAAAGGCCCTGAGGCAGGGTAGAACCTAGTGTGAGCAAGCAGGGGCGGGGTGGGGGGGGGGCAGGAGAGGGAGGACCCAGACTGTGTCCACCTCTGGTGTGCACTGTGAGGAGGACCTTTCTGGGCCAGCTGAGGGCAGAACCACTTGTGTGCAGCTGCGGATATGAGGGCATGGGGAGGGGAGAGAAGAACGTGGACTGGGCAAGGAATTTGGAGGCAGATTTGTTAGCAGGTGCGTAGAAAAGATGAAGGGCCCTCTCCCGCACCACGGCCTCAGCTGGGATGGGGACAGAAAGTGAAAAGGCAGCCAGTTTGGGGTGATGGCTGAAATTTGAACTGGAACCTAGGGTGACACTTCCAGATGGGGGAGAGCCCAGCTCTGGTCCACACCACAGCTAGAGTCCCAGGGACAGCCCCACCCACATACCCAGCTAGAGCCCCGCCCACACACCCAGGAGAAGCTCGGCCCACACACCCAGCGAGAGCCCCGCCCACACCCCAGGAGAAGCTCCGCCCACACCCCCACAGCCTTGACCCAACACATGAATAGGTTGCTCACCAGCTCCAGGGTTTTCTGTATCTGGGCCAGCGTGTCCTGGGTGCGGTTTTTGCTCTGCCTCAATTTCCCCAAAGAGTGTTCATAGGCTAGATGGCGGAGGCGTGCGGACAGGGATCCCAGACGCACAAAGTAGCCCTGTTGCCGCCTCTGCTCCTCCAGGGAGCCCACTTCCGGACCCTCGGCCTCTGCTGCCAGGGCCGCTAAGGACAGGGACACCAGGGGGTTGGCATGGACATAGCTGCCCCCCCCTCCATCCCAGAGCAGCGCCAAGGTCCACTTGTACCTTCCTCAAACCCCATGACCTGCTCTTTATTTTTGTTACTTTGCCAATGATATCCTCTGACCCTCCCATCCCCCATACCTGTGACACATGAGTGTGCGCTCGTGTGTGGGCAGACACACTTTTGAAAACTATTCTGAAAGGTCTTAGCATGCCAGGGGCAGACCCAGGAGTCAACCCCAGGCCTGATTCTGTCGAACAGCCTCTTAAAAATTAGATCAGCAGGGGCTGGAGAGATGGCTCAGAGGTTAAGAGCACTAGCTGCTCTTCAAACGGCCTGAGTTCAAGTCCCAGCACCCACGTGGTGGCTCCCAACCACCTACAATGAGACCTGATGTCCTCTTCTGGCATGCAGGCAGAATACTATATAAATAATAAATAAATCTTAAAAAAAAAAAAAAAAGATCAGAGCCAGGCCTGGGTGGTCATCAGCCAGCAGTTTCCAGGGGCACCAGTTTGAGACTGGTTTGTCACATGTGAAAGTCACCTTTTTTTGGGGGGTCCGAGTGCCTGGTTTTCTGGGGCGCAGAGAGGTGTGCCGTGCAGCCTTGGGCAAGCCCCGGCCAGGCCGTTCTGATTAGTACCTAGCTCATCCTCAGTCATGGGCAGGAAGTGATCCACCAGCTCCTCCGACTTCACCAGCACCATGTCCATGGCTTGGCTCACGGAGCGTCTCAGCTCCCCGCTCCAACGCCGGCCCCTCCGGGCCAGGTCCACCACACCTGTAACACTATTGGCCACTGCGTCCTTGGCTGATGTCACCACCTGCAGGAGGGGTGTCACTCTGGGCACTGTGGGCTTGTTGCCCCGTTCACCCCCGGCATAGCCCTTGGAACAGAGATTCCCCAAGACGTTTGGACCTCTTCTTAGTTCTGTGCCTCAGTTTCCCTTCATTAAATATGTGGCCCTGATGCTCTCCCCCTCCAGCCAGCACAGCATACAAGTCTGCTTCCCTCCAAGTCCTCCCTCTCTCTTCACCCTGGGGAGGCAAGGATGGGGGCTGAGGTCACTTCAGCTCCAGTACCAGGTCTGACGGCTGCTGCAGGAAGGGTAGCTTTTCTTCCAGTTTGTCCAGTCCCCTGCAGGCAAGGTCATTCACTGTGGCCACTGAAGAGAGAGGGAGAGTGATGGGACATGTGAAGAGCTATGGGAGGAGGGACATGAGGCCATAGGGGACCTGGGACGTTCCAGCAATTGAACTCAGTCTCCCCTGTGCCCTGCTGGGCCCCTCAGCCCAGCCCGACTCAGGGTCTTGGGAACAACAGAAAAGCTGAGGGCCCGCAGGGATCATGTTCTTCAGTATGCAGCCCGCCACGGGTCTCTGGTCCCCTGTGTGTCTCTGGTCAGTGTGTCCTCTGACCCCGTGGGCCCTTGGCAATGCTTGAGGTTTTTCATAGACCAGTGGACAATGGTCTGGGAGAGAGTCTCTGTCAAGTAGAGTTTTTGTTTTTGTTTTTTGAGACAGGGTCTCACACTATAGCCCAGGCAGCCCTTGAGCCCTTGACAATCCTCCTGCCTCAGTTTCCTAAGTGCTGGGATGATCATTCATCTTTATGCGATGGAGTCTTGGAGGCCGTGTCCTGGGTCTCCAGACATTACCCTGCACAAGGAAGATACTGGAAGGTAGGAAAGGCAAGGGACCACGAGGGGACCCAGGAAGGGATTTGGCCCACTACGTGTGGGTTCCCGGCACTGAATAAACCAGATGTGGTAATGCACGACCATCATCCCAGCACTCAGGACGCTGAGGCAGGAGGATTGCTGAGCACACCAGGCCAACCTGGGCTACAGAGAAAAACTGACTCAGAAAAATAAAAAAACCAAACCAAACACAAACACAACAAGACAAAAAGGAGGGGGAAGAGACTGTGAACCGGCCGGGGAGGGACACCCGGTTCCTGGACACCAGGGTGGGGCCTGTGGCGGGGCCTCAGACTCACACTGCGGCTGCAGGTGCTCCAGGAGTGGCTGTGCGCGGTCCAGGGCGCAGGTGGTCACGCTGCAGACACAGTGCTCAGCGAGGCGACAGGCCGAGCCCAGCAGCGGGTGCCTGTCCTTGGCAGCGTTGTAAGCACCAGACACAGCCGTGCACGTGGCCTTGACCAGGGGCAAGGCCACCACGCGCTTCACCGCGTTCTATAGGGAAACAGTGGCATCAGGGCCGGGCCATACCCTACATCCCTCCTACGGGACCGGCTGCGGGACGGAAAGCAAGTTGCCCGGCCAAAGGCTACACCAGTCAGCGAGCGCACAGAGCCACAGGACACCGTCTGGTCCTCCAGATGAGGACCCCGGTTAGGGAGTCCAGGAGACACTCGACTTCTCGGGGCCTCGGTTTCCCCACACTTTGTAGCCTGAGCTCGGTGCCATCCTTGTAGTGACTGATAATGGGTGACACATCAGTCGTATGGAGCTTGGCCAAGCGGGAACCAGCCACGAAGCTTCCTCAGAGGCGCCCTCCGCCCGCTCACCCGTGCTGCTGTCCCTCTCCCAGCCCTCACCTGCTGGCCCAGTTCCCCCAGGGTGGATCCAGGGTCCTGAGCTGATTCATCATCCGACACCCTGGGAGGGGATAGGACACAAAGAGGGAGGGAGCCCTAGGTCAGCCCCGCGGGGTATCCTGGGGTGCGTTGGCAAGGTACACACAAGGCCCCGCACACTGAAGGCGGCTAATGAAACCCCTATGGCTTTGTCGGGGGACAGGGGTGAGCCCTGGGGGCACGAAGATGAGTTCAGAGTTCATTATTACCTGCTGCGTGGCACCACACCGGTGTCTTCACCTCTCTGGTCCATTTCCAGCAGGGTCAGACCCGCACAGCAGCCCCCCTTGGGGAGGTGGAGCTAGCAGCTGCAGACGCTGGTCCCTCGGACAGGCAGAGAAGTTGGGGCACAAGTTGCACGTGGAGCTCCGAGGTCACCCTCAGCTGTCCAGAGTGACAGGGCCACTGACCTCAGGGCTCACACCCGCCCTGCGCGTCCCCACCATGGCCGTCCCACTGTCCTCTGCGCCTGGGCCCCGCCCAACTGGGTCCTGGGCCCGGGGCCCACTGGGCCAAGGGTCCCGCCACCTGCTGCGCCTGTGGCTCTGCGCATGCGCAGCCGTCCCCTTCACCCGGTCGGGAAGGTCTTCCTGCGCCCTCACCTGGGTCCGGAGCTCAGACCTCGCGGGTGTCCCAGGATCCCCCACCCGAGCCAGCCCGCGGCTCTTATAGCAGGTCTGGGGTGGGGCCTCCGCGCAGGCCAATGAGGCTCCGGGGGTGTATCCGCTCCCCATCACGCGCCCTGGTTGCCATGGCGACCCTGGGACTCTGCCGTCCAGGTCCGGTCACGGCAACTGACCTCGGACTAGACCGAGGACTTTTTGATTCTTAATTTTCTTTCCGATTGTTTTGTTTTGAATCAGAGGCTCACTCTGTAGCTCAGGCTTGACCGGAACTCACTCTGTAGCCTAGGATAGGCTCAAACTAACTACGTAGCCAAAGATGGCCTTGAATTCACCACCCAATGGCTAAGCTAACAGATGTGCCCCACCATGCCTGGTTAGGCAGTGCTGGACATGGACTCAGAGCCGTGGGTGCTGGGCTAGCTCTGCCCCTGAGGCCCACCAGGCCCAGCTTCCTTTGTTATTTTTATTACACTTATGTGTCCCAGTGTTCTTCTGTCTGATTGTGCACCACAGGAGCCTGGTACCTGTAGGGGCTGGAGAAATTGACAGACCCCCCTGGGACTGGAATGACACGTGGCAGTGAACCATCATGTGGATGCTGGGATTCGAACCCTGGCCTGAGCTTTTCACCACTGAACCACTGTCTCTCCAGCCGGACTCTTTTCTTTTCTTTCTTTCTTTCTTTCTTTCTTTCTTTCTTTCTTTCTTTCTTTCTTTTTTTCTTGAGACAGGGTTTCTCTGTGTAGCTCCAGCTGTCCCAGACTCGCTTTGTAGACCAGGCTGGCCTCAAACTCACAGAGATCCACCTACCTCTGCCTCCCGAGTGCTGGGATTACAGGCATGGGCCACCTCTACCAGCTGGCCAGATTTATTTTTAATCTGCGGTTTAATCCTGAGAGCTGTTGATCCTGTCACTTCAGACCCTATTTTACAGATCAGCAAACTGAGGCCCAAGGCTTTACACCCACTCTCTTCAGCTCCCTCTGTAGGACGGGTGAGAAGCCCGGTCTTGCTGAAGCAGATGTTGTCACTCTAAGCCACAAGGTGGAGGCAGGAGAATCATGAGCTCAAATCATCTTAGGCTACAGAGCAAGTTTGAGGCCAGCCTGGGCTTTATGAAAGAAAGGAAAGGAAAAAGGAAAGGAAGGGAAAGGAAAGGAAAGGAAAGGAAAGGAAAGGAAAGGAAAGGAAAAAGGGAAGGGAAAAGGGAAGGGAAAAGGGAAGGAAAGGAAAAGGGAAAGGAAAGGGAAAGGAAAGGAAAGGAAAAGAAAGGAAAGGAAAGGAAAGGAAAGGAAAGGAAAGGAAAGGAAAGGAAAGGAAAGGAAAGGAAAGGAAAGGAAAGGAATAAATGAAAAGAAAAAATAGAAGAGAAAAGAAAAGAAAGGACAAGAAAAGCGTCCACCCCGCCTCTCAGGGGCAGAGTCCCTCTGCCTAGAGGATGAAAAGCTAAAGCTGTAGTTCATGTAGCTCGATCCCAGCACTGGGGAGGCAAAGGCAGGAGGATCTCTGAGTTTGAGGTCAGCCTGGTCTGCAGAGAGTTCCAGGACAGCCAGGGCCGCACAGTGAGACGCCTGGAGCGCAGGCTCCGTGGGTAAGGTGCCTGCCAGGCAAGCCTGAAGATCCGAGTTTGTGTTCCCAGCACCCAGGGAAAAGATGTGCACAGTGGCTCGTGTGTGACCCCGGCTCTGGGAGGCAGAGGAGGATTCTGGAGCTGTCTCGTCGGCCGCTCAGTGAGCTGCAGGTCCTCCTACGCAGAGAGGATGGGCGCAATGGCTCCGCGGGTGAAGGAGCTTGCTGCTGAGCCTGAGGACTTGAGTTCAAATCCCCAGCAGCCACATGGTGTACAGAGGGAACCCACTCTGCGAGCTGTCCTCTGACCTCCCCAGGCTCGCTGTGGCTCATGCACACAAAACAAACGTAAAAAGGAGAACTGCGCAAACGCTGAGCCGCTCAGTCAGCCTAAGGAGCTGTTTTACTAACCGCTGTGGGGACCCCTGAAACAGGCCGGTCAAAGCTAGCCGAACACAGGATGCGCTGGGGTCGGGCAGAGGAGGAGTGAGAGGTGGAAGGGTGGGGGCGGGGAGGAGCCCGAGAGGAAGCCAGGGACCAGCAGTCCAGGCAGAGGAGACCGGGAAAGGCAGAGGCTGGAGACCTGAGCGGCTTGGCTCAGGGGCGAGCGGCGTGTCCCCGGTCCTCGCTCCATTCGCCATCCTCACAGGGACCGCAGCTCCGCCAGGTCCAGCAGCCGGCGTCCCCTCACGGCCTCCGGCTCTGCGCAGCGCGTGTCGTTCTGCGAGAACATCTTGTGTCTGTTGGCGTCCAGCCAGCGGCACAGGTCGGCCAGGGCTCTGTCGCAGACCCAGGGGTTGTGGGAGACGTCGAAGCCCTCCTGCATGTCGCGGGCCGGCCTCCCCAGGGACGCCCACAGGCCCGGGGGCGTGCTGGTCAGAGAGTTATTGGACAGATCCAACATGTCCAGCTGCCTTAGGCCCCGGAAGGCGCCGGCCTCCACCGTGGTCAGCTGGTTGTCGTTCAGGAACAGGACGCGCAGAAACGGTTGGGGCGCAAGCAGGCCATCCCCCAGCCTCTGCAGCCGGTTCCCTTCCAGGTGCAGGCGCTGCAGCCGCCTCGGACCCCGCAGAAGCCCCGCGGGCAGCGTCTCCAGCAGGTTGTCCCCAAGGTCGAGGGTGTGCAGGGCTTGGAGGCCGGCGAGGAGCCGGGCGGGCAGTGAGCGCAGCCGGTTCCCCGCCAGGTCCAGGTGGCCCAGGGCCCTCAGGCCCCACAGCCAGCGCTCGCTGGCCGCCCGCAGCTGGTTCTCCCTCAGGACCAGGGTGCGCAGGGCGCCCGAGGCGCGGAACAGCCCGGGGGCCAGGCCGCGAAGCGCGTTCCGGGTCAGGTCCAGAACGCGCAGCCCGGGCACGGGCGCCAGCAGCCCGGGGGGCAGCGCCTGCAGGCGGTTGCTGGAGAGGTGCAGCTCCCGGAGGCGGGGACACCCTTGCAGGGCGGTGGCGGGCAGCTGTGTCAGGTTGGAGAATTCCACCGACAGATGGACGGTGTCGGCCGGGAGGGGCCGCGGGAACTCAGTGGGACCGTGGCAGGAGACGGTGCTGCCCCGAGCGGACTGCACTATCAGGCATTCCTTGAGGCCTGACACGCTGCTTTCCGCCGAAATCCCCAAGAGCGCCAGGAGGAGCAGCGTTCTGGAAAGGCAGGGGTTGAGGCCCTGGGGGCTGAGCTCAGTGGACCATGGTGAAAATGTTATCCCCTTCTTGCCACCCCGCTGGCCAGCTCCCAGGACTGCCCCGAATCCTTCCTCGCCAGGACCGGGACAATATGGTCCTCATGGTTGTGCTTCCTGAGTCTAGTTTTTGTCCCCTTACCCCTGGGTGGGTAGTAGGCAGAGCCAGTGAACTTCTATTCATCCTGCAAAAGCTCAGTCACACGCTACCCTGGTTTTCGCTCTCACCTGCTGCCTCCCCTCGGCTTCCAGAAGCCGCCCCTGTCAGGTTCAACAGCGAGTCTGACCTCCATGACAGTTAAGTCCCTGGGTCTGACCCACACACACTTCCTCCCTCACCGCCAGCCCTAGCCGGTCAGCAGTTACCAATTAGTCACCGTCAGGCACCTAGTTACTTCTAATCTGGCCGGTGTCTCTTCCTATCTCCCTAGCTACGTGTTTGGAAGGGAGAGTCAATGGACTCCATTCTGCAAAACGCCAGCCACAATGTGTTCTTAGGAAGGCAGAAGCTTCCGCACTGGGCTCCTTCTCTCCAGCTCTGGTTTGGGTTGTGGGGTCACTGCTGGATACTCAGGGAGAATTCGGGGTCCAGGTCTACCACAACCCTCCAAGGTCTGGGGCTTCCCCACGGCAGTGGTTGTGACCATGGCCTCCGACAGGCATCCTCTCCCATCCCAGAATGCTCAAGGGGCTTCTCGTGGTCTGTCTGTACAGCCTGCAGGCCTGCATCTGTCCCTGGCAGCCTTGCTGGGTCAGATCTATGCCCTATGGCTGTGCTTGGCCTGGTGCCACCTCTACCCAGCACCGGCCAGGTGGAGACCTACCTTCCCTGTTGCCACCAAGAGGCCATGGCTGCTCCTCTTTTCCTTCTGAGTCTGTCCTGGAGGACAGAGGAAGGTGACTTTCTTCATACGGTCCCCACCCTAACTCTGGGGCAAAGCAGGAAGAGCTGGGGGGGCAGGTCAACATTGCTACATCCCTTCCAGGCAGTGGCTGCTGCTTCTTGCCCGCCCCTTCCCGGCCCTGCTCCAGTTTCTACTTCCAGCCTGAGGGCCGTCCCACCCAGTGTCTCCTGGGCTGAGTCCCCACCTCTCCCTCCCAAGATTTAGGGATTGAGCTTGCAGTGTGATTGGGGACCTGGCTGCTCTTTTGAGCAGGGGATAGGGAACAGCAGAAAGCTTAGGGGAAAAACTCTCTGGTCCGGTATACCGGATACATTGTTGTTGTTTTTTTGTTTTTTGTTGTTCAAATAGCTTTCGTAATGAGCAAGGGACAACGAAGGTTCTGATTCTGCGGTCCTCCACAATGAAAGGAAGCAGGTGGCTTAGGTTCTCTGGGACTCGGTTTCCTCACCTGCACACCTGAACTCCATCTTCAAGAGATCCTTTTTTTAAAGATTTATTTTGTATACACTATTCTGCCTGCGTGTGCGCCTGAATGCCAGAGGAGGGCACCAGACCTCATATAGATGGTTTGAGCCACCCTGTGGTTGCTGGGGACTGAACTCAGGACCTCTTGAAGAGTACCCTGTGCTCTCAACCCCTGAACCATCTCTCTAGCCCTCAAGAGATCCCCTGATGATTCCGTTTAGCAGTGCAGTGTGTGCACATGTCTGTTCTGAAGACAGTGTGGCAGCTCACACGCCATCACAGCACTCAGGGGCTGCAGTATGGAGGCAGGAGGGTCACTTCTACTCTGACACAAGCCTGGGCTACACAGTGAGACTGTCAGACAACACTAAAAACTACAATAGCTAAATGCATGTTGAGGCTGTGAATTTGCCTTTGAGGACAGCTTTGGCTGAATCTCGGTTTGGTGCGCAGGCACACACTTGCACAGGGCCTCTTTCTCAGCCGCTCTCCACCTGTTCACTGCAGCAGGGCCTCTCCCTGGTTGGGCTAGGCTGGCCCGCCAGAGGCCAGAGAGCCCCAGGGATCTTCCTGGCTCTGCCTCTCCAGTGCTAAAATAAACTATAGGCACGTGACACCAGAGTTTTCTGCAAGTGCTAAGGGATTCAAACTCAGATCTTCATGCTTGCCCAGGAAGTGTTTTACACACTGAGCCCAGCAGCCAGCTCATCCCACCTTGTTGGCATCTTTGATGTTATGAAAGTTTCCCAAGTCGACACACCTAGCCATGACCTCCCCTCCCAGCCTGGGGTTCTAAGAGGCTAAACCCCCATTTGCCTAAGAGCAGACTTTGTCCCTCAAGTGTTCCTAGTCACCCCAGGCAGCAACTGAGCCAGAGTCGAAGGGGCCGGTGGATGTAAACAGAGTTTTATTGACCGGGGTAGGGCTGGGGAGGGTCCTGGACTCAGCTGGCCACGTGGCATGCACGGTCAGCTGGCGGTCAAAGACTGGACGTCACAAGGGGCACGGGTGGCATGGGCCTCTCTGACCACCCCAGGGCTGTATTTACAGGGGGGTCTGCCCACCTCTGCCCCCCAAGACTCCCACAAGCCCTTTAGAAGCAGGTTCCCCATCTCCCAGCCTGGACTCCCAGGTCCCCTCTGCAGGAGCAGGATTTGAACTCCAAACCAGCACCTCGGAGGCTCCGTCCCCTGGACTCTCCAGAAGTCCCAACATTGGCTCAGCCAACGCCAGGGTCTCTGAGGGCGCCACCACCCACATTCCGAGTCGCGTACACGCACACCATGGCGGCCCTGTCTCACACACACGCACACGCACACTTCTGTCCCGGGCCCTTGCACACAAACAGGCCATGCACACGGACACACACCCACACACGCAGGGGCCCGGGACCGGGGAAGGGGTCCCTTCTGCGGAGGATGTGTTGAGGCGGGAAGGCTCATGTCTGCAGCTCTGCCTCCCCTCACTCTACGTCCTCACCCCCCACCCCGGCCGCCACCCCAAGAATGGGGCTGTGCAATTTCTTAGAAAAAAGAAGAAGAAAAAAAAAAAACCTCAAAATAAACAAAAGTCAAAGTCTATGCGCAGAAGGTCAAAGGTCGGCCTCCTCCCGCCCACCCCGGGGCTTCGTGTCCTGCATCCTCCAGGATGGAGGGGGCTCTTGTGCTTCCCTGTGGCGAGGGGATCCCCCCGCGCGTGCGTGGGAGACAAACGCGCCCCACTCGGCGCCGGCAGGGCTCGGTGACCTGGGCTGCTGGCCCGGTCTCTGTGGTTGGCACCGTCGAGGCTCCTGCCCGGTCTAGGGCACCGGGGGCGCAGTCCGTTCGCCCGCCCCGCAGGGCAGCAGGTGCGTGGAGTCCGCGGGTGGGTGGCGGCGGGGACGGTGGCCCCCGGGCCGGGCCTCGCCACTGTTGAAGGTGTGCGTGCGCCGCAGGGCGGCCGCGGGAGGCCCGTGGGGACCCGGCCTCCGCAGGCTGCTGGTCGCGGGCGGGCTCCACGGCCTGGGCAGGCCGTCGCCCGCCGATGGGTCCAAGGGGCCCGTGGGTGCGGACACCACCCGCCGGCGGTCCGGGCTGGCGTGGGGAGTGAGTGGGAAGTCTCCCGGGTGCGAGGCCCGGCTGGGTCTGGGGGCGCAGAGGCGGCTGTCGGGGCCCGGCTCGGACGGCGCGGGCGGCTGCTCGGGGGCGCGGGCGGGCGCCAGCAGCAGCAGGGAGGTGGAGGCGGAGGCGGAGAGCAGCGCGTGGCCGTGGTCCCAGGCTCGCGGGCCCAGGGCGTGGGCGTGCGGGTGCGGCGTGGGCAGGCGCTTCTGCGGCAGCGGCGTCTGCTCCGGGGTGGGCAGGAGCCCCGAGTCCAGGTCGTGGGGGCCACCGTGCAGCAGCGCCGCCTTCGTCCAGCCGTTCTGCATGAGCGGGGCCAGCAGGGCCTCCGGGGGCGCCCCGGGGCCGCCGCCCGCTCCTCCGCGGCCCCCGGGGCCCGCGCCCCTGCGCTCGCCCAGCCGGCTCACGCTCAGCACGGCCTCGCCGCCGCCGTGGGCCAGGATGGCCTCCTTATCCTTGCGCCGCGCCAGCTCCCGCCGCTCGCGGAGACCCACGAACCAGCCCACGCTGAAGCCGGACACCACGGCGCCAACCACGAACGCCGCCACCGAGGACGTCACCAGCAGGTTCACCGACACCAGCCCCGCGCGCTCATCGGAGAGGCTGGCGCGCAGGAGTCCTGGGGACAGAGGGGCAGAAGGTGGCAAAGAGGTCCCCACGGGAAAGCCAGTCTGGTCGGTGCTGGAGAGGCAGGGAGCCACGGCCCTTCCCAGGCGGGGTCCGTCCTTGACCACGCCCCCATGTCCTCACAGCGGGGGCTCTCGGCAGGGGCTCTATGCCTGAGCCACAACCCCTTGTCCGTGTTTTGTTTTGTTTTGTTCTGGAAATCAGTATTTTTTCCTTCATCTCCATCCAGATGGATCTCATTTTCGCCCGCAATGCAACAGCCACCAGAGGGCGCCTGTGAGCACCGAGTCATTGCCCACTGCCTTCCCCGGCTTCCAACTCAGTTTGTGATGTGTCCACCCCCCTAACCCCAGGACTGAGCGACCCTGGCTCGTGTCCACACACAGGGGGGTCCCTTTCTCAGCTTACCAGTGCAGTCGCCTAAGCCAGAGGTGCTGGCCCCGGACACATCTTGCTCAAATGTGGCACTGAGGGGGGGAAAGGAGAAGCAGACTCAGCACAGAGCCCTTTACACCCAGCATTGCACGGGTGGGGGGGGCACGGAACTCCGACCATGGGTTGGCGGACCGTCCCCACGTGTCCCCCTCCCCCATACCTGGTTCCTGGTTTGAGGAAGATGCAGGAGCCTTCGGGCGTCCATCCACAGTACGGATCCTGGCTGCCAATACAGTTCCTAGGATAGAGCATGTAACTGCCACCGAGGGGACCACGCGTCTTCCGGTCACCACCGCTGTGGCCCACTGTGAGACCCGGAGGCCTGGCCTACTTCCTCTCCGATTGCCACACATGAAAATGGATGCTTGGGTCTGAAGCATAGCCCCAAGCTGGGCTGTAGCCTGAGGCCACACAGTCTGTAATCCCTGTGGCCGGCACACAGCAGCCTCACTGCTCCTCTGGGGCAGGCTCCACGCCTTCACACAGCTGTGTTCGATGCCCAGTTTGCCCCTCCAGGATGAAAGCTTTTCCCTCTGCCTCCCACCCGGGCCAGCCTTGGGGAGACACTCACTTCATGCATCCGGAGTACAGCTGGCAGCGAGCGACGGGAACTCGAACCACACAGCGGGGAAAGGCCGCCAGCAGGCCACCGGAGGCTACATCCAGCTCCAGGCTTAGCAGCCGCTGCCCCCACTCGCCACCGCTGCCGGATCTTCCACACCTGGGCACACAGGGGGGTGCGTGAGGCTGGTGAGCCCACGCTGGGTCAGCCAGCCACTCCCACTTCCCTGTTACATCCTCAGACCTGTCCGGCCGGTAGGTCTCAAACTCCTCCAGTAAGATGCTGGGCCCGTCAGTCCCTGAGACGCTGGAGTTGGGCCTCACGAGGAATTTGAGGACTGTGCCAACCTCGGAGCCAAGGAAGACTATTGTCTGATTGCCCCATGGGCCTGCACCCACATCCACGGCCACTCTAGTTAGCTGGTGCCTGGAACACAAGATGGACTTGAGATCAGCTTTGTCCTGAAGCTCCCGAAGGCCTCCCATCCCCAACCTGTGGGGCATGGGAGTAGTCACACGAGGACACACTGACAGTCACACACTGATGTACGTGACACCAGAAAGTCACACTCTTTCCTCCTCAGGCCCTTTGCATGGGCTGCCCTTACCCAGCATGCCCCTCGATAAAAAAAGGGCCTTGACTGAGACCTATCCCCCGCTTCACCATGCCAGGCTGGTACTGACCGCATCAGGGTCCTCACGATCCAGGGCGCGTGGCCCAGGGAGGGTACAGCCTCGTCCATCAGTGGGTGGGTCTTCACAAAGTTGAGGATCTCATCAGGCAGGGCGCTGGATGCGTTGTACTGCATGCCAGGGGCTGCGCAGCACCCGGGCCTGGGGAAAGACAAAGGGGAGTCAGGGAGGAGGCAGGGACCCCAACGATGAGGCCCGATTCACTTGGGGCATCTGGGGCCTGGTTTGCATGGCTCCCCACCCTGCCAGTTTCCTGACCTGACCCACTGTAGCCTCGGAACCTCCATATATTCTGATCCAGCTTCCCCCAGGGCCTCACACAGGCCTCTCATGGCTTATCTCTCAACAAATGAAGGTCACTACTAAGGCCTGGTCCTTCCCCGGTGATCTCCTAGCCCTGCTTCTTCCACAAGCTTCTCAGCTTCCCTCCATCGGCTCCTCATCCAATGCGGTGAGCTGGGCTGACCTCCCCAGGCTGGCTCCCGTAGGAGCAGGACCCTCCTTAGGCACCCTGTGAAGACGGAAGTCGCTGTCACCTGGGCCGTGGCACTTGGTCTTCAGGCACTGGCGTCCAGATGGACTCAGGCGACTTCTGCTCTCGGAAGCGGCCTTCAAACACAGCAGCCACTTGGTTCATGTCGAAGGCGCAGACGGCGGAGCCAGGGATGCTGCGGAGGGTTCGAGAGACACTGCTGAGCCGGATGGGGCCCCGTCTCTGGGTCTCCTGTGCTGCCTGAGTCCCCAGCTCTTTCTCATCTCAGCAACACAAGCCACTCACCCTCCAGAGCTCCCCAAGGTTGGCCCACTGCAGTTCCTCCAAGAGCCTCTGCCCCTGGACCTTTGCATGAGTCAGTTCCCAGTGAATACTGAGTCTCCCAGAAGCCATGCCTGCTGACCTCTATCGCTACTCATCTGCCTGTGGCTCCTGGGTGCTCTCAGACCAAGCCGTGCTCTGCTCCACGCCATGACCCTCCGTCATTCAAGCATATTCCCTGATCCCACTGGCCCGCTCTACACCTGAGGCCTGAACCTCCTTCCTCCACCCGGCACACAGCCTTCGAAACTCCGCATGCGCTGTTCCCCTCTTCCACGCCCAACGTCCCTCCGCCAGGAGGCTTTCCTGCCGCGCCCAGCAGGACAAGAGGGCCCCAGGTATCTCCTTTGTTCCTTGGCCCCTGCTTGTCACGGCAGTCTCCTGGGACCGATGCCGCCAACACAAGGCTTAAAAAGCATTTGCCGACATTCTGGCCAACGACCACCCCGTGGGCACACGGCAGCGTGAGCTGACCTGTTGCTGGGGGTCGAGAAGACAGCGAGGATCACGGGCCGGCCACCCAGGCTCACCACGCCCGTCACAGCCTGCAGCACATTGAAGTAGAAGTGCGAGTCTCCAGGCACGGAGCAGTTGAGGCGGGCCTTCAGGAAGGAAGTCCACTGCTTCTCCAGCACGCGTGGGGAGCCGCCCACGTCATTCTTGCACACGCGGGCCACACGGGATACCACTACCTGAGCAAGCAGCAGGCACCAGGAGAAACCTCAGTCAGCACCATGGAGAAATGGCTGCTGCCGGCCGTGCGGGACAGGGGAACTTCTGTTACAAAAGACTAGGGGGACCTGCCACCACAGCACTCTGGATGCCAGACAGCAGGGATGGGGTGGCACAGGTGACAGTACAAGACAGAAATGGATGGGTGAGGGATGGGTGGGTGGATGGGTGGGTGGATGGGTGGATGGGTGGATGGATGGATGGGTGGATGGATGGGTAGGTGGGTGGGTGGGTGGGTGGATGGGTAGATGGATGGATGGATGGATGAATGGATGGATGGGTGAGGATGGGTAGATGGATGGATGGATGGGTGGGTGGATGGGTGGATGGATGGATGGGTAGATGAGTGGGTGGGTGGGTAGATGGATGGGTGGGTGGATGGCTGGATGGGTGGGTGGGTGGGTGGGTGAATGGATGGGTGGATGGATGGATGGATGGATGGATGGATGGATGGATGGGTAGATGAGTGAGTGGGTGGGTAGATGGATGGGTTGGTGGGATGTGGGCAGACTCAGGTTAATGGTTCTGTGATGGGCTGATAGACAGTGCTGAGGGAAGGAGCTGTGGGGCCACACGACACCAGTGTCTTCAACTCTGCTCTCTACAAAGCCTTCAGGCTCCACAGTTGCTCCTTAAATGTCTTCCAGCCTTAGAGACCTACTCCTGGCTGAAGGGGACACCGTGAAGGCTGCCTCCTCTGATGCCGGTGGATTTCATGGATTAGCCCTCATGCCCACCGTCCCGAGCTCAGCCCAGTGTGCCCTGCCCAGCTATCTCAGGGGTTACAGTGTAACCTTTTCCAGGTAGTTAAACTCCATGGCGATCTCCCGGAAGAAGAAGTAGACGTGGCTCCCCCACTCCACAGCGTGCACGAAGTAGGGCTCTGTTGAGAGAGAGAAAGTGTTGGGATCCAGGTTCGTCATCGCGAAGTGGTCTCGGGCCCTGACTGCCATCAGAGCATAGGTACACTGTGCTCTTACTGTGAAGAAGGGACTGAGCCACTTAGCCAAGATCAACTGAGCCCAGTTTGGCTTTTTGGGGGGTGAGGGGGGTCATAAGTAAAAAAAAAAAATCACTGTGTCCACCATCCCATGCTAATCTGCACTATTTTCTGAAAGCTTCCGCTCTGCTTGGTGGAGAGCTCAGCTCTGAGGTTTCCGGTCCTGTCCTTCCACTTCGGGCTCCTCAGCCACCCACTTCCAGCATGTTCTGCTTTACATCAAAACCTTCCGTCTAGTTTCAGCTTTAAAAAGATCAACCGATTCCCAAACCAAGGTCCCAGTCTCTCCTCCCTGCTGCCGGGGACTGTTGTTTCGTTGGGGGTATCGGGGAAACCTCTACAAGGCCCACACTGTGCTCCCTCGGCCTCACCTTTAAACCACTTGGAGTCATGCTTGACTGTGCGCAGTGTCGGCCGGTCCCCGAGGCTGCGGTAGATGACAGCGTCGATGGCCAGGAAGTCCGTCACCGTGGCTGTGAAGAGCATGCCATCTGGATATGGGGGCGGGCGTGAGGAAGCACATTGGGGGTCAAGCCGAGGAGGCCCAGACAGAAGCCCAGGTAGAGTGGCACAGCCGAACCCCAGCGCTTGGGAGGCAGGGGCAGGCGCATCTCTGTGAGTTTGAGGCCAGCCTGTCTACAGAGTGAGTCCCTGGACAGTTAGGGTTACACAGAGAAACCCTATCTCAGCAACGATAACAGCAACAAACATAATGGAAAGCCCAGAGAGGGCCGGGACAAATTAGAAACTGAGCCCAGTGTGGGCTGTCACCAGGCTGAGCCTGATCCCACCATGGCCCCATGACTGGATGAGCCTGGGCTGACCCCAGGCCGAGTCCCTATATAGGATGAGACTAAAGCCAGCTGAACATTGAGCTGCTTAAATTTCTCTCTCCGGCTCAGCCTAGTCACCATCCTGACCCTGACCGTGTCCCCTTAGATTCTGTCCATTTCCCAGCTGCCCCTGAGTGACCGAGATCTCAGGCATGGGAAACGCCTCTCTTGGGGCTGGGCGTGACAACAGCAGGGATCACTTACCTGAGAAGAGGGCAACGTTGGCATGCTTGGGATCATAGGGGCAGCGTGCCATCCCACTGATGCTGTCCCCAAGAGGCTGCAGCGTGTCCATCTGCAGGGAGGACAGGTGCGAACGGTGAACCTCCTCACCGTGCCTGGCAGCTCTAGGCTTCCCCAGTCCTCCACTCCAGGCAGAGCCCTAGCTTCAGCCTGCGTTACTGTGTGACTGCGCTAGCCAATTAACCCGGCTGGGCTTGGGTTTTCTGGTCCGGGAACTGGCCTGAGTCCACTGTGGTCAGCTTGCAAGAAAAGGGGGAAAAGCCCGGCAGGCCTGTCGTAGGGGCGAGTGTGGCTGGGAGGAGGAGCAGGGTGGCTGGGAGGAGGAGCAGGGTGGCGGGAAGGTAAAGCAGGCCCCCGGGGCTCGGAAGGGCTGAGACTCACGCTGTAATTGGCACAGATGGGATTGAATGCATTGGAGCCGCACACGAAGAGCGTGGTCTCATCCCGAAGCAGGAGCACCTTGACGAAGTTCCGACACTCTCCCTGGGGTGGGGAAGGAGGCAGGAGATGCAGAGGGCATTGCCTGTCTCCTGTGCCTTTGGCTCAGGCCGGGGGCTCAGCCAAGGCTGACCCAAGGTATGGGGCATGGCATGAGGGAGGCTGGGCCCGGCCTGGGAAGACTGGGTGAGGCAGCTGAGGCACCTGGCTTGGACTGTAACAGCGACAACGCGGGACCCCTCTGCTGAGATAGAAAGAACCAGCCTGAGGCCGCCCAGGGAAGTCTGAGGCCCAGCTAGGAAGGTGGTCAGGGAGGGGGGACGGGGACAGGCCTCTCTCACCTCTTGCTTGCCCTTCATCCGACACACATCAATGTCGCTGGGATTGGAGCGCCAGGTCAGCTTCTGCCGGCACACAAAGTGTGGTGAGGGGGTGCGGTCCCCGCGCGCCTCGGCCCTCTTCTCCACCCTGCACCCCACCTCCCCTCACGGGGCCCCGGTTCAGCACCCCTTTCTCACCCGCTGGTACCGCAGCTCCGTGGATGTAGCCGGCTCTAGCTCTACCTGGTACAGGTTGTCTCTGCAGGAGGGGCATGGTCCATGAGATGTGGGGGACCCAGTGACCGTCCGTCCAACCACTATAAACACGTCTGTCCGGCACCCACACCATTCCTGGCCTGTATTGTGGTGTGTGCCTTTGAAATCTGTCCTACACCCACCGCTTGCTCATTCCCTTCATCTTGCCACCAGGTCCAACTTCCACCCACGACGGCTTGGACACCTCCAGGCCTCGGCACTGGCCCGGCTTTGTGAAACCGCCACCAGGGGGCGCCTTGAGCACGGAGTCAGCTCTGGCTTCTTCGCTTGCAGCACCTTCTAAGCATCCAAGCCCAAGTTTGTCTTGTTTTGTTTTGTTCGTTCGTTTGAGGTCCCCTCTACCCCTCTCTAAAGGCGCCCAGTAAACTGGGTCCCGGACTTCGTCCCTAACAGTTACACATCTGAATCAACTGTAGGCTCTAATCATGTAGCATCCAGCACCCTTAAAACTTAGGCTTAAAGCAGGCGGATCTCTGAGAGTGTGAGGCCAGCCTGGTCTACATGGTGAGTTCTAGGACAGCCAGGGCAACACCGAGAAATCCTATTTTAAACAAACAAGCAAAACCCACCCGACAGTCAGTACCGTTACACTCGGGGCTCAGTAGCCTTAAAACAGCATTGAATACCCATGAAACTCAGCAGTCCGCAGCAGGGGGTCCCACAGTCCATCCAAGCCACAGGCCCCTCACACGTGCGCGTGGCTGCCTCGACATCTGCATACCTGTCTCCGATGAACAGTGTCCTGTTAACGCGTAGCACCCTCTGGATGTTGAGGTCCTCAGCACCCTCGGCAGGGGCCGGACGACCCGGCCCGCTCCCCACGAACACGGGGTAGTGGCTCAGGTCTATGGGAGGGCGGAGAAGGAGGACGCATTTGGAAATGCTATCCCTCCCACCTCGGACCACGACACCTCCCTGCCCATCCCTCCCCACACTCACAGTCCCTGGGGGCCACACTGAGTGGAGGTGGTTCTTCCGGGAAGAGGCCGTGGGTGACCCCCAGGAGCAAGAGCAGGAGCAGCAGCTGGGCCGGGCGGGGAGGGGACTCACTCGAGGTCCACATGGTGAGGACCGGGTGACCACAGATGACTCCTGCAAGCCAGGATGGCAGTGAGTGGCGCGGCCTGCAGTTCCACTAGAGGCCTAGAGATGGCGCGAGAGTCCCTCCCTTCCTCCCAGAACAAAAATAACAACATTGATAATAATAACTACCCTCAGACGTTGTTTAATTAACAAGCGACTTTACGATCACATGTGAGTAAAAACCTCAGGAAATAGCTGCAAACGAAAATGCATTAGGTAATTAAAAATTAATCACAAGAATTACAATAATGGATATTATCTTAAAACATGCGCTTAAAAATCCAATCTCAAAAAGCATTTAAAAAATCCTTCAAGTTAAAGTGTAAAAAGCTTTGGAGCCTGCTGTCGTGGTACAGGCCTGTTATCCAGCCCTAGAGAGGCTGAGGCCGGAGCATCATTAGTTCTAGGCCAGCCTGGTCTACATGGCAAGACCCCATGTTAAAACCACATGGCAACAAAATTAAAACAAACAACGAGGGGCAGGGTTTCAAATTCAAAGGCTGAACAAAACATAACAGAATTTAAACCCCTTGGCGTTTTATAAACCACAACATAAGCAATGGGAGTCATGGAACATCCCGGCAGAGGCCTCAGTGTCGCTGCTGGGCTTGACTTCCGGTCCTCTCGGGCCGCTTCCTTCTGCTCTCATTCATAACCGAGGAATTCTGAGGTGTGTGAATTCACCCATAGGACCCCATCCCTCCAAACCTGGGGACCCCAGGGCAGGGCACCCATCCCTACCAGAAAGGGGTGCAGTCCAGGTTCAAGACACCCAACATGAGATTCTCAGCACCTTTGTCAGTCTCCAACAAGCTCTGGGCCTCAGTTTCCCCAGCCAGGCAGCAGAGATGTCTCCCAGCCCTGCCCTGCCCTTGTGTCTTGGGGATCCTAAGCCCCAGCAGGTGGGAGCAATGGAGGGAACAACCAGCCCCAGAACACCAGGCTCTAACGGTCAGGGCCAAAAAACAGGAAGACCTTGCACGGCTTCCTCTGCCTGACCCTGGCTTCCAGGATTTGTGACTCAGAGGACACATGTCCCCTGATAGGAGCCTACTTCCTTATAAGTTTCCTAAGCTGGCTCCTCCCTGTGCGCCCTCTATGCCCGCCCCATGACCCCAGATTCCAGGAAACTGACCTCCCTAACATTCCATTACCACCCCTATTCCCTCACCAGGGGCTTCTAGGTGGGGACGCCACCACTGGCCATGCCCTCGGCCCCTCACGGGGGTGGGGGGAGGGAGCTCGGCTCAGAAGCCACGACCCCCGGCTCTTCCACTTTTCATCCCTGGACAAGGTCTGATTCTGTAGCTCTGGACTCAAGAGTTCACCAGACACAGCCCCGGGGGTTGCATTGGGGAGCTCCGGGTTCATGGGGAGCCCCTGTGCCCCACGATAAGATAGAATAATACAAACAAAAAATCCTGAGACAGAGCCTCACTTCGTGGATCAGGCTGACCTCTCCTGAGAGATGCTCCCCGCCCCCCGAGCCCTGAGTTACCAAGCCGTTCTGGCTCCTCAGCCTGCCCCTACCCCTCCTGGCTAGAGCGGGGCTGGGTCCGAACCCGGGGCTCTAACCCTTCCCAGACACGCGCAAGCCAAAGCCCCTCCAGGCCGCCGCGCAGGACGCGCCCGTCACACCCCCGCCCCGCGCCACGTTCACACCACAGTCCTTAACACTTTTTGGGCTCTTAGCACAATTTTGTCCGGCGGCGCGCAGCCGAGGGGCGGAAACACGGGGCCCTGGGCGCGCAGGCTCTGAAGCCGCCTCCTCCCCGCCTGCAGGCTCTGGACACGAGGGGGCGCCCGGGAGCGCCGCGTCCACCCGCGGCCGCCACGGTTCCCACTGCCTCCCCGCTCAGCCCTGCCGTCCGGCCCCCACCTCCTCCCCTTTCTGTCCCCCGACCCCCTGCTCCTCGGCCCAGGCTGACCCCCTAGGTGCCCGCAGGCAGGCCCGCACAGCCCTCCCAGCGTCAGGTAGACCTCTAGGTGGTCCACCATCACTTGTATGTGAATCCGTGATCCACACTGAGGGTTGCGCCCCGCACACGTCAGCGTCCCCGGCCCTCTGCCACACACCCATGTCCGCTCGCCAGGCAGGTCCCTCCCCGCCAGTCTGCAGGAAGTCAGACTTGCTCCCAGGTGTGTGCTCACCCCAGGCACGCGCCCCATGGCAGGGCCACCCACACGTGCATTCACACGTGCCTCGGGATGCACCCCCAGCACTCCTGCGAACCTCCTCCACCACCGGCTTCCAGAGACTTCGGCTCACGTGACAGCCAAACAAACCACACTGGCTGTGTGGGGAAACCGAGGCCCAGCACGGGGATGAAGAGATCCGGCCGTGGTTCACACTCAGCTCACTGCCCTGCCCTGGACCTGTGACCAAACAGGGCCACTTCCTGGGCTCTGGCTGCCCCCCACTCCGTGCCAGGCTCCCGTGACAACTGTAAAGGTCCCAGATGTCAAAAGTGTCCCCTAGGTGTTGTGCCTAGTTCATGGGTGTTCTACAGCCTTCTATGGCCACTCAGCAGCCCTGACCTGAAGCCCTGAGGGCCAAGGCCAGGGCCACCCCCCCACCCCACCCCCAGGTCTTCTTAATTAACCAGGCTCTACTTTAAATCTCTCTTCAGTTCTTCTTGCTTTCATGGGGGCTGAGGGGCTGTGACAGGGTCCCCCTACCACCTCCTTCCCCCATTCCATGGACTCAGCAAGCTACAGCCCTGCTTCCTGTGCCATGCCCCTCACCTGGCCTGTGACCCGGGCCAGCTGCCATCTTCCTAGGCCTCCTTGGGCTCCACAGGGGACACGGAGACCCTCTGATGGCTGCGATCCCCCTGCCTCCTCTGCAGCGGGGTGCTCCCTGAAGGCCCGCTGCCTCAGGGTTCCGGCTGTGCTGCTGGCTTCCCCAGGGGGATCGAGTGACCGCCGGGCAGCCGGGCCCCTGCTCGGGCCTGGTCTGATTACCGGCTCCCCTTACAGCTCTCCAGCTGCCTCTCTGGCCCCACTTGGCACAGGCAGGGGAGGGGGCTCAGCCTCATGGCCCCTCAGCATGAACTCTGCCTTCTCCACTCCCCATCCATGAGACAAGCCTGTCAGGCCTGCACCAAAGTAAGCTACCAAAATGTATACGTGTGGTGCACAATAGTTGTTTAGCTGTACTAGCTGTATGGATGTCTCTGAGCTTGGTGTGTCCACTGGGAAGTGGGGGTCTGGCCTGGCGGTCACTGCTGTGTTCCCGAGCCTGGCATATAGCAGTCGCTGATAAACACCAGATGAAGCAGTGTTCTGGGGTGAGCCCTGGCAAAGGCACACTCATTCCAGACTTCCTGAGCCTCACTGCAGGCCAACAAGGCCAAGGGTATCCCTGTGACCAGTGTCATAGACGCCCAGGCCTTGGCACTACAGTAGGCATACAGAAAGTGGTCAATAAATGATGTGCAAAGCTCCCCACAGGTGTGAACCCACTTCACACTCACTCCCAGTACGACGTAGAACACAGAGCTCAGAGAGCGTGCACCACTTGGCCAAGGTCACACGACACATCCCAGTAGACAGCGGGGCAGAGGGTGGGGTGAGGGGACCTGTCCCCCAGGTCACCACCGCCGCCAACCCCTCACCATTGAGTCCCCACCCAGGTCCGGTGGAAGGACACCTGAGACATGCTGGTGACGGTGGGGGGGTGGGGTCAAGGCCTGCTGGGAACAGGAAGTACCGCCAGTGAGCCTGAAGAAGACAAAGGCGGGAAGTGGGTCTATGGAGTTAGAGAAGGGATCCGAGGCTCCCTGTGACTCGGGGCTTGGCACGGGCCACACTCGGGCAGGACGGCAGGGGACGGGGGAAATGCACACCCTAACCCCTGCCTCATGTCCCCTCGGAAGGGGATCTGCAGCAAACACTGTGAAGTACCTGCCGTGCTCCCTGCTCACCTTTGAGCACCGACTGTGTTCAGGGCCCTGTGATGGCTGGTCAGGGGCGGCTGCCTCGGGGCCTGGGGCTGCTCTGACTTTTCACCAGCAAGAAGACTGAAGCCCAGAGCGGTCAGAACGAGCCAGGGAGTGGCCTCGCCGGGACAGGAAACTGTGTGGTGCCCACTAGTACCCACGGGGCCCCACCGAGGGGTGAAGCTGTCCCCAGCTCCTAGGGTCCCCGTGCCCACACCTCCTGCACCGTCTCCCTGCTCACTTCTCCCACCACATCCGGCCGGCACCCTGCGACCCCTGCCCCAGGGCCTTTGTCTGGTGCCTCTCTGTGGCCTCTCACCATCCTCCCGTCACCTGTTTCACCTCTTTTTCCAGCCCGAGGCTCTAAAGCCACGTCCTTGGGGACCTCCCCAGCTGTGCCATCTCTGTCCTTGTCTTCAGGGTGCTCTGTGCTGGTGCACTTGGCTTACATGGGTGTGAATTCAACAGGAACAGGCCCTATCGCCCTGCTCATGGGCTCTGTTTTACACATGGAGACACTGAGGCTCAGAGAAGAGGGGAGATTTGTTCCAAGCGCTGCCGCTGGGCTAAGGGCCACATCTTGGCAAGGGCTTTCTGCTGCCTTTTGTGTAACTATCAGAAAATACGTAACCACCTCTCACCTCTTACCCAACTTCTACACATCCCTCAAGGCTCTAGCTGCAATGCCCCTTCTCCATGCACCTTCCCTGAGCTACAGGGCAGAATCCAACTTTCCCTAGCTCCAGTTGCTCGCTCCACTCCAGCCCCGACTGTACACAGCAGAAAGAGCTAGGATCTGCCTCAGTTTCCCCTCCCCTAGCCTGGAAGAGTCCTGAGGAACAAATAGACAAGTTAGGTTTGCTGTCTGCACAAGACACAGACCACAGCACGAAGGAGCCACTGGGAATGTTTGTTGACTGGCTGAATAACTTCCTTGTTCACTCAAGACACCCCTAGAAACTCTTAATCCCCTTCAGGGCTCTTGAAAGCATTCAGGAAGTTCCTTGGGGCTGAGCCAAGTGCATCCTGGGAAATGTAGTCATCTGGTGGCCTGACCTGTCTCTCACCTGAGTTACAAGTCACCCACCCACTGTGGTCCCTGGGAGCCGCAGCCTCACTCCAGTGCCTCAGCTCCCAGAGGTCCTTCCTCGAGGCCAGCGGAGCCCTGAGGCCTCGCCATCTCTCTCTCTCTTCTCTACAACCCTCCCTGGCTCATGCAGCCCTGGAGAAGAAGCTCCTGCTCCCTCCCGTCTTCGCTTCGCTTCCCACTTGAGAAAGTTCAGCCACCCCAGGAAGTCCTCCCACTCCTCAGCTCAGTGGCAGCCTCTGTGCTCCCTCCCAGCTGCCCCCTCTAAGGCCGCACCCAGGGTCAGCTCAGGACAGCCACCTTCCCTGGAGACGCCAGTCACCTTTCGGTCCGGCTCACCTGTTCGCAGGCTGACGTCACTTCTTCCAAGGACAGCTGCCTGCCTGCCCTCTGCCCGTGGACAGACGGACATTACTAGGGCTGGGAACCCAGAGGACAGAGGCCAATGCGGCCGGAGGACACACGTAGGTATCAGGGTTCGGAAGCAGGCAGAGCCCATCCTGAGGAGGCCACACATTGACTGAACCTTCCTCAGGACACACAGCAAAACTAAACGTTCAAATTTACCTCCTGCCAGGGCCCTAGACATCCAGGGTCACCCTCGGAAGGGGCAGCTTTTTAGTTAATAGAAGGAGCGGGGCTCCCCATCTTGCTTTGGAACTTAGGGCCTCACAATACCCAGCAGCCCCAGCTGGTGCTCAGAGCCTCAGTTTCCCCAGCTCCTCTTGGCCACCGTACCATTGCCAATGGACACACTACAGACACACTACCCCCCAGGCTGCCATCTGCACAGTAGGGAGCAGTGACTCCCCCAGCCAGCAGGCCAGCCAGCATCAGGCCCTGCCCAAGTGCAGGCTTGGAACCCCAGATCTCCCCCACCTCTCTAAACAGCCTGAAAGCAATCATGCATCCTAAAAATCGGCCAGAAAACCTGAGTCTGGGACTGAGAGAGAGAAAGAGGCGGGGTATAAGCGGGCAGGGGCACTGAGGCCCGTCCCTCCAGCCATTCTGTACCCAGGGCCGACCTCCCCAAGTCAGAGCTAGCTGGCTGCAAAATTGGGGTTCCCAACTCGGTCACACTCAGCTTGTGGTGAGGGCTGTCAGGAGGGTAAAAGATAAAAACTTGGGGGTGACATATATGCCTGGCAGTGTGACACGGACCTCTGCCACAGACCTCGGCCAGGCTGCCGGAAACCTGGAGAGCAAAACAGACCTCAGGTGGAGGTGACACAGACCTCAGGCAGTGTGACAGAAAGCTGGGAATCTCAGATGGGGGTGTCACAGTCCTGGGGCACACAGAGACCTCAGGCGGAGGTGACACAGACCTCAGGCGGGGATGACAGACCCCAGGCAGCGAGGAAGTGGGATCCAGGAGTCCCTCCCGACCTCAGGGTTGTCACAGGCCTAGAATCGCTCTCTGAGGCCGGGGTGGGGGTTCGGCCTGGCAGCAGCCCTGGGGAGGCGCCCCAAAGTCGGCGGTGGAGAGCAGGATGGGGCACGTGACCCCCGCCCCAGGGACCAATCAGCGACGCGGTGGGCCAGGGGGGCCACGGTGGCACCCACCCCGCGCGGCTGCCAGAGACGCTCCTTTGTCCCATTGTCGGGCTTTGGGGGGGTCTTGGCCGCCCCCCTTCGGGCTGTGCTGCAGCGGGGGCGTTGGCCGCGGCCTATGTCCCCCCCCCTCATTCCAGTTGCGCGGCCAGCGGGGACCCGGGAGCTCGGGGTGCAGCTGGTGCACAGGGCCGCGTGGGGACCCACGGGAGGTCGCGGCTGTGTGTCCCGCCCCCTCCCCCACCCCCACCCTCAGGCTGTCGCCCCAACAATTCAAAGCCACTGTCGGTGCCCCGGCCCGATGAGCCCGGGCCTTGGCTGCAATCCCCGCCCGCTGCGCAGCCCGTTAGCCCCGCCCAGGGCGCTGGAGCGACGACCGCACGCGGGGGCCCCGGGCCAGTGTCGCTGCACGAGGCGCCCCGCGGCCTGTGCGCGCCCGGTGCGTGCGTCCCTGGTGCATCTGTGCCCGCATCTGTCCCCGCGTCCGTCCCCGCGCGCGTCCCCACATCTGTCCCCAGTGCATCTGTCCCCGGTGCATCTGTCCAAGGTGCGTCCCCGCGTCCGTCCCCGCGTCCGTCCCCACGTCCGTCCCTACACTCACCTCCAGCGCAGGCCGAGCACCTGCCCGGCTCGGCCCCGGCCCCGCAGCGCCTCAGCCTGGGCTCCCACGCGCGGGCGGCTCCCGCGGGGGCGCAGCGCGGTGTCCGGGCCGGGGCCGCATCTCTGCCGCCGCCGCTGCGACTCGCGGCTCCGCCACCTCCGCCCCCAGCGCCGGAGCGCGGAGCCCCGCAAAACCCGGAGCGGAACGGAGCGGAGCACGGACGGGAGGAAGCGCCTTCCCCGGCCTCGGTTTCCCTCTCTGTGCCTCCCACCTGTCCAAGCGGGGATGACGCTGAAGACCACCGGCTTCCGCACTGAGCTGCGCTGTTCTGACTGACTCTGGGCATCTCCAGTCCACCGTAGGCGCTCCGTAGGTGCTTTGCTCTTGTATGCTTTAGTGAGTTCCCCGATTTATCTGACCGGCCACCCGCCCACAGGAACCTCACAGACCTGGGGTCTGTCCCTATCGCTCATGGCATCACTGACTCAAAACACCAAGCTTTCCTCGGTTTATCTGGCATGACTGACTGACGAGGACGGCCCTTCTGTGGAGGCTAGGCTAGCCCGGAACTCGCAGACTGCTCGGATTAAAGGCCTGCGCCAGCATGCCATTTAACACGCACTTTTTGAGGGACATTGGGACAGCAAGACATCTCTTCCCGTACCTCAGTTTTGCTCTGTCCGAAGCCCCTCCCCATCCCAGCCGTGACCCTGAACGCAGAGCAGACCTCTCTCCAACTGGGCTGGGTATTGTCTGACCTCCTGGAATCTCCAGGAGGCAGTAAGTGAGTGTATCCTGCTTACACAGGGGGCCTCAGCCCATCCCGCTGAGGACTCGGAGCTTGGGACTGTGAGCTCTCTGGGAACAGCTGGGCTTGTGGGTGTCGGGATTTGAACTCTGAGCCGTGGACAAGCTGAGGGGCTAGAGCAGGGTCCCTGGGACCCACTGGAGCCACTAGAGAGAGACTTCAGCGTGGTCCATCATCTTTGCTGTCGCCATCATACAGCCGAGACACAGCTTCTATGGAGAAACTGAGGCAGAGGACCGCACCAGACCTCGGCCTGCTCAGCCTGGCCTATCTATGATCGGTACCCGACAACTGTTGAGCGCAGCGCCAGCGGTGTCCTTCGGTCCCGGGGGCCTGCCAAGGTGACCAGTGGTTGCGGAAGTCAAGGTGCAGGGAGCTCAGTGGCCGCCTGGGGCGGGGGGCTGGGCAGGGGCCCCGAAGGAGCAGGGTGGATTTGCCAGTGAGCGCAGGGCAGAGTGGGGACGCAGGGAGGGCCTTTCCCCAGGGAGACCTGTCTGAACAAAGGCCCCATGGTCATGAATGGTGCCTCTTTCACAGACTGGGCAGGGGGTCAAGCCGCCCTCCCCCACGCGGCTCCGGTCGGTCTCGGCGCTGACCTGATGGCCATGGAGAGTCAGGCAGGAAGGACCCTGCTCGAGGCCTCCAGGGCCAACAGCAGCACCCCTTCCCTCGGCTGTGGCGCTCCAGGAAGACCCCGCCCCCTGGGCCTCGATTCCCCAGCCTTGGCTTCACTGCGCTCCCGCCCTGCTCCGCGCTGTAGGGATTCCAGTGCGGATTTTGGGGACGCCCGAGGCTACCGACACCTTCCCTGCACAAGGCCCGGTTGCGGCCGGGGGGTGCGAGGGGGTCTGGGGAGACCTCGGGTAGGACAGTCGGACTCAGACACCCTGGATCGGGGACGCTGGGCCCGGACGCAGCGAGGACCCGCTCCGGCCTCCGCGCGCCCCGGAGCGTCCCTCTCCTTCCCCGCTTGCTGTGTGACACTAGGCAGCTCCCGGACCCTCTCTGGGCCCATCTGGAGCGGGGCAACCAACTTGCAGTGGGTCACCTGGCTCCCTAACCCGTCAGCCCCCTGTCTCAGTTTCCCCCTCTGTGTCAGACGCTCTTGGCGTCCAAGCTTGGGAGGGTGGGAGGGTCATCTTTGCTTCGCGGTACTTGGTGTCACTCCGGGTCCAGGCTGTGACCAGGGAATCCCCCCGGGGCTCTCGAAGGGCAGCTGCGATTGGCTGAGGCCTCTCGTGACGTCAGGCCCTCTCTGACGCCCCCTCCCCCAAGAGGCACGTGGGGGGCAAAGGCCGCGGGGGAGGGGCTCAGGGTCGGGCGGATGGGGGTGTCCCCCTAGTCCGAAGTGGCAGCTGAGAGGCGCAGACGCGAGTGTGCGCGTCCCCCAGTCCCCTTGGCCCCCCCGGGGCTGCAGCTGCTCGGGCGACAGATGCGCTGCTCAGTCCGCCCAGCTGGTCCCTGGAGCTCACGCTGCACTAGTGGGGGAGGGCTGCGGCTGGCTCTGACCCTTCCTTGTCCCTGTCCTCTGACCCCTGGGGCCGGGGTGTTCTCTCGGGGACCCTCCCTTAAACCCCAGGCCCCTCCTGGGGCTTCTGTCAGTGTTGAGAGTCTGGCTGGGACGTGCGGGGGGGGGGGGGGGAGGGGGCGGGGGAGAAGGATGCGCTTACCACCGGAGGCCACAAGCAACCCCAGGAAACTCACGAAACACACCCAACAAAATAACAAAACAATTCCCTCGGCTGTACAGACTCCTGAGCTGCTGTGTGCTGCTTCGGGATTCCTGGACACCGCTATTGCTACCCTCTGAGTGAGCACATTGAGGCCCTGGGGACCAAGATTGCCTGATGAGTCCCCTAGGGAAACGTGGGGTGGGGAGTCGAATCCCAGCTTTTAATAGTGTTCTTGGGGCCTGGAGAGATGGCTCAGTGGCTAAGAACACTGGCTGCTCTTCCAGAGGACTGAGTTCAGTTCCCAGCAACCACATGGCGGCTGGCAACCATCTGTGATGAGATCTGGCGCCCTCTTCTGGCGCGCAGGTGTACATGCAGGCAGAGCACTGTATACATAAATAAATCTAAAAAAGTGTTCTTGGGGCTCCCTGTCTGTCTGAGCATGTGGGTTGGCCCTGCGATACCCCTGACCTGCAGCGCCCCAGCTTCCCCCACTCTCCCCAACCTTTCTGCTGGGCATGTCCTGATTTTTTAGTCTATTTCCACCCAAGGACAGGGCCCAGGTCTGCCCCACCCACTCCTGCATCCAGAGTTTAGAACCCTTGCCTGGAACATGGTAGGTGAGCTGTCAGAGCCTGCCTCCTTGCATTGAGGGGGAAACTGAAGGCCAGTCGGATGTTGGAAGCCACTCACCTTCGCCACCAGTGAGGCAAAGCAGCAATGGCGACCTTCTTGCCAGAAGTGAGGAGGGGTATCAAGTGAGACAACAGTTTCAGGAGCACTTACTGAGCACCTACTGTGTGTATAACAACAGGTGCTTTGTACATCTGAATAACACCAAAAGCAACTTTATTGAGCGCCTATGGTGTATGTCAGAGCCCAGATGCTTTGCTCACTCAGATAACCGTAGGAGCACTTACTGAGTACCTATGGTGTGCACTGTAAGATTATTGTGTGGCTCTCGATGGCGAAGCGAGTGCGGCTGAGCTGCGGTGGGTGCGTCGGTAGGACACAGTCCTGCACCTTCCAGTGAGCTCCCGCCCTGCTGAAGGCCCAGACACCCACCCCACCGGCCTGGGCAGCTCTCCCCGGAAGTCTAAGCCAATTGCCGCGTTTGTGCTCTCACTAGCAAAGTCCACCGAAAAGCCCAGTCATCCTCACCCTCCAGGCCGCCATTTACATATGCAAATGAGGCCAGAGCTCTCCAAGTCCCCACAGCTGGAAGGGCAGACGGAGATGCTGCTAAAGCCACTGTCACACTTGCCAGGCTCGGAGGGAAGATCACCTCCGATCCCGCCTCAGGGCCTTTGTGTGTCTTTGCATCACAGAGATGGAGTGATCAGAAGCAATCAGTGGAGTCTGGACAGTGCAATCCAAACCCTGCCTTTGCCTCCCAGAGCAGCGCACTTGACAAGTGGTCATTGCTGTAGATACCCAGCATGCAGTAGGTGTTCAACTTGACATTCAGTTTCCTCTGACCTCTAGATCCCTTAGAAGCTGGGGGAGGAACTCAGTGTCCCTGAGGGCATCCAGGGAGGTGTCTACAGAGAAATCCAGCCCACGGTGGGCTTCCGTCCCTTCCAGGGCTGCATCCACTGCAGCCAGAATCACACAGCTCAGCCCAGATGCATGCACGGCGAAATATTACATAGTCAGGAAAAGGACAGGGATGCTGACCCCCAGACATGGACAGCCTGCTAGGTCACCACGCTCAGGGACACAGCAGCACGCAGAAGGACACGAGCACTCTCACAGGGTCCTCGGAGTCCTCATAACTCCAGACAGGAAGTGGGCGGGTGTGCGGCAGCAGGCTGGAGAAGAGCAAGATGTGGGCAGAGAGGACAGATCCGGAGAGGATGGTGGGGAAAGTGGTCCAGAGGCGGGAACGAGCTTCAAGCTGCCAAGCTCGGTGCGGAGAGGTTACTAAACAGACATTTTCCCACAATTAAAAAAAAAAAAAGATGTGGAGCCATGGAGCTGCTGTGAGGAGGGCTTGGTGTGAATGACCTCACCACGTGGCACCCGCCACCAAGCCAAGCCACCCGCGGGTGACACTGACATAGTGTGTGTCGGGGCGCTGGCGGCGCTGAGCTCAGGCTCACGCGTCCCTCGCTCTACCCGGACCGGCTCCACTTCTCCCCAAACCCTAATTATCCAGCTAGCTTGAGCGTGCACCTCCTGTGTGTGGGTGTGGACCTACTGTGTGCCGGGCACACGCTATCCTGGCAGAGCTCAGGCACCAGTCACCACCTACTCCACACATGTTTCCTGAGTACCTTCTGGCTGCAGCCGAGGACACTGGGGCAGGAGGAGCCTGGGGCTGGCTCCTGGAGGCCTGTGTGGGTGAGGCAGGCTGTGTGTGTGTGTGTGTGTGTGTGTGTGTGTGGCAGGGTGGGAAGTGGAGAGAGGGTCACTCAGCAGCCTCGCTACATGCCCCTGTTCAGGCCTCCTGGACCTGCTCTTCCACCTCCTACTGCACTGATTCCCAAGGTCACTGTCTCGGCTCCAGCGCTGACCTCAGCAGCAGAGGGACGCTCTGGGAAAGCCTGGCCCTGCACTGAGGCCTCCTCCCCACCCGGAGCGGTTCCTGGGCTAGAGAGTTTTAGTACACAGTACTCCAGGCGGAGTGTAAGGTCCCACTGTGGGCAGTGGGGTGGGGGCGGGCCTTGCCCAGGCTCCACGTTCCACCCCCACCTCCCCACTCCAAGCTGCCGGAGTCTGGAGATTCACCCCCAATGGGGCACATCCGGGGCTCGTAGGAATGATGGGGAGACCTCCTCAGCACCCCCACAGTCACCCCCACAACCAAGATGGGTCCCCAAGGTCCTCAGCCTCCTGCCCGCCAAGACTTGGTGAGCCCTGGGTCCCCTAACACAGGGGGCGTGTCTATAAACACAAGTGGCTCCTTTACATAAAATCTGCATTAATTAGCATATCGATTATCAGTGGCCACAGACCCAGGCAAGCCAGGAAACTTAGTGTGGTGACAAGCGGTTTCACAGGAGGGGAGGGGCCTACACATGGACCTGATTTTGCAGATGCGGAAACTGAAGCCCATGATGGGGAGAAATATGTGGGACATCAAGAGAAAGGAGAGAATTACTCCTTCTGGAGTCAATGTGACAACAGGGACATCTCTGAGGAGGTGACACCATATTAAATGTCCAGAGAACTCCCCTGAAGGGGGGGTGTTATTCCAGGCTCAAGCAAAGGCCCAGGAATGGGGGAAATGGCCATGCAAAGGCCCAGGGGCAGGGGACACGGCGCACAAGGGTCACAGCCCAGCACAGAGGTTCCTGAGAGAAGATTCCAGAGAACTGAAGACTTTTACAAGGCCATGTCTCTCCTCACAGGCGCCCAGCATGAGGAGGGAAGAGCAGAGGGGAGAGGTGTGCTCTTAGGGGAAACTGAGGCACCGTCCATTCTCTGCCTTTCATGTAGGCAGGGATGCGAGCTGGGAGCCCAGGCCAGAGATGAGGCCTGAAGCAGGGAAGGGCGGGAGGTGGCTTTCCTCCGAGGCTGTATTTATAGATTCCGTTTGATGTCCCCACCGATCCGAGGCTGACCTGGTTCTTGGCAGCTGCGGAAGGAGGGAAGGAGGACGGTTCTGGAAGCTGCTGCTCAGAGCAGAGGAGGAGCTGGAGATGGGGGAAGGTGGCCGGCCAGGTGCACTCGGGGGAAGGGCAGGGAGCCAGCCTCAGTTTCTCCTATTACAATACGATTTCAACACACTATCTTAATGATGTTTTGTGCTCTTAATGATGAGTGTGCTCATGTGCATGCATGTGTGTGTGTGTGTGTGTGTGTGTGTGTGTGTGTGTGTGTGGCTGTCAGGAGACAGCATGCTCAAGGGAGTTGCTTCTCTCCTCTCCACATGGGAGGGACTGAACTCTAGTTCTAGGCTTGGTAGCAAGCTCCCTTGTCTGCTGAGGCCTCTCACCAGCCCTGATGTACAGATGCTAAGACAGGAGCAGTAGCTGAGGCTGCACTCTGCTTCTCCGTCATCAAAGCTGGCCTTGAACCCTGACCCTCTGCCTGCCTGCTTCCGGTGCTGAAGTGGCAGGCCTGCACTGCCGAGGCTTGGGAGGGAATCCAGGGCCTTGTACATGCCAGGCCAGAAACCTGCTCTCTGTACCCTGCCCCAGCCCTCAACTTCACATTTTAGCCCAGTTCTTAGGGCTGTGACCTCAGCCTTTGATGTCATCAGAAAAGATGACATCACCACCAGGAAGCTATGCCTGCGCTATCCCTGAAGGGCTGTGTGGATTTGGGTCGATTGCTCAACCTGATGTCCAAAGTATAAAAAAGGGACTTCTATCCCTTGACCTCACTTGGCTCTAGAGGAGAATTCAGTGACTCAAGCCATGCCGGCCATGGGTTCCCAGCACTTGGGAGGTGGAGGCAGGAGAATAGCCAGGTTGGGAGAGCTTCAGAGTGAGAGCCTGACCAAGGACAGAGACTGTGACTTCAGAGCGCTGAAGTCTGTAACTGGCAGAGCGCTCTCTGCATACCTGGAAACAGCACAAGGAAATGAGCATGACCGCTGGGGGACCAGAGAGGCAGTGGGGGACCGGAGAGTAGTCTCTCAGGGCCATAGAGCCAGGCAGGCCTAAAGGCTAGGAGCGGAAGCCGCGGTCTGGTGGGCTAGGTTGGGGAGTGAAGTCAGGCTCTTGTGGAGTCAAGTGGGCCCGCGTCGGGGCCTCTGAGGACCTGGCTGGCGCCAGGCTCCTGGGTTAAGCCTCTGTGGCAGCTGAACTTCCGTGGACTTGTAACTCCCAAATCCCTGGAAGCACAGCACCAGGTGTTCCGGAACAGACGCTCGGGCTTGATAGGCTACCACACATGAGGAGGGACAGCTGCTGGGCTGGGTGGCCCCGGGGAGGGGCCAGGGCAGGCGAAGCGTTGGCCAGGAACCCAGGCCACATGTCCCCTTGAACACCTGCCCCCAGACTTCTCATCCCTAGTCACCCCTGGAAAGTCAACTCTGGTATCAATATTTGGGGAGCATATCAATATTTGGGGAGCATTTATGGAGCACCTAGTGTATGCCTGGTGCACAGCAGAACCCACCCTCTTCTAAGGCATGGGCAGGCTGACAACCTCCACTGTCACCAGGAACGACATCCTTTCCCTGGCTTGGGACTCACCACCCAGGCCAGAGCTGGCTGGGTAGGGAGCCCTGGGGACTCATCAGTCTTTCTCTCCCCAGGTTCCAGCTCACCTGGAGGTGTGTCCTGTGTCCTCAGAAAGGCACAATTACTTTACCAGCCGAGCTGGCTCCCCAGGCCCCTAGTGGACACCTTTGCCAGACACTGCACTGAACCCCTATTTGCATGTGGAGCTTTAGGTCCAGAGATGCAGAGCAAACCCAGAACCGGGGAGGCTGGCTTTCTCCTGCCCAGGGCCTGTGTGCTCCTGCTCTCTGTGGGTCACTGGTGCCTTGAGTGCTCAGGTTAGGTAGGAAGACTTCCACCAACTCCACAGCATGCCTGCCACGCGCCTCCGTCCTTACTTGTGTAATGGGGCTCCATCATGGTGCTCCCGTTCTGCCAGGCGCCCCTGTATCCTCCATCCCCAGCGCGAGGCACAGGCCTCCAAGTGACCTCAAAGGGCTTGGGAGTCGCCCGGGGCCTTTGCATGAGGTCAAGGGGTCTCTGTGGTGTGGGGCTCCCCAAAGCTTTGACTGCTCCTGTCACCAAATAGTCACCTGCTGAAGGGTGAGGTGGGAGGGGCTTCAGCAAGAAGTTAGGGGGCAAGGCCTGGGAGGGGCAACAGGGGCGTGGTCGGGAAGGAGGGGTCGCAGTGGGGGAGGGGCTCGGAGTTGGTGGGGGCCCTGGGGTGGGGTCGGAGTCTTGGGATGGAGAGGGGACTGGAGGGAGGGCCTAGGGTCTGGAGAGCCGCCGTCAGTGCTAGTGAGCCTCATCACCCCGCTCCTTACAGAAACGCCACCACATCCCAGACCTCGGGGGCTCCCGAGCCCATGCCCCTTCCCACTGGGCGGGGCAGCTGTGGCCGTATTTATAGCAAGTGTCTCCTGCCACTTCCCTTCCGACTGGGATCGACGATCACCCAGGACCCGCAACACCTGTCCCCCGCGTGTGCTGGGGGAGGGGCGGGCCGGGCTCCTCCCACCCCTCCTCCCTCTCGAACCAGCTCCGGGGCCCTTTCCCAGGCCCCCTGAGGCCCGTTAGTGTCGCCAGTCCCCCCTCCTTCCAGACCTGACACATTGTCCGCAACCCGGGGTTCGGGATGCTGGGCGGGGTGGGGGTTGCAGCCCGGGGTGGGGGCTGCCTGCTGCTCGCGGTCTCTGGGCAACGCTGGCTCACAGTGAGCCCGGACACAGAGGCTGCGCTGTTCCCGGGAGGGGACAGAAAGCTGGAGGTGACGGGGTGACAGCCTGGGAGGCAGCATCTTACGCAGGGGGTGCCAGACCAAGGGCTGAGCGCCCCAGGTTGCAGATAGGTTGGTGATGAGGCCATGGGAACCCTCCTCCCCTGCCCAGCTGTCCCCATTGAGTCCCCAGCTCTGCCAGCTTCCTGTAGCATCCAGGACTGCTTCCTGCTCGGTGCGGCTGCCAAGGAGTCCGCCACTCACCCATTTCATGGGTCTGAAAACCAAGGCCGAGGAAAGGTTGAGCACACCTGTCACCCCAGCTCTCCGGAGGCAGGGGCAGGGGGATTGAGTTGGAAGACAGCCTGCGCTGCATGCATACTGAGGGAGTAAGAAGCCACATTTAGGGGATGCTGCCTGGACCCTGGCCTCTAACACTGTCTCTCAGGGCGGTCCCCTCGGGCTCAGCAGCGTAATGGCTCCCACAGGAGGTTCGGTCAAGAGCCTGGGGTAGGGCTCTGGAGTAGACCTCTCTCACTCAGCACCTACAAAACCCTGGGTTCCACCCTTGACAGACAGGCCGGTGAGGCAAGCCTGTCACCCCAGAGCTCTTGAGGAGGATCAGGAGTTCAAGGCCACCCCCAGCTGCAGAGTGAGCCTGAGGCCAGGCCACGGGAACTGCATGAGACCCTAAGAAAGCCTTAGGGATGTAGGGCACAGCCGTGTGTTGGACTCTGGTGTCTCATCTGTACAGAGGGCCAGGCTGCCTGGATTCTGTGCCTCAGTTTCCCCATCATTAAAATGGATGCTAGAACTGTCCCAACTTGGACAGGCCCATTGTGGGGATGGAGGAGTGAGCCCTCAGCCGCTTTCCGCTTGGCAGGGAAGCCTTCCCAAACCACCTGTTCCTTCCAGTCTTGCAAAGGGGAGTCCTGCTCACTGGACATCCGGAGGTCGCAGGACCAGCCAGCCCTCCAGGATGAGCAGGAAGCTGGGACACAGTTCCCTGCTATCTGCTTATCTGCTATCCCTTCCTGAGAGTGACACAGTGGACCCCTTATCTGTCTCAACTCTTGCATTCTCATTGCGTGGACCACCACAGAACCTGGTGAGGAGGACTCTAGACCATCACTCCTGAGGTCACATAGAAAAGCTCAACAATCCCTTAATCCACACAAGAGAACCCAGAAGACTCTGTCAACCCTCCAGCTCACACACAGGGCGTAAGAGCACAGTTCATACTGCAGGTCTTTGTGTCTTGAAACAGCAAATGCCTAACAGGGTTTTGAGCTGGGCTCAACCCCTGCGCTGAGGCTGGGAACCAGGAGTGTTGGCAGCGGGCAGGGTCGAGGACACACAGCAAGAGAGAAGGAGAAGGAAAAGATGGGCAGGGGGTCCTCTGCTTCTGAGGGAATAAACACAAAGGGAAGGAAGGAAGAGCTGGGGATGGATGGAGGGTGTCCTGGCTGGTTTTGTGTGTCAACCCTGACACAAGCTAGAGTCGTCAGAGAGGAAGGAGGAAATGCCTCCAAGGGCTCCACAGTTAAGAAACTGTGAAGCAGTTTCTTAATTTGTGATCCATGGGGGAGGAGCCAGTCCATGGTGGGCAGTGCCATCCCCAGGCTGGTGGTCCTGGGTTCTATAAGAAAGCAGGCTGAGCAAGCCATGGGGAGCAAGCCAGAAAGCAGCTCCCTCCCCGGCCTCGGCATCAGCTCCTGCCCCATTTGAGCTCCTGTCCTGACTTTCTCCAATGATGGACTATAATCTGGAAGTGTGAGCTGTATAAACACTTTCCTTTCAGACCTGCCTTTTGATCATGGTGTCTTTGTTGCAGCAATAAAAACCCCAACTTGGACAGATGGATACATGGATAAATGGATGGAGGGGTGGATGGGTGGATGGAGGGGAGAGTGGAAAGAAGAGTGAATGGATGGAGGGGTGGATGGGTGGGTAGGTGGATGGATTTGTAGATTGATGGAAGAATGGATGAGTGGGTGAGTAGGTGGGGTGGATGGATGGTTAGTTAGATGGGTGGGTGGATAGATGGGGTGGGTGGGTAGGTGAATATATTTGTAGATGGATAGATAAACAAACGGATGAATGGGTGTGTGAATGGATGGATGGATGGGTGGGTGGATGGGTGCTTGGATGGATGGATGGATGGATGGATGGATGGATGGATGAGTGAACGGTGGGTGGGTAGATGGATGGGTGGATGGATGTATTGGTGGATGGATGGATGGATGGATTGGTGGGTGGATGGGTGAGTGGTGGATGGATGGATGGGTAGATGGGTGGTGTGGGTATCTGTGTATGTTCTTATGGGTGGGTGCTTCAGCGTCTTGCTTTCCAGGTCCTTTAGGGAGCGTTTAGTCTGGAGCAGTGGCTCTAGATGGTGCACGGAGGTTGGCAGGGGTCCTGTAAGCTGCCGACATGGTGGGCAGTCTCTTCCAGCTGGGGCTGTCTGGGCCTTGAGCAGAGTCCCCAGCAGCCCCTACTAGCTTCTCTTTCAGATCCTAAATCTGCTTCCGTGGTGTCACTCGGGCTCAGGGACCTGGCCAAGTTTTCGGAAGACTCCAACTCTCCCCTTAATGGAAGCCTGCAGATCCATTGCCTTTGAGACATGGCAGGGATCCATGTCCATCTGGTGAGTGCTGCTGAGGTGTGCAGTTCCGGGTCAAAGGCTACAAGTGGCTGTAGTAGACTCCAGTGACTGTGGTAAGGGCCATTTCCCCTGGCATCAGGATATTAACCTCATTCCAGTGGAGTCTAGAAACAGAAGAGGCAACCCATGCTGGTGTGTGTGTATGTGTTTATTTGGTTGGTTGGTTTGGGTCTTTTTGTTGTTGTCGTTGTTTGTTTTTTGTTTTTTGTGTTGTCAACATAATACAAGCCAAAGTCACCTGGGAAAAGGGAACCTCAACTGAGCAAATGCTTCTATCAGATTGGCTTGTGTGGCATTTTCTTGATAGATGACTGGGATAGCCAGCTCATGGTGGGCGGTCCCACCCCTGGGCTGGTGGTCCTGGGTTCTATAAGAAAGCAGGTGGAGCAAGCCATCGGAGCAAGCCAGTGAGGAGCACCCCCCATGGCCTCTGCATCAGCTCCTGCTTCCAGGCTCCTGTCTTGACTTCCCCTTCCCGCCGGAGCTGCTTTTGGTCATGGTGGTCACCATATGAACAGGAAGGCTTTGAGGTGGGAAGTGTAAACAGCCAGTGGAAAGGCATGGCTCTTAGCTGCTGCAACCTGAAGCTGAGTCGTGGGAGTGGTTGCTGCAGGCCATCTTGAGACGGTTAAGGAAACAGGAAGGGTCCTGAAGAGTGTGCACACTCTGAGGTTCAGGCTGCTAACCGTGCTTTTATTAGATAATAATTAAGATCATTATCCTAATGATGGTTATTATCAGCTCCTGATGGTTTGGGGCAAGGCTCAAGTGGCTGCAGAGCCTGGGAGCCACGAAAGCAGACGGTGGAGAGCTCGCAGCCCAGGGTCCACTCAGTCCCATGTCTCTAGCAGGAGGACATAATTCCGTTTTTGTGTGTTTGTGCATGTGTGTGCACGTGTAAGGGGCATGTGTACACGTGTGCACAAGTGTAGGTGGCACTTGTGCATGTGCAGGTGTAGGTGGCATTTGTGCACGTGTGTTCGTGTGTTGGTGGCATCTGGATGCCCCTACCAGGTGCCCTGATCAACCCATTGCCACCTTATTTTTTGGATTCTTGAAAAATTATATGTGTGTGTTGTTTGTGTGTGTGTGTTGTTTGTATGTGTGTGTGTTTGTATGTGTGTGTGTTTGTATGTGTGTGTTGTTTGTGTGTGTGTTGTTTGTATGTGTGTGTTGTTTGTATGTGTGTGTGTTTGTATGTGTGTGTTGTTTGTGTGTGTGTGTTGTTTGTGTGTGTGTTGTTTGTATGTGTGTGTGTTGTTTGTGTGTGTGTGTTGTTTGTGTGTGTGTTGTTTATGTGTGTGTGTTGTTTGTGTGTGTTGTTTGTGTGTGTGTTGCTTGTGTGTGTGTTGTTTGTTTGATGTGTGTGTTGTTTGTTTGTATGTGTGTGTTGTTTGTATGTGTGTGTTGTTTGTATGTGTGTTTGTGTGTGTGTGTTTGTATGTGTGTTGTTTGTATGTGTATGTGTTTGTGTGTGTGTTGTTTGTATGTGTGTGTTGTTTGTATGTGTATGTGTTTGTGTGTGTGTGTGTTTGTGTGTGTGTGTGTTTGTGTGTGTATTGTTTGTATGTGTGTGTGTTGTGTGTGTGTGTTGTTTGTGTGTGTGTGTTTGCAAGCACACACTGGAGCACACGTGTGTGCAGTGCACACTGAAGCCATAGGAAGGCTTCGGGGCCCCTGGAGCTGGAGTTACAGGCAATGTGAGCCCCTGTTGTGGGTGCCAGGAGTCTATGCAGGGTGTTCTGCAGGAGCAGCCAGCGCTCTAACCACTGGCCCACCAGTCCAGCTATCCCTCTCCTTAAAAAAGATTAAGTACAAGCATGATGGTCACATCCAGCACTCTAGATGTAGGGACAGGTGGATCTTAGTGAGTTTGTGACCATCCTGATTTACATAGTAAGACCTTGTCCAATTCAGCTGTACTGGCTGTGCTCGCTGAGCTCTGAGTCCAGAGCAACAGAACAGACCTATTCCTGGAGGAAAGGGAAGAGAGCTGGGTGTAGTCAGGGGTAGAACACTGTGGTCACAATGGATCCCCTCAGATTTGTGATCTGTTCACAACAGAAAGGCCGTCCATTGTCTGTGTTATGATCCCAGGGCTTTTACAGAAGGGGAAACTGAGGCACACAGCAGTTCCATAACTGGTGGCATTTGAGTACCTGAGTCTAGCCACACTGAGTTTGGGCCTGTCCACATGGATCTGTGGAGAGGTGTGCGCACGTGTGTGTGTGTGTGTGTGTGTGTGTGTGTGTGTGTGTGCGTGCGTGTGTGTGTCCAGCCAGCCAGGTGGTCCTGACTGAAAAGGGGGGTCTGCACTACAAAGACCTCAGTTCCAGGGGCGAGTAGGGTGGTGTGGCTGGCCCAACAACCACCTCTGAGCCAGGTTTCCACGCCTGCAGGCTGCTCCCCTTCCACACTCAAGCTGGCCCTGGGCCAGCCGCTGACCCAGGGCACAGAGTCCCCCTGGGGATTGGGCAATCAATTAGTGCTTAGTCCTGATGCCTGAGTAAAAAGCTGCTGGGAAGAGTGTGTGCAGAGCCCGGGGCTCAGAGCCTCTGCCTGCCCAGCCAGGCCGGACCAGGGGCTGCTGGTTCTCTGCAGCTTCAGGGCTCAGGAGCGATGTTCATGCATTGAGCAGCGCTGTAGGCGGTGCAGCAGCCTCGGCTAGCCTTGCGCAGCTCTGGCCCTCCAGGCGTCCAGCGGTGGCTGGAGGGGACAGAAGTACTTCAAGACCCCTCTGTGAGTGACCAGGGCTGTGGCTTGATATCCAGGCAGCAATGAGAGGAAGTGTCGGGGCAGGCTCCCTGGGGAAGGGACCAGGGACGCGGCTCAGTCGGTGGCCACGCCTTCAGGAGGCCCTGTGTTCAGTCTCAGGTCCGTGAGCATTTCCTGTCCGTGCCAGTGTCACCTAAGGCTGCTGATGCTCAGAAGGTGGCTGTCCATCTGCCACTGAGGTAGGCATTGTCTGGTGTTACCCAGGGCCCAGCATCATCAGCTCAGTGTCCTCAGAGGGCACCATAAGGGTAAGAAGCGGAGACGCTGGGAACAGTTTTCTTTCAGGCTCTGAAGAGGGAAGGAGGGACCACAAGCCAAGAGAGGCACTGCCGACAGATGGGGAGAGACAGCAGGAGGCCTCTGCCTTCCCTTTTTTGGGTGCCCCTGGCCGGAGTCTCGCCTCTCCCCTCACCTGCCCCTTGGAGACCCTCCTGTGACAACCACAGTCCACATCTGGAGGTGGTCCAGGCTCTAAGCTGCACCATCAGACCTTGTGAGAGTTGCAAGCCTCATGATCTAGCTGGCTGAAACTGAAGCCCACGTGTGGGCAGGACCTTCACACAGGCCTGAGCCGAGACAGGCTGCTCAGCTGGAGTTAAAACCCAGGAAAGAGCGTTTCTCTTGGATACGGTGTGCATGCCTGTCACAGCCCCCAACTCTCACCCCTTCAGCATCTAAGTGCCCCGCAGTGGACAAGTCACAGACCCAAACTCACTGCGAGGCTTCCAGCATGTTCGGCTTTAGCCTCAGTTTCTCCGTGGTCAGCCCTGAGGCATGGTTTCCGAGACCACTAGTGTGCAAGGAAGGGAGAGGGCTCCCCAAGGCAGCCACGAGGCGGCAGGCAGCGGGTGTGAGGAGTGACTTCGCTGAGCTGAGCCCACTGGGGATTGCACACGGGGCCTGGTCACCACTGGGATTCACGCACAGTCAGGGAGCTGAAGTCACAATGAGCTCAGAGAGATGCAGGTCCAGGCAAAGAGCCTGGAAGTGAGAAGCCTCCATGTCTTCTAACTCCCAGCCCCCTCATCTCCCACCCCTCATCCTGGCCCTGGGAAAGGGTAGGATGTGAGGGCCAGAGAAAAGGAGGCCGGGGCTGGCCAAAACAAAAAGACTCACTTCACTAAAAGTTCGAAGGCAAACTCCTCTCTTGCAGGGTCCAGACCTGCTCTTCTCCTCTGTGCTCCTCTTCTTCCTCTCTTCCCCAGCCACAGGGTGATCTGCCTGCTGCACCAACATGTCAGGCTCCATCTTGCTCTAGGCCCTTTGCTGTGCTCTGGAGCAGAGGCCCTAGACACTGTAGAGGGTACAGGGAGGCTGGAGCAGGAGAGCAGAAGCATTTTAGTCACATTTTCAGAGCTCTGTCAGGTAATGCGGCATGGGTCACATTTGGGGGAACAGCGGGACTCTGGGTGCAGGTTGGAGATGGGAGAGTCCCTGAGTGAGGGAAGGCAATGATAGCCTGGACATCGGAGTGCTTTGAGGGACAGGAGGTTCGTGGGAGCAGACACATCTGACAAGCCCCTGGAGTGGCTTGTCAGGCAGGTGTGGGCATTGAAGCTCAAACGGACAGATGCTGGGCATGGGGGGGCTCCTAATTGACAGGGAGCCCTCTGACTGACTAAGGAGCAGGAACAAGGACAGGACGGACGGGAAATAAAAGAAATGACACCCATGAGCAGATAATCTTACCAAAACCCCTCTTCCATTTGTAACGGCAGCATAGTATTCTTCTGGGTGCTCAGAGCAGTCTTCCTTCTTGAATCCATCCCCCGTTCCTGGGCAGCCAGGCCGTCCATCAGCCTTAGCAGCTCCCTCCACAGAGGGACAAAAATCCTCAAAAGCAGTGGCTTCTGGACAGGAAGCAGGCAGGCTGCTAGAAGGGTGCCTAAGAGTCTCCACCTCTTGAGGTCTCTGGAAAGTCCCCTGCCGTTGGGTTCTGTGGAGACAGGGAATGGAGTAAGCGGAAGGGAGGAGGAGGGAAAGGAAGGAGCGTGTGATGTTTGGTGTCTGATTTTGGGGTGACATATTCCTTTCAACACTAGGACCTCTTCCCCCCAGAGGATTTAGGACAGGCCAGGAGAGGAAAGGCTGGGAAGGGACCAAAACCTGCAGCCTTGCTGGTGACTTGCTGCAGGACGGAGGCCCACCGGACAGCTGCATGGGGACAGAGCTGTCAGAGGAGCAGGATGCGAAGACAGCCGGACTGGAGCTGAGGGAAGGGGGGCACAGAGCTGCTGGGGAGCGCAGGAGGTCCCAGCTTCGGGTTTGAGGTCCTGGCGGCCCCAGCCTGCAGCATCCGCCCTCAGTCTCCCTGTCTCTCTTCTCGGCTCTTCTCCCCACCGCCGGCGACACAGAATAGAATTGTGCTTTTATAACTTGTCTTCCCCCGGTATGGAGTCCATGTGCACAGAGTTATATTTAAAAACCAGAGAGCAGAGAGTTGCTGAGGCGCATGGCTGCACCCCTTGGTGTAAAAGGGGGAAAAAGGACCCAGGTGTCTCTTCCTTGGGGACACCAGAGGCTGGCGGTGGCACTGGGGGAAGTTCAGAAGCTGGGGCATGGCCTCCACACAGATTCTAGCAGAGGCGGCATGAAGCCTGGGTAAGGGTCCCAGAGCAGTGACGTCACGGTCCTTCTGCCACGTGAGACTATGCCAGCGCCTCACACTCGCCGGCCTCAGGCCTGTCCCCACCACAGGTGTGGTCACAGCGGCTAGGAAGATCTGTGCACAGGACTGACGGCTCCTGAGGGCAGCTTTGCTCCCATGCCTGGTGAACAGTTGAACACGTGGGCAGAGCCAAGTCCTTCAGAAGCTCAGCACTGAACTGTCCTCCAGGTGGGGTGCAGCGGGACAGGCCTGGAAACCGAGAGCCCAAAGAGCTGAAACAGGAGGATGGTGAATTCAAGATCAGCCCAGACTATGAAGAGGAGCCCTTCCTCAGAAACCAAAACACTTTCTATAGTAAGACACCTCCCACCCTGATTCCAGCCCGGGGTGGGGGGGCAGCTGGGGCGGGGTCAGGGTTGGGGCCTCAGCTAGACTTCCCAAGCTTGGAAACCTACCCTTCCTGTAGCTGCACTTCCCGGTTACTCCTTTGTTGTTTGAGACAAGGCTGGCTTGGGACAGCCTGGACATTTGAAACGGTGACAGGCATTTGAGAAATGTTACCTGCTTTGTCAAGGGGGAAACTGAGACCTGGTGGAGGAAGAATTCTTCATGACTAAATACAGGTGGTCAAACAAGGTTTTTCTCTGGAGCAAAGTGCCCTCCACCTCCTTGGGCGAGAAGACAGCCTCCCCCCTTCCCTCCACAGCCTGGGCAGGAGCTCCCTGTTCCTTCCTCAACGCCTGGCAGTGAAAGGATGTTTAGGACAATCAGGGAACAGTGTCGCAGGAACAGTATGCATGTGCAAAGGCCCTGGGGCAGAAGGCACAGCCCCCATGACAGTACTGGAGCAGGACAAAGCCTGGTATTGGAGGGGCACCAAGGAGAGCCGGGTGGCTGCAGTGGGGGAAGCAAGGGGCAGAACGGGAGGGGGGAGGCAGGAGGCGGTGGGCTGCCCTGGAACTGGAGACCAGTGTGACCTGAAGGGACAGAGGATTTCCCCTGCCTGATTCCCAGCCTGGCCTACTGGTCTGCTTGTGCTGGGAGGACAGAGGGGGGAGGAAGCTGAGCCTGTGGTGACTGCAGGGAGACTGCAGGAGTGCACAGGGCAGAGCCAGCCCTGACCGGTCCGTGCAGGAGGCTGTGCGTCTCAGGGGAGGTGAACACCACCTCCTGACTCCTGGTCCTCACCTGCTGGAGGGACGCCATCACAGCCCGCCTCTCCTCAGGGCTCCCCAGGGACTGGGCAAAACATTAGCTAATGTTTACTGCCCCAGATTCCGAGCAGTTCTCGGCGCCAGGTGACCCCTTTATCGGGTTGCTGTGCTGTTTACACACCTCACCGAGGTGGGAAGATGAGGCCAGCGGCAGCAGAGACTCAGCCCAGTGATGTCACCCATGGGGACAGTGGTGGGTGTGAGGCTCAGGGGTGAGCTCGGGACCCAGGAGGCTTCACCAGAGTGGAGGCCCTTTCCAGGCAGCCCTCCAGGATCACCGCACCCTCTGTGCTCCCCCTGGGATGCCACTGACACCCCAGGACCTGTGAGGGCACGGTGATAGTGACTGTGGTCCGACCCAGCAGGGCTAGGAGAGGACGGAGGCCATAGCATGTCCTAGAGTGAGTCCTCTGGCCTCGAGGCTGATTAGTTCCCGCCTTCTGTGACAAAGCTGTCATTCTGTCTGGCTCATTCAAGACAGAAACCTCGCTTGACTGGTTAATGAACATTTAATGAGTGCCTTCTGTATGCCAAATCCTGCTTAGACCAACAGGGACACGGGAGAGTGGTGAGGCCAGCTGTGCCCTCCACAGTCTGATTCCAGAAGCTGAGACAGGGGGATGATGAGTTTGAAGCCATACTGAAATGCACAGGATGAGAGGGGGTAAACTGGCTGAGGCAGCACATGCCTCCCGTATCTCAGCACTGGAGAGTTGAAGCAGGAGTTCAAGGTCATAGTCAGCTATGCAGCAAGGATGAGGCCAGCCTGGGCTACAGAGGCCCTATCAAAAAAAGAAGGAAGGAAGGAAGGAAGGAAGGAAGGAAGGAAGGAGGGAGGGAGGGAGGGAGGGAGGGAGGGAGGGAGGGAGGGAGGGAGGAAGGAAGGAAGGAAGGAAGGAAGGAAGGAAGGAAGGAAGGAAGGAAGGAAGGAAGGAAGGGAGACAACAGGGCATGAGAGCTTTGCCTATTCACTTAAAGTTTGTTTTATTTTATTTTTTGAGATAGGATTTCACATAGCCCAGACTAGCCTCCACTTCACTACAGACTGAATCCGTGATCCTCCTGCCTCCACCAGAGCCTGACGGCAGGTAGTTGCTGGGCTGGTAACTGTTAGCGCCTGAGCACTGAGCCCATGTGCACCCTGCTCCTAAGGTGGCAGGGATCTTGGCCCTTGGTCTTGCCAGCCCAAGGTGACCGGGAGTCAGCACCCTCAGAGACAGCAACCTGGACAGCACCCCCAGGCACGCACACTCACACCTGTCATTTTATCTGCCAGCCGTCTCCTCCCACTCGGAGCCTGTGGGCTGGCGACTGATGGTGGCTCCTTGCTGGCTGGTGGTACAGCCAGCTGGCCAGACAGCCTCAACCTCAACTACCATGCCCAGCCTCTGACCCTAAGGAGAGACCAGGAGCCCCATGTACTATCTCGGGAACTCCGTGGCTGGGTCCACAGCAAGGGACTTCCCTCCTCTGAGGGGTTGGCTCCTGTGCCTGGGGACAGATGGATCCTGGTGTGTGGGTGTCACTCCACACAGAGTGTGACAGGCCAGAGCCAGACAGGCTGATGGAGTGAGGAAGCTCGGAGAACCAGGGGCTGCACCCTAACGCAGCATCCGGTCTGGGGGGGGAGGGGGACCTAACGGCCCTGCACACAGAGCCTCATGTGAGGTCCCAGCCTTGTCCACATTCTATGGTCTCATCGCTCAGGCCCCAGGAGAGGCTCAGGGAAAGGGATCGAGGCCACACATCCTGGAGAGGTGCAAGGCAGACTGTTGAATCCCGGGATGCTGGTGGCGCAGTCTGGAGTGACATTCCGCGACCCCTCCTCCGTGTGAAGGACCCGCCCACCCTGGTGCCCGGAGTGCGGGCCCGGGAGGGAGAACTTGAGCTCCCGGACGCGTGCAGAGCGCGCCTCCTGCCGGGCGCGGCTAGAATCTGCGCAGCCCTGACCAGATCCCAGAACCAGAGACCTGTCAAGCCACGGAGATTTCTTGGGGTGCAACTCTCATCGCTGGTAAAGATCCCTTCTGAGATAATCTCGTTCCAAGATGAGCCCCGATACCTCCTGACCCCTCAAGCTTTATTCATCTTTGTGCTCTGAAGCTCCATTTCCATTCGGCATTAACTCAGCCCCTGCCCCCACCCCCCCACCCTATTTCCTGTCTCTGTAGCTCTGATTAATGCAGGAAACTCCGGTGAGTGGGACCCCGCGGGGTGTGTCCTTCTGTGTCTGGCTCATGTCACTAAATATCACGTGGAGCAGGTGGCTGAATGACCTCCCTCTTTCAGGCTGAGTGATATTCCTCCCTACATAGAGAACACATCTCATCTCTCTGCCTCCCAGTGATGGGCTCTTCGGTTGCTTCCATTCTTTGGCTCCTGTGAATAATTGAATTAAAAATACCACAAACACCGTCAGAATCTGTTCTTTCTACTCGAGTGTACCTAGGTGGGGAATGCCTTGGGGCCATGGAGATCTTCGGGAACTTTCAAACTGTTTTCCAAAAGTTAGGGCCATTTAACATGCTTGCCTCTAGCTGGGTTCTCATCCTCAAGGACGATTTGTAAGTTGTGATTTCTTCTTCTTCTTCTTCTTCTTCTTCTTCTTCTTCTTCTCCTTCTCCTTCTCCTCCTCCTCCTCCTCCTCCTCCTCCTCCTCCTGCTCCTCCTTCTCTAAGCTGAGTATGGACTTCCTGCACCCTAGGCAATCCCTGTACCCCTGACCGTGCCCCCAGCCCTTCCCTGGGGTTGTAGTTGGGGTTTCAACCCAGAGCCACGCCCTTAGCCCACCCCACTGGATCTGAGCCCACCTTCTCACATCCATGTTGTCTGTGGCTCCCCCAGACTCACTACATGGAGGCGCTCTGGCAACCAGATGCCAACAAAAGCTGCTCCAGTGACACCCACACCCACACACTAGCTGCCCAGTCGTACTTTTTTGAGGTCTGCGGTACGAAAATCTAGAGCCATGGTCTCTATTGGGGATACTGAGCCTTGTCTGGGGTCGTGTGCCCCTATGAGGTGGGGAGCTTCTGGCACGGGAGTGGGTGGAGGCCATGCTTATCACCCTGCAGAGCAGATGACTGCTGGACTCAAGTTCCTGGCCCCAGACACCAGGTAGTTCTCCGCAGTACTCAGGAACCCCAAAGATCGTCCCAAGCCAAATGCTGAGGTGCGTTTGTCACGGAGGTCCGAGGTAGCACCCTAACTACCCAGTGGGTAAACTGAAGGGGGGACCACAGAGGTCCACGTGCCTCGCGGGGGCGTGTCTCTTTGCTCTGGCCTCTCGGATCTCTGTCGGGGTGCATGCGTACCCCATTTTTCTCTCCCGGAGACTCCTTCTTCCTTTCCCTCTTCCTTGCCGCAGTGGCACCCCTGCGCCGCCCTCGCCTGGGCATCCGGCGCCGCGCTATTCCGGAGGAATCCCCCCGGTCGGAGGCCACGCCCTCGCCACGCCCCCACCACGCCTCCCACCTCCTGGCAGAGGCCTGCTGCCATTGGCCCCTTCGTACACCGCCCGTGGCCTACCATTTGCTGGGCCAGTGAGCGTCTCGAGAGGGAGTGGCCTGCCCAATGCGGGGGCGTGTCCACGAAGGGGCGTGGCCTCCCGCCCAGCCACCAGGCTCAGATCCACCCGCCTGTGCCTCCAGCCTCACACAGGCGCCTGCACAAAACTGACGGCCAGACGGATCCTAGGGAGCAGGTGAGCGATGGGTCCTTCCCGTCCCCTCCTCTCCCCCCAACGTCCTCTGTGCATCCAGGGCTCAGTTTCCCTTTGTATACCGGTGACTGGCTGGGGAGCAGGGGCGTTGCTGTGGGCTACTGTAATGGTCATAGCATCCGCCCTCAAGGGGGGATCTGATGGACTTGGCCCTGTGCAGGTGTGTCTGGGTATGCCCTGCAGTGGCCGGCTGAACCCCACTGTGGCTCTGGCTGGTACAGGGGGTCTCACCTGAGCCGGGTCACCCTTCCCATCGCCCCGAGGCCATGGACTAAGTTTTGCCAGCTGGGAACTGGGACAGTCCCCCTCACATAATTGGCAGGTGACCTGATCCAGGTCTGTGGCCTCCTGGCTCTTCAGTAGTGGCCTGGAGGGTAAAATAAAAGGAAGCCCAGAAAGTGATCACAGATCAGCCTGTTGAGTCAGAGAGAGAACTGGAATGTGGCTTCTCACCTTTGTGAGCAGCGGGTCAGGGGAGGGACAGGGTGGAAGGCCAAACTGGAAACAGGCCTCTGGGTCACTTCCCAAGCTCCGGGCTGTGAAACCTCTGAAGGCCTGCCTTGGGGTCAGGACACATGTCGGAAAAACCTGACTCCCTTGAACAAGTAATTTAATTATAAGCCTCAGTTTCCCAGTCTATGACTTGGTAAGGTTGATTCGTGACTCCCTGAGGCTTATGGGAGGATTAAAAGCAGAGGCTGAGCCAGGGTGGGCTACACAGAGAGACGATGTCTAAAGCAAATGGGAGGCTGTGGTGTATCCCAGTGGGTAGACCCCAGTGGGGTCGTGGTGCATGGCTTTCACCCTGGTGCTTAGAACACAGGCAGGTGGATACCTGTGGGTTTGAGGCCAGGTCTGCATAGTGAGTTCCAGGCTAGTCATGAATACATAGTGAGACCCTGTATCTAACGACAAACAACAGAAAGGAAAGAATGAAGAGCAGGAATATATGCCTTGTGTGCCAAACTTCCTGTTTTTCTGTCCTGGGACCTCAGAGGACCCATCTTCCCCGGTCCCCCGCATGAGTGTCCAGCCCCAGGACCTTTGCACATGCCAATGCCCCTACAATGCAGGCTCTTCAACACAGGCGCCAACTTTAAAACATAACAAGTTCACGATCTGACCACACCTAGGACGCGGGTGGCTGGGAGGAACGGGGCGGAGCCACGGGGACTTTATAAGGTAACAGAGCAAAGCACTGAACACCTGCACCAGGCTTCCCAGGCTTGGGCCAGGACTGGGAGTCCTGTGATGGTTTAGTGGTGGATCCTGAGGGTATGGAGGGACGTGAGAGCTCTCTCCCTCAGTTTACCCTCTGAGCGCTGAACTTAGCCACAAAAAAATTTGTTCAGTGGTTCTGTATGAGAGGACTCAGTGTACCTTGAATCCAAATAGTCATGGCCACAGGGGACACACCCAGGTCTCAGCGGAGACTTAAGGGGAGGGGGGGTGAAGCGTGAACAGGGGCCCAGCTGTCCCATTCTTCCCAGAACCCCGTGTCTTCCTCTGTGTGCTTGTTCTGAGACCCCAAGCCTGTGCGTCCCCATCTGGGAACTGACTGAAGTAATTAAGGGTGCTCTTCCGGAGGGTGCTCTGGGGGTGGGGGTGGGGCTTCTGCAGTCCTGACCGAAGGCCAATTGAAGGCATCATGGGAGGGTTAATGGTGCACACAGCTATTGATCCTACCCAGACAGGACCAATAGCCCCCAGGAGGAGGCTGCTGTGAGATGAGCTCCTGGTTAGACACTGGATTCAAGTCCCGATTCTGACTTAGTGTTATTCTGCGCATGTCTGTCAGCTCCCAGACCTCTGACTCAGTTTCTCCTTTTTTCATAACCATGAGAAGCCGCTTAGTCATTTGATAAACAGTTCCTGAACACTGAAGGGAAGCCAACTGTGGTGCCTTAATGACACCAAAACACAGCAGTGACCAAAGCTGGCCCGGGGCCATCCTCTTCTGCCTCCATGTTGGTAGAACTAGACCCTGGCCTGAATTCTAACTGAAACTGCATGGTGAGGAAGGGACAGGCAGCTGGGTGTTCAGGGAGAGGAGAGATCCGGGAGTGACCGGGGTACCGGCTACAAAGCCACCTAGGGAAAGAGAATCTAAGTGGTGGGTTCAGCATGCACAAAGGCCCTGGGGCAGGGCGGGGCCTGCTGTGCAAAGGTCCATGGAGTGGGCACCGCGGCTGGGAGCGAGGGAGAAGGGAGGCAGGAGGGGTGGGGAAGGGAGAGCAGGACTCTGAGGACTTGGACTCCAACCGTGAGGGCGGTGGGAGCCACGGAGGGCTGAGGGCAGAGAGAAGGAGCTGGCTCTGGGCTCACAAGAGCCTCTGACATTTTGGGGATCCTGGGTAGGGTCAGAAGAACCAGAATGCAGGCTGTGGAATGTTAAAAAATCGGGGGAGCGGATACATTCTGGGGCTGAGTGCTTACACCAATGACCTTCATACTCTTCTTTTTTTTGTTTGTTTGTTTTCAAGATAGGATTTCTTTGTGTAGCCCTGGCTGTCCTGGACTTGATTTGTAGACCAGGCTGGCCTCTGCCTCCTCGAGTAATAGGATGAAAGGCCTGTACCACCTCACCCAGCTTCCCGTGTTTTGTTAAAACCTTGAATGGATGCTGGGTGGGGTAGAAGGAATGTAAGAGGCTGAGGCAGGAGGATCACGGTACATCCAAAGCTAGCGTGGGCTACAGAGTGAGGCCCTGTCTTAATCTTTGTCCCTAAAGAAGTCGTGTGTAGAAGCTGAGTCAAGGACCTGTGCCCCTGTGCTCTGTGACAGACAGTCTCTTACGTTTCTTTATTCCCCTTTGTGCTTGTGGAGCTTAGAGGACAGCCAGCAGGAATGTTCTTCCAGCCAGTGGGGCCTGGGCTTGAACTCGGCTTGTCAGACTTGACAGCGGACGCTTTTTTCCTGCCGAGCCCTCTCCACCCTCATTTCTTCAGCATGGACCATGTAGCCTCCTAGCCTGCTCTTGCCCGTGACAAGCATCATTGTGGGGGCCCTAACTGAGACCACCACAACCCCCCTGTCTTTTCTACCAGGGAACTTCTCTCTTTTCTGATTTCCCAGAAGGCCGGTGGGGATGGGCCGTGAGCCTGAGGCTAAGGGTGCCGTGAGCAGGCTGAGTCCCCAACGAGTCACACACTGGTGGGGCCCTGGGTGACGTGATGAGGGGCTGTGGCCCAGCCACTCCTGGGACACTCAGCCAGGGTGGAGAGGGAGAGCGGCGGGCTTGGCCACATCAATTATGGATGCGCTGTGTGTGGGATATAAAGAATTCATGAGCCGGGGCTACACAGGGGCGGGCAGCAGCGCAGGCCTCACGAGAGCCGCTGCTGGGTTTCGGGAATCTTGCCATCTGGTTGTTAAACCCAGATTAAAAGTCAAGAAGTGAGAGCTTCCAGCTAAGTAAATCATGTTGTATTTATTATTTACTGCATTTATTTACTGTGTGTGCACAAGCCAGAATGTGCACGTGGAGGTCAGAGGACGACTGTGGGACTTGGCTCCCTCCTCCACCACGGGGATCGAACTCAGTTCACTGGGCTTGGCGGCAAGCAAGTTTACCCAGCGCCCTGTCAACAGAACGTAAATCGTATTATAAAGAAAGAAAGCTGTCAGGTGTGGTGGCACACGCCACACACGCAAAAGAAACTGAGACTGCCCAGTGACCTGGCTGTTTTTTTCCTGTGGTCTGGGCCAGGTTTATCCTCCCTCTCTGTTGGAAATGGCCTTCCAGCTTCACGTGTCTCCTGTCACCCCTGTGGCTGGAGGTGGCCATGGTGACTGCATGGACCCTGGACTTTTCAGAAACCTGGACTTCATTACTGTGTGGCCGACTGTGCAGTCAGGGCCTGGCACACTGATGGACCAGTGAAAGGAGCCAAGGGCCATCCACCTTCATCCCCTCTAAGTCCCAAGAGAGCCACCTGCATGATATGCAAATTAATGCATGAGAGGTGTGACAGTAAAACTTTATTTACAAAAGCAAGGGCGGCATGAGCAAGCGGGGCGGGGTGTGTGTGTGTGTGTGTGTGTGTGTGTGTGTGTGTGTGCGCGTGTGTGTGCAAGCCAGGGGGCGTGGTTGGAAGAGTTGGGGGCGGGGCTTTGGAGGAAGCCTGTGTGCAGGTGGGGTGGCCGCGTCTCCTAGTCCCCTAGCACCCGCAACGCCTTCAGAAAGCAATGAAGACCTTTTATCTCGGCCACAGAATGTCACTGTGTAGACCGGGCTAGCCTCTGACTCATAGGCATCCTCCTGCCTCTGCCTGTCAAGTGCTGGACCGTCTGTGTGGGGATGGAGCCGGGGCCTCCTGCATGCTGGGCAAGCTTTCCCTGCTGCCCAGCCCCCTGGGGCGTTCATTCTCGAAGCTGGAGGGTGATTGTGGGCGAATGTCATAAAGTGTGGCACATGTCACATACGTTTGTTGATTGAAACCTGATGTGACAAGTGAGACACAGCTGCTTCTTTGGGGCACACTGTTGTCCAGGGGCCATCCCGGTCACCATTAATGGCCACATCCTCACGGCCATCTGTGTGTGTCTGTGGAGAACGGAGCTGACGCTCGGTGTCCTCCTCAGTTGCTGTCCACCTTGTTCTTTGAGGCAGAGTCTCACTAAACCTGGGGCTCAGTGAGGGGCAGGTCAGCAGGGCGCAGGGTTCCCCCTCTCTGCCTCCTCAGCTCCGGGCTACGGGCACTCGCCATTCTGCCTGGTTTTTATGTGGGGAGTCGGGCTCCGCGGTCAGCACACTTAGACACAAGCTCTTCGTCCACCCAGCTGTCTCTGAGGCCACTTGACGCAGCTTCGCCCTGAGGCCCTGAGACTACCAAGGTCCTGGGTTAGAGCCGCTGGCGCTCTGTGGGAACCCAGCTCACAGCTCTGGGCCGGTGTCTCAGCACTCAGGATGGTTTCCTGCACTGTGTTCTTGGTCCCGTGTGGGGGTCCCACGTGGTGGGTCATCCCAGTTCGAACCTCCGGTCACTGGGGCTCTCGTATCCTTTCATGCTTCTCTCTCCAGAGTTCTTCGCACCCCACTTAGCCTTCAGGAGTTGATGAGTCATTGCACAGACATTTACTGAGCACCAGCTGTATGCCTGCTGGTGCCTGTACGGCAGACCCCACCAAGAGAGACCTGGCCCCCTCCCAGACTCTCCTTTCCCACAGACCGCAGCTGCTCCACCGCCAGCACAGCTACACCAGGTATGGCGACCCTTCTGGCATCCCAGCACTCAGGAGGTCATGGCAGGAGGATCAGGAGTTCAAGGCTACACAGTGGGCTTCAGGTCAGACCTTGACTCAAAAACAAACCCATAAGACAACCAAAACCTGAAGGAAAAGAAAAGGCAAAACTGGGTCAGAGAGGTGACTTCGAGCCTGGACCTTTATGCTCGGAAAGGCTTCCTGGAAGCTGCAGCCATGCAAAGGCCCTGTGGCTCAGCCTTGTTGTGGGGGCCGGAACGGACCTCTGAGTCCAGAACATGTCCCCTAGGGAATGCACCTGTCTACACCAAAGGTGAGGGGCAGACATACTCTGACCCCGTGAGAGTGAAGGCACTGTGTCCAGCAGGAACCCACAGGCTGTTTGTGGGGTGCTGGGAGCTGCATGATTGACAGGGTTGCTTTCCACTGCTCTGTCCTTCCTCGGGACCTGTCCCTCCTGTCCTGGGGGTTCAAAGGCTCCTGACATGTGGCCTTTCTGTCAGCCTTGACCTGGCTTTTTCTCATCCCCGAGGTCCAATCTTTACTTTTTTCTTCCTGTTGTTGGCTTCTTGTGTTTCCTTGCCCCAGCTGGCTTACAGGTCTCTTCAAGGGTCCCTGCCAGACACAGTTGACACATGGTTGATAGTGAGGAGGCTGAGGGAGGAGGAAAAATACATTTTAAAAATTGAATTAAGGGATGGAAGAGGCGACGTGGCCTGTGAATTCAATTTCAGGGTCAAGATGGTCCTCAAATTGTGTTATAATCGAAAGACGGCAGAAGTGGGGTCCCTGGGAGGCAGAGACAAGATCTCTTTCGGTCACTTCTGTGTCCCTGGTGTTTGGTACACAACTGGTACTCCATAAATGCCCATTAGGGCAGGTGAATGACTGAATGAGTGTTGGGGCGGAGTTCTGGAAGCCGGAGTGGGCTGTTTTGGTTCCAGACTTCGGCTGGGTGCTGGGTGGGCAGGGACCAAGGCCACAGCACCTTGTCCCTGGGAAAGTCCCAGCCCTGAAGGCCTCACGTGGCTGTCACACAGGCTCTGGTAGGCAGGAAGGAAGGCAGCTATCCTGGCCTGGTAGCTTGGATGGGGAGTTTCTGTCAGAACAATGGTTTCAGAACAGGAAGTGGAGGCCAGCAGCTGGCTGCCCCAGGTGGCCGCTGAGTAGAAGTTGGGAAGGCCTGGACAGGAGGCACCACAGCTGTGTCCCCTGCCATTCTTCCTGCTCCCGGAAGTCTGTCCAAACACTCAGCTTCAGTTCTGAGCAATAGAGTCCAAATTCAGCTTTATCCATGAGAAAAACAAGGCCCAGAGAGGGTCAGCCCTCCTCTGGGGTCACACAGCCTGCAAGCCAAATGGGGACTCCAGAGTCTGTTCCCCTGAGAACTGCCCATTTTCAGTGACAACCGGAAGACAGCCCCCAGGGTGCTGGAGAGGACCCTCTGGGTCCCGTGTCTTAGTTCTCTCTCCCTCTCTCTCTCTTTTATTTTTTATTTGAGAGTACGAGGTAGCCCAGGGTGACTTCCAGCTCTCCACGTAGCCAAGGATGACCTTGAACTTCTGACTCTCCTGCCTCATCTCTGAGCGCTGGATGACAGGTGTGCCACCATACCTAGCTGACCTGGTGCCAGGGTCGGAGCCCAGGGCTCTGTGTGCCGGGCGAGGGCTCGGCCCACCTCAGACTCAGCGCCATTGACAGACATTAAGGAGGAGGCAGGAAGATTTAGGTGTGGAGACATGGAGGGCAGACCGGCTTCTCTTGCTGTGTGGCCTCATGGTTCAGTGGCCTTTGAGGGGACGGGTTCTACCATTATGCGTTCATTTCTGGCTGGGCCGCTCAGGATGGTTGTGTTCATTGCAGAATGGTGTTGGCTGCAGTGGTGAAATGGGTTCGTGTGGCAGGCGCCAGGCTGCCACGTAGCCCTGGGTCAACAGCCATGTCTGGGCCCTGGCTGGCGGACAGCAAGGGTGGTGAGCGATGGGGACAGTGAAGCCTGAGGAGTCATCTGTGCCTGCCCTGATGGCTGAGAGCTGGGGCTCCCCACCCTCGAGGTCTGGGCTCACACAAAGGCAGGCTTTGTAGGAGACCGGGGGCGAGTGCGCTGTGGGGGCATTGCTGGCCTGGCCATCAGGGCCGGGTGGGTGGTGGTCAGCTGATCAGAGCTTGGGACAAAAACTGAGGACCAAGGACCAGGTCTGAGGGTGACTCTCTGTGTGTCCCCCGGCTCCTCTGGGTTTGTTCACTCCCAGACGGCTCTGGAGTCTCCAGGAACACAGCAGATGAGGGGTCAGGCACTGTGATGTCCCTCTGTGGTCTGGGGGAGGCGGTTGCAGCCACGCAGCGCAGCATGGCTCAGAGGGAATACCTCCCAGGTCAGCTTATGAACACAACGATGGCTTCCTGGAGGAGGGGGACCCAGGCTAAGCTGAGGGATGAACTGTCACTGTGAGAGTCAGGGGCTCCAGACCCTGGGAGGTATGGAGGAGTTTATTAGGAAAGAAGCAAGGGTTTAGGGGTAGGGCTTTGAGGGATGTATAGAAGTGTATGAAGGAGCCAGGTGCAGGGACTGGGGAGATGGCTCAGAGGTTAAGGGCACTGGCTGCTCCTCCAAAGGTCCTGAGTTCAATTCCCAGCAACCACATGGTGGCTCACAACCATCTATAGTGAGATCTGGTGCCCTCTTCTGGCGTGCAGGTGTAAATGCAGACAGAACATTGTATATGTAACAAAAAAACAAAACAAAACCAACAAGAAAAGGAGCTGGGTGCCATGACACACGCCTGTAAACTCCGCACTTTGGGGAGGCAGAGACAGGTGGATCTCTGAGTTCCAGGCCAGCCTGGCAAAGCGAGTCCAGGACAGCCAGAGCTACACAGAGAAACCCTGTCTTGGAAAACAAAAACAAAACAAACAAACAATCAGACGAAGGATGTTAAGGAGGAGGCATGAGAACTCTTGGTGTTTTTTAGTTCTGTTCTTTGGGGAAAATTCTCAAATTGCCTGAGGTGGTGGGACAAGGTCTGATGGGCAGAAGGTCGTGGCTGCTCCACAGGGACCAGCCTGCCTGTCTTCTGGGCAACTTCCCAGCTCCTTCCTCAATGGCAGCCATCAGAAGCCTCAACTCCCAGCTAGCAAACATCTGGCTGGCCGGCTGGTGGGGAAGAGGGATGGTGCCAAGCTCAGCTTTACCATTCTACATCCATTCCTTTGACCTGAACGCCATGTCTGTCATCCTGGCAGGACCCATGGACACCTTCAGCACAAAAAGCCTGGCTCTGCAGGCTCAGAAGAAAGTCCTCAGCAAGATGGCCTCCAAGGCCATGGTGGCCGTGTTCCTGGATGACACCAGCAGTGAGATCCTGGATGAACTGTACCGGGCCACCAAGGAGTTCACGCGCAGCCGGAAGGAGGCACAGAGGGTGGTGAAGAACCTGGTGAAGGTGGCCGTGAAGGTGGCCGTGCTGCTGCGGGCTGGCCAGCTGGACGGCAACGAGCTGGCCCAGCTGCGGCGGTTCCAGGGCCGGGTCCGCAGCCTGGCCATGACCGCACTCAGCTTCCATCAGGTGGACTTCACCTTCGACCGGCGCGTGCTGGCCGCAGGGCTGCTGGAGTGCAGGGACCTGCTGCACCAGGCGGCCGGCCAGCACCTCACCGCCAAGTCCCACGGCCGCATTAACCACGTCTTTGGCCACTTTGCCAATGGCGACTTCCTGGCCGCGCTGTACAGCCCGGCAGAGCCCTACCGGAGCCACCTGTGCCGCATCTGTGATGGCCTAGGGAGGATGTTGGACGAGGGCGGCATCTGACCTGGAGCCAGCCACCTGAGGACTGCCCTCCACTGGTGACTGGTCCCCAGAACACAGAAGCAACCGCCTGTGCCTGAGGCAGTGTCTCCTCTGCTTCCCCTACTGTAACTCATCTGCTTTGTCCCTTCCTCCTACTTCTGAGACAGGTCTCATGTAGCTCAGGCTGACCCCAAACTCCCTACGTAGCTGAGGCTGGCCATGAACTCCTGAGCCTTCGGCTCCCATCTCCAATCACTGGAGGACACTGATGCCTCACTGTCTAGGCATTCTCATGCTTTCAAATAAGGTTGTCGGGAATTGGGAGGAAAGAATTGTACACCCTCAACCCCTGCCCCCTGCCAAACGACTGTTTCCTAAGCCTCAGGACCTCCCAAGGTGCTTTAGGAAATGGACTTGAACAAGTCTGAGCCTGCCACAGAAGGTCCTTGTAGAGCCATTAGCACAAGAAGGCTCTCTCCGCCAATGCTGCAGGGACTGGGCATAGAGAAAGACTGATGCTCCTGCCAACCAAGGGCACACCGGCAGACAGATGCTGGGTGTGGAGCGACAGCTTCTCACCATGGCTGGGGAAGGAGTGACTCCAGGCACACTTCCGAGTTGGGATCTGACTCTTGAAGACTCGATCTATTGCTCTGCGATCCTGTTAGGAGACTGCGCCCAGGCATTTAAGAAAAGGAAGGAACAGTGCAGGTGAGATGGCTCAGCAAGTAGGGCGCTTGCTGCCAGGCCTGATGACTGAAGCGTGATCCCCAAAACCTACATGGTGCTAAGAGAGAACCAGTTTTGGAAAGCTGGCCTCTGACCTCCATGTGAACACAGCCACACAGAGCCACTCCCGGCTAAGGGCAGGGGCCACTTCTAGAGCACAGAAGGAGGAAAGATAGGATTTTCCGTCAAACTTGGGGAACCTCAGAAATCCAGTCCATCTCAGAGGCTGTCCCCAGCTTCATTGCAGGGTCAAGCCACTGGAAACAAGTATGTGTTAAATTATAATTCCGTATTTGGGAAACAAATCCATCTTTTCTCTTTGTATGGCAGCTCCGGCCTGTAGCTGGAGCCTACAGCCTCCAATATCTGAGTGCGCCTGCGGTCATGTTTGATACCATAGCTGGCTTAACCCAATCGGTACCTTGGAAAGGTGGGCAAGCTTCAGCTGCATTTGTGCACAGCTGAGATGTGGGTTTAATTGTGTAGAAGCCACAGTGAGAGGGGGTGTGGCTCAGTGGTGGAGGCCGGAACTAGGGTCAGTCAATCCCCCAGTGAGGGGCTGGGGCGTGGTCAGGGTGGAGCCCCTGCCTCGAGTTCCCCAGTGAGGGGCTGGGGAAGTCCACTGAGAACTGTTCAGATCCCGCATCCTTCTTTGGTGTCTGTGGTGGGGCTGGGCCGCAGTTGTGCAATGCTGCGGGTGGGAAGGTTATCTGGGGTGTTGGGGGAGGATACCGGTCATGGTCATCCAGAGTATTCAGGGCAAAGTTCACAATCTAGAGCCTATGAGCTAGGCAGGAGTTAAGACTTCCTCAGGCAGCCAACATGTACACAGAAGATTCTACCAACAGTTACAGGTTGGCTTTTTTTGGCAGGGTTTCTCTGCGCAGCACTGGCTATCCTGGACCCCCTTTGTAGACTGCTGGCCTCAACCTCACAGAGATCTCTCTGCCTCCACCTCCCAAGAGCTGGGATTAAAGGCCTGCGCCACCACTGCTTGGCTAGCTAGAGATCCTTATTTTTAAACAGTACCCTGCCCTGGGATCCCAGCCCGAGCCCGGCTGCAGTCATGTCCCCTGTCAGCTTCTCTGTGGGCCTGGCTGGTGGGAATGAGTCCAGGTCCCTGAAGCCTCTCTTGCCAGTCCAGCTCACTTGAGCCTAGGGCAGGGTCTTGAAACTCCCTCATGCTGACCAAACGGACCAGTGAGGGGAACAGTCTAGTGTTGTGGGGCTGTTTTCATAAGGGTGAGATGAAGAAAATCAGAGTGAACCCAGGACATAGCACTTTATTGTCACCTCGTGAATGCCATGCAGAGGCCAGCGAGCTGCCCCACCGCCAGCCGTTTCCTTTTAGGTTTAGATGCCCAGGGTGGCTTGGACTTCACAATCCTCCTGCCTCCGCTGCTTGAACACTAAAGGTCACAAGTCTGTACTTCCAGGCTTGGGCTAGAAATATACTTAAAGCTGTTGTAGGGCTGGTGGGATGGACCAATGGGTAGAGGTGATTGCTGCCAAGCCAGAGGACCCGAGTTTGTCTAATCCTGGCAGCCACATGGAGGGAGGAGGGTCAACTCCCACAAGCTGTCCTGTGCCCCGAGACTGTGCTCCATGGCTCTCAAGCAACTAGACAGAGTAATCTGCCCAGCCCAGCGATGACAGGATGGGGACAGCTCCCCCACCAGGTAACATCGCCTCTCCTTGGCTCAAAAGCACAGGCCGGTGGCTGTGGCTTCCAGTAAGACGATCTGAGGGTCAGAACGTGGCTCAGTGGCACCACTGGCCTCCTGTGCTTGAGATGCTGGCCCCATTCCTAACACCCCCCCTCCACAGAAATCTCTAAAACTGAAGTGACAGTGTCCTGGCACCCAGCTTTACCTGGTTTAGATCCCTGGTAACATCTGAGGACCCTAAAAAGGCACATAGGAGCCAGGTAGCCTGTGCCCTCACATCATCCTGTATACTTTTCTACCCAGGGGCTTGAGGGCTAGGACTGTGCTACCCACATCCACATTTCAGAACCCCTGGAACTTCAGGCCCCTTAGCCACCGCTGGTGGCTGTCTTCCCAGGGTAGAAGCGCATGTCCTTGGATCCCAATGAATATTTCTTGAGGCTGGGTCCCACTGTGCAGTCCTGAACTCACTGTGTAGCCTAGGTTAGCCTCCAACTCACAGAGATTCCCTTGCCTTTCCCTAGGGTCCCTTCCTTGGAGCTCAAGGGGCAGCAGGAGGGCACTTGGCCCTGGCTGTGGGACACCGCACTCACCCCCCCCATCCAGAGGACTCAGTGTCCCCTGAGACACAGGCCTGTCTGAGAGCCTTGGTCTTTCACTGGATATGCAGCGAAGGTCAGGCCCCAAGGTCAAAGCTGGGGGGCAACAAGGTCCCTCTGAAAGGCTGGGATACTTTAGGGCTTATGTAGGTTTGTCTACAGAACTGTTTTTGTTGTTTTTAAACTTTCTCACTGGGACTGTAAAGGTGGCTCAGCAGTTAGGAGCACTGGCTCCTTTGTAGAGGACCTAGGTTTGACTCCCAGCACCCACAGGTGGTTCACAACTCTCTGTAACTCCAGCTTCCGATCCAATGCCCCCTCACAAAGACTCACACTCACTGACTCACAGACACAGCATAAAGTAAATCTAAAGATTTGTTGCTTTCATCTGACTTCAAAAGCCCACCTGAAGCCAGAATCTATGGGCACAGAGGGCTTGCCCTGGGGTGCTAGTGCCAGGACACAACAGTGTAGATTCAAGGCAACATGGTGGTCAAGACAGAGGGACTAGTCCTTGTGGGCATGTCACTGGCTGCCTTGGGACCACTGCTGGCACCTACGTGCCAGTGACCCTTGGGGGAGTGTCTGCATCCGCTGCATCTGGAAGACGGTGGGAATCCACGTCAGTGCTGACCCCATGAAGCCCTGGCTAAGGCGGTTACTTATTTATTTGTCCTATGTCTTCCCATCCTTCTGAATGGAGGTGTTCTGGGTGGGGTAAGAAGGCAGTCCGGGGGGTGGGGGCATTCATCGCGGCTCAGAGGGGAAACCACAGCATGTCTGACTTCAGGAAAGCCAGGGAGTCCCTCTGCGCCGGCCAGCGCGTGTCCTGCACCTTCCCTGGTGAGACGGGCGACAGTGCCCAGAGTTCGCTGGAATGCCAGTGTGACCTGTGCAAGGCAATGCCAGATCCTGCAGGAACCAGGGCCCCAGACAAGGAGTCAGGGCCAGTGTGCTGACGGAGGTGGGCCCAAAACAGGTGAGGGTCACAGCTCTGAGTGCGCCGCCTTTGCTACAATCACCAGCTTGGAGAGCTCAGCTTTGAAGGCGCCAGGCCTGTGAGACACTGCAAGACACAAGCACAGCCAGGCGCTGACACATCTTGAGACTTGGACAGTGCTGGCAGAGAGGCCAGGTATGGCAGGGCGAGAGCTGGATCAAAGTGGAAAACTGCAGAGCCAGGCATGTGACAGGCTTGTTCCTGTATCTACTCTGAATACTGAAAAAGGCTGAGGAGATCCAGACCAGCCTGGGAGACTGGGAAACACCAAGAGAGCTGATGGGTGTGGTCATGGTTGAACCCCCACCTAGAATCCCCCAGTGAGGGGCTGGGGTCAAAGTCGGGATGAAGCCTCAGCCTAGAACACCCCAGTGAAGCCTCAAATATGTTCTTGTGAGGACTGGGGACTGACTTCCTGCGTTCTGCCAGTGTCTCCCTCACAGCAGGTCCTCACAGAGTGGAGCAAAGGTATTTTGAAGCACCCGCTCCTCTAGATTTGGGCACTTCCTGCTTTATACAGCAGCCTGCCTCAGATGTGTTGCCATAGCAACAGAAAGTGGCCCAGTACAGGTAACTAGGATGCTGTGAGCTAACCTGGCTGGAAGAGCTGGGACACAGGGTCCACCCCACCAGTGGCTTATATTCAGCACGCAGCCCTTTCTGAGGACCCTCCTCCACCTCTCTCCGAATGGCTCTCGCTGGGTGCTGGGACCACCTTCACCTACCTGCTGTCTTGGTCACTTCAAACTCCTCGCTTTTCAGGGGGATATCACTTTCTCTCTCAAACGCGGCTTTGGACTAAAATTGAACAGAGCACTTAGGCAGACATGTCACTGAGAGAGAAGCCCCCTCCAGTCCCTTTGGTTCGGTCTCCTGAGCATATGGCCTATGCGTAAAGCCAGGCATGCTTGCTAGGGTAGGTACAGCGTTCCCAGCATGGAATCCAAGCTGAGGGTCAGCTCGTGGGTGACGAACAGCGCAGTCTGTCACCTTGGCTCCCAACAACACACTTGAGGCTCTGAGAGCAGAGCCTGTCATCGGCTGACCTGAGGGACAGGAGCGGACCAAGGCCACCTGGCCCACCCTGCCTCCTCCTGCAGGGCACAGTGGCCTCTGCTGCCAACCTCCCTGTTTTTCTAGCCTCCTGAGGTGAAGCAGGTCTGTGCAGATGAATGGGCCAGGCACCCCTGTCGTGGGCCTCTTGCTGAGGTCCCCGACTCAGGTGTGAGCCCTGGAGGTCAGCAGGGTGGCTAAGTGACATGGGTCCCGTCCCTTGCAGTGAATGGTATCTGGGGCTCTGCAGATCCCTCCCCTCCTCAGGTCCCCATGACTGGCACTCACATAGGCCATGGCGTACTCGATCTCAGCACCCCGCACCTCGGCCTTGAACTGTGTGAAGTAAAGGTAAGACTTCCCCTGCGGCCTGTGGAGAGATAGGGGGACACAGCCGAGGCCCTAGAAAGAGCCTGGTGGACTCCATAGTGGAAAATTTCGAGGAAGCCAAAGCCAGAAATGGAAAGTAGCTTCATGGTGCCATGAATTGGGGAAGGGAGGAATGTCAGTGTCTGGAGACAGGGCTACCTCTTGGGGTTCACCTTTTTTGTTTCACAACTGGTTTTTGAGATGGGGTCTCAGGTAGCACAGACTGGCCTCCAGCTCGCTACGTGGCCAAGGCCGGCCTAGAGCTCCTGCCCTTCTCGCCTCTACCTCCCCAGAACTGGTGAACACAGAAACGGCGGGCGACTCGACTGTATTCCAGCACTGCGGCGACTTCCTGCCCTGTGATTTGACTCCCCAGCCCCCTGCCCTGCTCTTTGGCATCTTCCCCCCCCGACCCGCCCTCCTCTGCCCAGAGCCTTGGTGTCAACACACACACTGGCAGCTTCCTGGGCCCCAGGACCACCATCCAGCATGTGCCCCTCTTGTCCTGCGTGGACCGTAGTGTGCGCATGGACAGGGCTGCAGAGAGACAAAGAGAGACAGAAGAGCACCCAGCCCGGTGCGTGACCGCTGGCTCACCTCCAGATAGTACAGGTGAAGTGTTCACTGTCTTCACTGGTTCCCAGGCTCATCTGCCATTGCTGCGGAGAGAGCACAGGCTCGCTGAGCAAGGAGGGTGCTCAGCCTCTTCGCAAGGCCAGCCACACGTGGTCCCTCCCAGGCTGGCGCGGCCCTGCCCGTGGATCAAGACACTAGCTAAGCCACTTTCTTCCTGTAATACATCTTGAAAACAGTGTGGCAACCGTGAGACCCTGTCTGAAAATCTGACAAGGGTTGCCCACTGTGGTCAGTGGTGCTGTCTACCATGAGGCCCTGACTCCATCCCCAGAAACCGGCAAGAGAGGAGACTGTCTCTCACCCCAGCATTCAAGAAGAGGAGTTAGCCTCAGCTACGTAAGGAGCAGGAAGCCAAGGTGGGCTACATGACATGGGCTATGTCAAAACCCCACAACCCAACACAGCCAAAACAAAAAACAAAAAACAAAACAAAAAAACCCAAAACAAAAACAAACAAACAAATAAACAAAAACCACAGCTAGGGCTAGAGATGGCTCTACACCTAAGAAGACTGGCTGCTCTTGCAGAGGAGCTGGATTCCCTGGGTTCTGCTCTCTGCACCCACACAGTGGCACAGCTATCTGTGACTACAGTTACAGGAGACCTGAAGCCCTTTTTTGGTCTCCATAGGCCCCAAGGGTGCTGCTGGTGCACAGACATTCATGCAGGCAAAACATCATAAAATAAACAAAATGAAAACACAAAAGCCGGGCGCAGTGGCACAACCAGCACTCCAAAGGCAGAGGCAGGGCTAGATCTCTGTGAGTTCAAGCCCAGCCTCGTCTACAAAGTGAGTCCAGGACAGCCAAAGCTACACAGAGAAACCCTGTCTTGAAAAACCAAACCAAACAAATAAACAAATAAAACACAAACACAAAAGAACCAAGCAACCAGCTCTCACAGCAAACATTTCCAGGCCCTTCCTGGCTTCACAGGGGAAGGTGTTCCATTGCCAGGAGCTGCCTATGTCAATTACAAGGTGATCCAGCAGCTACCTGGGTGCATTCTCCCTGAAGAGAAGCCCTGAGACCCAACTACACTCATGCCAAGAGCTCTGGTGGTTCCTGCCAACTCCACAGATCTGCTAATCCTGAACACCTCAAAGCTCTGAGCTTCTGTGCCCTGAAAACTGCCATCTGAGAAAGGGCGCTAAGATGGTCCACACTTTGCCTTCTATTTAGAGATGGAGTGTAATGTAACCCAGGCTGTCCTTGAGCTTTCTGTGAGGTGGAGGATGATCTTGAACTCCTGATCCTTCTGCCTCAGCCTGAAGAGAGCTGCCATCCCTTGCACTTGCTACTGGCTACTCTTTATTTTTTTATGTGCATTGGTTAATGGCCTGCATGTCTGTCTGTGAGGTTGCCAGATCCCTTGGAATTGGAGCTACAGATAGTTGTGAGGTACCATGTGGAATTGAACCTGAGTCCTCTGGAAGAGCAGCCAGTGCTCTTAACTACCAAGCCATCTCTCCAGCCCCTATTGGCCCCTCTTATAGCCATTTAACCTTAGATACAGCCAAACCCTAAAACTTCTGACAAAATAAAGTGGGCATTTCCTTTCCTTGGACCATTCACATTAAACACAGAAGTCAGTGAGGTCTACGCTATAGCGCAGACATCACTAGCACACATCCAGAACATTCCATCAGTCCAAAAGGAAGCCCCATACGAGCCTTCCCTCAAGCCCTCCCCAGCCCTACACATCCACCGCCTGTCTCTGGGTTCCCCTGTCCTGTACACTTCCTGTAAGGGAATCCCACAGTGTGTGGCTTCTGAGTCTCTTACTGAGCATGTCCTTGAGGTCTCTCTGGACTGTAGTGTCAGGCCACACTCCTGGTAATGAAAACCATTACCGTCACACGTTCCTCGAGCTCACTGAGAAGCTGGCTCTGGAGGTGGGATCTGTGTTTGTCTCAAAGCACCCTACAAGGTCTGGGGGCAGGACAGGGCCCCGCCCTGTGAAAGGCAGTAATGACAACAGCAGGACTCCCCAGAGCAGACTTGGGGCTGGAGAGAGACTCAGCAAGCAGCACAACTGCTTTCCTGAGGACCAGCCGTCCTGGACAGTTTCATGTCAGCTTGACACAAGCTGGAGTCACAGGTGAGGAGCGGGCCTCAGCTGAGAAGATGCTGAGAAAAGTCTTTAGGATCAGACTTTACACAAGCCTGCAGGGCATTTTCATTAGTGACTGTTGGGGGAGTGCCCGGCCCATGGTGGGCGACCCCACCCCTGGGCTGGTGGTCCTGAGTTTGATAAGAAAGCAGGCGGAGTCAGCCACGAGAGGCAAGCCAGTGAACGTCAGCCCCCACAGCCTCTGCCTCCAGGCTCCTGCCCTGCTTGAGCTCCTGCCCTGACTTCCTTCAGTGAACAGTGGTATGGAAGTGCACGCCAAGTAAACCCTTTCCTCCCAATTTGCCTTGGTTGTGCTGACTCATCACAGCAATAGCAACCCCACTGGGGCAGCCAGGTTCAGTTTCCAGCACCTGCTCCAGGGGACCCAACTCCTCTGACCTCAGTGGGCAACACACCCACAACTACACACCCACACAGTCAACTCCATCGACGTGCTGGGGGCTCGCCCGCTGACAGCCATCTTGCTTCCTTAGCTGCTTTCTCCTTATTAAGGGTTTGCAGAGATGGCCCAGCACCTACCCGGTGGTAACTCAGTTCCGGGGAATCTGCAGCCCCCTCTGGCCTCTGTGGTCACTGTACGCTGGCTTCTGCGGGGGGTGAGCACCTGACTGAAGACGGTTTGCTGTCTGAGGCTTCTCCACTGCTCTTACTTGCTATGTATGTAATGAACTCACTCGATGCAACACACAGAACACTCTTATTCACGCTGCTCATCGAGGTTCGGTGCTGCGCAGGCCCGTCCGTCCACGGACACTGAGTCACTTTCAGTCCAGTCACTGGCCCCATGGAAAGTCCTGCTCAGAACATTCATGTCTGGGTTCTGGACACACCGACGTTGCCCCTGAATGAATGAACTGCATGCAGGACAGTTGCTCCCCGTGGTGTGCAGGCATCGACATGACAACTGGCCCTAATGCTCAATCCCTGTGCTGCTGTCCTACTGTGCACTCTACTGCAGGGGCATGGTCCTGCTAGGGGCTCGGCCCCGCTGCCTGCTCGCAGGCCGCCCCGAGGACTGGCCCAGGCTGGCTGCTCAGGTGAGCCTCCTAAAGCATGTACCATCTTGAGATATCAAAGGTAAAGGAACAGAGGTCCCACTGCCCATGGTAGTGACAAGGTCATCCCAGCATTCAGGAACAGAGGCAGGCAGGACAATAGCAGTTCGAGGCCAGCAAGGGCTACACAGTAAGATTCCATCTAAAAACATGAACAAAACGGCAAAAACAATAAACGCAGCGGCTCACTGATCATACATAGATCAATAGCCAAGGCTCAGCACCGTGGGTCGCTGAGGCAAAAGCCAAGGCAGCCAGGGCTTCTTCAGGCCCATGTGACTGAGAATTCAGGGCCCTGAGAGTGTGGCCACTTCTTGCTGATACCAGTTGTGTGAGATCCCCCAAGTTAACTCACCTCGTTGGTCCCTCCTTGGGAAGCATATGTGAATGTACATGTAAACTTGCCCTGGAAAAGAAAAAAACAAAAAGGGCTGAAGGGTCAAGACCTCAATATCCAGAATCAAGACACCACCGTTGGGCATGGTACGGTATGCCCATCATCCCAGGTACCCAGGAGAACTGGGAGATGAGCCAGCCTCGGTGACTTCTCAAGGTGCTGTCCTGAGGTAAAACAGCTCAAAGAGGACTGGGATGTACATCGGCAGGAAGGCTCCCAGCTAGATGGTCAAGGGTTGAGACCCCTTCCAGATTCCATCTGTCCGGGACAGGGGGCGTGGCTCAGGAGTAAAGCGCCTACCAAGAATCCTCCACTGAGGGGCTGGGGGTGTGGGAGCCCTTGTAGAATCTCTCAGTGAGGGGCTCTAAGCCTGGTCAGAGGGTGGAGCTCTGCCTAGAATTCGCCACTGAAGGGCTGGAGGTGTGGTTAGGGGTGGAGCCCGGCCTAAACTACCCCACCGGAGGCCAGGGGCTGGCCTAGCCTGTGCGAGATACTGGGTTCCACCCCCAGTACCGTATAAAACAGATGGCTGCCAAGTGGGCAGCAGGCCCCTTTCCTCCCATGAGCTCAGAGTTTTGCACAATCCCTGTGGTTTCCCAGGAAGGTCCAATGGCCTTTAGCAGCCAGCCCTTTAGAACACTGGCTCTGGGGTCGGTACCTGGGGTCCCTGAAAAATATGAACTTTGGCTACATCCTGCCTGCAACACAGGCCTGCCAGGAAGCCCTAGGCTAGAAGAATGTTCTCAGGAAACGATCAGCAGGGACAAAACTGTCCCAGAGACAAGCTAGTCTGGCTGCTGCCTTCACAGCCATTTTGAGAGCTGTCGGATCCGCGTAACGTGATTTCTCTCTGGTCCCAGTTCTGTGAGCAATCCTCGTGAGACCTCCAGCCTCCATAGACCCGCTGCTCTCTTTCACTCCCCTTTCTAGAACGCGGTGGGCAAGGGGAGGCCGCCTTGCAGGTAGAAACTGATTGACAGGTGGCAAACGAGGCAGGCCCGCCCCTGCCATTCTGACCAGTCTCCGGGACGACCCGATCCCTAGTCTGGCTCCGCCCAACACCGGCTGTTCCCAGTCGTCGATGCCCCTGAGGGAGGCTCAGCCCGTACCCCGGGTCCTACGTCCTGGGAGAAGGAATGCACGACGCCTCCGGGTCTCACGTCAAACGGCACGGTGGTGGGCTCAGACACAGCGGCCGCCAACTTTAGAGCCGCGGCCGCCAGGAGCACCGCGGTCCAGTAGCCTCTGCTGGGCGCCGCCATCTTGGTTCCGGGCCAGTGCGCAGGCGCTCGCGGACGGGGCGCGGCGAGGGACACGTGGAGCGACCCGCGCGAGACACGTCGGCGCGATCCTGTGACGCTCACTCCCGACCCGGGCTTCTGCGTTGGCGGCCATGTTGGGGCGGGACCCGCCTTGGCATGTGATGCGTGCCAGCGCCCCTGATTGGCGCTCGTTGATGAATGGGGCGTCTCGGGGGGGGGGGGGTCTCAGCGCTGCAGGGGGTCAGAGTTTTCACTTAACCTTTGCCTTTCTCCCCTGGCCCAAGTCAGAGTTCACCAAATCAAATTGGCTTGACGTCATTTGGGTGAAAAAAAGTATTCGGGTATTTTTATATCTCATTTCAATGGTCTAGTCTCACTCTTCAGGACAAATGGGCTTGACTGCAGATTATCTTGTTAATATAGTTTATTTCGATTTTATTTATTTGTTTTTGGCTTTTCAAGACAGGGTCCTGGTACTCTCTCTATAGACCAGGCTGGCCTCGAGCTCAGAGATCCACCTGCCTCTGCCTCCCGAGTGCTGCGATTAACGTACACCACCACCGCCTACTGATTGTTTTTCGTTTTGTAACTTCTTTTACTTTAGTTTGTATTTTAAGTTTCATTCAAATATATTTTATTGTGAGGGCTGGTGTGATGGTTCCCCAATTAGGAACACTGGCTGCGCCTACAGAAAGCAGAGGTTTGAGTCCCAGCACCCACACGCCAGCTTACAATTCTTAACTGCAGCGGCAGGAGCTCTGAAGCCCTCTTCTGGCCTCTGCAGGTAGCAGGTGTGCATGGGATGCAGACATATATGCAGGTTAAACACCCATACGAAGAGAAAAAGTAATATTTTTATTATGATATCTTTCAGATGTCTTATTTTAGCCCAGGCTGGCCTCTGTTTTCAAATGTAGACAAGATGGCCTTGACCTTCTGATTCTTCTGCCTCCCTGGTGCTGGTATGACAGGCTTCATCAGTGCTGCCTCTGGAACTCAGAGCATCTCAATGCTAGGTGGTTGCCCCGCCCACCGAGCCACAGCCCAGTCCCCTGGTCTAAGGCTGAACTTCCATAGGTTGGCTGGCCTGAGGTGGCTGTTCAAGTTACAGGACTCAATTGCTACCCGTATAGACACACATGCCCACCCTCACTCACGCCTGGCCATCAGGCCATCTTGAGTGTGTCCTGTGGTAAAGGATGTCCCAGTGCAGAGACGGTGGGCTTTTCCATTTTTGCAGCTTCCTGTGTATTCCAGGTATCCCGGGGCCGTAAGCATGCCTGGCCAGCCCTCTGCTCCTGAACAATATTCCCACATTTCTGATTGCTACAAAAATTACACATCAGCTGGCCGACATGATGTGAGAAAAGGGGCTTGCTGCCAGGACTGCTGAACGGTGCTCCAGCCCTGGGAACTAAATGGTGGCAGAACTGACTCCTGAAACTTGTCATGACTGCCTGCAAGCTGGGGCCAGCAGCCATGCACAGCAGAAAAATAAACAACTGACACCAGAACAAGTGATCCTCAGTCTAGTCACAGAACTGGGCCTCTTTCCACCTGCTCCATCCCCAACCAGCCAGCTCCTCTCTTGGTCATTTCCCATCCCTTCCTTTTCTGTCACTGTTAGTGTCCCTTTACATTATTTGTCCAGCCTGTGAAGGTCAGAGGGCCCCTCCCAGGGTCAGTCCTTCTCTTCCCCTGCCCTGCCACGTGGGTTTTGAAGGTCAAAATCAGATTGTCTTGGCAGCAAGTGCTTTAACTCGCTGGGTCATCTCAATTTCTGTTTCCCAATTCCTTTCAGAAAGACAGCAGTGGAGGGCTATTTCACTGACACAGGCCACCTGTGCTTCCCAGGGTAGGGACAGGCCTGGCAGAAGCTACCAGCTGACCCACATGAGATCTTCACCTCACCACTTCTGTCTCCACTATGTTTTAGGGGGAAGCCTTCCGTCGATAGAGGGTTTCTCTGTGTAGCCCTGGCTCCTGAGTGCTGGGATGGGGCTGTTCCCCACCCCCATCCTCCTGAACCCTTCCTGCCCTCCCTCAGTCCCCAGCCAGCCCCCTGGCTCCGGCGGCTTGAGAAGGAGCCTCCCAGTGGCACCATTTCCATCTGGAATCGTTTAATGAGTCTACATACCACATAATTATAAAAGAATAAGAATTGACAAAAATATTTTCTTTCCATAATATGTAGAGGTGGTTTCTGGTTTGTTTTTTTTTTTGTTGTTTTTGTTTTTTTTCTTCTTCTTTTTTTTTTTTTTTCTCTTTTCTTTTCGACTTCTTTATGCCTGAACTCTGGTGGGAGGGGACAGGGAAGGGTTACTGAGGTCAGGACGGGTCCTGCTCCTGACCGTGGACTCCCCAGGTGGTGAATGAGGAGGAGCTGGGCAGGGGACAGGCAGGGCAGAAGGCACCCAGATACAGGCTTGGCAGCTCCAGGCTGGGTGTCCAGAGGGTGTGGGGTCCCTAGCCGCCCAGTGCCCTGCCTCCAGTTTCTTATCTCCGTACCGCTTACATCCTGTCTTTTAAATAATTAGTTAAAATGCTCCCCAAACACACACGACTCTGCAGGGGGCGGGACATGCTTCTGCACTGGGATGGTGCTGTGAGTTCAGGGCCGTGGCAGCCCGGAGTGGCCATGGGCAAGATGGCAGCTTCCTCCTCACCAGGCCAAGGAGGGCAGCACGGGGCCCACTACCGCCTCTGTCCTGGCCTCCAAGCAGCAGCAAGCAAACAAATTGAAAGCTTCAAAAATTAAAAGATTACAAAAACGCAAGAAAAGCAGCGGTGGCGTCAGGACGGAGGTCAGAGGTCACAGGTACTCCTGCAGGAAGTGCAGCAACGTCACCTCGTAGTGCTCTCCAGACTCAGGGCAGCGAATGCTGTGTCTTTCGTTGGGGTAGATCTGCAGAAGAGGCAGGGCTGTTGACAGGTCCCACCCCCGCCCCGAGAACCCCACTCTGCACCCCTGAGGTGGGGTGCACTCATTGCTCACCTCACAGGGCTGAGCACTGGACGTGAGTTGGTCACTGCGCCACCAGGTCTAGGGTAAGTGGATCGCTCCCCCAGACCCACAGCTGCCACCCATATGTGCTGCTGGGAAGGCCTGAAACCTGCTGCCCCCCCCACGCCCCAAATTATATAATCAACCCGTGGACAAGTCACAGGTCTGAGCATCTCACCAGCTCATCCTGACGGAGCCCTACTCCTCTACTGTCCTGGTTGGCCCATGTTTCCCGACAGCCCACCCACACCGAGGCCCTCGAACACCTTAATTCGGAAGACATGCCTCTGCACCAAGGCCCAATCCTCAGTACAAGGCTCTGCCCAGCAGGCCCATCCACCACTACCCTGCTCCTTCGAGTCTCAGGGCTCCTTACTCCCAGGGCTGTCCCCAGGGTCTGGGGCTCCGGGACCTCAGTCCTCACTCACTCACTCCTGCACCTTTAAACGGCCCCTCCCTCAGGGAATTCCTCTTGGGTCTCTAGTCCTCTCGGCCCCGCTCTCATCTATAGTCAAGTGGATTCATTAAGGCTGAGGTCTCTGGTGTAATCACTGAGGACCAGCATTCCCAGCACTCAAAGGAACCTGATTGGTACAGGCTGGTCAAGAAAGACGTGACTGAAAACAGGAGCCTTAGGAGCTCAGACTCCAGGAGGCTGGGGCAGAGGATGGGAGCCTGGGCCCACGCACCTGCAGCTGGTATGGCTTCCCTGCCCGGATCAGCTGGGACACCAGGAAGTTTGTGTGGAAAAAGTGAACGTTCTCATCCAGGAAGCCATGGAGGATGAGGAGGCGGTTAGGCCTGCAAAAGACAAGGGAGCAGGTAAGGACCCCCGGGGGACAGACGGACAGCACCCACTGGCTCAGAGTCAGCCTCCAGCTCCAGTGCCGCAGGCAGGACAGAAGTGGTGGGAAAGGGGTTTCTACAGTAGCCCCATGCCCATTTTGGCAGGGTGGAATATTCTGGAAGCATATTCCCAATATGACCATCATTAACCATAACATTTTCACAGGCCAGTGGCCACCTGAGGCTCCTCAGAAAATCAAAAGTGGTGGGAGTGGCCAAGAAAGTGAATTTTCTCTTTTATATCAGATTTATGTATTGGTTTTGTTTGTTTTTTGAAACAGGGTTTCTCTGTGTAGCCTTGGCTGTCCTGGACTCATTTTATAGACCAGGCTAGCCTTGAACTCACAGAGATCCACCTGCCTCTGCCTCCCGAGTGCTGGAATTAAAGGCGCGTGCTACCACGCCCGGCTGTTTTATTTATTTATTTATTTATTTATTTTTTGAGACAGGGGCTCACGTAGCCCAGGCCGTTTCTTAGCTGCCCATGGTGCTGAGGGAGATGCTATACTCCTGACCCTGCTGACTCCCCCTCCTGAGTGGGCTGAAAGGCAAGTGCCACCACGCCTGGGTTCTCTGGTGCTGGAATGGAGCCCAGGGCTTTCTGGATGGGGCACACACTGCCCCGGGGCCCAGGCCCAGCCATTTTCATTTCATACACTAATCTGCAGCACTGATGGTTCAGGCGAATGACAGAACGAACGGCATTTGGTGCCTTTGTGGCTTCACAATGTTGTAGACACAGGAGCTTTCTAGTTCTAGAACATTCCATCCCTGCGGAGAAAGTCATCCCAGTGGAGGGGTGCCTGGGCGGTGGCCGTCCCCGCTCTGCCTGCACGACTCGGCAGGTGGGAAGCTGACTTCAGGAGCCTTGCGGGGCACAGGCAATGGCGGGGATTCCTGTATAGTGGAGAGGCCTGAGCCACTCCATGCTGTGACCGGGTAGGTACCCCCGTCCCACACTTTAACCTGCAATGTGTAGACGGTGCCAACCCACGCAACCCAGGGAGTTCAGAGTCCTGATGGGCCACCGGGGGAACAGGAGCTCCCGGGGAACTGCTGGAGTTGTGCTGGAGCTGGGGTGCCATGACACTCCTGATAGGCACCTGAATGCCTGAGTTAAGCAGCTGGCATAGAGCTGGGTGGCCTGCTGGAAATGGCGCTGGGTGGCAGATGCTAAGCGAGTGGGTGGCTTACTCATTGGGCAGCTTCTCCACGTGCAGGGCCACAGAGCCTGCCTCGTAGCCTTGCTGATTGTTTTCGGGGACATCCATGTACCGTTCCGTGTACCCTGTGTCATAGGCCATCCATACAGTGACAGGAGCACCAGCAATGGCTACCTGGAAGACACAGGGATGGGTGGGGCAGGGAGAGACAGAAAGACAAGTGTCAGGTCTGCGGCCTGGCCTTGGCTGGGATTATGGGCCTCTATGCACCGGGGTGGTGGCTGGCAGGAGACCCTCAGATGTGTCCCTGCGGGCGTTAGGCTGCTCGGGAACACGCAGTGGCGCGGAGGGAGGGCCCGTCCCACCTTCCTGCCGCCTCCGCCTCCTCATGGCCGCCGCCCCGCAGTGCCCTGCCAGTCCCGGGGCCTTCGCCCCCCTGCTGCTCCTCACAGCATGCCCCACCTCTGCCCATCCGAGGCGGGGTCCCGGACTTGGCCTCCCACATAGAGCTGCTGGCGGATGCCATCCTGGGGTCAGTGGTGGCAGGCAATGAGGAGGGGGACTCGGCCTCGTGGGGTGGCTGCGGGGAGAGATAGCCAGGTGGCAAGGCCCCTGCGGAGGTGCTTGCTCCAGGTTGGGGCTCTGGGTTGGGGACAAGAGGCTAAGGGGCGGGTGGGCATCAGGCTGCAGGGGCTGCACAGGAGTGAGACCCACCTTAAACACTTGTGGCTTGTGGATGAGCCCCATGAGCGAGAGGAAGCCGCCATAGGACCAGCCGTGGATGGCGACGCGGCTCAGGTCGATGAAACCGTATTTCTCGGCCACGTACTGCAAGCCTTCGACCTGGTCCTCGATCTCCACCTGGCCCTGTGGAAGCCCAGCACTCTGTGATTTCTGCTTCCTACACCGTGTCACCCTGTTGCTGCTGAGAAGCTTGTCCTCTTAGTCTCAAAGAAGTCCTCCGAAAGTGTCTGCCCAGGCTGGCCCTGCTCAAGCTGCTCTTTCTGTTTGCAGAGCTGTCACCGTCACCACCACCTCCACCACCAGAAGCAGCATCGCCGCCATCACTGCCATCACTGCTGTCACAGTCACCACACTCAACTACACTGTCTCCATCCCCCTAACTGCTCCCTTCCGGCACACCCTTGGGCTCCCTAGACCGAGGCAGCTCCACAGTGCCAGGCTGTGTCTGCGCCACCACCCTCTCTGTGGCTGCATGCTCAGGCCTGGGGCCCGCTTGTTCCCCAGGGCCACGCTGCAGGGAGCAAGACTCACCATCTGGTTTTTGAGAGCACCCTCGAAGCGCAGGCCCCGCTGGCAGGAGCCCCGGCCGTCAATCACGACCACCGCGTAGCCCAGGGATGCCAGTGTGTTGAGCCGTAGGTACTTGATGCCCTTGAAGGAGTTGTTCACCAGCTGAACCTGCAGGCAAGGCGGGCGTGAGAGCTGCGGCGGCGGGCGGGGCCGAAGGGGGCGGGGCGGGGGCGGGGCCCGGGTGCACCCACCTGTGGGCCCCCGTAGACGAAGAGCACAGTGGGGTGCTTCTTCCCCGGCTGCAGGGTGTGCGGCTTGTAGATCATGCCGTACAGCTGCACGTCGGCGCGGGTGTGGAAGTGGAAGATTTCGGGGGGCACGTAGTCCGGAGGGCAACCTGAGGAGACGAGGGGACTGAGGAAGAATGGCAGGTGCGACCGTGCCCACCGCAAGCCCTGGCCTGTGGGCCTTACCTGCCCTGTCACTTTCACCTGAAAGATAATCTTGGGGGAGCCGCAGGGGGGCACAGTGGGGGACGAGCAACCCCTATGGCCAGGGACTTGCCCACCCCCACAGGCTTCCTCCACCCACATGGACCCCGTGGGAAGAGGAGTGTGACGGAAGCCAGTGCTGGCCTCAGGGCAGTGCAGACACCCCCATCCATGGCTGCCCTTGGGGTTCCCTGCTGTTCCTCAAGGACTCATACACAGCCACACTGGTCACCTGCGGTGGAGGGACCAAGGCCTTGCTTTCATGAGACGCTATCTCTTCATATAGCCCTGGCAAGCTTGGACCCAAAATTACAATCCTACCTCTACCTTCTGAGGGCTGGGATGACCACACTTGGCATAGTGTTTTGAGGAGGTTATGGCTCCACAGACTCATGTGTGTGGATGCTTGGCCCACAGGGAATGGCACTATCAGAAAGTGTGGCCTTGTTGGAGGAAATGTATCACTGTTGGAGCGAGCTGTGAGCTGTCTTATACTCAAGTTGTGACCAGTGTGGCTCATAGTCTCCCTCTGCTGCCTGTGGATCAAGATGCAGAACTCTCAGCTCCTTCTCCAGCACCAAGTCTTCCTGAATGCAGCCATGCTTCTTGTCAAGATGATACTGGACTAAAGCTCTGAACTGTAAGTCACTCTAATTAAATGTTGTCCTTTGTAAGAGCTGCTTTGGTCATAGTGTCTTTTCACAGCAATAAAACCCTAACTAAAACAGAAGCTGGTACCAGGAGTGGGGTACTTGCTGTGATAAGCCTGACCATGCTTTTGTTTGGAGGAATGTGGATTTGGGGGTTTTGGATTAGGAAAGCAGTGGAATGCTTTAAGCAGAGCTCCATGGCCGGCCCATACTACTAAGAGCATGGAAGACAGTGGTGCTGAGCGTGATTTGAAGTGTGGGGGCCTGGCTCAACAAGTTTCAGAGAAGAAAAATGTAAGTATGTGGCCTAGAGACTGTTCTTGTGATATTTTAATTAAGAATGTACTTGCTTTTACCCTTGTCTGAAAAGACTGCCTGAGGCTAAAGTGATAAATTTTGGATTAATTGCATATGCAGAGAAAATCTCAAAACAGCCTAGCACAGACTCTGTAATGTAATTACAAGTGTTTTAGTGAAAAGGAGCAAACTGAGCAAGGAAAAATTCAAAATGTATTCAAGAATAAAGGGGCCTAACTTCTGCGTCCAAGGAGATAAACAGACTAAGACCCCACCCAGCTAAACTTCCATCTTGGAAAAAGGAATTAAAGAACAGCTTAGGTCCAAGTGTGGTGGTACATGCTTTTAATCCCAGCACTTAGAAAACACAGGCCTGCAGATCTCTGAGTTCAAAGTCAGCCTGGCCTACAGAGCAAGCTCCAGGACAGCCAAGCTGAGGCAGTGAAGTTAATCACGGAAAACAGAAAGCTGGTGAAGATTTCCTTGAACAAGGGAGCCATCTTCCAGCTCCAGCAAGAAGCAGAACATGGCAGCTTCAGCCATGTGGTTCTGGCTTTAGAGTCAAGGACAGAAGAAAGGGGTTATGGAATCTCCATGACTAAGGAGAGCTGCTGAGGCCAGGCATGTGCTGGGGGTGTCCCTGCATGGAGGCCCAGAGAGGCCATTGTGTGAAACTGTGAAGATGACGCATGGATTGCCTTGGAGACCCCAAGAGGTCAGAGAGGTCAGAGTTGTGCGGTACCTGCTGAGAAAAGGGGCTGACAGGGAGTGGACCAGCCCAGGGGAAAGAAGCGTGCTACAGTCAGCAAAGCTGAAGGGAGTTGGAGATCTGAATAGCACTTTGACACCAGACATGGAGATACAGAGCCTGGAGTTTGTCCAGCTGGTTTTGGTCTTGCTTTGTCCAGTATTCCCTTACTATGCTCCCTTCTCTCTGTTTTGGAACAGTATATGCTGGGCCATTGTATGTTGGAAGTATGTGATTTTTGTAAATTTTGATTGTATAGGTGTTAGTATTTAGGCAGCCTGCTTCTGGGTTGCCTAGCAACCTATGACATCATCATGTGTCACTAGCTAGGTAGACGCACCTGGCGGGCATGGTTCAGCTGGGCAGGGGCTGTAAGTGGATCCCTGCCTCTTACCTCTCTCTCTTGCTCTTCCTCTCTCTTGCTTTCTCTGTTGGGACACCCTCTCCCCTCCCCCCACGTCTCTCTCTTTCTTTTTCCCCTCTATCTCTCCACCTCCATCCAATAAACCTGTTTCATATAGTATCTGTTGTGTGCATGGCCTCATTTTAGAATAAATGCTAACAATAGGGGATTATAGTTAAGAGTCTGCATGAATCCTAGAAGGGACTTTAAACTTTGGACTTTTAAACGCTGTTAAGACCGTGACAGACTATGGGGACTTTTGAAGTTGGACTGAATGTATTTTATATTGTTACAGCTACATATAGCAAAATATGGTAGTTTGAGTAAGTCTGACCCTCACAGACTCATGTGTGTGAAAGCTTGGCCCATGATTAGGGGCATGATTAGGGGGTGTGGCCTGGCTGGAAGGTGTCACTGTGGAGGTGGGCTTTGAGGTCTCAGAAGCTCAGGTCTGTGCCAGTCTGTCCCTGCTGCCTGTGGATCCAGACGTAGAACCCTCGGCTCCTTCTCCAGCACCATGTCTGCCAGCACAGCCCCATGCTTCCCGCCATGATGACAGAAATATAAGCCAGCCCCAAGTAAATGTTGTCCTTTAGAAGAGTTGCCTTGGTCATGGTGTCTCTTCACCGTAACAGAACATGACTAAGACACTGGGGTCCTGGGGATGGAGCCCTGGGTTTCAGGAGTGATTGCATTCTGCCACTGAGCCCTGCCACTATTCCAGGCTTTCCCAGGCATGCATCAGGACAGTGTATTGACAAGCACAAGGTCCTGGGTACTGACACTCGAACTCAAAGGTCCATGTGGGCGGAGTTGAAGTGACCCTCAGACTCTGGGACCGTTTCTCAGAGTCTTTTTCTGAGGCCCCTCTGGTGATGGACCCTGAGCGCCCTGTCAAAACTACAACTTCTGACAGGGAGTGTAGCACACTCCTTTAAAAATCCTAGTACTCGGGGCTGGAGAGACGGCTCAGAGGCTAAGAGCACTGGCTATTCTTCCAGAGGTCCTGAGTTCAATTCCCAGCACCCACATGGTGGCTCAAAACCATCTATAGTGAGATCTGGTGCCCTCTTCTGGGGTGCAGGCACATGTGCAGACAACATTGTGTACATAATAAATAAATAAATCTTAAAAAAAAAAAAAAAAAAAGAATCCTGGTACTCTAGAGCAGAGGCAGGTGGATCTCTGAGTTTAAGGCCAGCCTGGTCTACAGAGTGAGTTCCAGGACAGCCAGGGCTACACAGAGAAACCCTGTCTCAAAAAAGCAAAACCAGAAAAAAAAAACCCTACAACTTCCAAACATGTGGTCTTAGAGGCACTGTCACAGAGGTTACCCCAGGGTGCCAAGGTGGCCGCCAGGCACCTGCACCTGCAGCCACGCCCGAGTCAGGAGAGGCCGGGCAGAGACCCGGGGAACCTCACGCTGTGTGATGGCCCGAGCGGCTGTCACCTCTCACCCCGGTTGTCTCACTTGCCCTTCCCCCGGAAGACCACACTACTCACTGGCGGCTTCCATCATGCTGGCCCAGAAGCGCGGCTGCTTGTGCAGGGGGTCATCGTCGGGACCGCTCAGCTTGTACACGTGCACACACGGCGGGGTGCTCACGCTGCTGTAGTGGCTCACGAACATGTCGAAGTTCTGCTGGCCGAAGGCACTCAGCGTACAGGGGCCGACACCGCCCGCCCCTGCCCACCCGTGGGTCATTGCCACACCCTTGGCAGATGATAAAACAGCCCATTCCTGGGCCAGAGACCCTGGTCTCATCCTCAAGGGACGGGGATCAGGCTGGTTTCTTGAACGCTCTGAGGGGCTAAGGGCTGCACACAGGGTCTGAGCAAGCAGCCTCCTCACACCCTTGTCCTCCGCGCCCTGGCAGGTGGGGCCGGCAGGGGCGTGGCGTGCCCACCTGACTCATGGAGCAGCTGTGGGAGAAGCCTGGCGTGGTGAGCCGCACGATCTCGCCTGCAGACTCGTAGCTGACCACGTAGAGATGGTGCTCCAGGGGCGTGTCCTTCGTACCTTGAAAGTACACCAGCTTCGTCTGCTCGTTGACCCAGATCTGCGGGCAACGGGGGCCTCTGTGACCAGTGTGCCTCGGCCTCACTTCCTTCCTCCCTCCCCTGGGCCAGCCGCAGCCCCGCACACTGAGGGCAGAGCACGAGGCCGCTGTGGGTCGCTCATGGGCTAGAAAGCACGCCCGGCATGCACAAGGCCCTGGCTTCTGTCCCAACACCACATAAGCTGGGCACATGGAGCATTCCTATAACCTAGCACTCTGGAGAATCAGGAGTTCAAGGTCACTCTCAGCTACACAGTGAGTGCAAAGCCAGCCTGGGCTATGTGAGACCTTTTCTGAAAAAGTAGGAAAAAAAAGATGTCGAATTGTTCTATTCTGAGGCTAGGTATTGCTGTGTAGCCAAGGCTAGCCGAAATATGAAGGTTTTTTTCCTCCTTGGTCCTGAGTGTTGGGATGACAGCTCCAGGAACATGACTCTTTGAAAACGTTTCAGCCCCATTTTTTTTTTCCTTAATTCTGAGGTAAAAGGTTCAAAGCCACATGGAGAACGCGTGTCTTTGGAAATACGGGTGGATGTGGCCATCCCAGGATGGGCACTGAGTTTCCCAGTGTGTGTGGCTTGTGGGGAGCTCGGCGGGCAAGTCCCGAACACTCAGAAAGACCCTGCTCCATACCCAGCACTGCTCCATACCCAGCACAGCAAAGTTAAAAACATGTATCACAATCGGAAAAACAGGGAGCAGATTCAGAGCATTTAAACCCAATTCTTGGCTTGGGGAGCCCCGGGTTAGGTGACTGGACACATAGGGCCACCACGTGGCTGTCCCCAGCAGGGAGTGGGTGGAGCCACGCCTCTGCAGAGCTCCACAGTGAGCTGCAGGGTCCTGGGCAGCGCTGGGCACGGGTCAGGCCTCCCCACACACTCCCTGCTGACGCCAGAGCCTTGGGGCCCCGAGGGAACAGGGTAGGTAGAGCAGCAGAGAAAAGAAGAGGAGAGCATGCAGGGCCCCAACTTGCTGAGGGGCTGGGGAGAACGGGGTACCTTGGAGCCATGCCTTGACAAGACCTCCCACTCGCCACTGGTCAGGGCAATCTCCTCCTTGATGGGGCACTTAAACTCATCTGTGAGGAAGGAGAGCAGACAGGTGAGGGACACGGGAAGGAGCCAGGGCTGGCTGTACTGCAGCCAAGGGAAGCCCCATCACGGCTGGGGCCAGCCTGGCCTAAGCGGCGACTGGGAGGGAGGGATCTGTCAGGGAGGCCCCTGCTGGCAAGCCCCAGGAAGGAGGCCTTCCTAATTACAGCAGGGCTGGCATGTGACAAGCGGCCGCTTCTCACTAGTCATCCTGGGCCACCAGCGCCAGAACTAGGCTCCCATCAGGCAAACAGGCAGTGGTGAGCCCACTACACTCCTAACACTCAGGAGGCTGAGGCAGGAGGATCTCTGTGAGTTCTGAGACGGCCTGGGCTACATACACAGTGAGCCCCTGTCTCAAGAGCAAAACCAACAACCACAAATAGAATGAAGGTCCATTTCCCAGAGGCCTGCTGGGTTATCAGGCCAGGGCCAGGCTTCTGAGGCCTAACCAGGCAGAGACCAGGCTTTTACTAGGGCACATCAGATGTGGACTGGGCAGCTTAGGGTGACAGCTGGCTGTCCTGTGGCATCCTCCTAGTCTAAGGCCACCAAAAGATCTACTATTGCCCAGGCAATGCCCTCACAGATGTTGCCTACAAGGCCCCTTCCTCACAGATCCCACCCTCACACACACACACACACAGAGCGGAGGAGCTGCTACTCCTGCCCTTGAGCCCCAGATTTCTGGCTGTGGTTCTCAACACGGGAGGGTCCCAGTGATCCCCCTTGTCTGCTGTCATCACAGCCACATGTCACCTAGACACACCCACCCTTCCTCATGGTTAATTTTTACTTCAGGGGTGCAGGTGTGTTCCTGCGTGTACAGTGCCTACAGGAGCCAGAAGAGCACATAGGATCCCTGGGTACTGCAATTACAGACAGTTGTGGAGTTGCCACTTGGGTCCTGGGAACCGAACACGGGTCCTTCGCAAGAACAGCCAGTGTGCTAACCACTGAGCCGTACCTCCAGCCCCGCCTCCCTCCCCCTATTTTAGACAGGGTTTCATGTAGCTCAGGCTGGCCTCAAGCTCACTAAGTAGTTGAGGATGACCTTGAAGTCCTGATCCTCCTCCCTCTCCCTCGACCTCCTGTGTGCTCTGATGACAGCAGTACCGCCACTGGTGGTTTCTGTGAGGCCCAGGGCTTCCTATGTGTCGGGTGGTCACTGTACCAACTCAGCCCCAGCCCAGGCTAGCCCTTCCGAATCCCTCTTCCTTTTCCTCGGGTCTTGTTTACTCAGACAGGGCCATTACATCATACCAGGAGGGGCATGCTGGGGCCTGAGCAGGCCTGTGGGGCTAGGCACCCTGGCACCTGGGTCTCAGGCTGGGCAACCGTGAGCTGGAAGGAAGTTGCCAGAGTTCAGTGGCGGCACCCCAGCAGGATGCAGAGAAGAGCTGGTGACATTCCAGTGATACTGAATCACTGCCAGGAATGGTATGGAGACAGCCCTGATGAGCACCAACCTGAGCCAGGTCATGAGGCCGGGACTCCCGGTGGTCCCCTCTCTGCCCCTTGAGTCCATGGCTGCCACAGCCTGCTGTGGGTACCGCCTCTGAACTGTGCTGCTCACTAAGGAGGAGCCATCCTCAGGGAGGCTTGAGCATTGTGTGGGGACATGTGTGGCTGTCACAACTGGGGCAGTGGAGCGGGGCTGCTGTTCCTTGAACGTAGCCCGTGGAGGCTGGGCCTGGGCCTTGCGTGGAGGCCACTGCCTGTGAAAAGGCTTGAGGTCAAAGACACAGCTCCCCTGCACAGGTTGTGATCTCAGTCCTCAAATGGCCCGGAAGTGCTCCTAGCCCTCAGGGGTCCCTGCTGTCACCCAGGGGCTGTGAGTTGTCTCCCAGATGTACCAGCTACTCAGATTCATTGTCTCAAGCACCTTGAGCCCCTCTCTCCTGATGGGCTGTAAGTCTCCGTGCCCATGACAGGACCCCCAGTCATCCTCAGACCACGTGCCCGCCCGCCACAAGAGAGCTTCAGCCCAGGCTCACATCTTAGATCATGAAACTGGGACAGTTCTGGCTTCTGCTGCAGCCCGACCTGATCCTCCAAGCCCCTTGCCCAAGCCCCATGGAAGTCCACGCAGTCACTGCACACTGACTTAGAACCAACCACTTCAGCTGGGTGGTGGTGGCGTACGCCTTTAATCCCAGCACTTGGGAGGCAGAGGCAGGTGGATCTCTGAGTTCTAGGCCAGCCTTGTCTGCAAAGCGAGGTCAGGACAGCCAGGGCTACACAGAGAAACCCTGTCTTGAAAAACCAAAAAGAAAGAAGGAAGGAAGGAAGGAAGGAAAGAAGGAAGGAAGGAAGGAAGGAAGGAAAAAAAGGAAGGAAAAAAAGGAAGGAAAAAAGGAAGGAAAAAAAGGAAGGAAAAAAGGAAGAAAGAGAAAAGAAAAGAAACGAAAAGAACCAACTGCTTCCTGCTTCCTTCAGGGTCACAGCCCACGTCCCAAGTCCTCTCTGCAAGCCCGCAGTTGGCCCCCCCACCCCCCACCCACCGGAACCTCCTCCTGGCTCCCCCAAAACCACGTGCTGTCCTGCACACACAGCCACTTTGGCTGCGGCAGTCTCTTGGCCCAGGCCACCCATCTTAGTCTGCGGGTCCTCTCTCTTCTCCCTCTCTCCTCTCCCTTCCTGGTCCCCATCCTCGGGAGGCACTGGCTCGCTGCTAGACAGTTCCTCACCCTCCTTCCTCTGCCATCTTTACCTTCTCTATGTCCCCCACAGCCAGAGATGCCATCTTTAACTGCCCTCGCGTTACTGCCTGCTCCACTAGAGTCTCTCGGGAGCACAGCGGTGTTTGGTTGCCCAGCGGAGGCCCTGCCCCTCCAGCCTCAGCCATGGGAGTCTGGGGCTGAGCCACTTTGGCCACTTTGGCCGACGCCCAGAGCATCCGAAGCTCTGAAGCCAGACGGCTGAAGCTGGGGCGCTGACATGAACAGGCAAATAGAGACGGGCAGGTATGGCCGTACACCAAGAAAACGACAAAGCTAAATGCAGGTGCCATATGGCGGCGACGCAGGAGCCAAACTCTAGTGCCCTGGTGATGGCTCTTAGGTCTCAAACCCGCAATAAATGGCTAAATGAGGTGCCCGTTAAGAAATCAAAGATGACGCTGGCTGCATCCTTCAGTGGCCTCCGGGCCAGCATGCCCTGCCCCACCCTGAACTCGGCTGCGCTTCCTCCCCTCAGCCACTTTGGCTATGGCTGTCTCTTGGCGTAGGCCATCCATCTTGGTCTTCGGGTCCTCTCTGGTTCTCCCCCGCCTCTTTCCTCACAGGGCCCAGTTCAGTCTGGTCCTATTCACTCTGTACGCTATCAGATGTCTCTGCCTCTGGCTATGTTCTCCCTTTTCCCTACAATAAACTTTCTCTACCGTAACTATGAGTGGTCCGGTGCTTCCTTACTTATTTGTTTTCATTCAGTAGCAAAGGTCCCACTGCACAGGCACTTGGGAAACATTACCTAGTCAATCAACAAACACAAAGCTGACAGAGGCTGACGGCACAAGGACAGGGTGAGCCCACTCCTTCCTCTCCACCCCAGCCTGTGTGACTGAGGCTCTGCTCACCTTCCGAGGGGCTGAGGGGCTCCGTCCAGTCGTAGTCACTGGTTTTAAGCTCCACAGTGACCTTGTACAGGTGGCAGAAGCCAGTCTTGCACTCGTTGGCACGGATGAAGCAGAAATCCTGCTGGCCCTCTGCCTGAGGGAATGGGTGGAAGATGTCATGGACCTGCAGGGAGAGATAGTCGGGTCAGAGGAAGCTGCGCTGAGCAGCCCAGCCCAGCACCCCGCAGCGGGGCGCCCCAGCACCCCTGCTTACGTTGATCCAGACGTTCGTGACTTCCTCGTAAATGACGAAGGGCTGCGTGTTCTTGGGGACGGCTCTGGCAGCCGCCTGCCGCTGCGCCTCACTCTCGGGCGCCGGGATGAAGAGGGCAGGGGGCAGGAGGACGAGCTGGAGCCGCTGCTGCGGGCGGTCCAGGAACATGGCCCAGGCGCTGGCAGAGTGAGAGAGGCGGCAGCAGGCTCAGGGGCTGGCAGGGGACAGCAGGGGACAGGCCTTCCTGCCATCCTTGCTGGAGCCAGCTCAGGGCCACTCAGGGTGTGGCCACTAACTGTGCATGACCTCCAGGACAGATCAGATGAGGCTCTAGTGACAACAATCCATGTGACTAAGGCTGGGACGGCTTTCTCAAATCAGACAAGAGGCTTTTTTCTTTCTTTCTTTTATTTTTTTTTCTTTCTTTTTTTGTCAAATGACGCCTGACTTTCTTTTTTAAGCTAGGGTCTTGTATGGCTGCGGATGACTCTGGACTCTCGGTCCTCCTGCCTCCACCTTCCCAGTGCTGGACTAACAGGTGTGTGTATCCTATTCTGTTCTAGTGAAGAGGTCTAAGCATGCTCACCGCGGCTCTGCGAACCCGGGTCTTTGAAGGTTTTTTCTTTTGAGATAGTTTTACCAGGCACGGCTGTACACCTGTCACCCAGCCATGAAGAGGAAAAGGCAGAAGGACTAGTTCAGGGTTATCCTGGGCTACAAAGCAAGCTCGAGATCAGCCGGGGCTACACAGCAAGAGGAAAGGAAAGATGAGGACGGAGGAAACAGTGAGGAAGGTGTCTTTTTTCGGCATTCCTGAGGGACTCAAAGGCATTCCTGCGTCCCATCTGTGGCCTGGTGTTCCTTCTCCCTTGGGATTGCCCCATCCTCAGGACTGACCTGACTGACACCTAAGCCCCTGATGTGCATCCTGCCAGCTGAGGCTGGGAAGGCCCCTGAAGGAAAAGTCATGGGTGCAGGGCACCGAGGTCCACCCTGGTAGGCCCCAGATACTAGCCCGTTCCCACGACACTCACTATCTGCCATCCCGTGTCCAGCCAGCCCGGGCGATGTACTCCACCTTGGGGAAAAGGGAGCTGAATGGCTGCACCAGTTCCTTCTCGCAGCTTGACACGATCTGGAGAAACAGGACCACGTCACTCACAATGCCACAGTCTCCCTGATCACCACTCACCACCCACACGGTGTCTAAGAGGCTGGGAGCTCCAGTTTCAGGAGCTCGCATGCCTTCCGGCCTCCACGAAGCTCTGCACTTGCACACTGGGCTCGCAAATGCAGACAAACTAAATAAATGCACTAAAGTCATAAAAAGCTGGGCGAGGTGGGGCACACCTTAATCCCAGCCCTCGGGAGGCAGAGGCAGGACCACCTCTTCCAGCGTGAGGTCAGCCTGGTCTACCCAGTGAGTTCTAGACCAGCCAGGACTACCAAGAGACCTTGTCTCAAAAAAATAAATAAATAAATAAATAAATAAATAAATAAATAAATCTTGAAAGAAGGAAGGTAGGAAAGCTGGAAGGAAGGCAGCCCACTTGCCCCTTAGGTATAAGTAAGGTGGAAGTCATACTGAGTGGGCTATCCCAATCTAACATGTGATATCACACAAGGGAGAGATGCAGGCAGGGAGGCACACGCTCGCATGCACACACGGACACACACTAGCACAGCGAGCTATTTGGGACAGACCCTGCCCAATCCTCAGAGGGAGCCTGCCCTACCACCACCCATCCTGGGACCTCTGTCACCTCTGCTGCCAAAGCCACCAACCTGTGGCTCTCTGTTGTGGTGACAGCTCCTTCTACAGGGGTGGACAGGGGTGGAGGGAACAGGGACAGACAGAAGGCAGTGCATTGTGCTCCCTGCCACATCCAGATGTTCTAGAACCAGCTGCTTGTGCCCTGGCTCATCCCTGGAGAAGCGAGGGGTCGTGGGCATGCTGAGCAAGTAGGTGATGGGGAGAAAGGGAGGCAGGGCCACCAGCCCAAGCTGTCCAGCCACTGCAGCCCACGCCCCGCCTAGGAGCCTGCTTGCCGCAGAGGCTGGCTCTGTGAGGATGGGGCAGCGGCTGAGCCCTGACCGCACTTGCCGGAGTTCAGTTCCCAGCACCTACAGGGCAGCTCAGGTTTGCCCCTAAGTCCAGTCCAGGGGATCCCATGCCCTCTTCTGGTCTTTATGGGCACTGCACTCATATACATTAAGAAAAGAAAAGAAAAGAAAAAAAAAAGGAAGGAAAAGAAAAACTTGAAAAAAAAAAAAAAAAAAAAAAAAACCCAGCCTGTGGGTGGTGACCTCCACGTCACTGGAAATGCTGGATGTTCTGAAGAATATACGGGGTCTTGGTGATTGAGGGCCTAATATACAAAAAGAGAAAAGTGCAAACCACAAAGACTCGGGGCAATCTTAAACTTTTCCTGTATGTTATCAAAGTTTTTGAAAAAAACTTGCTAGGGGCCAGGAGGATGGCTCAGCGGGAAGGGGCTTTGTTACCAAGCCTGATGACCTGAGTTCTACTGCTAGAACCCACATGGTACTCGGAGACAGCTGACCCCCACAAGCTGTCCTCTGACCTTCACACACACACTAAATAAATGTAAGGACTAAACCCGGGGCCCCAGCTCCTGCAGCTGCACGAGCCCTGCCTGCCTGGTGTCCCCAAAACAAGCCCCGCACAGCCTCGGATCCAGGAGCTGCCCCAGTGACTTTCAGTGCCACACACCCTTGGTGACCCGAGGGATTTGGACTTGGGGAAGGTGCATCCGAGTGACAAACGGGCCTGCGGGGGAAGCTGGATGCACTAACTGGAGACCTCGCATCAGCAACCCAGTCGCCCTGGCTGCTCCACTCACACTCTGGGTTGCAAGGCCCTACTCGGCGCCTTGAGGTGAGCAAGGCCAAGGAGGAGGGGACAGAGAAGGATCCAGAGCTCTGCCCTGCTCAGTATGAGACGGCCTGAGGACTGGCACCCTGGCAATCTGCCTGGTGTTCTAGGCTTGTGACCACCTCGGGAGACAGGTGATCCCAGTTGGCGGCACACGTCACAGAGCAGGCCAGCTACGCACAGCTCCTCCCATTCCTTCTGGGAGCGTCCCCAGCAGCTGGTTCTTACCTTGCCCTGCCTGTCCGTCTGGAGCTCAGCCAGCTTCAGGGCGATCTTAGGATTCTTGCTGCCTGCGGTGGGGAAGGCCAGGTGAGTGCCAGGCTGCCAGAGGCCGCCCTGGCCAGGTGATCACCCTGGGTCGGGGTGGCAGGCCTCCTTCCCGACATGACACTAAGTCTCCAGGGCGGAAATGATCTCCCCAGGGCCTGGACCACATTCCTAACAGACAGAGAATGTGTTGCTTTGTGACCGGGGAGCACAGGTCAGGTATGACAGGAGCTGGAATGGGAACAGTACAACACAGAAGGGCGTGGCCCTGTCCTCGCCTTGTGCAGCCAAGGGGGTGGAGACAGGAACAAGACACATCACCACACGCAGCCAGGCCCAGCCCTTGGGAAGCAGTGGCCATAGGCTGGGACAGTCACCACACTTCTAAGAGGTGGGAATTGGCCGAGATGGTTTTCTTAGGGAGCTGGGGACAGATCCTGGGAGTTCTCTGGAAGATGGTTCAGGCCCAGCACAGGGCAACACGGGACACCTGTCTGAACCTCAGTTTCAGCTGTTAAGCACAGGGTAAATGTGGGTCATCCCGGAGATGTCCATGAGAAGCCTGGGTTCCACGCAGCACCCGGGAAGGGTCACTGTGTCTGCAGTGGCACTCCATTTTATTTATTTGGCTTTTACTGATAGGGTCACACGAAGCCCGGGCTGGCCTGGAACCTCTACCCTGAACTCCTGTTCCTCCTGTCTCCTGCTGTAATGACAGGCTTGCCCCAGCACACCCATCGTTTGGTGCCAGGGATGGAGCCCGAGGCTCTGTCTCCACTGAACCTCAGTCCAAAGCTAGTGACTCCCACAGAGGCAACAGGCCTGAGCTGAACCAGCCTGGGAGCGGCTGTGGGCTCAAGGCCTCCAACACCTCAAGACACCACAGAAACGGGCTCAGCCAGGAGAGCCACTTGTTTTCCACTATGCGGCCCAGAACTCTCGAGCTGCATGCCTCGGCCCCCTAAACTGCTGGGATGACAGGTGGCGCCGTCACACGGCAGCATCTCCCGTTAGGCTCCGGCTCATCTGTGGCGGTCCTGTGTGGAGGTGTGCGATAATGCACCACATGGCGGCTGGAAGGCACTGGTACGGTCACTTTCTGGACTACCTGGAGAATCTGGGGCCTCTGAGTTCTGCGACCATGAGGCCCAATGAAGACAGGGGACCCCAGAGGGCAGGACTGCGCCAGCTGGGGCACAGCAAGCAGCCCTGCTGCTGGTACCCACCTGTCCTGGGGTAGCGGTAGGAGTCTGTCTTCCTCTCCTCCAGCGCAGGGGAGGGCACATGAATGACCTCTACCTCAGACTCGTCCACTTCTTCGTACAGGATGCGCAGCGTCTTGAGGCCTTCGGAGCCTGGTGGGGCACAGGGGCAAGACTCAGGCACCCCTACAACACACTGGGCTCCGAGCCACACAGGAGGGGGCAGGAGCCAGCATGGGGCGGCTCAGAAGCCACCACTGGGCTGCAGGAGTCAGGCTAGCCCCTGAAACCATGTGCTCAAGCTCTAGCCTACAGCCCTGCCTTTGTGCGGTGCCTGCGACAGGAGGACTCATACGACCAGGACACAACATGGGACACTGGAGGACACGGGTGTGCCCCGAAGCCTTCGAAGAAGCCAGACCTGTCACATCACACCCCAGAACCGCAGAGTTCAGCCTCGCATCTCTACTGTCTATGCTACTTGGTCAGGGAGACTTTGTCATGACAGCTTGAACTCACGAAAATAACATCCATGTCTTGGAAGCACAAACCTCCACGATAAGGGGCTGGGGGCATGGCCCAGCACAGACCTAGAATGCCCCCAGTGAGGGACCGGGTTTGGGGTGGAGTTGCTGAGGTCGTAATCAATGCTGAAGCCTTGCCTGGAGGACCCAGGTGATGGAGTGGGGGCGTGGTCAGGGTGAAGCCCCGCCTATAATCTCCCAGGGAGGGGCTGGGGCGTGGTCAGGGGTGAAGCCCCGCCTAGAATCCCCAGTGAGGGGCTGGGGGCGTGGCTCTGCTCTCTACGGCTCACCCTGTGGTCTCTTGTCTCCAGCAATGTAGTGATTTATTTGAATGGCAGGCCCAGGTGAAACAAGGCCTTTGTCTTCTTCCCGTCCCGAGCCCAGCCGCTGACAAGAGGAGGTGTTTAATGGGTCCCTGGGTATTAGTCCCGGGACCACAAGAACTAATTCAGCGGAGGCGTTAGGCCCTGGGCTGGAGGGCGGTGCTGAGAAGCTGGCTCCCTACCTTCCCAAGACGCCGTGGGGCACCACCAGCACCCGGTGAAGCGGTCAAACTCCTCCTGGATGACGAAGGTGGCCACACCTGCAGACTTAGGATCGTCCAAGACACTGGCTGAACCTGGGGAGGGCACACTGTGAGAGACAGCCTCCGGCCTCCGGGAGTCAGGGACTTGGAGCCGAATGGCGCCCGTGGCCACAGCAGCCACCCCCAGAACGTGCTGATGAGCTGAGGCAGGCTGTTCGCGCCCAGGCCTCACCCTGGTGACAGAAGGTGAGCCGCCGCTCCTCCCCAGTCTCGATGTTTGCCACCCACAGGTCATTGTTGTTGATGAAGGAGAAGAAGGCAGGGTCTGCCGGGCAGATCTTGGGGTCCATGCGTGGCCCTGAACACTGGGTCTTGATCTCCAGGGGTTTCATGGGGGACACCTGGGGACAGACAGGGTGGGTCAGGGTGCTGGCCCCAACCCCCGCCCCAGGACACAGGCCGTGCCTCACCATGAAGCCATTCTTGCCGCCGTCCCTGCAGTGGAACAGGCTGTTGCTGGCCTGGAACAGGAAGAGGCCGCTCTCGCTGTGGAAGTCGTAAGAGGTGATTCCGAAGACGCCCAGGCGCTTGCGCTCCCGCAGGAGCTCCTCCTCTCGAGAGTAGACACCATGATGGGGTGTGGCCTGGGGACACAGAGCACCTTGCTGTTTCTCCATCCCCATCCCATGATGACATCTGACCCTTGCCCTGGCTGTTGCCCTCAGTGCTGATGTCCCAATGGGGACCTCCCACTCCTTCACAGCCCCTTGTGCTGAGAACATTCCATTGAAATCCACAGCTCTACAGAACACGCCTAGGTTCCTTTGAGCACCCTGCGATCCCGGGGGTGGGGGGGGCAAGCTATCTGGACAGTAGTGTAAGGACATGGAGTGAGTCTGTTTTGTTTGGGACAGGGTCTCCTGTGCCCCGGGCTAGCCTGGAATCTGCTACTTAGCAGAGGATAACCCTGAACTCCTGATGGTCCCGCCTCTGCCTCGGGTGCTGGACTGACAGGCATGCACCGTGCCCCACCATGCCTGGTTGGACGGGATGGTACGTAGGGCTTCGTGCAGTGACCCTAGAACTGGGCTGGGGTGCAGCTCAGACCTGGGGTGTGGTTGAGGCAAGTGTGAACCTCTGGGTTCCATTCCCCACACTGCCATATGCGGGAGGCAACCAAACTGGGAGTGACGGGTCAAGACTGGGGGGGCCCTGGGACAGGCCACTGTGGTGGAGGTACTGTTCCCCCGATGGATCCCAGGGCCTTTGCACATGCTGGGCAAGACTTGCCACTGAGCTGCAGCCTTGTGCAACGTTTACAGCCACGGGGTAGTCGTGCCAGGGTGAACCCTCCACTGGGCACCTCTGGGCAGCGATATTAATCATTAGCCAGGTCCGTGAATCAGCCCTCACCTGAAGGTGCAGGTGGGAGAAGTGGGTCTGATAAGGGCCCCAGTCAGAACCTGGTTCCAGGAAGCCAGGCGTGGCGTGGGTGGCTCACCTGGAAGTGGTCCAGCATCTGCTTCCAGGACAGCAGCAGCAGGGCCTCCTTGCGTACCTTCTTGGGGATCTCAGAGTAAAGGAGGGAGTTCTCACGGCTGCCATACGGCATTCCTAGGGAGGGGTCAGAGAGAGCTCAAGGTTAGGGGACTCCATCAGAGAGGGTAGCAGGCCCTGGCCCCTCCGTTTCTAGTCAGGGCCCACGTGTCCACCACATGTCCACCAGCATGTGCATGCAGAAGCCATCAGGTATCTATTCCTTCCTCCCTCCCTCGCTCACTCACTCCCTCTCTCTCTTCTCACCCTGCCTTGGACCTATAAGGATCTTCCTGTCTCTTTTTGCCAAGGGCTGGGATGACCACTGGGCCCGGCCTCTGCCTTTTTGAGTCAGGGTCTCCCACTGACTCTGTTAGTTGGCCAAGTGAGCCCCAGGTCTCCTGTCCCCCTTCCCTGGCACAGGCAACAGGGTGACAAGTGCAGTCAGCACACCTGGCTTTGACACAGGAGTTTTGGCTTCGAACGCGGGCCCTCACATTTGTGCGGCCAGCATTTTACCCACTGAGCTGTCACCCTGGCCCCACTGTCTCACTTCCCAGTAGGCTTTCTCACCCTCAGAATCAGGCCCCAGTGGCTGCAGCAGCCTCTGAGGTCAGAGAGGGCAGTGGGCAGGCTACAGGCAGGGGCCGCTCTGGAAGGTTTCTTTGTATGAGATCCTGGCAAACACTGAAGACTAAACTAGTCTCAGGTGAGAGTAAGGCTAAACCTTAGGAAGAGGCTGGAAGAGAGAGAGAGAGAGAGAGAGAGAGAGAGAGAGAGTGTCTGCATGTGTGTGTGTGTGTGTGTCTGCATGCTCCATCCCTCTAGCCTGGATTGGGAATGGCTCCAACCCTCCCTCCGCAGACCCCCACCCTAGGCTCCTGTGGGCATCACCTCTGAGGACAAATGGATTTGGGTCCTGACTGGAGGACACGGGTGGTGGCTGAGGGGACATGTGGGTCAGCTGGGAACAGGACACTGCTGAAGCTCCTCAAGCCCTCTGTAGCTGATCCCTACCAGGCTGTGAGCGCGCAGCCAGCCCCTCACCCTTCAGCCCAGTGGCTGACAGAACACATGCACCCCACCTCCAGGTCACTGCCCTTTCTTTTGCTTTTCTTGACAGTGCCCTGTAGCCCAGGCTGGTCTCTGACTTGCTAAGTGGCCAAGGATAACTCTGAGTTTATCCTGTTCTCCCAGACTTCCCAAGCGCTGGGATGACAGGTGCCGAGAGCATCCCCCACAGGTGGGGAAGCTGAGGTCACAGCCCTCGGCAAGCCCGTGGAACGCAGAAGCACTGTCATTACCAGGTAAGTGGTCAGGAAAGAACAACCAGCTCCAGCATGCCTCAATGTCTCCTCTTTGGCCTGGAAGGCTGGGGACCAGGGCTGGCACTCTTCTGAGTGCAGAGCTGTCCAGGAGCATACAGGACACTTGCAGCCCTGGAACAGGTGCCCCTTACAGTGCTTTGAGTCTGACCTCCATTCTGTGGCTGCTCGGACTGTGTGGTTTGGTTGTGGGCTTCTGAGACAGGGTCAGGGTGTATCCTGGAACCTGCTATGTAGCCCAGGCTGGCCTGGAACTCGCTATGTACACCAGGCTGGCTTTGAACTCACAGAGACCCGACTACCTCTCCTGAGTGTTGGGGCTAAAGGCGTGTGGCTCACCCATTTTAAGAGTGTGACACAGGGCCAGCAAGAGGGCCCAGTGGGTACTGGTACCTGCCACCGAGACTGATGACCTGAGTTTGAGCCCTGGGACCCACATGACATAACTAGAGTAACAAACTCCCAAAAAATTGTCCTCTGACCTCCATGCATGTGCCATGATATATGTACCTCCAACACACAAACAATGAAGGAAGAAATGAAGGAAGAAGGCACGCAGTTCCCTGGGTAGCTGGGGTAGCCGCTCCTCAGGGTGGCCTGTGCTCTGGGACACTGCCGTCCTCAGGCTTCTGAAGCAAGTCTAAGTGAAGTCTAGCCATCTCCCCTCTAAGCTGATCAGCAAGCAATTCCACCAATGGCGTGGGCCAGCCGGTTCCTGGATCAGCCTCCAATGCTGGCAGCAAAGCCCGAGGTGCTTGGCACTGAAGGCAAGGGTGGGGCTGGCTGCGAACACCCCTCGTTGCCTCCACTGCCCTACCTAGCTCAGGGCTCTGCCCTCTCACGCACGCTGCCCACTTCAACGGCTCACCCTGCCCAGCCCTGGCCTGGCAGATTCCCTGGGCTCACACCCACACTTCAGTCACCTGGAGTTTAGCCTGGGCCAGCCTAGCAGGTACCAACCTGGACAAGAGTGCTCAAGACAGGAGGCAGGAGTCTAGGTCTTCTGAGGCCCTGAGGCCTCCCTTCCCTGACAGAAGGTACTGCTGGCAACAGAATGGGCTGACAGCAAGGGCTGGAAATTCCTCTCAAGGTTCAGCCCACCCTCACAGGGACCCATGACTGACTCCCCACGCCTCACACAACCGGCCTGGGCCCATGAGGACACAGAGGTCTTCAGGAGTGGCAGGATCGGGCCACACTCTCAGGGAAACAGGGTGTCCTCAACCAGGACTCTGCCACCTAAGCCTTGTTGACACCTGGCCCAAGGACAAAGTCTCCAAGGGACCAGGAGGTGACCTGACGCCAGAACTGCCAGGGATCAGTTAATGAGACGATGGGGTTTGCTGGAGAGAACTGGCAATCACCACAGACTTCTAGCTCCTCTGCCTAGGGTCTGTCATCACTACACATTCATCTGGGGCCCTCCAGCCCGGAAAGACCCACAGCACCCTGCACTGAACCCCAAGAACAGTACATCCAAGCCCAGATGCAAGCAGAGGCCACAAGTGAATGACCAGGCTCGATGACCTAGGCCAATCCCTCTCTCTCTCAGAAACCCAGAGACCTCAAGAGGCCCCGCCCACTCAGGCCAGACACAGATAACTTGAGTAGTCATCCTAACTAAGCCAATCAGATTCCTTCTCCAGAAACCCTATAAGCTCAAAGCCACACCTACCCCAGCCCATACGGCCAAGCTTACAAGACACAGATTCCTCCTGGAAACATGGAGAAAGTGGGAGAGCTACAACCCCACTCCAAGCACATAGAAGCCAGGGTGAAGAGTCCATGGGTGTGACACTGAACCAATTCGATTCCTCCTCCCAGGAATCTGGAGCCAGAGGGTCAATTTCCCTGCTGGTGAGAAGACAGGAGACCTGAGGTGCTAGCATCGGCCCTGGCAGAGGCGGGCCCTGAGCCGAAGTCATAGTCTCGTGAGGCTCTGGGTTGCAGGCGCCTTATCCTGAGCTGGTGGCTTTATATCCTGGCTCCCTAACCATCCTCAGGTCACTAGTCTCAGGTCCACTTTGTGGCTGGGGTTCTGTCCTTTCCCATGGTCCCCAGAGAGAGACAGCTGTGTCCTGGAGCCTGAACTCAGAAGTCGCTGCATTTGTTGAGACTGGGTTCTGCAGCTGTGTGTGTGTGTGTGTGTGTGTGTGTGTGTGTATGTGAAGACTCTCAAGTTGGGGAGACAATCTGAAGCTATCAGATCCTCAGAATCCGGAGGCGAAGGGAGATCTCAGACAGGAGAAGAAGCCATGTATTCATGGAGGAAGAGGCAGGAGAGATGGGGCCACAAGTGGATGGATGGTGCACACTTCACAAGTTAGAAGAGGCAGGGAGGTCCTGCCCAGAGCTCTGGGAGGAGTGCAGCCTGAGGCTCACCGAAGCCAGCCAGGCAATATGGGCCAGCACTGAAAGGGAGGGGTCCAGGACCTGAGGCTGGAACGGCCTGCTGCCTGCTGCCTGCTGCCTGCTGCCTGCTGCCTGTCCTTTCCGCCTGGCCATGGTGAAGAGACTTAGAACACCCCTCCTTTCCTCTGTGGTCAAGTGACCATGCACCATGGCTGCTGTGCCTCACAGCTGTCACGCAGTTGCTCAGCAGCCTGGTGACACCAGCCAGCCTGTTCTCAATCACTCTGCATTTGCACTTCGGTGCTTTGCAGAAACCAGGTGACTTCCTCCTGGGACAGCTCTGAAGGGGAAACGTGGGGACGGTGGGGAGAGGACAGCACCCATCTTGGTTCCCGTCACCCGTGTACAGCCCAGGGTGGGCAGGTGACAATGTTCATTTATTTCTGCGTTCAAATGCTGAGGGCTCCGGCATGCACAGATCTCAGGGACCAAGGCAACAACAGCAGCAACAAAACCGGCTTGGACGGTGACCAGAGTCACGTCCTGAAAAGTGTTTCTCAACTGTAGGTGACACTAACTCCCACAAATGCTGGCCACCCACAAGTGACCCAGCCTGGTGTCCACAGTGCAAGGAGACCGTACCTCTAATTAATAGCAGGAGCCTCTCGCTGTTCGTAAGCAAACAAGCCTAGCCGATTTCAGGAGGGTTCTTTCTGCTAGCTCTGTGGCCCAGCACACACTTCCTGTCTGTCTGCAGAAGCAGTGGAAGCCTGAGGGGGTGCTCACACCAAGCTCTAGGAACACTGCCAACAGCTGCACAGAAAGCAGTCGCATCCAGGTCCTGTGGCAGGACGGTGACCCGTGGCAAGGCTACACATCAAGGGTGCCAATCTTTGTCACACTGCCACACAGTGAGTTCCTGCTGGAACACTACGTGGCCCTCCCACAGGGATGGGAGTCCCGTCCTGCTTCCCAGGGAAGCCCTGCCCAGCCAGGACCAGGGGCCTGGGAAGCGGCCCAGCTGGGGGCAGTCTCTAAGCTCTAAGCCACCTGGCAAGCCCTGAACTGTCACCTGCGTGGCTGACCTTGGAGGTGGACTAACGAATTGCCTGCCCCAGTCTGGCCGTTTCTGAAACCTTTTGGCCCCCGGGCCTGCCGGCATAGGGTAAGAGGGCGGGGCCGGCTTACCCAGGTAATAGAGTCTGTGAGAGTGGGGACCAGACTCATCAGGCTTCTGCACGAACTGGAAGTCGTGGGGGGCCTTGCTGATAATGAGCCCCGAGGACTTGCGGCTACCGTGGATGATGCTGCGCAGCCCGTCCCACGAGTGCTTCTGCACACAGAAGCGCGCCGCCGCCGGGTCATCCATGTTGCCTGCTGCCACCTGCTCAGCTGGGGAGGCCCCGCTGGACATCATCTGCGGCTCCTGTGCCGGCAGCGAGAAGCTGTGGAGGGAGACGGCGCAGAGCGTTAGCCTGTCTTCCTGACACGCTGCCGTCACCATGGGTGCTTGCAGATCAGTCATTCTGGTCAGCTACATTGTTACCCCAAGTATCTCTCAAGATTGCAACTTTTCCTCGCTACACTCCCGAGTCAAGGCTCTGCTTAAACTGGATCCCACGTGGATCCGTGCCACTCATGTGAAACCCTTCTTGGTCTTCCATCTTTTGGCTGGGTGCGCCTCAGGGCGGAGCCACCACCTAGAATTCCCCAGGGAGGGTTTGGGGGCGTGGCCAGGGTGGAGCCCCGCCTAGAATTCCCAGTGAGGGGCTGGGAGCGTGGTCAGGGGTGGAGCCCCGCCTAGAATTCCCAGTGAGGGGCTGGGAGCGTGGTCAGGGGTGGAGCCCCGCCTAGAATCCCCCAGTGATGGATGGGGGGCGTGATAAGGGGTAGAGCCCCGCCTAGAACCCCCAATGAGGGGCTAGGGGCGTGGTCAGGGGTGGAGCTCCCGCCTAGAATCCCCAGTGAGGGGCTGCGGGCGTCGTCAGGGTGGAGCCTCTGCCTAGAATGCCTCAGTGAGGCACTCAGGGATAGATGCTAGGCTATTAGGAACTCAGAGATGTAAGGAGCACATAAAAAGGGCTGGAGAGAGGGCTTAAGATGGTTAAGAACACTGCCTGCTCTTCCAGAGGACCAGGGTTCAATTCCCAGTACCCACATGGCAGCTCACAACTATCTGTAACTCCCATTCCAGAGGATCTGACACCCTCACACAGACATACAAGCAGTCAAATCACCCATGTACATAATTTTTAAAAAATGTTAAAAAAGAAGCCCACAACAAAAATCCACTGTTGTCTGGTGTTTGGGAATCTCCTTCTACCCCTTCCAGACTCGAGCACCTCTGCATAACTGTGCCTACAGAAACCAGCCCTCACTCAGATCCTCAAACACAATCCTTCTGCATCTGTCCCAGGGCACACATTAACCTTTCTGGGCTGGGCTTTTTCATCTTAGCTTGACTAACTTCTAAACCAATCTCAGGCAAGTATTAAATAGCTCCTAAGGAACCTTCTAGTGCCATCCATTCTGAGATGGTCTTTCCCTGTCCTCCCGACTGTCACTTTCCCTCCCTCACTGGCCCCACGGTTACTTGATGACTGCCTGACCCCCCACTTCTGCCCCGTTCATTTCTCGATCTCTTTGGCTGTGGAGCCCAGCCCCCGAGGGCATCATGACAATGAGCAAACACTGAGGCCTCCAGATGAAAAGCCAACCACACCACTGTGCACAGGGGACAACCACAGGGACCTTCGCACAGACATCGTCCCTGTAAGAGTGTCCTCCAGGCATGCCCACAGCTGGGAGTGGCCACCACCCAGCAGCTCTCTCCCCCTCACTGCCACTGTGCTCAGCTTGGTCTGAGCTGAGCTGGACCAACCAGGCAAATATTTGCTTTATAGAAATCTAAACACCCACCCAGCCAGTGACCCAGTTCTGGACGTGCCAGAGTGGCTGGGGAAAGCTCCAGGCTGATCCCTCTGTGGGCTCCACAGTACTGGGGAGTGAGGGCTGAAGGTGGCACCAGACAAGGGTGAGGACGGGGGGGGGGGGCGGTGAGGGAGCTCATGGCACAGTTGGTCGGAACTTCACAGCTGCCACCTGATTCCTCATCGGCAGGAGACCACAGTGGCTGGGCTGGCTACACCTTTAACCCCAGCAGAGGAAAACATCTCTCCCAGTTCCAGGTTAGCCTGGGCTGCACAGTCAGACCCCTCCTCACACAAGAGACCCACAGAGTCTGGCACGGTAGTGATGGCACACATGTGTGACTCCAGTGTCCTGGAAGCCAAAGCAGGGTGATGGCAAGTTCCAGCCAAGTCACAGGGTGACAGTCTCAAAACCAAACCCAGGAAAGAATGCGCAGGCGGCCCAGTGCACACTGGTATGTGTGACCTGATTTCCATCCAGAACCACTTCAAAATGCAAAGAGAGAAACGACTCCACAAAATGACCCCCAAGATCTACTCAGGACAAGCAAACCCACACAGGCACTCACAGACAATAATAAATTAAAGAAAGACATTTAAAAACATCAGAAATAAACCTCACACCGTCAAGTGATAGGAGAAAGGCCCCAGGCCTCTTGGAAAAGTGCAGGAAGGAAACAAAGATGTCATTGTGAGAGCTACGCTTGTCAACATCACTTCAGTCTGATTTATAAAAGTCCATTGTACAGATGGGGAAAGTGAGGCCAGGGGCAGAGCCAGGAGACAAGAGTTCCCGCTGCCAACTTACTCACTCTGTCCTACTGTGAGCAGCAGCAGCATGGGAAGCCCCTGAAAGGCGAGTGTGGCAGAAACCTGGGGCAGGGCAAAGAGGCGCCTCTTCAGCAGCAGGTTCACCCCACCTGGCTCAGTCCTTTCCCCCTCCCTCAGGGCACTGTCATGTCAGTTGCTCATGAGATGCTCTGAGCATTCCGATCAGAAACTACAGATATCTGTCTGCAGGGCCCCTGAGTCAAACACCCCATAGAAACCAAGGATTCCCAGAGCTACAATTCATCCTCAGGATAGTCAGAAGCCAAGGGCAGTGACAGACAGGGGCAGCCGGCAGCAAGCCCGGAAATCTGAGCCAAGGGAATGCCACTAACTGGCTTAAGTACCTCCAGACTGGGCCAGCCCAGGTCAAGCCTTGCTCACAGCACGAAACCTGTGGGTCCCCTGTGGGCACTGTTAGAACCCCATTACACCTGCACAGAAGAGGGCCGAGGAGGGCCTCTTGCCTTGAGTCACCGCAGAGGGCCCAAGACGCAAAGATCCGCTCCAGGAGACGCGAAATGAAAGGAGACAGAGACATCGGAGCTTTCGGATGTGTTCTAACATGAGCTCCAGCTGGGCTGAGGCCTGAGGCTATTGCCTAACTGTATTACTCGCCTCTCTGCTTTCCCGATGCAAAATGGGGACCCAGAGAGGGGTTGGGGATTAAACAGGTGAGGGCAAGGCCTCCACCTACACTGACCTGCCCTGCAGTTCCCACTCAAGAGTTTACACAGCTGGGATGAAGTCTATGCCAAGACACTTAACCTGGCCACCTACGGGTCCCTGCCTCCTTCCTACCACTCAGCAGCCTGAAAAGCCACCAGGGAACAAAGTTGAAAACTCTTGGGGCCATGACCAAGGCTGCTGGACTTCTCACAGCCTGTTGTTCCCCGAGGATAAGAAGCAACCTACTTTTACACACCTGAGTTACTGCCTTAGACCCCAGAGGGAGCCCATGGGAGGGGAGAAAGGCAGAGGCACTGAAGAAACGGAGGCTGGTGATGCCGGGGGATTCAGGTGGAAAGACGGCAGATTGGAAGGGGGTGGCTTGCAGAAGTCCCACGGTACAAGGTGAGAGAAGGGAGTCTAGAGACAGAGACAGTGTCCTGCTCGAGCTGTCCTGGCTGACACCCAGCACTTTGGAGATGAAGACTAGGCCTCACAGGGTGGACCATGAGACCCAGGGACCACAGCTGCCAGCATCACCGGACCCAGACCTGTATCTTGGGAGGACTCCCTCCTGCCACCTGATTAGAAAGTGGGGCCTAGGTTGGGCCCCTGGGTGGAGGAGTTTCGAGCCTCTGCAGGCCATGCTCGGCCACACAAAGTATGGGATTCACCTAGGTCCCTGCCGCACACTTGATATGTGCTGTGACCTGAGGCCACTTTTAAAATCACACTCATGGTAGAGACCAGAAAATGAATGCAGAAATGCTAGATGGCTTGTTCCATGTCATCCAAGAAGGAAGGCATATTTTGGGAAGCCTGCAGTTAACTACTCCACGAGCCAGGGTTCTCAGACTTGATGAGTCTGCCCCAGCAGACTTGTGTCCAGGTCTGAAGACACCTGTGACTGTCATGAGTTAAGATGACAGCTACTGTTAGCAAGAAGAGGGGAAGGAGGGAGGAGACAAGAAAGAGATAAAAGAGAAGGAAGACAGAGGAAGAGATGGAGAATATGTAAAATGAGGAGATGGAGGAGGACACTGAGGAGGAGAGGGAGGGAGAGAAGATGGAGGAGGAGATGGAGGAGGAGGGGGACAGAGGAGGAAATGGAAGAGATGAAGGAGGAGAGACGGAGAAGAGGGAGGAGGAGATAGAAGAAGAATGGCATAAGGAGACACTGTGCAGCACCCTGACAGCCTAGACTGATGCACAACACAGAGTGCCCTGATCCAGGCATCCCTGCTGCCTGCTCAGGTACCAGCGGAAGGAGAGCGGGTGCAGGGGGGTTCTGAGCTGACTCCGAGGGGGCCTCTCTCACCCTCTCCTTTGTCTTCTGGATCCAGGACAACCTGACCTTTAACCCTGACCCACTGACTGGCATTGGAGTCTGCTGGGGGGTCCAAGATGCCAGCAGTTCACCTCTGCCTTCAGACAGGTACTGGGTCCGGGCATGGTGGCACATGCCTTCAGACCCAGCACTTGGGAGGCAGAGGCAGGTAGATCCCTGTGAGTTCAAGGGTAGCCTGATCTACAAAGCAAGCTCCAGGACAGCCAGGGCTCTATACACAGAAAAGCCCTGTCTTAAAAGAAAGAAAAAAGATTGCATACAGGTACTGGGGATCAGGGGACACCCTGTGCCGAGAGTCTCACTGGGTCCCAGGCAACAGCAGCCTGCATCTTTGGTGGGGTGGATTTCTGAGGTCTAGAAGCCTCTGAGCACCCTCCTGTTTCTACGTTAACTCAGCACCCAAGGCTACCAACATCTGCACTTCAGACCTCCACCCCAAACCAAGAGCAAACACACCTTTTCCTGTCTGTCTCCACATCTTATGTGTATGGGGATAGGGGTGCGGGGAGCTGAGCTCAGCGAGCAGATGGGCTCTGTCGCTCCCTCTCCCCTAAGACAGGACTCCCCACTTGCAGTCCAGGGCACTGTGGAAACAGAATGTACGCCTCGATGCCTGTCTCCCATCAGCTGCTCCCCCTGCACAACAGCTGCCTGGGACATGCTAGAAAAACTTAGCTGGACAACAACATGGAGTCGAGGTGGGTAACTGTCAACTGGGGATCCCAGGAGATGTCTGGGGACATGTGTGGCTGTCCTGACCAGAACTTGGCTAGGAGTGAGTGGAGGCCTGGGACACTGTTCAGGACTTTGCAGGGCCCAGGATGCCACAGAGAACCCATCCCAGTGTCCTGGAGGGGTGATGTCATCTAAAGACACAACCCACTGTCCCCTCTGACTCACTGTCCCCAATCACCACCCAGCTGCCTTCTCAGCTACAAGAATCTGACGGCCTTCTAGCTGTTTCATGCCACCTGGACACAGAATGGAAGTGTGGGCAGTGTTCTGTGGGCAGTGCTGAAAAGCAGGGCTTCCCATGTCAGGGAGAAAGGTTCAAACCCCAGCTTAGCCACATGTGTGCTGTGTGACCCTCAAAAACCTGCAAACCTCTCTGTGCCTCAATTTCCCAAAGCTATAAACCGGAACTACAATACTTATGCCCGGGACTAGGTAAGGATTTAACAGGAGTACACACACACACAGCTTTTCATAATGGCAGCTCTCAGGTCAATAAGCCACTTCAAATCACACCCAACCGGTCTTTCTGAGGAAAAGGTGCCACAGAGATTGATGCCCACGTGCTGGGTACTGTGTCAGGCGAACTGGGGAGAGGTGGCCAAGCCTCCCCAAAGCCAGCTTACTAGCCACTCTTCCTTCGTCCCCCTGGAGCCCTTGGAGGGCAACTGGAGAGAGGAATGCTGCGAAGTGTCAGATGTGCAAAACCACGGCTTGAGGTCACTCACCCCAAAGCCACTTCCTATCGACCTGCGCATTCCAGAGCAAGCCCCAGCCCACCCCAGAGCCTGCCTTGCTGTTGATCCCAGCGTAACTGACCTTCTAAAGGGTCCGAGGAGCTTCCATGGCAGCTGCAGGCGGGGGGCACGGACCTTGACAGAACAAATGTGGCGTTAAGGTGGGCAGGTGAGAAGGGCTGGCCAGAATGGAGGGGTCAGTGAAGATGGGGTCTGGCAAGGATGGAGGGGTTGGCGAGGATGAGGGGCTGGCGAGGATGGCGCGGTTGGTGAGGGCTGGGGGCCGGTGAGGATGGTAAGGGTGGAGGGGCCGGTGATGTGCTTGGCTTCTCACTCACTTTCCATGCGGGCGGGAGTCTCCGCCTGTGCGGCCTAACCCTATCTACCTGGTTAGACTCTAACTGAGCCTCCCAGCCCCTCGGGGCTGCCAGCATGCCCTGGGTTGCACTTGGAAGAGATGCGTCCCTCAGTGCCCGGTCTCCCGGGGACCCAGCTGGGAACTGGCGACTGTGGTCCACACCTTCTGGGAACCAGTCCCAGTTCCTCGAAAGCAGGTTGGTGATTGCCCAGGGGTCTCCCAAGGGAGCCTGGGTGGGAGGCAGCAAGAGGGCCGCTGGGATGGAAGGGGAGGGGTATGGGCGGGCCTCAGGCCTAGACCCTGAGGGTGGGGCTGAAGATGCAGGGATTGAAGCCAGAAGCTGAGACTGGGCGCTCAAGCTAATCAGGGAAAGAAAGGGGTGAGACAGAGGAGATGACTTGAGTCTGAGAGGGTATCAAGCTCGGCATGGGACAATGTGGAAACTGAGGCAGAGGATAAGGGCAGAGGGATCAGGCTTCTGGAAAATCCAGCTGAGGGTTGGCTAGTCTTGGAGGAGTCAAGCTGGTAGGGTCATCTGGAGAGGTTCATGCAGGGGCCGTCAAGCTGTGGGGTGTCAGGTTTGAGAAGAGGTCAACCTAGACTATCAGGCCCTGACGGGACAAGTTGGGGAATCAAGTTTTGGAGCTCAAGCTGGAAGGGGAATCAGGTTTGGGGAATAAGGCTTGTAAGGAATCAGGCTTGCGAGGATCCTGCTTTGGGAGATCAAAATGGGAGAGGATGAGGCTTGAGGGGATCAGGATCCGGGGGATGAGGCCGGGAGGGTTTGGCAGAGACGAGGCTGGCGGAGGCTGGCGGAGGCTGCGCGGACGCCGGGCTGAGCCGCGCTCTGCGATGAAGCTGGCGGCTGCGTCTCCGCAGCGGTGCGGCAGCAGCTCCTGGGCGCGGCCCGGAACGGGCGAAGCGCGGCGACCGGGGCGGCGGGGACGACGAGGACAGGGCGCGCGGCGCCGAGGCGGGCGGACGGCGCCGGCCGGGGCGGGAGGCGGCGAGCCGGGGCAGGACGCTGCTCACCGGGGCGCGGCGCGGAGGACGAGCTGGGCAGGGCGTCCCCGGGGCCGGCGGCGCCTCACGCGCGATGCTCCATGCCCCGGACGAGGGCCCGGAAGTGGCGGGCGCGGGGGACAGTGAAGGCGGCGGACACCGGGGACCCGCCGGCTGCGCCTCCTTTGACCCGGAAGTTGAGCCGCAGAAGCAGCGGCTTCTGATTGGGTAACGTCAGGGCAGAACCAACATCTACGAAGCTCTAGGGGGACAACGTGCGGGAGTGTCACACGGCAGAGGGCAAAACTGATGGCCCCGCGCTGTCCGGGAGAGGGTTGCGGGATGGCCACCCCTGCGCCGGTTCCTGTCGATCTACCTGACCCTGAGGTGACCTATCAGATAGAGAGGAGCAAGAGCCGAAGCCTGAAGTAGTGGTGGCACAGTGGTTAGCATGGCTGTCCTCCGAGCAGTTGGCTGTAGTTCGGTACCTAGCTTGAGCAAGCCTAACGCGGTTACATTTTTCTTTCCTTGAAAATCAACTTTCAGAATTTAGCCGTGATTGCTCATGCCAGCCCTCAGGAAGCTAAGGCAGGAGGACTGCCAGGAGTTCCAAACTAGACTGGGCCGCGAACTGAGATCCTACTTCAAAAACAAAAACCTTAAAATAAAAATCAGTAAAACACAGAAAAGAGAGAGAAGACGAAAATAGGGAGCCAGGATTGGTGATTGTGGGAAAGTGAGTTCATTTTGATTGAATGACCAAGCTGATGAAGGAGACGGGCTGCGTCTGTTCAGTTCCCGGGCCTCACATGGTGGGAAGAGAGAATCGGTTGTTCTCTTTCCTCCATGGTGAATGCTATGGAACGGCTACAAAATAATTCAAAATTCAAGGGCCACAAGATTAAAAAAAAAAAAAAAGTAATCAACATAACCTCTATTTTAAAGCAGTATTTTAAAATTAGTCGACCTGACTGCAAAAACAGTCCAAAGGAACATACCAGATAAAACACCGAGGCAGGCTTGGGACAAGTCTCACAGAAACGTTTATACAGAAACGTTTATAGTCTGAGGCAGTGGCTACCAGTTTATGTGGAGCCCAAGGCCTCCTGGGGTAAGGGCGGGGGCAGTGGCCCGGAGCTACCTTGTGTTTTTATTTCTATCTACTTCCCGTTGCTTTTGAGACAGCCTCTGACGATGCACCCCTAGCCAGCCTGGAGCTCTCCACGCACATAAGGCTGGCTTTGAACTCGCGGATCTGCCTGCCTCTGCCTAGATCCCGTCACAGCCCATTTTACTTTTACTTATCTATTTTTTTTTAATTTATTACAATTTATTCACTCCGTTTTGCTTTTTATCTCTGTGTGTGTTTGAGTGAGTCTGAGCCACGCAAGTGTGGCCGAGGAGGGTGATGGGTTCCCCGGATCTGGAGTTACGGCCATGTGGGTGCTGGGAACTGAACTCCCCCCTCACTGCACTACCTCTCCCCAACGCCTGAAGAGCTTTAGTAAATAAAGGCACATTCCGCAGAGGTTGATATAACCGGGTCCCTGGGGAAGGGCAGCCTTTGTTGGTGTCATCTGGTGAGCATGCCCCATTGTCTTTGGCTGTTCCTGCGCTGCTGAAACTCAGCTTCCTGGCTAGTTAACTATTTGACCGGACATCCTGAGGGCTACATTTTGAACGCGATGTTGCAACCCTGTTCCCTTTCCAAGAACCCTCCCTGGAGACACCAATTGTTACAAAATTACAGGACGTGGCTCAGGGCCTGGCTGCTGGCTCCCTCTCCTCTTCCCCTGAGCCACCTGCGTCTATCTCAGAGCTGGGTTCTCTTCCCTTTCACACACGCCTTTCTTCGGAATCTCATCTTCATTTTGGGGAAGGGTCTCACGTAGTCCAGGCTAGCTCAGAGCTCACCAGGCAGCCAAGGTGAGGAGCTGGCGACTAAGGCCAAGGCCCAGCCTCAGCTTGAACATCAAGATGAACTTGTGTGTTGAAGAATGGGGGTCTCTGAGGTCTGGGTCAGCTCCAGCATGCAGAGGTGGAGCTAGGAGAATCAGAAATTGACCCTAGACATAGGCATGTACTGAAGACGGAGGGGTAGTTTGTGTCTCTAGCTCTGGAGCTTGAGGAGGGTAAAAATTTGACTCAGAGCACATGAACTACATCCGTTTTCCAGCTGCAACACTGAGGCCTAGAAGTCTTTGAGCTCCCTGGACCCGGGCCCAAGAAGGGAGTGGCAGGCAGGCGTGGGGCTTGGTGAAAAGAGCCAAGCAGAGGGAGGGATGGGAAGGAGTGGGTAAGGACAATGGGTGTAGATGTTTGGGACCGGGAACTAGAAGGATGCCAGCTGGGTCTTGGATCCACTTGGGAAGCCTCAAATTCAGAAAGCGGGTTGTTTAGAAAGAGGGCGACCCCTAGAACCTAGGAGCACATGCGCCCTGTGGGAGAACGCACAGTGGGACGCCCAGGAACTCACTCAGCCCCTCACTCGGCCCCTCAGCCCCTCACTCAGCCCTCACTCAGCCCCCACTCAGCCCCTCCCTGGTTTCGGTCCAGGTGGGTGGGGTGAGGGGTGGGCCAGACCTATGGAGAGCCCTGCCCCGTTCCCACCCCCCCAACCCCCCCCCCCCGTCTGAGAGGCTCCGCCGGAGGGGGAACCAGGAGACAAGGGAAGGTTCCAGAGCTCAGCCTCCTTCAAAGATGCTCAGCAGTGACTTAACTCTTGCCCTGGCCGAAGCCAATGGGCTTTGCCGGAACGTTCTGGAGCCGGGCCCACGCAGCACTGCGCACGTCCTGAGCCCGGGTCCACGGTCCCTGCGGTGCTGGTGGGTGTTCGGCCCGCTCGGCAGACTGGACCTCTCAAGGTCTTCTGTGGCCTGATCAGGAACCCAGCGGTGCTGACGCCTGAGTCTGCGCCTGGAGGGAGTGGGGGCTCTCTTTTGTTAATTTTAAATATATATATATATATATATATATTTTAATCATTGGGAGGCATGTGCATCATTATATGTGAGGAGGTCCGAGGATAACCCGAATGAGTCCTTTCTCGCCTTCCTCCAGGGGGGGTCCAGTAATCGAACTCAGGTAGTCAGGCCTGAAAGCCCCAGGCCTGCCTACTTTTCTTTCCTTTTTTTTTTTTCTTTAAAGATAGGGTCTTAGCCAGGCGCATGCCTGTAATCCCAGCACCCAGGGAGGCAGAAGCAGGCAGATGACTGTGAGTTCGAGGCCAACCTGGTATACAAAGAGTCCAAGCCATCAAGGCTACACAGAGAAACCCTGTCTGGAAAACAAACAAAACAAAACAAAAGGCAGGGTCTTGATGTATAAAACGTAAGCAGGGTTAAGCTCATGATCTGCCTCAGCCTCCTGAGTGTCACTTAGGATGTGTGCAAACCACCACAGCAGACTGACTTACGTTGTAAGCCCCCAAATGCTAAACCACTGTCCACTCCCCACCCCACCTTCCACCGAAAAACTGAAGTTAAGCCCTCCCTAAATCCTCTATTGTTTTATCCCTCAAGTCCCTGGTGTCTGTGTGGTCTCAGTCCTGGTATTGTGTAATCTATAAATTCAGTAGAGGAACTCTACCCTTGCCCATCTGAGTTCGAAGCCTGGCTGTCTTGAGGCAGAAGCAAGCGGATCTCTGTGAGTTCGAAGTCAACCTGGTCTACATTGGCCTGCCATCACTACACAGTGAGAACCCTGTCTCAAACAAAACAAAAAAACCAAGTCCCAGAAAGACACAGGGAGCCAGAGCCCTGTGTTATGGGAAGAGGGTGGGGCCTCTGGGCTGCCAAAAGCTCTTCTGTGTGGAACACAGGATGGGTCCTCTTGGCGCCTCCTCCAGCATGATACATCTGGAAACAAGAAAAACCAATGCCCCGGATATGTGAAGTGGAAAGACCCAGCTTGTTTTGGGGCCACACCTCTGGGAAGGACGCTGGAGGCTAGGCTTTTGCTCTCAATGGCAGGTTCATCCATCCTGCAGCTGAGGCAGGGGAGTTCCTGCTGTTAGAACCTTCTTTGGAATTCCAGTGTAGGCTGAAGACCAGCAACTCTCTAGGACTCCACATAGGGACCACTGAGACATTGGACCTGGAGGACTGAGCACCTACTGGGTTTTCGGCCCCTCCAGTGTGAGACAGCCATTGTTGGAACACCCGACCATGGCCTGTGAGCACTCTAACCCCCTTCCAACTGTAGTCCCAATGGTCCCATCGGCCACAATGGCATGTCCAGCAAGGACTTACCTCCAGAAAGTTCCTAGTGCTATGTGGGAGATGCAGCCTTTGCTTCAAGCAGAATCCTTGAAACAAATAAGAATCTGGTCACCTTGTGGCTAATCCACACATGTCTGCTGTGAGGGCCTTTTTGTTTATTTGGTTGGTTTGGGTTCTTGTTTTGTAAACTTGACACACGCACACAAGGGTCACATGGGAAGAAGGAACTTCAATTGACAAAACACCCCCATCAGATTAATGACTGATGGGGGAAAGCAGCCCAAAGTAGGCAGAGCCATGCCTGGGCTGGTGGTCCTGGGTTTTAAAAGAAAGCAAACTGAGCAAGCCACAGGAAGCAAGCCAGTAAGCAGCACCCCCCATGGCCTGTGCATCCTTCCTCCCTGCTTCCTCCCTGACTTCCCTCAGCGATGGGGTGTGGCTGGAGAGCTGTGAAGTAAGATGAACCTTTCCTGCCCAAGCTGCTTTTGGCCAGTATCACAGCAACATAGCACCAATTAGGACAGCAGCTGTTTTCTCTGCATCCCATTGCTCAGAGGGCTGAGGCAGGAGGATAGCTGTGAGCGATAGGCCAGCCTGGGCCACAAATAACAACAAAATACCAACTCTCCCAAGAAATCTGTGGTCCATGTGGCCATGCAAGGTCCTCTTTCCCTGTCCACAGACTCAGGGCATGAGTGGAGGCCAGAGCCTCGACTCTTCCCTTTTTCTCTGGCCCCTCCCCCTGCACCCTCCTCTCTCAACACAGACTCCTCCCATCCTCACTGAAACAGGGTGGGGCCAAGGTCCATGGGGGTGGGGGGGGCAGTAAAAAATGGCCAGATGGACAGGAGAGGCAGAGGAAGCAGATGAAAGCAGAGACTCCAGTGGTCACCCAACCCAAGCAAAGAGAGAGAAGGGAGAAAGGAGGCAGGAGGATCTCTATGAGTTCCAAAACAGCCTGGGCTCCAAAGTGACACTCCACATCAACACAGATAGACAGATAGATAGATAGACAGACAAGATGGAAAGCAATGTGGGCAAACGCTGAATTTGACCTCTGATCCACACACATACACAAGTAATAAAGAGTAAATCAAGCTGGGTGGTGGTGGCGCTCATCTTTAATCTAGCACGCAGGAGGCTCTCAGGAGGATCTCTGAGTTCAAGGCTGGCCTGATCTACAGAGGGAGTTTCAGGGCAGCCAGGACATGACACAGAGAAACCTTGTCTGGAGAAAAAAAATTAAGATAAAAGAAAAACTAAAAGGAGAGACATGGATAATAGTGCAGCATGGATGGCCTGGGGCTGTTGGGGAGAGAGAAGGGGCTGGGGAGACTGGCTAGGCCAAGAGTTGCTAAGGACACAGAAAACGACTCACTGTGACAGCTCTGAGCAGCTGAGGAGGAGCCCCTGGGGACAAGGCTGTGGTAGGGAGCCTCCAGTAATCCGACACACCTGAGAGGGGGCAGAGGGGTGAACCACTAAGGCTGGAGCTCACTCTCGGGACTAGGAGAAGGCCCCTGTAAGCTGTCCTCTGACTTCCATGTGTGCACTGTTTTACAACAGGGAACAGCAGGGGAGGGGGAGGCGGAGGGACCATCGACCCGGGAGAATCCGCTGATAGGGAGGAGGTTTGGCTGCTGCCCTCACCCAACAAACACAAAGCCCCGGGTTCCACCCTCAGCACCCCGGAAATTGGATGTGGGGTGCACACCTGTCAGTCCAGCTCTCAAGAGACAGAGGAGGACAGAAGAGGAAGGTCATCCTTGGCTACATAGTGAACTGGAGGCCAGCTTGGGCCACATGGCATCCTTTATCTCTCTCTGTTCCTATCCTCCATCTCCCTCTGTCTCCAGCTGTCTTTTGTCACCTCTTGCCTTCTCTCTTCCTGCTTCTTCATCTATCTCTGTTTCTCTCATCTGTCTTTCTGTCTTTCTACCTCCACCTCTCTCACCTATCCACCTACCCCCACCTTTCTGTCTCTAATCTCTCAGCCTCCATATCCAGCCTCGCCTCCGCACGCGCGCGCACGCGCGCGCGCGCACACACACACACACACACACCCGTGTTGCCTGGCACCCTCCTGGCCTCCATATGTCTGCCCTTCTGTTTCTCCTTATTCTCACTCCCTGAAGCCCGAGTCCACAGAGCCCCACTCACAGCGGTGGTGGGTGTTCAGACAACCAGACACTGGGGGACTAGAGGCCCCCGTCTGCCTTGCCCTGCACCAGCCCTGCCACTGCCACTGGCCCTGATCAACCCTCCTGGCCTCTACCCACGAGGCTGCCTTCAGTGTCAACAGACAGTCCCCGGCCTGATGGTGTCCCTGCACCTGTCCAGCTGGGTCTCCCTGTCCTGTTCAGCCCCCTATCCCCACTTCTGTCTCTGCTGCCTAAATAAGACCTCCATCCCCACCTGAAGGGCTAGGGACACAGTCATAACAGTTCATAACAGTCTTTTTTTTTTTTTTAATAAAAAAACTTACTTTTGTTTTATTTCATGTGTGTATGTATGGGTACGTGAGCTCTCGGGGGGGTCAGAGAGTGGGAGTATGTTCCCTCTGGGCACTATGTGGGGCCAGGACATTGAACCCCGGTCAGGTCATCAGACTCAGGGGCAAGTGCTTTCCCTGCTGAGCCATCTTGCTGGCCTCTTGGAGATGGACCCCAACACAGCACCAGGGCAGGCTGGGTGACTGGCGCATCTGTTGACGATGTGGGAGCCTCCTGATCCCATGGCCCCACTGCGTCAAGACCAAGTCTGTCCCCCATCACGCTTTGAGGGGGTCTCACGCCCACAGGTGCACCCAAAGATCACCTCCTTCCGTCAGAGACAGTTGTGCACACACACCGCCCACTGGCCCCAGGCTGGAAAACTCCACACAGAACATCCTTGTCACCACGCTGGTCACCATGGTTACCAAAAGATGCTGTCTCTGTTTGCAAGGCACTCTCCCTTCCTCTCCCTCCCTCCACCCCAGTTTGATGCTTTAGAATAAAAATTTCCAGGGCTGAATTTCATGGAGGTAGAACCATATTATATGGAATGTTCTAGAAGGGGACGTTAGCACAGGCTACACCAAGGCCCAGCAAGGACCATCACTATGGATCCCTGACTAGGCTGGAAAGTGGACTTGGTAGGTCCACCAGGACCCAGAGCAGAAGCAGGGGCCACAGAGATGTGTATGCCTGACTGACAGGTCTTTCTGTAGGGCGGTGGGTCCTGTGAACTAACCTCCCCACCCCTCTCTTTCTCCCATGGGACAGGCGCCTGCACACCCAGCTCCAGTCCATCAGGGAAGCCAGCCCAGGTCCAACCTCCTGCCACTCAGCTTATCTCACAAGCCAGAGTTCTGGCTTTCCCCACCTGACCTCCCAGCCAGGTCCAGCCAGATCAGTCCGGACCCCAGCCTGGAAGGTTGCTCACTTTATCTAAAACAAGCCGTACTTTTCCCTTGGACCTCAGATGGGCCCAGGCTTCTGATGTCATTAGAACTGAAAAGAGGAAGGATACTCTCACATTTTCTTTTTTGTAAGAATCATTTTAACCAGGCGGTGGTGGCGTACACCTGTAATCCCGCACTCAGGAGGCAGAGGCAGGTGGATCTCTGAGTTACAGGACAGTCTGGTCTGTAGAGAAAATTCCAGGAGAGCCAGGACTAGACAGAAAAATAGTCTCGAAAAAAATATTAACTTTAATTAACTTATTTTATGGGTACAGGTGTTTTGCCTGCATGTACACCCATGTAACATATATGTGCAGTAACCATGGAGGCCAGAAGGGGGCGTCAGACACCACAGAACTGGAGTTACAAATGGTTGTGAGCTGCGGTGTGGGTGCTGTGACTCGAACATGGGCCCTCTGGGAGAGCAGCCAGGGTTCTAAGCACTCAAGCCTTCTCTCCAGCCCTGCTTTTCTTCTGCTCACCTCCTCTGCAATCTCTTGCTATGTAGCCCAGGCTAGCCTGAAACTCCTACCTAAGCCTCCTGGATGCTGTAATAACATTCATCAGTGTATTTTTTTGTTTGTTTTTGTTTGTTTGTTCATTTGCTTTTTTGTTTCTGAGACAGGGTTTCTCTGTGTAGCCCTGGCTGTCCTAGAACTCTCTCTGTAGACTAGGCTGGCCTTAAACTCAGAGATTCACCTGCCTCTGCCTCCCCAGTGCTGGGATCAAAGACATGAGCCACCATGGCGGCCAGGTTTATCAGAGTGTTTTTAAGAAAGCTGTAACAAAACTCTACACCGCCCCTCCCCCACCTTTGCTACAAGGTAGCTTTAGGCTGATCCTGAAACATCTAGGATGGTTTACAATGCAACACACTTAACCACAGTGTTAAAAAAATTTCAAGATACACAAATTGGTTTCTCTTCTATTAGGAGAAATAACTTCCCAGTGTAGGCACACTTTTATTTTTATTTTATATTTATTTTATTTTTACTTTATGTTTATTTTACTTTATATTTAAGGATTGAGAGCTAGAAGCCTTGGGAGACGTTAATGGAAAACATTAAAATTTTTAGCTGCAAAAGTCTCTGTTAACAGCAACTCGTTGCCCACTGGGCCTCTGTGTTTTTCATTTTTCTTGCTGATTTCTTCTGTTTTTATGACCACCTATAGGGGATTTGTCCTCTCTAAAAAGAAAATTACAAAGCCGGGTGTGGTGGCACACACCTGTAATTCCAGCAGTCTGGGAGGAAGGTGGATTGTTGTGAGTTCGAAGCCAGCCTGGTCTACAAAAACGAGTCCAGTACAGCCAGGGCTACACAGAGAAACCCTGTCTCAGGAAGGAAGGAAGGAAGGAAGGAAGGGAGGGAGGGAGGGAGGGAGGGAGGGAGGGAGGGAGGGAGGGAAAGGAAAGAAAGGAAGAAAGAAATTTTCTTTAAAAGAGTCAATGAGCATGATGTGGTGGTGCTCACCTTTAATCCCAGCAGCCAGAAGGCAGAAGCAGGTGGATCTCTGTGAGTTCCAAGACAGCTTCCACTGCATAGAGAGACAAACAAAAGGATAAAAGAATCATGAGTACCCTGGACGGTCCCCTGGGGTGGACAGGGTTGACATCAATGGGGGGTCCCCTGTGGTGGGTGTTGGGCAGTCTGCCAGCTCCCATGCTCATCTGGTGTTTTTTTCACATTGTATTCATTTATCGAGGGGTGCCTCACATGCCCAGGCACACATGCAGGGCTCACAGAACAACGTGAGGATTCCGGGGCTCAAACTCAAGTCGGCAGGCTTCATGACGTACAACTTTCCCCACTGAGCCCATAGGTTTGACTTTGTTTTGTTTCTTTCTGTGATGCTGGGTATCTGACACAGGACTCCGCCTCTCTGTTTGTATGTTATTTTGTTGTTATGATGAATGCCTCTGATACAACTCTATCTCAGCTCAGGCTAGCACAGAACCTGCCACCCTCCTGCTTCAGCTGACCTCGGTAGCTGAGATCACAGACCTTTCTCTCCACCATTGCTTCGGGGGAATCAAACTCTGATGATCTGCGTTGGTAGCAATCGTCTTTACCCAGGGTGCCATTCGTTGGACTCCAGACTCTATACCTTTTTAGACGTGTTCCCAGAAGCCCCCAAGCCAGATTTATCGAAGGCGAAATGTCTTTGCCACACAACCCCATCCAAAATCTCCACCTCTAAAAGGTGCACACAGTAGGTGCCTAATGCTTGCAGGATAGATGCTCTGGTACCAGAAGTGTGCTTTAGGGGCAGGGTATGCCCAGGACCCTAGCTTAAAAGGGAGTGCTTTTCCCACCGTAATTATGCTAATTAGCACCAAGACTTGGGGTGGGGAGGGGTGCAGGGGGAAAGGAGGAGGACTTGGCCCAGGCTGACCTGCTTCTCCAAAGGCATCCTGATTGGGCCATGTCTACCACGTGACATGCATCTTAGACTTGTTGCTGGGCATCCCAGCGTTGCCATGGTGACTGCTGCTGAGTACTAGGGAAAGAGTTGTTGATGCAATAAGGGGTCTCAGGACTCGGTGGGTGGCAATGACGAGAGACAGCAGGGGGCCTCAGGCGAATGCTGCCATCCTCCCCCTGCTTCCCGAAGGCCTGTCCTCCAACCCACCGGTACCCTGACACACGGCTCAGCCAGCATGTGGGTGGCATCCACAAGGTCAGGCTTGAGCCGGGACCAGGACACGTAGGGATGACAACCCATTCAGGCACGGGCAGACACATACTCGCCAGACTCGGAGCAGCTGGGCACACGGTTGCTGGCGACCCCTCCAGGCTCACAACCTGTGTTCCAAGGAGGATCGGGGCCGACCAGAGGGCTCGGTGGGTAAAGAAATGCGCTTGCCTCTGCGTGAAGAGCTGAATTCGAGGCTACATAGCAGGAGAGCCCTGACCACCACTCCGCACGGTACATGTTTACGCAGCACTTATGGAAAGCGGCAGGACAGTCCCCAGCCCCAGGGGCCCGCTAACGTTCTACTGGGAGGACACGATTTTTAATTGCATTTCTTTACTATTTCTCTAAGGGGTGCGCACAAGCCGCAGCACTCGTGTGGAGGAGGTCAGGGAACAGCTCTCCTCCCCCCCCCCAGAGTGTGGGTTCTAGGGATCAAGCTCAGGGAGCCGGGCTTTCGTGGCCGGCAGCTTTGTGCAGTGCTCGCCCTTCCCGCCGGCCCCCGGTCACAGATGCACACGTTATTTTCATCTCTGCACATTAGTGTTAAAGGGTGTGGCGTGTGCTGTGAGTGCACCCTGTGGAGCCAACACAGAACAGGCTCATGAAATTTAATGTTGCTCTCCTTTTACCCAGTACACAGATCCATAATCATATGTCACCATGTGTGCCCTTCCTGTTCTCATCACTCTTTTGTTCTCTAATCTGTGGTCCAATCACAATATCGAATTGCAATCCCCACACCTGTCTGGACTGTCCTCAGCCCTGAAGGACATCTGTTCTGCAGATGCTCACTACACGGAGCTAAGACACGACACGATAGCCTTGTCTGAACCAGGCTGACCTTGAACTTGCCATCTTCCTGCCTGAGTCAGCGCAGGACAACGATGAGAGGCCTGTCCTACCAGCTTCAGTTTTTTTGTGTTTTTTTTTTTTTTTTAGGTTTTTCATTTGTCTGAAGTTTTTGGAATAGAGCAGAGAATAGTAAATAGAGCCAGGATAGTAAACCCCTCACTGGAGTGGTGTTCCTAGGTGGGGGCTCCGCCCTGACCACGCCCCCATCCATCACTGGGGGATTCTAGGCGGGGCTCCACCCTGACCACGCCCCCAGCCCCTCACTAGGGAATTGTAGCCGGGACTCCACCCTGACCATGCCCTCAGATCGTGGATTTAAACACTGAGGGTGTAGTAGAATTCCCAGGCTAGCACACTCGTCAGCAGGGACCAGATGGTCTTGATTTGAGCGTGTCCTGCAAGGTCCTGAGCAGGGAACCTGCTCTTCATCCCCTGGATGCTGGAAACTCTATGCCAGGGATGTGAGTCCCTTGGGGGTGGAGGGCCTGAGAGGGGGCCCTCATCTAGACAGTGATGTGGAAGGATAACTGTGCAGCCGTTCCTTAAGAGCGGTGAAATGTACAGAAGCCTCCTAACTGAGAGCGAAGAGGCCACCAGCGTAATCCTGCAGAGGCAGGTGGATCTCTGTGAGTTCCTGGACAGCCAGGGCTACACAGCGACTCTCTCTTGAAAAACAAAACAAAACAAAACAAAACAAAAAGAGTGAAGAGGCCACAGGGGATCTCAGGCTTCAGTTCTAGGCCTCTTTGAGATCAAGTTCTCTGGTCTCAAAAATGTGCAAATTCAAGACCCTTGTGGTCCACCAGGTTCTCTGGAGCTGCTCCAGCTCATCAGCTGTAGGTTCAGAGGCCTCTGTCACCAGCTGTGACACGCCAGGCTCATGTTTCTTCTCCCTGCAGCTGCTGTCGGGCCTGGGCAGGTGAGGGGCCCTGAAGGGTGTCCCAAGTGGGACACACCAAGCTCTTTATCTTGGTGTATTTCTAGCCCCTTTCAGTTTCCCAGCTCACTTGTTTTCTTTGTTTGTTTTGTTTGTTTATTTATTATGTATACAATAGTCTGTCTGCATGTACAACTTCACACACCAGAAGAGGGCACCAGATTCTCATTATAGATGGTTATGAGCCACCCTGTGGTTGCTGGGAATTGAACTCAGGACCTATGGAAGAGCAGACAGTGCTCTTAACCTCTGAGCCATCTCTCCAGCCCTCTTTTTGGGATTTTGAGGCAGGGTTTCTCTGCATAGCTCTGGCTGTCCTAGAACTCTCTGTAGATCAGGCTGGCCTCCAACTGAGACATCCACCTGCCTCTACTTCTAGAATGATGGGATCAAAGGTGTGTGCCACCACCACCCGGCTTCCCACTTTACTTGGAAGGCTGACACAGGGGCTGAGAAAACAGGGAGATTATGTGGACATCTGTGTGTGTGTCTCTAGGAAGAGGAGTTAACTAGGGTTTAACTGTCGCAATCAAGGAGTAGAAGTTTATCTAATATTCTCTCGGTTCATTTCTATTAATTTAGTAAACAGTTGTCAACAACTACTGAATATAAAAGCACCAAACATCCAGGTAAAAATCACTGCCCTGCCCAAAAGAATGTGTAAAGCCATCTTGTCTAGCTCAAGAGTAATGTTCCTGCTTAGAATTTCCCAGCGAGCGACTGGGGGCATGGGTGAGGTGGAGCCCTGCCTAGGGTATTTGTGAGGTCCTCGGCATCTCAATAAAATAAAACAATTAGGGTCTGTGGTCTTCTAGAAAAAATAATATATATAGATAGATAGATACCAAAAAAGAAAATAAATGAAAACACAAGAAAAATTAGTGTTGTCAGGGTCTGGGTGGGAGGGAGGCGCAGGCAGAGGACATGGTTTAGGTGTTAAAATTCCCTCATCTGACACCTCATGTTACCGTGAATCTGTCCAAACAACTGGGGGACGCTGGGTCTGAGCCCATCAGGAGGCAGTGCCTGGTGGCTTCAGGTGGCGGGCAGCCTGCCTGTTTCCTGGTGGCGTGGGGCTTCTTTGGAGCCAACCCGTCCATTAATCTTCCCTGCCGGGCAGGGTCAGGTTTCAGGGGGGCCCCAGGCAGATGTTGATCAGAGCAGTTCTGTTTCCCTTAATCCTTGGGGCCTCAGGAACTGTCCCTTCAAGAGGGAACAACAGGCCGGCTGAGGCCACCATCTGTGCGGACCTGCATTGTAAATGCTCCTGGGCTGGGGCGAGGGGGGGTCACCATAGCAACACTGAGTAAGGGGCTGAGGGTGCGTGGGTGTTTGCATGCCTGGCAAGGTATGGAGAGGAACTCAGCCGGACACAATGCTGGTAGATTTCTAGATCCTCCTCCTCCTCCTCCTCTTCATACTCATCTTGTTGCTTTTTGACATTTAAAAACATTTTTATTTGTTTTTCTATTCTCTTTTGAGTAGCCCGAGCTGACCTCAAATTCAGTGTGCAGCCAAGGCTAACCTTGAACCCAGAACCCCCCTACCTAGTACTAGAGGGATCTACCCACTGAGCCCTAGTGCCCCCCCCTTTGCTTGCTGCCAACCCCATGCCCCATTTTGTTTTTTAAGAGATGGTCTCTAAAATTCTTTACTGCTAGGTAGCTTCAGGCTTCTAAAACTTCTGTCTGAATTTCCTGAGAGTGAGGATGACTTGCCTCAGATACTACACCAGTCTTTATCTACTGCGTAACTGCAGGGTAGGTGAAGGTGATCGCTGAAAGCCTTCCTTCATGCTGGGCAGTGGTGGCACATGCCTTTAATCCAGCGCTGGCAGGCAGAGGCAGGAGAATCTCTGAGTCTGAGACCAGGTTGATTTACAGAGTTCCAGGACAGCCTGGGCTACACAGATAAACCCTGTCTTGAAACAAAACAAAACAAAAACCTCCACTCACTGGTGTCTGCCTACACCCATGTTCTTATGACACAGGTATGCTGCAGACCTGGGTCTCCCATAGGGAGGAAGTAGACCCATGAGGCCTTGCTGTAATCAACGTTCCCCAGGGGAAGGAGAGAGTCTGTAACAGCAAGGCAGACAAGACTGAGACAAGAGCTGAGTGGCGGCCCACACCCGTCCTTCCAGCACTGGGAGAGCCGTGGCAGGAAGGCCTCAACTATGAGACCAGAGCTACAGGGCAAAGCCCCTCTATCAAAGAGTAAAAATTCGGTGCGAGGGAGGTGGCTTCGTGGCTGAAGAGCTTGCTGTGCACGTGTGAAGGACTGAGCACCCACCAGCAGTTTCTAGACTTCAGGAATTGCTGTACATGGGAGTCCCACTGCTGAGGAGGTTGAGATAGACCTTGCTGGCCAGACAGGCTAGTGGCAGCCGCCAACCCCAAGTTTAGTGGAGACTCTGTGCCAAAGCATAATGTGAGGAACACACATGTCAGCCTTTGGACGGCACTGCTTGTGGGCGGAGTCTCTCCTAAGCACACATGCAGAAGGGAAAAAAGTAAGGAAAGAGAGAGAGAGAGAGAGAAAGGCAGATGGTGGTGGCGGCTCATGCCTTTAACGTCAGCACTCGGGGGCAGAGGACGGTGGTCCTGTAAGAGTTCCAGGCCAGCCTGCTCTACGGAGTGAGTTCCAGGACAGCCAAAGTTACACACAGCACAGAGAAACCCTGTCTTAACCCCCCCCCCAAGAATACAAGTGAAGGGGCTGGAGAGATGGCTCAGAGGTGAAGAGCATTGGTTGCTCTTCCAGAGGTCCTGAGTTCAATCCCCAGCACCCACACAGTGGCTCCCAACCATCTGTAATGAGATCTGGTGCCCTTTTCTGGAGTACAGGCACACATGCAGGCAGAGCACTGTATACATAATAATAAAAAAAAATCTTTAAAAACAAAAAAGCAAAACAAAACAAACAAACAAAAAAAGAGAATAAAAGTAAAAATAAATATAAAATGAGGTGAAACAGCACCTTGACAGAGCACGTGTGTGAACTCAGAGCTTCTTTATGGCGGCCAGACAAGGGCTTGTCTGAGGACGCAAAGTTCTTGATCTAGGAAACATCTGGCTGACGAAGTTCATCCTCAAAATGATTGCGACTCCACCATGAAGGAAGTTGGGGTGGGAGGCCGGGGTGAGGGTGCTTGCTGCAGAATGAGATCCATTCCTGGGACCCGCATAGTGGGAGAGAAGCAGTTCTTCTGAGTTCCAGATGTGCACCATGGAAGGCGTGGGCGTGGGCACACACACCTCTCTCTATCCATGTATTTATTCGTGTGTGCTGGGATGGAACTCAGGACCTCAGAAATGTAAGAGAAGGAATTTTCCAAAAAGCCTTCCCTCAGCCTCAAAATAATTCTCCAGCTGGGCAGTGGAGGCTCACTCCTTTAATCCCAGCACTGCGGAGGCAGAGGCAGGTGGATCTCTGAGTTCAAGGCTGAGTGAGTTCCAGGACAGCCAGGGCTGCACAGAGAGACCCTGTCTCTGGAAATAAAAAAATAAAAAATTAAAAAAATCTTCAAAAGTTTAAAACCAGAGTCTGAAATGTGAACCCCGGGAACACAAGCTGTCTGCTGACCTCTACATGTGTTCTGTGTCTGTGCGCGTAAATTCAACTCATAATTTGAGAGAGATAACTTAGTTGCTCTTTGGGAAATTGCAAGGCTCTTGGTTTAAATCCGAGGAGAGAGGTATGGGAGGAGAGAAAGATGAAGGAAGCCATGTATGTTTACACAGGGCTAGAAGGGACAGGGACAACTGAGCAGAGCTTAGACCTTTTGCAGGTGCCTCTCCAGGGCCTCACCCCAGTCTCCACAGCTGCTGTCTGCAGCCCCTCCTCTCATGCTCGGCCAGGCCTGTCAGCTGCATCGCCTTGGCGAGCGGGCAGGAGCATACAAGCCTGAGTGTGAATCATCCCCACTGAGCTACAGAGGCGGCTATGTAAGCCAACATGGGTGAGGTCCACACGCCTGTCTTCCCGTGCTGAGGAGGCTGAGGAGGCTGAGGCAGGAGGATCACAAGTTCAAAGCCAGCCTGGGCTACATCGTGACAGGCAGTGACTGTGGGTCAGGACAGAGCCCTCACCCAGCAATCACTAAGTTCCCTTCCCAGTCCTACATTAAATCCAGCTCAGTGGCAAATGCCTCATGGAAGCCTGAAGCAGGACAATCATAAATTTGAGGCCAGACTGAACTACAAACCAGGACCCTGACTCAAAACAGAAAATCTCCAGAGCCCCACTTCCACGCTACCCTTCTCTGAAGCTTCGTTTCCCACAAACGTCAGCCTCCCCGTGTAGAATTTGATTTTATTCTTAAAATTCCTTAATTCTTCAGACTTTTCAAAGTTTCTCTGTCCCAGCAGCGGCACACGCCGGGTATCCCCAAACCTTTGGATGCTCAGTAATGAGGTAGGGGGGTGATCCTCACGAGACTTCGCAGGCCACAGCGACTGCACCCCCGCCGCATCGGGAAACGCTTAGATATAATTTTTGGACAGATTCCAGGCTTTTATTCTGAAGCCGAAGCCCCAACCTATGAGGTAATCCTTGGAGCTTCATTTAGGAAGATTCCTATTGGTCCACTGGCCTAGCCCCGCCCAGGGTTCCCTGTGCCCCGCCTTCCCCTCAAGAGCATAAAAGTGCAACGTTGGGCCCTGAGCAGCCACCGGACACCTGCAGCTGCCTCTGAGCAGGAACGGGTTCACCGGGGGAGGGGAGATGGGACCACGGGGACGCTGCAGGTTGGCACGCCTTCCAGAAGGCCAGCTGGGCTCTTTGGGAAGGCAAGAGAAGCCAGGGCTGTCTCCCTGGGATGTGGAAACAGGTGAGATGCTCGCGCCTCCTGTCCCCTCCTGGAACTCCCTGGGACGATGGGAAGGGATTAAAACCGAAGATGGGTCCCTGGAAGGCAGGACAGACTCAAGGAGCAGGGCATCCGGGCCGAAGGCGGAAGCTGGGCGCCTGCTCTCGCGCCCGCCCACCCTGGAGGAATAGCTAATTATGTTTCAGCACCGGAGCTGAGGACAGCGCCACCCGGCTGAGGGACAAGGAGCGGAGCTGGCCTTCAGCACCCGGAGCCCTGACAGCTCCTAGCGGGCCACCGGGGAGAGTCGGCACCGGACGTGGAGTACCAAGCTCTCAGCACCCAGGTTCAGGGACAGCCTTGGGGTCTGTCCAGGAGGAACATGTGCAGGGAAGAGGGTGCCCTGAGACCTCTAACGGTTCTGGACACTTTTCCTTTACGGAGGGATTTTTTTTTTTTGAGACAGTTCTTTCCACGTAGTCCGGGCTGTCCTGGAACTCTCTATCTGGTCCAGGCTGGCCTCGAACTCAGACTATGGGAGAAACATCCTGTTAAGAGGCTGATATGAGTGTCACTGGGTGAACTGATGTCCTGACTGGAGCGGCGAGGAGGCAGCCAGCCTCAAGCCAAGTTTGTACCTCACGCTTTGAAAAAGGGTCTCTCTCTAATTATATATGTGTGTATAATGTCTATGTATTATATATGTATAACTATGTATAGATATGTTATTGTTTGAAAACAGTCTCCTGTAGACCAGGCTGGCTTTGAATTCCTTGTGAAACCTCATCCTTCTTCCTCCCCCTCCTGAGCGCTGGGGTGATAAGTGTGCGCCCCTCATGCCTGGATCATTCCACATTGGTGATGCTCCAGGATGTGGGTTGGATGGTTTCGAGAACAGGTCTCCCCTCTGTCGGGAGGATGGAATTGGAAGGGAGGCTCGGGCACAGTAAGATGAGCTTGCCTTTGCTCAACCTCCAGCACAGGGAGAGAAGCCCTGGAGGAGTTGGACCTGGTGCAGGAAGACAAGGCCCAGGGGCCGAGCTCGTGAGCCAGTGCTCTGTGGAAGACTTGTGATTTTGTTGTTCTGATCTGATATGACAACAAGTCACAGCCAGCCTCATAGCGCAGACTCCCACCACCTTTCCTCCTGAACACACCGCTGGGGGCGGGAAACTGGAGAGGGAGGCGGTCTGTCACGGGCAGGGGAGGGTGTCTAGCAGGGTGACAGTCCTGGAAGAGTGCCGGGATGGTTCACACGTGCTATTGGCCTGTCTCTCAAACATCTCTATAGGACTGGACAGGAGACACAACCTCAAGGCCCTGGGCCGCCTCACCATGCTTCCTTTGGAGACTCAAATAGGGAATGGTGGGCCAGCGAAGCGACTCAGAGGGTGGAGGGTGCAGCAAAGTCAGGGAACCTGGGTTGGATCCCCAGGTCCTACATGGTAAAATAGAACCAACTTTTGCAAGCTGGCTTCCGACCGCCACGCATGTCCCACGACAAACGTGTTCCCACACACAAAGAGGTAAACACATAAAACTTCTTTTTAAGACAGGGCTTTGCTGTGCAGCCCTCGCTGTCTTGGAACTCACTCTGTAGACCAGGCTGGCCTCAGACTCGGAGATCATCTGTCTCTGCTTCCAAGTGCTGGGATTAAAGACGTGTGCCACCACCAGGAATAAGTAAAACTTTAAAAAGAGGAATTGGCGTCGAAGGTGCTTCTAGAGAATCCCGAAGTTACTTTTTTTTCTTGTGTTCCTTTCTCCCTTCTCCCCACTGTGTCTGAGTTTTTTGTTTGTTTGTTTGTTTGTTTTAGGAGACAGGGTTTCTCTGTGTAACAGCAGAGCCCTGGCTGTCCTGGACTCGGGTCCTAGCCCAGGCTGGCCTGGAGCTCACAGAGATCTCCTGCCTCTGCCTCCAAGCATTGGCAAAAAAGTGTGTTCCGGCACCCCTGGCCCACTCTGCTGTGAGACAGTAATCACCTATAGTCCCGGCTCTCCTCTAAGGCTGAATGCAACCAAGGATGGCCTTGAACACTGGGCCTTCTTGCCTCCAGCCCCTCAGAACCATGCCGAGTGTACATGGTGCTGGACTCAGAATTTCAAGCATGCTGCCTGGGTACTGTACCCACAGAGCCCCAGCCCAGATAAGAGGGTCTTTTCAATAAAACTTCTGTGCCCCCGCCACACACCAACCACTAGTTGCACGATTGATCCCAGGAAAATGTGCTCTAGTGTCTGGCCAGTGGTGACATCCTTAACACGAATCACCTGTCATCTGTGACATCCTATTGCAGTCTCTAACCATCCCTCACCGTGGGATTCTCCCCAGCTGTCCCAGTGTGCTTCCTGAAGCTGTGATGAAGACCATGACCCAAAGCGACACGGGCAGGAAAAGGTTCATCTAGCTTAAAGTGATGGTCATGCCCCATCACTGAGAGAATTCAGAGCAGGAACCTAGAGGCAGAGGCTGATACCAAGGCCTCGGAGGGTGCTGCTCGCTGGCTTGCTCCCCATGGCTTGCTCAGCCTGCATTCTTATAGATCCCAGGACCACCAGCCCAGGGACGGCACCACCCACCATGGGCTGGGCTCTCCCCCATCAATCACTAATGAAAATGCCCTGCAGTCGAGGGTCCTGCTTCCTGTGTCAAGCTGACAAAGAACACAGCCACACGGCAGCGCAGTGGACTTCGCCCACGAAGTTTCCTCCTTTGGGACTGCTTGTTTCCCTCAAATAACCTCCCAAAGGCAACTCTGCTTTTTCCAGGCTTCAGCTCCTTGGGAATCTTCCTGTTACCTCAGCAGGCAGCTAGGGCAAGACTTTGCTAATGTCTTCAGACTCCTGAGAAGGCCTCTTGGTGGCAGAAAGGACTGCTACTCTCAAACAGAATGTTTACAGATCTCTTCTGGGGCATTATAGGCGGGGCTCCACCCTGACCACGCCCCGACACCTCACTGGGGAATTCTAGGCGGGAGGGAGTTCCCTCACGTAGCACTCAAACCATGGCCCAAACCCAGTCACAGGGAAAAAAGACCAAGAAGAATTTCAGGTGAGACCTGTGGTTTCATGGGCAGGGGCTCTATTGGTGAATCATACTTTCAGCTTTTATTTTATAATTTGGTTTTTTTGTTTGGATTTTTTTGTTTGTTTTTGTTTTTGTTTTTGTTTTTTGAGACAAGATATCACTATTTAGACTAAGCTGGCCTGGAACTCAGAGACCCACCTGTCTCTGCTTTGCCTCTAGACTTCTGGGGTTAAAGATTTACCACCCCCCAAGCCCTGCCCCACCTCACCCACCCCGTGCCTGGTTTATCTTTTATGTCTGGAGGACCTCATGCTATTGTGCCCTGAATGGCTCAGGATCTTCCTGTCTCTGCTTCCCCATAATCTAGGGTGAGGACCTGTGCTGCCAGGCCTGCTGCTGTGTCTCCCAGGTGCCCAGCCCAGCACACGGTATTCAATGGGTGCTCAATAAATGTGTGTTGAATCCATAGAGGCGTAAAATAATACAGCCACACAGGCATCAGTAAACAAAACCCATCTGTTCACTGTCCACACTGTGATTCCTGTCTGGGGCTCTGTGAGGGAACAGCTGCTGAGGGCCAGGTGTCTCCTGGGGGAATAGAATTAAAATTTCTGGATACTCGGGGGCAGGCCAATGAAAGAACAGCCCCAGGGGAGAGGCGGTCTGCATTTGTTAGCAATTAGGAGACATGGATTCCTCATTAGCTGGGCAGGCACTGTCTTCCTCCTTTACCCAGAGGAGAATGGAGTCTCCTCTCTCCAGGGAGTCCTTCCTCAGTGGGCCCATTAACGAGCTGAGAGAATACCATTAAAAGATGCCTAGATGCCAGAGGTGCTTATGGATGGGGCCTTTGATGTCTGGGTTAAATCCCTCAGCCAGAGACTTTCACATATATTGAGCATCCCAGGGAGTGAGGGACAAGGAACCAGTGTCCGCAACCATGTGTCACAAATTCTGCCTTGCTTTTCTGTCTTTTTTCCCTTTCTTTCTTTTTTTCTTTTCTGTTTTGTTTTGAGAGGTTTCTTTGTGTTTCCCTGACAGTCCCGGAACATACTCTGTGGAGAAGGCTGGCCTCAACCTCGGAGCTCCACCTGCCTCTGCCCCTGAGTGCCAGGATTAAAGGCGTGCGCCACCAGCCAAATGCCCTGCATCTCTTGTACTCACCCCAGAGTTCTCCTTTGGCTGGAACCCTCGGGCTTGGGAAGTGGGCACTGCACTGGTTAGGTTTTGTTAACTTGACAGCCAGAATCACCAGGGAAGAGGGGGCCCCAGCCGAGAAAATGCTGCCGCCGCCACTGCTTTGGCCTGTGTTTCCTTTACTTGATACTGATTGGTGCGGGGTGTCCCAGCCACGGTGGGCGATGCCACCCAGGCAGGTGGGATAGAAAGGCAGGCTTCACCAGCCCTGGGGCTCAAGGACCAGCCGTGTCCTCCATGGCCTCCACGTCAGCTCCTGCCCTGAGGTCCCTCCTCGATGGACTCTTATCGTGTCAACTCTTTCTCCCTCGGGTTGCCCTGGCTGTGTCACAGCATCAGAAATCACCCAGGCCAATTTGTTTCTCATTGTGTCTCAGCAGTGTGCTGCCCAGCCTCACACAGCCCCAGTTCATACTGAGCACCGTATAAGCTGGGTGTGTGGCTGTGGCGCCCACATCTGTCATCTCAGCACTCAGGAAGTCAAGGAGGTGGGTCAGGCAGTCTTCAGCTACTTGAGTAGGAGACCAGCCTCTGCTACATTAGACTGTCTTCAAAAAGAAGTGTTGGAACACACACCTTTAATCCCAGCCCGAGGGAGGGAAGCAGAGGCAGGAGGATTTCTGTAATGACAATTCTGGAATTTTGGTTTCTTAAACAAAACAAAACAAATATTATAAGAATATGTTTTTGTTTTAACCCCAGGTGTGGGCTCTGAGAGTGCGTTGGCAGCCCCATTGGTTTGCCTCGGGCCCTACCACAGGCATGGTTTTGCCAGCTGCAGATAAGTTTCTGTGATGTGTGTCATTTGAAATTCTGGAAACGTTAATGAGGGTATAGAAATGCTACAGCCCTGACAGGTGGGGTTGGTGGTTGGTGGTCATTTGGGGAGGCTGGTTTGTGGTTTGTGAGTAGCCGTGCTCAAAGAAAAAACAAGAAGGAAGAAATTAGATTCAGAGATCTCTATCTCTCTCCCATCTATCCTTCCTTCTCTCCTCTCTAGTGATAGGGGTGAAACCAGGGAGATAAAGAGGGGGAAAAGAAGAATCCCACAGTAGCAAAGACCAGCTACAGAACTCTATGAGTTCAAGACCAGCCTGGTTTACAGAGAGAGAGTTCCAGTATAGCCAGGGATACACAGAGAAACTCTGTCTTGAAAAACAAAAACAAAAGAAAGAAAAGAAAAGCAGAGGGCAGTAAGATGGCCCGGTGGGTAGGCAGACACGTGGGTCCAAGCCTGTTGACTGAGTTTGATCTAATGCCATATGGTGGAAGGAGAGAAGGGCAGCTCTCCCGCCGCTACATGGAAATCTAGCAAGAGACTCCTGGAAGGGTCTGCAGACATGGCTCGGTGGCCGAGAGCACTGGCTGCTCTTCCCAAGAACCTGGCTTCCACTCCCAGCACCCACACGCCAGCTCACTACTGTCTGTTCCAGGGCTCTGACGCCCCCTCCTGGGTTCCATGGACACCTGGCACTCACAGGACGCCCAGACAGACACACGTGCAGGCAATGCATCCGTACACATGGAGTACTAAAGATGAAGAGGTGACCTTCCTCAAGAGTGGTGACCCCAGGCCTCTGCGAATTTGCACAGCTGTGAGGCTAGTCCAGGGTCCGCATTTTCTCCTTGGATCTCACTGAAGCCCCACCAGCTTCGTGAGGGACCCACACAGCTCTCCTCGGTCCCGGTCTTGCTCACTTCCATGTGGAGTGTGAGGGAAGCGTCCAGTGTGTGTGTGTTCATGTGGATTTGCATGTGCAGATCAGGCACAGCGCTGGCATTCAGGCCTCAGGCACCGTCCACCTTCTGATTTATGTTTGTCTGATCATTTACATGCTGGGTGTGCGTGCGTGTGCATTGCAGCAAGTCCCACTACTTGTGGGATTCAGTTTTGTCTGTCTGTCTGTCTGGGGATTAAACTCAGGCCATCAGTCTTGGTAGCAAGCTCCCCCTACCGGCTGAGACATCTCACCAGCCTCTTTCTCACTTGAGACAGTTATTCCAGGGTGGCCCAGAAAGTTCACAAGGTAAGGGCCAGCCTGGGCTCCATGTCCATGCCCTGGGATCACCAGGTTTCCTTAAAGACCTCAGCACAGACGCAGAAACATCGGGGCTCGTCTTTGTGGGCCACAGCCCTGAGCAGTGTTGCACTCCCCACTCTGTCAGGGTGCAGACCTCCTGCCCTAGGGCCCTGAATGAGAACTCCCTGCAGTTCCTCTTGTCTCTTGCTCACTGGACAGGGCTCAGCCCTTGATTCCCCACCAGCCAAAGGGAGTGGGGGAGGGAATGTCACATGGCCAGGATGGGAAGAAATGCTGCTCTCTGATGTCACTAAAGGCAGCGGTGGGCTGGCTAAGGAGAGTGGGACAGCTTCTGAGAGGCGGGGAGCTGTTTCTGTTGCTCCTGTCCATTTAGAAAGACAGCAGCTGTGGGACTCCTTTCTGGGGACTTCCCCAGGCATTGGCTTTGACCAGCTTTGCAGGGGAGGGAGTGTGATTGCCCCCAGGACAGTGCTGACCACTACTGCACCGGCATAGCATCTGCCTCCTGAGAGCACACTGAAGCCCCAAGGACCGGTGAGTGTGAGTGCCCACACCTGAGGGGTCAAAGGGCAACACGCTGGGATTAGGGAGCTCCTTCCCTGCAGCAACCAGTTTTACCCTTTGAGCCATTTTGTTGGCCCCAAACTTCTCTCTCCCTCCCTCTTCCTCTCTCTCAACAGGGTTTCTCTGTGTAGCCCTGGTTGTCTTAGATCTCACTTTAAGGAGCAGGTTGTCCTCAGACTCACAGAGATCTGCCTGCATCTGCCTCCTGAATGCTGGGATTAAAGGTGTGTGCCACCACTGCCTGGCTTCAAACTATTTTTTTTAATTATATTTTAGCCAGATGTGGTGGTGTCCCACACCCTTTAATCCCAGCACGGGGGCCGAAGAGGCAGGCAGATTTCCAAGACAGCCACGGCTGTACAGAGAAACCTTGCTCAAAAAAAAAAAAAAAAAAGGAGAAGGAGGAGGAGGAGAAAAGAATAGTTTGTTTTACTGAGACAGGTTCTCACTCTGTACTCCAGGCTAGCTCAGACTCACAGAGATCCTCCCTGCTTCAGTCTCCCAAATCTATGGCTGAAAAAAGTGATAACAGACAGATTCACTGTCTGGGAGATGGACAGGGGGACTGTGAGACTCAGGTAGTGTGTAGTTCTGGATGATCAATGTCAGCTACCACAAACATGTACATTTAGTGTTTGTCATTTGTTTTTGTTTTGAGGCAGTATCAGGAAGCCCAGGTTAGCTTTAAATTCCCTATGAAGCTGAGGCTGACCTTGAACTCCTAACTCCTCTGCTGATGACAGGTGTGTGTCCAGCATGCCTGGCTTGTGTGGTGCTGAGACTTGGACCCAGGGCTTTGTCCATACCAGGCAAAGTTCTCTACCCACAGAGCTATAGCACTAGCCGGTGTGTTTGTTCATTTGGTTTTGTTTTCGTTTTGAGACAGGGTTTCTCTGTCTGTGTCCTGGACTCACTCTGTAGACCAGAGCTGGCCTCGAACTCACAGAGACCCACTTGCCTCTGCTTTCCCAAGTGCTGGGATTAAAAGCGTGTGCTGCCGCATCTGGCTGGCTTTTTTATTTTTATTTTTTTTAATACTGCTTTTGTAATACTGCTTTCCTTGTTTTATTTTCAGTCCATGTTTTACTTTGTAGCCCAGGCTGGCCTAGAACTCATGATCCTCCCACCCCATCTTTCCAAGCCCTGGGATGACAGATGGGTTCCACCCAGTAGGCTTTTTATTTATCTATTCATTTTGATTTTTGAGACAGGATTTCTCTGTGTAGCCCTGGTTGTCCTGGACTCACTTTGTAGACTGGGCTGGCCTCGAACTCACAGAGATCCGTCTGTGCTTGGCTCCTAGAGTGTTAGGATTACAGGACTGCACCCCCACACCCCCACACCCCACTAGGTCTTAAGGCTTGCAGGAAACTCAGAGTGTCCACGCCTGGCACTTCCGTTCCTGGGCTGTTGCTCTCTGAGCCTCTTTACGCCCCGGTCACAGCCCAGGATTTTATCCCGGTTAGCCAGGCTATGAGGAGCTAAGACAGTTCGCCATCACCGTCCTGCCTTTTCCTTCCTTCCATCCACCCCCCCAACCCCTCATGCTCACAAGCACACACCCCAACCCTCCTGTCTTGTCAGCAGGTTCAAGGCTGTCCTCTGCATCATCTGGCCTGCCATGCACCCTCCCCTTCCTCCCAGCTGAGCAGCTGAGTTAGCAGAGAATTGCCCATTTAAGCCATTTTAAAGGACCAGTCCACAGTCTCATTCGCAATGTTCCGAGGCCATCACCACATCCGAATTCCAGAATGTTCCCTCTCCCTACAGAGGACCCCGCGCAGCTTGTGGCCCAATTCTGTGAGGTCCTTTGCTACCTTCCACCCTTCTAACAGCCTGGTGTTCCCTGACATCATGCTCTCTATTTGCTTGTTGAGATATAGTGTCTCAGTGTAGCCTAGGCTGGCCCATCCTGGCCTCAGCTTCTGGGGTGATGGGATTATGAACCTATCTACTGCATAACAGGGATGAGGCCTCTCTGACTTCCCCAGCAGGCACGATGACACACAGACATGTGAGCAGGGGCTTGGGTGGCGACTCCAGCTGTACGGCCAGGACTTAGCTGAGCCTCCAGGACCCTGAGGGTCTCTGCTACCCACTTGGAATCTGCTGTATGCATCATGGAATTTTATCTGGGAGATAGAATGCCGTTTACAAGTTGAATGACATTCCCCATTCCCTCAACCCACCTCCACCTCCACACCCCAGCCCCCAGGCCCCCAACCCCTGCTCAGTAACCACAGAGATCACCTCCCAGGGAGGGTGGGAGCTGCCCAGAGAGCCTTGCCCACTTCCTGCTTCTTCACGGGTCCTTCAGAACAGAGTGGCTTTGGTTTCCATGGCAACAGGCAGGCAGCGACAGAGGGAAGTGGCTCCCGGAGCTTCCTCCCCCTCCCATAAATGCTTCTGCCAGCGACTCTCGATCGCTACACCTGAGGGCCAGGGCGATGCCCGCCGGACACCTCTGAGTGCGTGCCGCTTCCTGGCCCCCGAGCACACTGGGAGCAAGACCCTGGCCTATCCTGATGAAGTCAAGGCAGGGCAACTACACGCGCCGCTGGATGTGGCTAGCATCCTTCCCTCGGGGTAGGGGTGTTGGGGGCGTAACTCTGAGGAAAGTAAACCTCTTAACTTTTTACCACCCCCCCCCCCCCGTGAATTTACGGCACGTTCTCCGGGCTTTCCAAGTGATCATGGAGGCTGCTGCCCCCTGCTGTCCACGATGGGGACTGCACCCACCTCTGGCTTTTAGGGAGCCGTCCTATGGCATCTAGCGCTGGGCCTGGTGGAGCCTACCTGTAATTCCAGTTCTAGGCAATTCTAGCCCAGTGCTGGAGACGACAGCGCGAGCCTAGTCCTAGTTTTCCGAAACACGCTGGCATCAAACCCTGTGAGGCTTCCGCTCCTGACCGCTATGATTAGCACCTGCTTTTCCTCCATCTCTTCGCTGCTGCGGGGCCTATAGCACTTAGTCTCCCCAGAGCTTGCTGATCTCCCTGTAGATACAACCTTCTCCGCCTGACCCAAAACTAGCTATTGTGTAAATACTGTGTCTGTGACTGTTTTGTTGCATCCTCTATGGACTGTAGGCAGAGAATATGTCCGGAGGCAGAGGCAGGTGGATCTCTGTGAATTCAAGGCCTGCCGGGGCTACATAGTAAGACCTTCCCTAAAACAAAACAAAAACAAAAACAAAAGAAAGAAAAGAAACAGGACGATCTACCTGTCCAGATTCAACATAGTGATTTTTTGGGGGAGAGGTGGTCTAAACAGGGTTTCTCTGTGTAGCCCTGGCTGTCTTGGAACTCAAGCTCCTGGCTGGCCTCAGGCTCACAGAGATCTGCCTGCCTATGCCTCCTGAGCGCTGGGATTAGAGACATGTGCTACCTGTTAGGCTGCTTCTGGGTTGCCTAGTAACCTGTGATGTCATCATGTGTCCCCTGCCAGGGGTGTGGCAGATACACCTGGCAGACGGGGGGCACGAGCTATAAAAAGACCAACACACTGCCTGGGCTCCCTCTCTCCTGCTCCCTCCCTATTCTGTCGGGGCACCCCTCCCCCTACCATGCCTCTCTCCCTCTCTCTCTTTCTCCTTCCCTCTCCTCTCCATCTCCAGCCAATAAACCTCTTTTACATGATATCTGCTGTTGTGCATCATTTTAAAGAAAATAACACTACCACTTTCTCTACTATTTTTTCTTTTCCTTTTTTTGAGACAGGATTTCTCTGTGTAGCCCCGGCTGTCTTGGAACTAACTCTGTAGACCGGGCTGGGCTTGAACTCAGAGATCCACCTGCCTCTGCCTTCTGAGTGCTGGTACTAAAAGCGTGAGCCATCACTGCCCAGATGCATACACGCATACACACATACATACACAGATGGGTGTGCACATGTATATATTTTGTTCATTAAATACCCCGTAAAGGCCCCCGTGGGAGCCCTGGCAAAGCTCTCACTCTGTGAGTGTCTTTCGTGGCTGGTGCAGATGGCTCAGCCGCCACTCCACATGAGAGGTGGTGGTTAGGGGTTCGGAAGTGGCTTATGGTAAATCTCTCCCAGTGGTGTACGGGTGACAGGTGGCCAAGAGCGTGTCCACGCATGGCGGGTGATGTCCACAGCTGAGGAGACAGGGAGAGCAGGCAGACTGAGGCACAGACACAAGGACACAGACAGTGCCTGGAGTGTCCCCACGCACGGGCCTGAGTGGGTCTCGTCGTAGCGGACTCCCTGAAGGGCGGAGGAAGCACAGAAAAGCAATTCATATTGAAGACAAAGAAAAACAACTAGTGAGATGGTCAGGCAGGCCTGCTGTCAAACCTGAGGACCTGAGTTTGGTCCCCAGGTCCCACATGGTGGAAGATGAGGCCTCCCAAGAGTTGTTCTCTGATCTCTATATGTGTGCTGTGCACACACACAATAATATAAATTAAAACTACATTTTTTTCCATTCTGTGTGTGTGTGTGTGTGTGTGTGTTTGTGTGTGTGCCCATCTGCCACAGAAGAGGAACCCTTGGGAATCAGGCCTCATCTTCCATCATGCGGGTCCTGGAAGCTGAGGTCTGTCTGCCTGAGCTACGTGAACTCCTATTTCAAACTAATGACTTAAAGAAGTCATTGAGGGGGGCGGCTGGAGAGATGGCTCAGAGGTTAAGAACACTTGCTGTTCTTCCAAAGGTTCTGAGTTCAAGTCCCAGCAACCACATGGTGGCTGATAACCATCTATAGTAAGATCTGGTGTGCAGGCAGAATGTTGTGTAAATAAGTCATTGAGGGACTGGAGCGATGGTTCAATAGTAACTCGCATCCACACGGCGGCCCGCACCACAAGTAATTCCAACTGCAGGGGACCTGACGACCTCTGCTGGCCCTGTCGGATAAGGCTCACATACGGCTGACAAATGTGACAATCGGCACTGCTTAAGGTTTCTCCAAAGAGGCTAAGCGCGATTGGGTCTGCGTCTACCGCTGGGCGCGCGCCCCCGCTGCTCAGCAGGCCCTTCGGTTAGGCAGCTCTCGCTCCCCGCAGGCTCGCCGATGTTTCATAGCTCCGGATAGGCTGCGAGACTCTTTCCCTACCCGCTGGGAAACGTCGTGTGCGGAGCGTGAGGAGGCGCGATCATTTCCGGTTGCGTCACTACTTTGGCCAGTGTTGCCTTAGGCTAAGAAATGCTTTTATTTACATGCTGGCGCGGGTGTCCCAAGGCCCTCTGGGAAATGTAGTCCTCGGCCGGCTTCATGTTTTCCTGCGTGCTCCGCGGTAACACGTAACAGGAAGTACGCCATCAGCTGCCCGAATTGCGCAGAGCCCTTCAAAACCTTGCGTACAGCTTTACGTGATGGGAAATACGGGCTTTCAAAGCTACACCCGGCTACAAGGCACCTCGCCGGCGTTCTCGGAGCTGGAGCGCGGACTTCTAACTGTTCTCGTTAGGACAGTAGCGCCCTTACCCCTATTTCCTACCGTCGTACATGTTAATGCCCGTAGAGCCCTGCATGACGGAACTGCAGCCCTTTTTTCTGCCCTCCTGTTCCGTAATTGAAAATAAAATTCCCCCCATGCCCGGGTTTGCACTTGGCCTCGGAAATGTGGCCCTTAATGTCTGGGCGTACGCCTGCGTCTACTGCGGCGGAATGTCAGCAAGAGGAAGTGCATCCTTAAATTTCCCGCGGTTCCAGGAGTCCGGACACCACACCTCTGGCCGACAATTCTGATGCGAAATGTCATTCCTTGGGAGGCAGGCGCGTGCTTTTTCTATAGTCTCTGCCGAAAGTGCGTCATCAAATACCTAAGCTCACACACTGCTTTATACCCTTGCATGACAGGAATTGGAAACTGAGTCTCTGAGAAACATCCTTCTGAGAACTGAGCGCGATAGTGCTTCCTACAGGCTCCGCCTTATACTCACTACCAGGAAGTGCGTCACTAAATTTCCCAGGGTCGCACTGACCATTGGCTTCTCTTGGCGCAGATGGCTGTCAGCTCTCGCTATGCCTTTCGGGAAATGTGGTCTTTTGCCCCTCTGATCTGCCGGTAGCTTCCGTCGGGCGATCGCTCGTGGGACCCCATTTCCCAGCATGCCTCGCACACTCCGTCCGCGCCCCGTAGCGGCGGCCATTTTGTTCCTCCTGGAGGCCCGCTAAGATGGCAGCGGGGGAGAAGGTGAAGGTTGTCTCCGGCGATCGGCGGCCCGGCTAGAGCCGGCAGCGTGCCTTCCAGCATGGACCTGCACACGGCAGTGTACAATGCGGCGCACGACGGCAAGCTGCTGTTGCTGCAGAAGCTGCTGGCGGGCCGCGGGCGCGAGGAGCTGGACGAGCTGCTGGGTGAGGTGGCGGGCGGCGGCACCCCGCTGCTCATCGCAGCGCGCCGCGGACACCTGGACGTGGTAGAGTACCTGGTGGACCACTGTGGCGCCAGCGTGGAGGCGGGCGGCTCCGTGCACTTCGATGGCGAGACCATCGAGGGCGCGCCGCCGCTCTGGGCAGCGTCAGCAGCGGGGCACCTGGCCGTGGTGCGTAGCCTGCTGCGCCGAGGCGCCTCGGTCAACCGCACCACGCGCACCAACTCCACGCCGCTGCGCGCCGCCTGTTTCGACGGCCACCTAGACGTGGTGCGCTACCTGGTGGGCGAGCACAAGGCGGACCTGGAGGTAGCCAACCGCCACGGCCACACGTGCCTCATGATCTCCTGCTACAAGGGCCACCGCGAGATCGCGCGCTACCTCTTGGAGCGCGGCGCGCAGGTGAACCGACGCAGCGCAAAGGGCAACACCGCCCTACACGACTGTGCCGAATCAGGTAGCCTGGAGATCCTGCAGCTGCTGCTGGGCTGCCACGCTCGCATGGAACGCGACGGATATGGTATGACCCCGCTGCTGGCCGCCAGCGTCACCGGACACACCAACATCGTGGAGTACCTCATCCAGGAGCAGCCCGGCCACGGACAGCTCTCAGGGCCAGAGCTGCCCGGGGAAGTTTCCACCCTGGGGCCAGGCAGCCGTTGTGCCACCCCGGAGGAAGCAGAATCTTACGAGAGCTGCTGCCCCACTAGCCGGGAAGCAGCTGTAGAAGCCTTGGAGCTGCTGGGCGCCACCTATGTGGATAAGAAAAGGGATCTGCTTGGAGCGCTGAAGCACTGGAGAAGGGCTATGGAACTCCGCCACCAGGGTGGGGACTACCTTCCCAAACCAGAGCCCCAGCAGCTGGTTCTGGCCTATGACTATTCCAGGGAGGTGACCACACCCCAAGAGCTGGAGGCCCTCATCACAGATCCGGATGAGATGCGGATGCAGGCTCTGCTGATCCGGGAGAGGATCCTGGGCCCCTCACATCCTGACACTTCATACTACATCCGGTACCGGGGTGCCGTCTATGCGGACTCCGGAAATTTTGAGCGCTGCATCCGTCTGTGGAAGTATGCCTTGGACATGCAACAGAACAACCTGGAGCCCCTGAGCCCCATGACTGCCAGCAGCTTCCTGTCATTTGCAGAGCTTTTCTCCTACGTGCTGCAGGATCGCTCAGCCAAGGGCAACCTGGGGATGCAGCTTGGCTTCGCCGACCTCATGGGTGTGCTCAGCAAAGGGGTTCGGGAAGTAGAGCGGGCTCTGCAGCTGCCCAAGGAGCCGGGCGACTCGGCACAGTTCACCAAAGCCATTGCCATCATCCTGCACCTGCTGTATCTGCTGGAGAAAGTGGAGTGCACCCCCAGCCAGGAACACCTCAAGCACCAGACAGTCTACCGCCTGCTCAAGTGTGCCCCCCGGGGCAAGAACGGCTTTACCCCACTGCACATGGCAGTGGACAAGGAGACTACCAACGTGGGCCGCTACCGTGTGGGTGTCTTCCCCTCGCTGCACGTGGTCAAGGTTCTGTTGGACTGCGGAGCCGACCCTGACAGCCGGGATTTTGACAACAACACCCCACTGCACATCGCTGCCCAGAACAACTGCCCGGCCATCATGGATGCGCTCATTGAGGCTGGGGCCCACATGGACGCCACCAATGCCTTCAAGAAGACTGCCTACGAGCTGCTGGACTCGAAGCTGCTGGCCAAGAGCACCGTGCAGCCCTTCAATTATGTGACGCTGCAGTGCCTGGCTGCCCGAGCCCTGGACAGGAACAAGGTCCCTTACAAGGGCTTCATCCCAGAGGAGCTGGAGGCCTTTATCCAGTTGCACTAAACCAGCCACCAGTGTCCGCTTTGGCCTTCTCCAAGCAGAAGCATCTCGGGGAGTGAGCCCAGCTGTTGATTCTAGAAGCCTTAAGGGTCACATGGGAGGAAAATGGTCTTTCTCCCTGAAGATACCTGCCCTGTCACCCAGCCCCAGCCAGCTTGTGCCCCAGTCCTATGCACCCAACACTGTCACGAAGGGCTCAGAAGTCTGGAAGTGCAGTGAGCGGCCGCTGGCTCCTGCGCTGGGTACCGGCCACCTAGGTGTTTGCAGTTGGTCTGGCACTCCCTAAGCAGGTGGTTGGCAGCCTGGAGCCCACGATCTGAGGTTCTGCGCTGTCTTTTTTTTTCTCTGGTTTCTGTGTGTTGGACTTAGTAATGAGTTAGTTTGAAGTTGCCGGGACTTTGCAGTGGCCACAGTTGAGAGCCGCATGAGTTGTGAGCGCAGATCTGTGACAGAGGTCCTGGGAAGCCTCATTCCTGTGCTGCTTAGAGAGAGGACTGTCCCAAGAAGGCCCAGAGTGAGTGGCAGGAGCAACAGCCAGGCAGACAGCAGTGCCTCCAGGCCCACCCTGTGGATGGGCTGACACGGTTTCCAGCTTTGGGTTACAGTTGTGGTGACCTGGCAGAGGCTATGGCTACCAGCCTCACATTCATGCCACACTCATCCTGTCTCACCTTCCCTGAGGGACTGACCCGGGTCTTCATGAGGGGTCCCCAGTATCCCCACTAACTGCCGGGAGTGGGCTTCTCACCAAGACTGGGGAAGGTGGGGAGCTGCCAGCTAGGGCTGTGATGGACCCATGTGGTACCAGCGTGGCCCACGTGGGGTCCTGAGTGCAGCCCTAGCACCACAGAAAACATCACTGAACAACTGCCTATGACTCCACCAGCTCTTGTCCCTGTCACTCTCAATGAGTGGTTCACCCTGGATCGAGCCGAGGCGGGAGGTGAGCACCCTGGCCCTCGGGAACCAGCTGCGAGGGAAAGAAGCCAAGTGTAGAGGGGCCAGTTGTGCTCAGCCTGAAACCACATCAGTGTGTGATTGCAGTGTTAGGTAGGTGGTTCTTCATCCAAAACAAGCTTTAGCCTTACTGGGCGGGGCCTCAGGGCCCACGCTGCCGAAGCTCAGGGCAAACGTGAACCCCTGTGAGTCTTGGCACTGATGTTTATGAATTAAAATGCAGGTATGTGAAGAAATCTGCCTAGCCGTTATTTGATGTGGCCAAGTTGCGGGTGGTGGCACAGACCTGCCATCTCAGCACCTCCGAGGCTGAGATGGGGGATCATAAGTTGAGGCAATCCTGGAGAAGAGTGTGGGTTCAAGTGTAACCCGAGGGTAACATTTCAAGACCCCTGCCCTGTCAAAATCATCTCCTATGAGGTATGACACTGGTGAGCATTTACTGAGCCCTGTTACACCCCAGGTGCTCAAATGTACCACCTGGTTTGAAGTAGCTGTTACCGTTCAGGTATCAGGTGGAGCAAGGTGGGCCTAGGAACACGGAACACGTGAAAAATGGTCAGCCTCAAACCCTCCTCTCAGCAGGTGACATGTCCACAGCCATTCTTCTGCCTCAGCACTCTGAGCATCTGTGTCTTGGGTCCTTCCAGAACCACTGACTGCCAACCTCAAATTTAAGAGGACCGGTTATCTGAGCCCCGTGTCTTCACAGGTCAGAGTTAGGAAGTTCGGCCTGGCGCCTGGCTCTGGCAGACATTCTTCAGGAGAGTTGATCTGGCAGGTCCTGGTGGCTCTCCGTAGCGGGTTCTCCCTGGTGGATCAGCAGGATCAAAGAACAGATAGATGTCCTTTGAAGCCCCCACAGGTTCCACCCAGCCTTAACCACGTGGTGGCTGTAACTGTACAGGTCTGTCCCACTTGTATACCCTCAGCCAATCACAATAGCCTCGGAGTGGGCTGCGGTGATTGGTGAGCAGGTGTCCTGGAGGCCCTGTGCTCAAATGTTGGACTTCTGGGGAGAGTTAAGAAAGACTGAAGGAGGTTGTGGTGGCAGAGGCAGGTGGGTGTCTCAGAGGTCAAGGTCCTCCTGGTCTAATGCTGTCTGGACAGCCAGAGCGACTGAGAGAGAACAAAAGGAAAGAGTGCAGGGGACTCAGGTAAGTACCTGCCATCTGGGGGACTCCAGTTAACCCCTCAGCACTGGGAGACACATCCCACCCCTACCCCGGGCTGGAGTCTGGAGCCTTCTCTGGTCTCCATTGATGTGGATCAGGGCAGTGGCACAGCCTGTCCCTGTGGGCTGCTCCAGTGCCTGGTATTTCTAGGTAGGGAGTGTCCCGACCCCAGGTTAAACATAGCTCAGAACTACCTCCCTGGGCACTCAGCCAACTCAACGGGGGGCCCGACGGGATGACAGGTGGATTGACAGCACAGCAGGTGTGGGTCAGAGCCTGTGGCCAGCACTTGCTGGACTGAAGAGGAGAAGGTGGGCCTGGCCCTGCGCCTTTGCATGCCACTGTGTGGGGCTCCCCCCCCCCTCAGCTGGAACTCCTTGTGAAAGCCTGTCAGGATGAGAGCTTGAATCAGATACACTGTTACACTCCAGAGGCAGGCGGAATTGTGAGTTCCAGGACAGCCAGGGCTACACAGTGAGACCCTCTTTAAGGACTAAAACCAAATAACAAACAGCAAATGATCTTGACTGAACCTGACCTGCTAAAGCCTTCCCAGATCTCCCTCAGGGTCTCACACCACTGCCTCCCCAGGTCATTTCCTTCTCGGCCATGCTTGTGGTGGTGTGTGTGTGTGTGTGTGTGTGTGTGGCTACATGTTAGTGCAGTGCCTGCAGAGCCCACCCACCGGAAAGTGGGGTTGCAGAGGATGTGAGCCCCCTGATGTGGGTGCTGGCAGTCATGTTTGGGTTAACCATTGACTGAGCCACCTCACCAGCCCTTTGCTTTTCGTCTTTTCCGTCAGGGTCTTGCGTAGCCCAGGCTGCCTGTTACATAGAGTGCTGGGATCACAGGTTTGTGCCATCATGCTCAGTTTACAAAACTGATTATTTTCATATGTACAGATCAGGTTTTTAGGGAATCCTTGGGTGTACAATTATTGTCGTTTCCAGAGGTTCCCCCAGAGGTTGATTTCAGGCCTGGGGTACAGTAAGCACTTGGAAGCATGGAGCTCTGAGATCCATCCCAAGCCCGGGGAGAAATGCTTTCTAAAAGCTATAAAGCTTACTTAAAGAAAAACCCAGTAATGGCAGATGACTGGGATGCATTCGTGATCAGTACAGAAGCCACAGGGAAGTGGGTGTAGGACTGCCCAGCATTCCAGCCTAGAAAGGGGGTGTTTACCAGCTCACATCTGGGAGGGGGTCTGAGAGCCTCCGCGGTGGGAGTGGTGAGCCTGTCTTCAGGGAAAGGAAAACCCCTTTTCACTTCCCTGGGAGTCTGGCTGCCTCCCAGCGCTCCTTAAAGGGCTGGGCCACAGGACAGGCTACAAATAAAAGCCTTTCTGGCATCCGGTAGAAGACTGCCCTCTTTGGTCCAAGCTTGCAATCTTGGACCTTGACTCAACCCTCTGTGCCTCAGTTTCCCTTCCCCAAGATTCAGAAGGTGTGTCATGACCTTCAACCTTCCAGAAACGGTATCTGGATGGCAGCTATTGCTGTCTTTGTCCCAAGGCTGAAGTCCTCACCAGGCTGGGCTGTGCTCTCGTGAGCTCAGGCTGCACCTTTGGTGCCTCCTGTTCAAAAGGTCTGCTTAATACAGCGCTGCCCTGGCACCCCAACCCCCTTCCACCCTCCTTAATGTGTCATAACCGGCATGTAGCCCAGGTTAGACTCAAACTCACCATAGCTGACCTCTTATTTTATTGATCTGATTTTTAGATGGGGTTTCTGTGTGTAGTCTTGGCTGTCTGGGACTCTCTTTGTGGACCAGGCTGGCCTATGACTCCTGGCTTGACCTTGGACTCCTGTTCCACTGAAAATGGAGTTCCTGGCTTCATGTCTGACAGCTGAGATCAGCCTACTGAGGGCCTGACCTGTGCTTCCCTTCCATGCTATGGACACACCGGCTTCCTGGGCCCCTTAGAGCCTCTTCGTCCTCCTCTCTAGGAGCTGCCCCTGGTAGACCCGGATGCCCTAGGCTCCCACAGTGCTCTGACAGCATCCCCACACTGCTGAGTAGAGCTCTGACCTCAGAAAAGTGGAAGCAGGAAACAGTGTCCTTGGCATACAGTAGGTGCCTCCCCGCCCCTAGACAGGGTTTCTCTGTGTAGCCTTGGCTGTCCTGGATTCACTTTATAAACCAGGCTGGCTTCGAACTGACAGAGATCCGCCTGCCTCTGCCTCCAGAGTGCGGGAATCACAGGTGTTCGCCACCACACCCAGCTTAGAGTGGGTGCTTAACACAGATGGTGTGAGCAGGCACGTTAGGAGTCCAGGAGCGTCAGTGTGTCAGGAGCCACTCTCATTGGCTTTTTGATGGCTTGTCTTGGTTTTGTGTGCCTACACACACACACACACACTGTGGAGCGCAGGACAGCTCTGGGGAGTTGGTGCCCTCCTTCCACATTGTGGGGTGCTTGGGATTGAACTCCCATCAGCAGGCTTTGCCGCCCGAGCCCTCTAGTGGCCATGGTTGGTTTTGAGCCGCTTTCACTGACCCTGTCCCTCCAGTACTGGGAGCAAACAGCAGCTGTCTAATTCATGTTCTAGGATCAAACTCAAGTCCTCTCGTACAGCAGGCAGTGAACTCACTGAGTCATCCCTGGCCCCAAGGGAATGGGTTTTAAAAGAGGTGGCCAGAAATGCCCTAGGAAGACCCATGTATATATCATACATACATATATACAGACACATATGTGTATGCATATTTTAAAGATTGATTTATTATATATATGGTCTGTATATTATATATATATATATGGCCTGCCTGCATGTGTGCCTGCACACCAGAAGAGGGCATCAGACCCTGGTATAGATGGTTGGGAGCCACCAAGTGGGTGCTGAAATTGAGGCAGGAAGAAGGTGTTGGATGACCCGGAACTGGAGTTACAGATGGTTATGAGCTGCCGTTTGTGTGCTTGGAACTGAATACATACAGGTCCTCTACAAGAGCAGCCAGTGCTCTAACCACTGAGCTGTCCCTCAAGCTCCAAGAACTTAGATTTGAGCAAAATCCTGAGAAAATTTAAGAGGAAGTGGGGGGAGAGCCTTCTGGTCCCAAAGGCCCAGAGGCACACCCCAGCCAGGAGGAAACCGGCTGGGAGAAGACTGCGCAGGGTCACGGCGACCTTCAGCAGCACACTCCCTCTGAGCGGAGGCCTCTTCACCCAGGGCTTCATGGAATCCTTTCCGTACCAGAACCTGCTGGGCCCCAGCGTGGGCAGAAGTCAGGAGGGCCTCGGAAAACGGTGCCACTTCCTTCTTTCAGTTCCCTGAGGAGTACGCACGGGGCTGGCTAGAGCCAGTCATGGTAACCTTGGACTCCTCCCAGCAGTGAGTTACAGGCCCAGGAAGGGAGGTTGCCAGATCCTTCTAGAACGAGCTGCAGAAAAGCAGGAGACTGCTCCTGCTCCCTGGCTCACCCCAGCCATCTACAAACATAAGCAAGCGTGCAAGTCCATAGAGACCCCTCTGCAGCCTGCGCTGGGACACACCTAAAGCCACCAAGCCTTACCCCCTGAGTTTGACCCCAGTGGAAAGAGAGGACTGACACACATGTTCACACGTGAAATAGATGTGGAAACAGTGACACCCTGTCCCAGTCAGAACCCAGCCACACGTGCAAAATATGACTGGGCTTGAGAGAACATTTGTAAAACCAAAATCCCATAAGAACATCCAGCATGAACCCCCGTGCTCCGAAGGTAGAGGTGGGCAGATCTCCATGAGTTCAAGGCTAGCTTGTTCTATATAGTGAGTTACAGGACAGCCAGGGCTACACAGACTCTGTGCCCGCCATCCCTCATAAAAGTCAGGAAAGGCTGTGAGCAGAGATGGCCTTCTTAATTCCTAACTTGGTGGCAACTCACCCGGCTGAGGCCCACATGCCCGGCTGAGGCTGACACGGGGAGCATCAGACCAGTGACCCTGGTGCACACATGGTGCTCAGCCTTGGTTCCCATGCCTCAGATGCTTCTTCCTTCCAGAAGCTTCCTTTAATGGCTCCGCCCACCAGCTCTTGCCCCTCACAGCCCTGGGCTGCTTGTCCAATAGCTGAACAAATACGGCCTCTTTGTGCTCCAGGGCCCAGCATAGGTCTGCACACAGCAGGTACTAAATAGTGGCTCAGAAGTAGAGCACTCGCCAACAGCACAAACAAAATTGAGAAGGGAAAATGTTGAAAGACATTGCTTTTTGACTTGAGACAGGGTCTCCCATAACCCAGGCTAGCTACAAACTTGTTAAGTAGCTGAGGTTGGCCTTGGATTCTTGATCTTTTCTCTGCCTCCCAAGTGCCCGGATGATTAGATTATGGTCGTTGGTTTATGGTGGGTGTGTGACTGTGAAGGTCTAAGGACAGTTTGCAGGAATCACTTCTCCCCTTCCGATGTATGGCTCCTGCTGAGCAAACTCAGGTCGTGAGGCCCCAGGGCAACTGCCTTTACAACTGAGCCCTCTCTCAAGATCCCCACATCCAGGGGAAATGGATTGACCGGCTGCTCCCTGCCCTTCTCTGGCTTGTCTCCCTTGCCTCCTCCCGCAGTTTCCCTGACACACCAGGCTGTCCACACCCAGGGCCTGTGCTAAGCTGTGCTGTGCTGTCCGCCCACGCAGGCAGGCATGCGCTAGCACTTGCTTATTCCATGACCCTTCAGTTTCCCCAAGTCCCCTGCTTCCCTCACTGGTGCCTCCTTTTACATTTCTCCAAACTCATAGCCACGAGCCCAGCACCCGGCCACCCACCACTGCACTCCAGCAACCTGGACAGTCCCACACATAATAGGTCAGAGGACTTCATTTACATCCCCGCCCCCAAGGAAGCTCAGAACTGCGATGCTGGGTTTCACTTCAGGTCCGTCATGCACAGAACAGCTCTGACAGGGTCTGACTCAGAGACTAAAATAAGTGTGCAAGCGGGCCAGCTGACTCATCCCCACCCCTGGCAGCTCCTGAGAGGGCCTGGAGCAGCCCGCAGCGTCGGCTCTTTGTGGGAGGGGTGAACGGTTGTTGGCTTTTTGCACCACACTCTCCTCAGCTCTAAGTAGAGCGATGTTGGGGGCCAGAAGTCAGTGATGGGCCTTGGTTTTCCCCATCTGGAGAATGAGTCCACATTTCGCAGAGGCTTGTTTGGAGGGTTGAAATGTGTGGACACATTAAAATCCTGAGAAGGGGCCGGGACTCAACGAAGAGAGCGTTTGCCCAGCGTGCACGAACCCCAGTTGCCCAAGTCCTGAGTACCATATCAACCCAGCACTTGGGGGTAGAGGCATGAGGAGGGACAGAGCTTCAAGGTCATCTTTGGCTACTCATTGAGTTCAGGGCCAACCTGCTGTAAAAGGGACTCTGTGTCGAAACCAAACTGGGGGGTGGTGGCACGCCCCTTTGTTCCCAGCACTTGGGAGGCAGAGGCAGGAGACTCTGAGTTTGAGGCCAATCTGGTTTACAGAGTGAGTCCAGGACAGCCGGGGCTACACAGAGAAACCCTGTCTTGAACAACCAAAATAATAATAATAAATCTATAAAAGACAGGAAATCAGTAAATAAGTTGAGATAAAAGGACAGAGTCAAAGATTCAGGGTCACACCGCCTTGGCTGAACTCCACCACACACTTACACCAGTTGTAGCAAAATCTGCCAGAACAAATGTGGAAAACATTTTTTAATATATAAGGGCAGTGTCTGGGGGAGGACTGGCATGGAGGAAGAGGACCAGCGCTTGTAAATTGTCCTCTGACCCTCCCCCCATGCCCTGGCACAAATGCAGGACATAAATAAACCCACAGAAACAAAACCGCTACAAACTCCCTGGTGTCTGTCTCCTCCTTCCCTGACATCACAAGAGTTCCTGAGATAGCGCCGCTGTCCCCTTTAAAGGACTACATTTCCCTTCGTGTCTTGAAGCAGCAGAAGGCCACGTGGCCTAAACTCACCAATGGGATGAGAATATATTTACATCATTTCCGGTTCCTGCTACTGAAGGACCGGGCTGGCAAGCCTCCCTTCTGATTCCACTTATGGCGGAGCTAGTGTCCTTTTTTTGCTGAGGGTGGTGGAGGCGGGGCCGCTGGCTTGTGACACAATAACTTTGTTACTATAAAAACAGGACCTTCTCCATGTGCTGCTGGGGCACATCCTCCCCAGAGAGACCCTGTGGTCAGCGCCTCAGAGGAGCCTACGGCCCCACCATCCGCTGTCCACCTAGGGAATGCAGGTTGGGGTCCCACAGAGTTCTGTCCAGTGTTCAGTGGGGGTGCATGTTTCCCAGGCCCTGATTTACAGGTGGCATCTTCCCTGCCTCGGGTACCAAGCTGCATCCAGTTCACGGCTACTGTGGGGCCTAGGCGAGGTCCCCCTTCCCCAGTGAATTCCAACCTAGCCACTTCAGCAGTGGAAGCGGGGACCAAGCTGGTCACTTTAGGGATCCAGGTGGGCTCCAGTGTGGTCACTCTGGAGTCTCGTGAAGGGGTGCCCCCTGGTCACTCAGAAGGCCCGGGCAGAGCTCCTCCAAACACTCGGGCTTGTCAGTGGACGACTGCGCCCCTGTCTGGCCCCACATGTGGTTGTTGACCCCCAGCTGAACCATCTGGGCATGGTGAATTATGAGCGGCTGAGGTCCTGGGGTCTGGGGGCCTGGGGAGAAAGTTGCCGGGAAGGATTGGGAACTTGGGGAAGATGGAGGCTGCGGGAAAGATGGAGACTGCTGTAAAGATGGAGGCTGCGGGAAAGACGTGGGCTGCGGGAAAGATGGAGGCTGCGGGAAAGATGCAGGTTGTGGGAAAGACGTGGGCTGCGGGAAAGATGGAGGCTGCGGGAAAGACGGAGGCTGTGGGAAAGATGGAGGCTGCAGGAAATTGGGGAAAACTGGGGTCCCACCCTGCTGTGGATATGAAGGTATTGGCTGTGAACAACCTGGCCAACTGGGGAAGGGTGTGGGGGCCCCAAGTGACAAGTCCTTCCCGAAGGTCACCCCTAGTCTATTCATCTCCTCTTGCCAGGCCTTGTAACTGTGGAAGTAGGCTGTGTAGGCGGCAGAAGTGGCGGCCACTCTTCGCCGCTCAGCCTCTAGCTGTGTCCTCTGCTCCTTGAGGGCTCTGGCCTCCTGCTCTTTCTTCCAGCGTACCCAGTGCGCCTGGAGCTTCTGTGGTTTGAAGGTGTTCGCCACCTTCCTGGCAAAGATTGGAGAGTGTTCATCCAGCCACACGAGGCTGTGGAGCAGGCTGGTGGTGTTGGGGCTGAGCTGGGCCCTGGAGCACTCGATCGGGAGGAGGGGGATCACGCAGTCCTGCCTTCCCAACTGCGTGAGGCTGTTCATGAGAGTGTGGTTGACTTGGTGCAGGCTGAGGCGACAGTCGAAGCTGGCAGTCAGGAGCAGGATCATGAACCCCGAGTGGTCAATGGCATCTTGGAGACAGTGCAGCTCCCCACGTCCAGGCACCTGAAACTCTTCACAGAAGGTGGCCCCATCAGGCACACCAAGGGTCTCCAGTTTCTCCCGGATCCGTAGGGCCACGTGTTCATCATCTCTGGAGTGGATAACCACGAAGTTATAGAATTTCTGCTCAGATGTTTCAGAGTGGCCCAGAACAGGGGCTGTGGAGGCTGGTGGGGCAGGGCAGCTGCTGGAGGAGGACGTGGAGGACGGAGGGGAAGGAGACAGCATAGGGGAGGCTTGTGGGGCTGGGGGCTGGGCAGGGGGGCTGGCTGTGGCATTCTGCGGAGCATCATCTCCCGCAGAAACCTGAGGTGTCTTCTGACTTGAGATAGACTGTGTCCTAACACCCTCCGTGGTGGATGTCACGGGAGACTCCGAGTCTGCAGACGCCTCCGAGCATTCAATGGGGCTGTGGACACCCATGTCTGGAGCAGCCGGGGAATCAGGGGGGATGGCCGAAGCCACCTCTGGAGACATCCCTGGAACCCCTGTTCTGGGTGGTGACCCTAAGGAGGCACTAGTCTCCACCGAGGAGGGCCAGCTCACCTCCTCAGGTTCCTGGCAGCCTGCGGGGGCAAGCTGAGCCTCCGGCGTGCCCAGGGCTGTGTCACACAGCTTGCTGCGCCCCTGGGACCCACGGTGTGGAGAGAGGAAGAGGAGAGTGGGTGACTGGCTGATCTCGAGGTGGCTGGCCAGTGAGGCGACACTGCCTGCAGAATGCAGAGACCGTCCCCGGCTCCAGTCTGACGTGTCAATGGGACGAGGCTGGCTCCTGGTTACTGAATGAGCTGCTGAAGGTGGGGGCAGGGAGCCTTGATCAGAATGGAGTGGCTGGAAGCCACCGGGGTCCCCCATGATAGCTGAACTGCAGCGAGCCCAGGCCTCGTTCCGGAGTTGGCCCAGTTGGCGGTCACCCAGGGAGGCAAGGTCACGAAGAGCCACCTGGTAAGCCACGTCCCTTGTGGAGGCTGGACACAGGTTCTCCTCAGCCAGCAGGTGGTACAGGCGAGCCACTGTCCAGGACAAGTCTGGAGGCTCCTCGGGGTCCTCTGTGCTTTCCGAGCCTGCCCACCGGTGGGCTACCAGCTGGGCCACTGTGTCCGCCTTCAGGGACTCCAGAAAGATCCTGGCCTCCGTGTCCTGTCCCAGAGCCAAGAGTACCATGGCGCGGAGAAGCTTGGACTCCTGGCTGCCAGGATGTAGGCTCCCTAGCTTGTGTTTCAGGCAGGCCAGCCTGTCCCTTTCCAAGGCTCCTAGAATGTCAAGGACACCATGGAGTGATGGGCCCGGGTCAGCCATGGATGGGGGAGGATGAAGCCTGGAAGCTCAGAGGCTGGCGTGGGTGGAGACATGATCTGGACCAGCAGCCTCCCGCACAGCCGTGTCCCCTGCTGCACGGAGTCCCGGGGAGTGACACCGCAGACCTGCACAAGTGGGAGTTCACTGTGACTTTCCAAACAAGACGGTGTACCCCTGTAGTCCCAGCACTGGGAAGCAGAGGCAGGGGGACCTCTGTGAGTTCCAGGCCAGCCAGGCCTATTCAGGGACATGTCGCCCAATCAGCAGGAGTGCTGGGGTCAGTGGGCAGGGAGAGTGCTGCCTGAGCATTCACGGAGGGGCAGGTTCCATGCCCAGCGCTGCATAGACTAGGCGTGGGTGAGTGCCTGCCTGAGCCGGAGCAGAGTTCCTATGACTCACAGGGCGCTCATGGTGACCCTCAGGCGGGCAGTCCACCCTTGTCCTGCCTCCATAGCTGGGCGGGGATGGGGCGCACTGCCCGTCCCACTCATGCAGTGAGGGGCCTGCGTGGCTGCGGTGACTGGAGAGCCCTGACACGGAGTGGGTGGAGGCCAGGGAAGCTGCAGGGCCCACAATGCCCCACCGAGGATGACCTGGCACATACACATCCAGGATACCCAGGAGGGACCCTGGTCTGGAGCAGAAGTGGACATTTTGGTCAGTTAACCCACAGACTCTGCACACAGATGGCCTAAAAGCCTTTGGAAGACAGGACTTTGAGCAGCAGAGGTGGGCCGGGCCCAGGACCAACGTCAAGGGAGCTAGATAGACAGAGGGAAGGGCCAGGACCATAGGCAGGGCAGGGTCACAGGTGGGGATGGCGACAGCAGACGGCAGACTGGGAGCAGAAGAGGCAGGGCCACCACCCTCCCTGTGGCTGCTGGGAAATGGCAGCAGTCAGGTGTGGAAGTGCAGAGACTGACAAAACAAAACAAAAGCTAAGACCCAGCCGACAGAGAAATGTACACAGCAGTCAGCTCAGCTCAAAGGAGGGTCAAGAACTCCAAGGATTAAGGCTTGTGTCTGCAGATCTGAGCAGAGTGCTCCCAGGAGGACAGCTCATCCAAAAGCCCCAGGGCAGAGGGCACAGCCCTACCGAGTAAGCCCTGACTTCACCACACCAAAAACCTCCTCGCCACGTCTTGGATGGTCTACCTGTGTCCTCACCTCACAGCTGGGCACTCTCTTCAGATTTGGAACATTTCCCCCGAGCACCTGACTGTGTCTTGGGGCTGGCGTAGCGGACGCTACAGCAGGGTGACAGGAAATGAGAACCACCACCTCAGATCGTTTCAAGAAATAAAAGTGCCCTGGAGGAAATGAGCCTGAGACAGGATCCAGGGTGGGGGCTGTCCAAAGGAGGGCATCGCTGAGCCCCTGAAGGTGAGCTAATCCAGAGTTCCCTCAGAACAGAGCTCTGTGAGTGCAAAGGCCCCGGGACATGCAGGAGGATCCGAGCAAGTTGGAGGAGTAAGGAGGCAGGAGCAGAGAGAGGAGAGAGGCAGGAGGAATTTTATAGACACAGTTGATCAGTGAGCAGACAAAATAGAGCAGGGTGCCCAGCATACAGCTTTGTGAGGCTTTTGTTGCTGAGGCAGAATCAGGCCTTTTGCACTATGTAGCCTGGAATAACCTTAAACTTCTGATCCTCCTACCTCCATCACCTAAGGGTGGCACTTTCTTCTTGTCCAAGCTACTTGAAAAGCTGAGGCAGGTTGGGTGCAATGACCTCACACCTGTAATCCCAGCACTCCACTTGGGGAGGCAGAGTCAGGCGGATCTCTGTGAGTTTGAGGCCAGCCTGGTCTACAAAGTGAGTCCAGGACAACCACGTGTACACAGAGAAACCCTGTTTTGAAAAACCAAAAAATAAAGGGAGTGTGTGTGTGACTGGAGCAATGGCTCAGAGGTTAAGAGTACTGGCTGCTGTTCAGAGGTCATGAGTTCAATTCCAAGCAACCACATGGTGGCTGACAACCATCTATGTTGAGATCTGGTGCCCTCTCCTGGCTTGCAGGTGTACATGCAGGCAGAACACTGTATACATAATAAATAAATAAATCTTAAGAAAAAAAGCTGGAGGTTTTCTTCTTTCTTTCTTTGTTGTTGTTTGTGTTTTTTGTTTTACAAGACAGGGCTTCTCTGTGTAGCCCTGGCTGTCCTGGAACTCCATCTATAAACCAGGCTGGCTTCGAACTCAGAGATTTGCCTGCCTCAGCATGGCAGTAGTGGCACATGCCTTTAATCCCAGCACTTAGGAGGCAGAAGTAGGCTGATCTCTGAGTTCAAGGCCAGCCTGGTCTATAGAGTGAGTTTCCATACAACCAGGGCTACACAGAGAAACCCTGCCTCAAAAACAACTACTACTACTACTACAAAAAAAAGAAACAAAAAAAGAGAGCTCTGCCTGCCTCTGCCTCCCCAGGGCTGGGTAAAGGTGGGTGCCGCCACCACCTGGCAGCAGGAGGATTTCTTGAGTGCTAGAGTTCTGGGTCTAGGTGAGTTCTAGCCTAGGTGAGTTCCAGGTCAGCCTGGTCTACATAGTGAGACCCTGTCTCAAGAGACAAATAAATAACATAAATGACACAAAATGAAAGTAATTATTTTTGAGAGAGGGAGAGGGAGGGAGGGAGGAGGCGCTCAGTGGGTAGAGTGTTTATCTAGCATGCCCTATGCTCTATGTCCAGCACAGCAGAAACCAGGCTGCTGGGTGGCCGAATGGATGGCTGGGTGGATGGGTTTGTGGGTGGACGGGGGTACGGATGGGCCTCCCTCTCTCTCTTGGCCGGCCTTCTCCCCCCTGGCAGAACTGACCAGTCTCTGTGGCCCAGGTCGCCCCTCCCCCAGCCTCTGCTGACTGAGTGCTGCCAGGGAACTTGGAACGGTTCCCAGGCTGACCCAGCCACACGTGTTGGACCAGGAAGGGAGCTGGCTGCGGAAGCTGAAGCAGACCATTTTCCACAGGTAGCAATGTGACTGTGCTGGTCTGGGGACAGGGTTTTTAACAGGAGACTCTGAGGTAGAGAAAGCAGATCTGGTCAAGAAAAACGGAGACAAGGAGAGGGGGTGGGGGTGAGGGTTCCATGTTGGGGCCGAAGACCTGGGGGCTGGAAGATCTAGGGATCTGGGGGAAGGGAGCACTGGGGGCTGAGCGGGCACCCACGATCACAGGGCTGGGGTTGGGTCAGAGGCTGGACTTGGGATCTGAGTGTCTATGGGAAGCGGCTCCAGGAAGCAGCCGGCCTGCGGGTGGCCGCCCAGCATGCCTGCCAGGCTGCACAGGGCCCTCCCTGTGCTGTCCTGTCCCCGCTTTCCTTTATCCTACCTGGCTGTGCAGGTCCTGGGCTGGTGGATCTCGAGGTCCTGGTGGCCTGGCCTTTAGAGTAGCAGGAGGGAGAAAAGGAGGAGGGAATGGTTGGTTCCACCCCTTCCTCCCTTCCTGTGTGAGAGAATGAAGTCAGCAAAGTCCCGCCCCAGAGGGGAAAGTCCCCAGGGAGCCCCAAGCCAGGCCCTGCTCTCCGCCTAGTGCCACCATACCGCGTGGAGCAGGGCAGGGCTCCTATTTCTTCAGAGCCGAGGACACCCCTCCGCCCCCCAAGACTGAGGCACTCTCGGCCACAGACCTCAATTCCACACACTCTGGGTATTCGCAAAGCACCATGTGGCTAAATTTGCAAGGATCTTGGTGACTCATGTGTATCAGTCCAGCACACAGGAAGCTGAGGCAGGTGGAAATGCCCTGAGTTCCAAGCCAGCCTGACCCAGCAAAACAGAACCCATCTCAAAACAAACAAACAAACAAACAAACAAACAAACAAACACAAACATGATAAACAAACAAAAGGGCTAGACACTACAAGGAAATCTATTTGGTTGAGGTTTGGTTTGGTTTGTCTTTCTGAGATAGGGTTTCTCTGTGTAGCCCTGCTATCCAGAAACTCCCTCTGTAGACCATGCTGGCCTTGAACTCACAGAGATCCAACTGCTTTTGTTCCAAAGTGCTGGGACTAAAGGCATGCGCCACCATGCCCAACAGTTGAGAATATCTTTAAAGTTTTGTTTATTTAATTTTGTGTGTGCGTGTAGAGCAAAAAACAGCAAGCACCTCCACTTGCTCAGCCGCCACAAGGACACAAAATTTGTTTATAGAGCTTTCGGGTATTTGGCACGTTGAGATGTGGTCTGTGTGTGCACATCCAGCTATCCTGGAACTGGGGGCAGTCCTTCTGGCTTCCCCCTCCTAGATGGTTAGATTACAGGCATGTTTTGAAACCGATGAAACTAAATTGTGAAAACAGAAAAGTAAAAGCAGTTTACAGGGGACTAGGGCTGGGAAGTGGGATGGACAAATGAGCTGCCCCCCCCCGCCCCCACTCGGGGATTTCCAGGCAGGAGTATCTGGCTCCTGTCACAGAACATGTCTCTAAGGCTCTGGACATCGGAGCAGGTATCAGAAAGGCCTTTGTGTTCCTGTGTAAGTACATGTTTGTGGAGGTCAGAGGTTGACATCAGACGCTTTTCTTTTCTTTTTTTCAGATGTTTTTCTTGGTTACACTCCCAAACACTCCACCACTGGAGCCATCTCTCCTGATGGACTTTTGCTGTTTGGACTGGATCTCATGTAGCTCAGGCTAGCTTCAAGCTTACTTTGTAGCCAAGGATGACCTTTAACTCCTGATCCTGAGTGCTGGGAGGACCTTGTGTAGGGGGGACAGACACGGGCATGTCTGGCAGGTGGAGTTCCATAGGCCACACCGGCCCTCCCTCACACCGGAGTGGAGGGAAAGCAGCAGTGGGTCGGTCCCTCCTTGTCACAGTGGTCACCTCCGGCCTTCAGGGTGAGGAGCCGGGCACTGCACACAAGGCAGAGACTGAAGGCGACGCAGGGGCGCGAGGGCGGCTCAGCTGAGGGAAAGGAACACACACACTGATCTCTGATGCATGGAAAATTTATTAGGACAATATTGAGCCCCAGGATCTGAGAACAGCAGACACTCAGCCCTCAGCCACTTCCTGTTCACCCTGTCACGGACAGGTTAAACACAGCTCTCCTTCAGATTCAGAGCGGGTGAGGACCTGCTAGGCAATAGGGCTATTGGGAAAGCAGACTCAATCCAGGTGCTGGCCCTGATCCCTCTCCCTACTTCTTCTCTTCCGGGGCTTTCTCAGTGATTCCAGGGGCGAAGGGGCCCACCAACCACGTGACTGGAGTGTTCTGGGCCACATACTCCACAGTGTGGTCAAGGGCCTCTCGGGCTCTGGCTATTCGCTCCCGGGTCTGGGCAAGTACGCTGGCTGTGAGATCCTGGAGAGAGTGAATGCTGGAGAAGGTGGCCTGAAGGTCATCCACCTGACTGTGGGCCTGCTGCGCCTGCTCCCTGATATGGCCGGGCAGGCCCTGGATGCTGGCGCCCAGTGCCTCAATCGTGCCCTGCAGCTGCTGGGCGATGTCCCTCACCATGCTGAGCGCCCGGGCCTCCACCTGCTGGAAGGGAAGAGCAGGGTCAGGGGTGACTGGCCGGGCCCCCAGCCCAGCCTGGTGGACAGCAACTTGGCTCCCATAACCTTTTCAAAACAGTTAAGATTTATAGAGAGACCCCAGAAGATTCCTGCAATCTAGACTTAAGAGACAAAAGCCACTAAGAAGTGGTCAAAGGCCAAACAGCAAAAGTTAAGAAAGGCAGGGTGTGGTGGTGCACCCCTGAAATCCCAGCGCTTGGGGAGGCAAAGGGAGGTGGATCTCTAAAAAGGTGGTCAAGAGTGAGTCCAGGAAGGCCAGGACTACACAGAGAAACCCTGTATCAACCCCTCTCCGAAAGTTACAACCCCCAAATCAAGCCACAATGTGGACACTAAGAGACCGGGCGTGCTGGTCGTACAGCTGTCATCTCAAAACGAAACCAAACCAATCCCCCCAAGTAATACAATAAAAATACAAAAATTAAAAACCAAAGCCAAAACAAGATTCTCCTGTAAAGCATGGATCCTGCAGTCGCCCAGGGACAGAGAGCATGGTGTGAAGAACAGGGCAGAGACACACAAGGCGCCCCCAGCGCCCTAGCGCGTACCTCTGGCTTGGCTGGGTCCTTTTCGGCATCCTGAGGCGTCTTCTGATTCCAGCTAAGCCACATCTGCTGCAGCTTCTCCTGCCCTTCCCCGAGCCTCTGGTCCACACCCTGTTTCACAGATTCCATCTGCAGCCAGAGAAAGTGGGGGGGTGGGTGCTGTAGCAAAGGGAGGCCCTGTCCTGGCGCACAGCCGGAATGGGGATGGTCCCACACCTTTTATCTTTCCCCTTGGGCGGTGCTGAGCATGGATCCACCAGCTACCACCATCAGCTTCACGAGAATAAGCTGCAGTAGTAGACATGGACCTTAGCTGCTCTTGCTGGCCCCAGGGCCCAGCGATCAGCACCCCTAGCCAGTCAGGTAGAGAAACAGAGGCCCAGGCCTCACACACCCTGGAACGGTCTAGATCAGGACACCCCGGGCTCACACACTGAAGTCAGAAACTCATCTGTCTCAATGAACTTCAGCCTCCCACAGGGTCGGACAAAGAGTATTTCTGGTTCAGTCTCCAGGCAGTACACTTTGTTACACAGCCTGAGCTGACCGATCACCACAGTGTGGAGGAAGCCAGCCAAGGAGAACCAGCCCAGCCACCTGCTCCTGGGTGAGATCCCAGGGAGGGGAGCTGCAGGAAGGGGCCGTGCCCCCCAACCCCCACCAGGCTCACCAGGCTGAGGGCATGTGTGAGCTGCTGCAGAGCCTCGTGGGCGTGCTGCCTGGCGTTGCGGAGCTTGCCCAGGGAGTGCTCATAGGCATGGTGACGCAGCCTCTCGGACAGCGAGCCCAGCCGTACGAAGTAGTTCTGCTCCTGTCTCTGCTGCTGCAGCGAGGCCATATCCAGGCCCTCCGGGGACGTGGCGATCAGGGCTGCAGGGACAGAGGGAGAGCCTAGTCAGGCCCACAATCCCCAGGGCAACGCTCTCCACGGAGCAGCTGGGACGCCGAGGCAGGAGGACTGCAAGTCTCTGGCAACCTGAGCTACCGGAGATCCTGTCTCAGAAGGAAGAGGAAAAAGGGGGCCGATGGGAAAGCGGCTGTAGAGAGGCTCATCCACAGGACTGGGAAAGCAAGGTGGCAGAGCAGGTCAAGGTTCTTGCACCGAGTCTGAAGACCCAAGTTCAACCTGAGGCTCCCAGGTAGGAGACACCGACAGTGAGGGGCTCTGCTGGATAAGGTTGACATCTCCGGATAGCCATTTCTTTGCACTTGGTCTATTGTGATCACACTCCCTTCTCTCAGCGGGGTTCCAAAAGCCTCCCCTGATCTGCGTGACTCCAGGTCCTGTAAGACCAGGGCAGACTCCATCAGGCAGACCCTTCCCTGACAAGGAAACTGCTCTTTCAAGCACCTAGGAATTCCTAGAAACGCCCCTCCCTGAGGAGATCTTAGTCTCAAGACAGTGACCTTCAACTGTACTTGGAGATTTCCCCTCACCTTAGGATGATTCAGTACTGCGTTCTCCTTCTGGTGACAGGACATTAAGTATCTCCGACCCCCTCACCCCAGCAAATAAAACACACTCACCCCTGCAATCTCTGCCTGCCGAGGGTTTATGCGGCCTTGATTTCACATGAATTAAGGTACACTCTCTCACTTGCAGACCCTGAGATTTGTCATTGATAATATACGGGGCCTGTGTCTGTCCTGGCCTCAAGCCCACCAGGCACGGACCATGGCCTGCATCTCTGCTGGACTCTGCACAGCAGCTTGACCAACAGCTGTAACCCTTTGGTAGCACCGTAGGCTTCGGAACACGGGAGCTTCCATTGCCCCTGGCGATCTCATTCTGAAAGAGCTAAGCTAGAACTCTATGGGAAACCTTTTCCCCACCCCAGCTTACCGCACTGGATTCTCCCCTAAAGCACCCCAGCTGCCCCTGAGAGCAATGGAAGGCGAGTTCCAGGCCCCCGCCAAATGGAGGACACAGATGTCACTCTGCCTGCCCCTCCCCCCACCTGACACAGGCACACCTCTTACGATTAAAATGCAATCTACCTTTAAGCCGGGGCGGTGGTGCACACCTGTGATCTTAGCACGCTGGGAGACAGAGGCAGGCAAGTCTCTGTGAGTTTGAGGCCAGCCTGGACTCTAAAGCCAGTCTAGGAGAGCCAAGGTGACACCGTAAAGCCCTGTGTAAAAGAAAAACAAAAAAGAAAAGAAAGAAAGAAAGGAAGAAAGATGCGTATTTTTAAAAATTTGAAAACCAGGTGGTGGCCCAGGGTTGTAATCCCAGCACTGGGAGGAGACAGGACGGGCAGGTCGAGGCCCTTGGCCAGCCAGCTTAGCCAAGTCTGTGAGTGGTGCCCTGTGACCTCTGCCATGACACACACTCAGTGAGAGACCTTCAGGACAGTCAGAGCCACGAAGCCAAATCCTGGGGCTTTTCGTTTTATTTGGTTTTTAAGACAGGGTCTCACTGGATAGCCCTAGCCGGCCTAGAACCCACTACGTAGCCCAGGCTGGAATCAAACTCATATACACCTGCCTGCCTCTGCCTCCTGAGTGCTGGGATTGCGTACCATCATACCAGGCAAAATCCTATATTTTGGGGAAAAAAAAATTTTTTTTCCCCTTCCCACTTCTCCTTACATGGTGTATTTTCCAAATCAGCTAGTTTTTGGTCCAGGCCAGCTGCTGTGTGGCAGTTCTCCTGGAAGCTGGGACTTTCACCCAGGAAAGTGAAAGGGGCTTTGTGCCAGCGCAGGGCAGGGAGCCCAGGACAGAGCTGGAGGACACAGGGAGCGACAGGCAGGCTGCTCAACTGGCCCCAACTGGATCGGGTGGCAAAGACTCAGGCTGGCCTCCAACTTCTTCTTTTTTTTTTTTTTTTTTTGAGACAGGGCTTCTTTGTGAAGTCACTGAGCTCCACCTGCCTCTGCCTCCCCGAGGGCTGAGATTAAATGCGTACACCTCTTCCCCCCGCCCCCCACCCCGGCAGGCCTCTAACGCATAATCTTCTCACTTCCCAAGTGCTGGGTGACAGGTGTGTGCTACCTCTGCTGGCTGCTGTGCTGGGGTCCGGACCCAGGGCCACGTGCATGCCAGGTGAAGGCTCTACCCAGCCCCAGCCTGAAGCTGATTCTTGTGAGACAGGGTCATGGCCTGCAGCCCAGGTTCCTGCCTCAGCCCCCCACGTGCTAGGCCGGCAGGCACAGGCCACCTTGCTTGGGTTACACACCTAGGTCCCACATGGCTCTGCTGGTCCCTACCTGGCACTACATACAAGCTGCCTTAGAGCCCACAGAACAGGCGTCCCCAGCCGGGGGTGAATCTGGAGGGCAGCGGTTAAAACCAAGGCTGCTCAGACGGGAGCCGCCTTCTCAGAGCCTTGCTTCCTCTTCAGGCACCACCCCTGACTTGGGGCGCCTCCCTACTCTCTCATCCTGCACCCCACCCTCTCCCAGGTGGGCATCACCTGCTGTCTGCTGAGGTGCAGGCAGGTCTGGCCCCACCCCCACCCAAGGGTCACTGCCAGCTGGGAGTGGACACTGGTCTCGCTTTGGAGGAATATGAGCCACTCAAAAGCCACAGAGCTGCAGGCTCGGGGCCAGCTGAGGAGGAACTGAGACCTCTGTGGAAGCCAGGGCGGTGTACCTGTCAGTACTTGGGAGGCGTAGCAGAAGGATCACCCTTGAACCAAGAAATGGCTCAGTGGGTATTGGTACTTGTTGCCAAGCCTGACTGAGTCTGATTCCCGGAACCTACATGGTGGACAGACAGAACCTATGTGCCAGAGGACTTGTGGGCAGACGAGGGGGTTCTCTTGGGTTCAGTTGCGGGAAGACAAAGCTAAGGCACTGAGACAGGGGCCAGGCTGGAGGCGGGACGGGACAGGGCAAGGACACTCACCTAGCTCTGCGTCCGTCAGGGGCAAGCGGTTGTCTGCCCAGGCCTCTGACTTCACCAGCATCGTGTCTACGCCACTAATCACCATCTGTCCCACTCGGGAGCCCATGACTGACTGGACGCCGCTGGTCACCGCCGACTTGGTCATGTCCACGCTGCTCTGCACGGCCCCACGGGTCACATCCATTGCTCCCGTGACACGGGTGGCCACCGTGTCCTTTGCATTAGACACTGAGTTGGATACCAGTTCTCGGGCCCCAGACACCGTGGATGACACCAGCTCCTTGGTGCCCGCCAGAACCTGCAGGACGGGGCGTATCAGTGTCCTTCCACACCCGTGTCCCCCACTCAGGGAGGCAAGAGGGGGCCACCCAAGCCGTGTGTGGTTGACACTTTATAGATGGGCAGTGGGGCGCGGGCCTTCAATCCCAGCGCTGGGGAGGAAGGCGGGTTTCCGTGCAGCTAGCCTTGGAGAGCTGCCGCTCAGCCTCTCGGTGCCTTTGGGTTTTATCTTGAGGCGTTCCTAGCTGAACCTGCGTTCTCCCCAATTAGTTAAAAATTTTTTTATAAAAAGACCTATGATTTTTATTTTTAGCTCTATGAGGCAGTGAGCTACCTGAAACGGACAGTGGGATGGGAACTCAGGTCCAGTGGGAGAACAGCAAACAGCCCTGACCACTGAGCTGTTTCTCCAGCCTCTAATCAATCAATCAATCAATCAATCAATCAGGTAATTAAAGAATTCAAATTTCTTCTTACACTTGTGGACGCCACAGCACATATGTGGCAGTCACAGGACAACTTGTGGGAGTCAGTTCCCTCCTTTTCCTTCCTGGGTGCTGAAGATGGGACCCAGGTCCTCAGGCTTGGCCGCAGTCACCGTTACTCACTGAACTGTCTTGGCTCTATTTATTCTTTTTTTAAATTGTTTTATTTTTTGGCTGTTTTATTCTTGACCCTGGGTTTCAGCTATCCCAGGCCGGCTCCAACCCTAAACTCACTGTGTAGCTTCAGCCTATGTAATAACCCAGGTTCAAAGGCCATGTTGGCCACACCCTGGCCCCATGTGGCTCAGAGGGTAAAGCAACTTCCCAGCACCCAGAAACGTGACAGAGCCCAGAGCCTCAGTACAGGCTCTGTCACAAGAGTCTGACCCAGAACTGCACCCCTCTGTAATGGGAGGGGGCCCTGCAAAAGATCTGTGCTGGGAGAAAACGTGCTTCGAGTGAGAGAGAGGGATGCTGGGAGGCCTCCAGCTGCCTCGGACAGAGTCATCCAGATGCCATCACAGCTGGAATGCGGGGCCTCTGCAGGAGCAGAAGTCTGTCCCACTGTCCTGGGGTTCAACTATTCCTGGGTTTGGCATACATACAAAACATGAGAATGAAGTGTGTGCTCACCACCAAGTGGCTGCCCAGCGCATGATTCAGAGGCCAAAAGAACGGGGGCTAGGTGGACCCCCCACCCAGAACCCCCCAGCTGGGGCGTGGTCAGGGGTTCACAGAACATTTGAGCCAGTCTGGGCTATCTAAAAAGAGACCCTGTCTCAAACAAACAAACCAACCCCACAAAAAGAAAACATTCTACCATCCAATTGGTTAATGGAGGCTCTGGAGAGCAGAGCTGAGATTCTGGTTTAGTTGACAACAGAACATGCAAAGGTCCTGGGGCAGGACTGGGATGGGTGTGTCCTTTGCATTTGCAACCCCCTGTCTTCTTGGGTTGAGGTTCCTTTCCAAAGGCTTGCAACTCTGTTTCTAAGGGTGTGTACCATAATCTCAACCATGCACCAGTGCTTGAGGGCACAGACCAGAGGACACCAAGTGCCCTTTGCTCTGGGTTCAGTAGGGTCCAGAGGATAGTCTGACCGGATGGGTGGGGACAGTAAGGGCTGCCACGTGTGCATTCTGTATACGGCTGGGACTCGGCTGGGACTCGGCAGGACCTCCAGACAGAGTCAACTGACTTCGCACTGACCTTCTCAGTGGGCTGCTGGAGGATGGGCAGGCTTTCCTGCAGTCTGTCCAGCCCTCGGTGCGCGTACTCGCTGGCCGACGCGACTGCAGGGCGCCAGAGAAAACACACTTTCAGCGCAACTGCCCTTCAAAGGTGGGAGAGCCTCCCAGGATTGGTTCAGGGGGCTGGAGCTCAGAGGCGGGGGTGGTTCCCTGCCAGGATGGCCACGGGGGGCATTCTCCACACTCAGGGCTCCCCAACTCACTCTGGGGCTCCAGCTTGGACAAGATGGGCTGTGCGCCACTGACCGCGGCCGCCGTGAGGCTCTTGACGCCCGTCTCGGCCGCCTCGCACACCGTCCTCACGTGGGGGTGGCTCTCCTTGGTGGAGGCGTAGGCGGCGCTCACCATTCCACAGGTGGAGCTGACGAGGGGCAGGCTGGCCACGCGGTCCACCACGCTGGGCTGTAGAGGGTGGGGTACTGGTGAGAAGCTTGGCCTGCCCACAGGAGGCTCTCATTTGGGGAACAGATCAGCTGGGATCCATTGCAACTGGCACGAACAGTTGCATAAGACAGGGACTTGAATATTCTGCTTTTGGTGCCTTACTGGTTTGAGCATCGTGCTGACCACCCAGTAATGTGTCAGGCAGTGAGGTGACAGAGGACTTTTTGAGACTGGGTCTCGATGTGTAGACCAGGCTGGCTATATATAGTGAGTTTGAGGTTAGCCTGTGCTACATGAGACCCTGAATTGAAAGGAAAAAAAGAATGAAGGGCTGGGACTAGGAGTTTAATCCGCAGCATGCCGAAGGCAGAGGTGGGGGATCTCTGTGAGTTCCTGAATAGCCTGGGCTACAGTGCGTAAATTCAAACAAAACAAAGAAAAAAACAAAAACAAGAAGAAAGAGAGAAGGAAGGAAGGAGACCTCCTACACCCCTCCTAGCCAGCCATGCCCAGCCCCCAACAGGCTGCCATATAGCCTAGAAGCCCAGGGCTCCTTGCCACTCCGGGCCCTCACCTGCATGACAGGCTCCTCCACAGCAGCCTGGGCTTCAGCCGGGCCATCTGCCCCATTGCTAGACATGGTCTCAGCCGCAGGTACTGTGCACAGAAGAGACAGTCAAGTTACAGCCTGCCCACTCCTCCCTGCGGGGAACGGCAGAACACAGGAAGCGCAGGTGATTTATGAACCTTCAGCCCTCTCAGAGCAAGGCTCACCCTAGCTCCTCCCCAACCCAGCGCCCCAGGCACACCCAACAAAACTGCACCCCCTCACCACACCCCAGCCCCTCACTGGGGGGATCCTAAGCGTGGGCTCCACCCTGACCACGCCCCCAGCCCCTCCCTGGGGATTCTAGGCAGGATTCCATCCCTGAGCCGGCCCCCTACTGTGTGGTTGCGACACAGGTCCTAGGCTACAGCTAGCGGATGTGCCCCCTTAAAGCCCCCTGTTGTCATCCAGTAAGGAGACAGGTCAGGTCCGATTCCTCTCTCAAGGGTGCCGTTCCCCTCACAGCCTTCTTCCATGTGGCCAGACAGCTGAGGCTGACCCCACACCTGTCCTGCTTTGGGGTGTGGGGAGTGTGCCCCTTTGTGGGTCTCAACATGACAGTGGAAACAACCTAGATGACCAGCAGCTGGGAAAACAGACGAAACAACTAACAAATGTCCTGTATGTTCAAGTTAAGACAGAATCTACTCTGCCAGGATGTTCAGCGACAAATGTCTGAAATAGTATCCAAGATTCTCCTTATTTGGGGGCTGGAAAGGTGGCTTGGGGGCAGAGAGAGCATGTCCTAGTCTTTCAGTTTGATGCCCAGCACCCACAGCAGGGGCTCTCGATAGCCTGCACCTCCAGTTCCAGGGCATGAAGCCTCTCCATGGGCAACACACACACACACACACACACACACACACTCACACAGAGTTAAAATAACAAGGTAAAGCCCGGTGGCGGTGCACGCCTCTAATCCCAGCGCTCATGAGAGGCAGGAGGATCTCCGTGGGTCCCAGGCCATCCTGGTCTACAGTGAGACCCTGTCTCAAAAACCCAAAAAGCAAAAACAAACAAGTGTAATAAATCTTACAAAGGCTTATCCCTTAATTTTGTTTGCATGCAGGCATGCAGGGGCCGCAGAGTCCAAGCGAGACCACCAGACGCTTGGGGCTGCAGTTAGGTCGTGTAAGGAGCCTGGAGCCGGTGCTGGGAACTGAACCGGATCCTCTGAGGGAGCAGTAGCACTCTTAACTGCTGAGCCATCCCGGCTGCCTGACTTTACTTGTCTTTATACAGATGTTATCAGGAAACTCGACGGCTAAGGACAGGGTTCAGATAGAGGTAGAAGGCAGGTGCCTGACTTTTAGGCCAGGTAGGTAATATAACCTGTTTAAAAACCAGTTAAAAGCTGGGCGTTGTGGTGCACCCCTGTAATCCCAGCACTTGGGGGGGCAAAGGCAGGCGGATCTTTGTGAGTTCGAGGCCAGTTTGGTTTACCAAGCAAGTCCAAGTCAGCCAAGGTACACAGAGAAAACCTGTTTTGAAAAAAAATCCAACCCCCCCAAAACAAAACAAAACAGACCCCAAAATAAAAACCAGTTAAAGACTGGGGCTGGCACCAGAGGGCAGCATCAGCCTACGTGATACCCCAGAACCACAGACACTGGGCATGGTGGCACCTGAGGGGAAGAGGGGGTGTTTAAGGCCATCCTCCACTATACAGTGAAGTCTAGGCCAGCCTGGGCTACATGAGACGGTGTCTCAAAAAATAACACAAGGCAGGGTTTTGAATCAATGCGACCATGTCAGAGGGAAGCTGGACTCTTGGCTCTGCAAAGGCCACGCTGTCTCTCTTCCCCAGCTCCAGTGACTCATGTAGCCATCCAGTCTAAAGGTTGTCAATGTTGCAGACGCTGGTGCCCCAGGACACTCTGGGGTGACAAGTCTGAACCCTCTAACTCCTGAGCACACTGGATCTGGGGTGTGTGCGTGTGCACAAGGTTTAGGGTGGGCCCACAGGTTCTTTTTTTTTTTTTTTTTTTTTTTTTTTTTAAGGTTTTCAAAGACACGATTTCTCCGTGTGGCCTTGGACATCCTGGACTCCCTTTATAGACCAGGCTGGCCCCGAACTCACAGGGATCTGCCTGCTTCTGCCTCCCTAAGTGCTAGGATTCCAGGCCTGTGCCACCATGCCCAGCCCATGGGATCTTATCACACACCAGGCACCTGCTCACCATTGAACCCCACAATCAACCCTCTTTCTATTTTATTTTTTACACTTTATTTGTTCATTCATTTATTTTTGATTTTTTGAAACAGGGTTTCTCTGTGTAGCCCTGCCTGTCCTGGAACTCACTCTGTAGACCAGGCTGGTCTCAAACTCAGAGATCCTCCTGCCTCCCAAGTGACTTTATTATTATTGTGTGTGTGTGTGTGTGTGTGTACACGCATGCTCGGGTAGTGTGCCCACGTGGAGGTGAGCCTGCATGCTTGTTAACCAAGACAACCTTGTAGGAGTAGATCTCCTTTTCCCAGATCAAACTCAAGCATCAGTCTGTACCATCTCACTGGCTCTGGAGCTCAGAGATCGATGACCCCTTGGGAAGCTCGTTTCTCTGGCTGATCGATCAGCTGTTGGTATCTGGGAGATGCTCAACTCAGTTAAGCCTAAGTGGATGCCCCATAAACTGGTCTGCTGCCGGTGAAGGTTGCAGCTTCCGGTTTGTGACAGATTTCCCAACAGAGGAGTCAGGTGATGATGGTCATGCCTCAGGCCCTGTGATCGCTACCTAAACCGGTCACTGCCACCTGGTAAAGTGGGGAGCAAGCCTGACTGATCCCTTAGGAGCCACACACCCCTGGGGCTCCCCACCACCAGCAAGGGTGGCCACTTCAGATGAGCGCCTTCTGAATCCTTGTGGTCTCCCACAGCTGGCTCCAGCTGCCAGGAACCGACCCTCCCCCGCATGCCCCGCCCACAAGATTACTTTCTCCACTGAGAAAGCCAGAGAAGCCCCCAGGGCCACAGGCACAGCGGGTAGCCAAGGCTTAGAAGTGGTTAAGGGAGTCTTTCTGTCTGGTTTGGTGACAATGCTGCCATTCCAACATGAAGGCAGGGGGATGGCGCGTTCCAAATCACCTTAGTTTATAGAGTAGGATCATTTCCAAAAACAATCACCAACACACTGAATTTGAGAGATTTCAAGAGAAGGAGGCACCAGGCCCCGCTGGGAACAAGATCGTAGGTCACAACCCCCTGTGGAACAGGCCTGGCTTTATGCAAGGGCCCCTCCCACCCCCGCCCCCACTCCAGCGGCTGGGACCGGCGCCCGCCTGGTAAAACTATGTGCAATTGTGGCAGCTGGGCTAGTTGTTCTTGGGGACAGGAGATGAGTCTCCCGAGGGGGAGGGTGGACCGCAGGCCAGGAAGCACGGGACGTGCATTTGAGCACAGCTCTAACGCTAGGGACCCAAGACAGTGGAATCCACCTTTCTTGGCGCTCAGAAACTCAGTCTCCACCTCTAAAGCCCCAGGACGACCCAGGCCAAGAATTGGAAGCTCTGCAAAAGTTGGAACCTCGTGTGAAAGTTACAGTCTCCTGTAAAAGTAGGAATTCCTAGCGTGCAGGAATTGGGGGACCCCTGATCCTCCCAGCAAAGCCTCCTCTCTCCCTCCTATCCAAGGGCGCCTCCAAATCGACCTTGACCCCCCTTGACTCCCCTCCTCCTGCCCCTTAAGCTCTCACCAGAGTCCTCAGATCGTGGAATCGGGGCAACCTCTCCCAAGGCCAGCTCGAATCTGCCCGGGAGGGGCGGAGCGGCCCTGTGAATCCCGTGCAGGGAGGGCCTTGGAGTGATGGGACAGAGGGCCAATCAGAGGTCCCCACGGAGTAGTCCCGCCCGCCCGCCTACCCTTCAAAGGTGATCCAGACCAGGTTGCTTGCGTTAGTCGAGTCCCAGAAAGATCTGGAGCCCTGGTCCTGGAGAGGGGAGGCCCGTTCTGAAGCTCCACGAATCCTCCCGCGTTTCCAGAGAACTCAAAGAAACTTACAGATCCAAGGGATAGTTGAGTGACATCTTCAGAAGCCCATCGGACAGGGGAATCGATAGGCAGGGTACGCACCCTGAGTCCCAGTCCTGATACCGACCTAAATGAAAGCTTGCTCTCACCCAGACTGAGGCTCTCATTGTCCAAGGCCTTTTTGGGGTACAAAGGCATTGAGGCCCAGAGATGGCCAGCCATGGGCAGCGCTCGGCTTTCGGCTCCTAGACTCCTGGATCAATTTTTTCCTGAAACTGCTGCCTGGACTTTTTTTTTAAATCCCTAAATCTTTCTTCCTTGGGTCTGTAACCCAAGGTGTTAAGCTCAGATGGCCGCAGGGGCTGAGAAAGGCGTGACTGTGCTGGCTGAGAGTGTGAATGCTGGCTCCCTAACCTCTCAGGTCTCCTGTGAGACCCGTGCACAGACCTTTGCAGCTACACCTGTGAGCCGGTCCTGGGGAGGACCCCCCCTCGCTGAATTACCGCTAGTGTTTCCTGACTTCCGCCGGGGAGCTCCTCTCTTTCTGGGCTGCCCTGACTCAGACTGAGTTCCTTCTCTTCCTGCTTCCACTGAACTGCCTTCACAGGGCCGGGGCGGCATGGGGCCCGCTGCCGCCAGGTGGCGCCCTGCTCCTGACACCCCACTTCCCTCTGTGACCCCCCCCCAGCACCCCTTCCCCCTGCGTCCCCAACAGGTGTCCCCGTCCCTCTTTGCCATAGTGGGCATGCCCTATTAACCTTGGGCCTGGCCCAGGGCTCTTTGGGTGGGTATACTGGTATTGAACAATTTCTAGCCACCGACTGTAGGCCAAGCTCGGCAGGGCAGCCCCTGGGAGATAGTCTGGACCCTCTCGGCTTGGCAGGACTCAGAGACCAGCGGGAAGATAGGCTGGCAGGGTAACGTTGAGACTAGAAGAGCCAGGCATGGTGGCCAACCCTTTTAATCCGGGCATTTGGGAGGCAGAGGCAGATCTCTGTGAGTTCGAGGCCAGCCTGGTCTACAGAGAGAGTTCCAGGACAGCCAGGGCTACACAGAGTAACCCTGTCTTGAAAAACAAAGAAACAAAACTTTAGGGGAAGACCAGATGGACAGCCAGAGCTACATACTGACTCTGTCTTAAAAACAAAATAATGCTGGGGGGTGTGGTGAATCTAAGGAACTTTAAAACTATGTGTTAGCTCTATTTTTGGTGGGGGCACTCCTGTGCCACAAGAGTCTGACTGACTGGGACAATCTCCCCGTCTCAGTCTCCCAGGGTTGGAATGGGAGATACTGCAACCACTTCCGGCTTCTTTTAATTTTAGGAGAAATTAGGGGCTGGGGCACAATTCACACAAAACTTGGGTTCTGCTCCCCCACCACAACCACCAGGTCACCCCAGCCAGCATCACAGAGCTGGAAGAAGGGGGACCAGGGGAATCAGTTCAAGGGTAGCTCTGTGCTGTGCAGTGAGTTTGAGGCCAACTTGGGCTACCTGAGATTTAAGGCAGGAAAAGGAATAGAAGATTCTAGACAGACTGGGAGCTCTCTTCCACAGTGTCCTTGCTCTTTGGAGGAGACGTTAACAGCCACAAGTCTTAGCTTTTCCTCAGTAACCTGATGGCCAGCCAGCTGCTGTCCAAGGCTGACTCCTCCTCACATGGCCTGTGTGACCAGGGCTTTGTCCTGCCCCTGGCCACAGGAAGCTGGGGGTCATTTAACATGTAGGCCCTGGCTGTCCCCGCCCTCCTGGGCCTCCTGGCGCCAGCTGCCTGCCGCCATCTCCTGTGAGGTGGTGGTGGCCGGCTTTGGGGAGGAGCATGGCTGAGACCCAGGCTGGACCTGCTTCTCAGGCCCCTGTGGTTTACCTGGTCTCCTCTCTCTGGCCACATTTCCTGGCCACTACGTCCTAGGAGAGGCATCTGCTAGGTCTCCTGTTTCTCTGGGCTCTGAGGCAGACCCTGCAGGCTGCTGGTTGGCTCCTGAGGTGACTTAAAGCCAGCCAGCGGGCAGAATTCACTTGGTAAATATCTTCTGCCGGCCCAAGGGCTGTGCCCTGTGGGGCCTGTAACCCAATCCCTCGGGAATCTCGGCCCTCCCAGTCCTGGCAGAGAGCAGCCTGGGCCGGGGTGCCTTGGCTTGGGCGGCAACTCAGAGCACTGCCAGCACCGGGTCACCCTGGCCGGGTTGTCATGCTGGTGGGGACAGATTGTTCCTGCTGTCTCTTTGGAGACGGGTCTCCCAAGGGGAGACCGAGTGGCCTGCTGTCCTGGTGAACATGGAGGCATCACTCTGGACCTTGGCGGTGGCATCTGGCTGCCTCAATAGGACCCTTAAGCCCCTCTAATTGACAAGAGGGCTGACCTCCATCCGCCAGCCCTAGATGACAGAGTTCACATTTCCTAGATGGGGGGGGGGGGGCGGTGTCACAACACTGGTGGCCAGGGCTTGTAATGTGGACATTCCTCCCCACCTGCTGCTCTGTTCCCTGTCCCCTCCCCCCACCTACCCTAGAGAGGTTGCAGCTGTGTGGGTGGCTTGGGTTTCTGAGAGGGGTATTTTGGAGTCAGGAGCCAGGGAGAATGAGGGGCCCGTCCACGGGGAACAGGAAGCAGGGAGGCCCCAGCTGCCATCTCCCGTTGGCCCACCTGGCACAGTGGGTGCCATCAGCCACCACACAGGAAGTGTCCCCAACGTTTGCCTGTGTGGGTCACTGAGTCTCAGGGGTAGAGGTGGAAGGGGACAAGAGAAAGCTGTAGAACTGGATAGAATGTCCCAGCAAGCTTTAGCTGTGTCTCTGATGTAGCCAACCATGACCTCAAACCTCTCATCATACTCCCTCGGCCTCCTCAGTGCTCGGTGCTAGGTGTGTGTCGCCATGCTCAGGCCTTGGGAATCTTTGTCCAGATGTAGATACTTAGCCCATGAGAGCTTGTCCCGCAGAGACTGCCAAGATCCCAGAGACACCTTTGCTCCTTTCAGACAGGGTCTCACAAGGCTGCTACGTGGAGCGGAAGCCAGCCTTGAACTCCTGCTCCTCCAGCTCATCCCCCTGAGTGCTGGGATGACAGGTGTACGCCGTCACACCGGGACTATGTGGTACTGGGGACAGAGCCCAGGGCTTTGTACACCCCTGGTCAGCCCCAGGCCCAACAGACAAACAGCTGAGACTTAGAATAGGCTTTTAATCTTTAAAGTTCGGGCAGTCAAACCAGTTGATTGTCATTTGGCGACTCATCCTGGCAGCAGCAGTCCTTGTCTTCCCTGGTACTGGTGATGATGATGGGGACCCGGGCTTTGACGGCCGACAAGGACCAGGGGAGATGGATGGTGACCACAAGCTCGTAGCTGGTCCGCAGGATCTCGTTCTCCTGGAAGCCATTGCTCAGAGACAGCACCAGCGGCAGGTTGAAGGCACTGACCACCGTGGTGCTGTTGAAGGCCGGGATGCGCGCGTTGGCCATCTGCCGCAGCAGCTCGCTGCTGTCTGCCCGCCAGCGCCTCTCGGCGTTGGGCGTGAAGCCCTCGTACTGCACGTGGGCGTACAGGGCGAACACCACCGTCTTGATGTACTTGCCGGTGTGGTTGCGGATCTCGGACGTGAAGGTCACCCTCTCGCCCGGCGCGAAGGTGCTCTTGCCCATCAGCACCTGCAGCCTCACCCAGCCCTGGCTGCAGCAGTTATACACCACTTTCTTCTCGGCTTCCACCGACACGGGGTTCTTTAAAGGGAAGGGGATAGACCCCTGAGAGTCACGGAAGCCTGCCGTGCGCCGAGGGGGAGGTGGGACCCAGATTTGTGTCTTCAGCGCTAGGGACCTTGGGGCACTCAGGAGGCCCAGATGGAGGAGGCTTAGTTCAGGGGCAGCCTGGGCTAAAGAAGGGACAGACTGGGCTATAGAAGGAGATCGTTTTCAAAAGCACAGGGCAGAGGGGGCTCAGTGAGTAGATGCCCTCACCCAGCATATACAAGGGCCTCGGGTTCTCACCCAGCACCAAATAAAGCAGTCTGTCGTGGCGGCACACGCCTGTCCCCAGCACTCAGCAGGTGGAGGCTGGAGGGTCAGGATTTCCAATCTTAGCCTTTGCTACACAGGAAGTTGGAGGCTAGCCTAGGCTACCAGGGACCTTTTCTCAAAAAACAAAAACAAAACAAATGAACAGTCAGGCATTGTGCTGCAGCCCTGGCTGTCCTGGAACTCGATTTGTAGTCCAGGGTGGCCTTGAACTCAGAGACTAGCCTGCCTTTGCTTCCCAAGTGTTGAGATCAAAGGTATGCGCCACCACACCTGGCTTATTTCTATTATTAGTATTATTCTTACGGTCATCACTGTCATTGACTCAGGTTCTCACTAGATAGCTGAGGTTGGCCTCTCTAACAGGTTGCCATCCTCCTGCCTGCCTTTCAAGGTCTGGGATGACCAAGATGCACTGCTACACCCTGATCACGCCAAATTGACTTTTGCAACTTTCTCATAGGTCATGACCTGCGATTTAAATAATGCAACCCATTCGGAGGCTCCAAGATGGCTCAGCTGGGAAAGGCACCTGTCCCCAAACCTAAAGACCAGAGTTGAATCCACATGGACTCACACGGTGGAAAGAAAGAAGTGACTCCCACAGAAAGCTTTCCTCTGATAAGCGCCTGTGACAGAGCCCCTCCACCAAGATAGATAATTGTAAAAATAAAGAATGAAAAAGGAAACTTCAAACTGGGCGCACACCTGTAATCCCAGCACTCAGGAGGTAGACGCAGGTGGATCTCTGGGAGTTCAAGGCCAGCCTGGTCTACAAAGCGAGTCAAAGACAGTCAGTGCTACACAGAGAAACCCTGTCTAGAAAAACCAAGAAGAGGAGGAGGAGGAGGAGGAAGAAGAAGAGGAAAAAGAAGAGCATAGTTAGGTTCAGGTGCTGTCCTTGTAGGATCAAGGGTCAAGGGTCAAGGGTCTAGCTAATCCTTGACTTTTTTCTTTATTTTTGAGACAGGGTTTCTCTGTGTAGCCTTGGCTATCCTGGACAGGCTAGCCTTGAACTAACAGATATCTGGGATTACAGGCATGCCCCACCTCTCCCTGCAAACTTTGACCCTTTTGACCTCATCTTCCACGCTCAGCCTCTCACCCCATGTCTCACTGACCTTTTCAACAAGGGGCTGTTCTCTCTGCCTGCTACACTAAGGTGAGGAGATCCTTTCTGAGCCCTTCTGTGTGATCAAACCTTCAACTTTGTGGCTGTGCTGGGGCCTCCGAAGGCCTCAAGGAACTGTGGTGGGCGAGAACCAAGCTGGGCCCCCCACATGGGCTTCCTCACCTCACCGCCATCCTTCACACTGGGCACTGGGCAGCCCCAGGGCCTTTGCACAGGCTGTACTCTTCACTGATGCTCCCTCATGGTTCTCCGTCAGTCACTTTTGGTTCTCACGCAGGCCCCAGAGAGGGCACATGGCCTGCAGAAAGGCTCCCAGGGGGCGGGTGCTCAGGCCCTGAGTCCTCCCAGCATCCCCCTGATGTTGGCTGGGTCACAAGCTTCCATTGCTGTGGATATGACAGGTTCTATGTGGGACTGTATCACTGCCCTGAGGCAGGCCCAAGCTTCTAAAAGTCCTGATCTCTGTCTCTCCGGCTCTCTGTCTCTCTCCCTTCTCTCTCGGCTCTCCCACTGATTCACCTCTGCACCCTGGTTTGAAGTACCCATTTTCCCTATGGGGGATGGAGTCACGTGGCAGACAGAGGGGTCGCTGGAATTTGAGCTTGAACCTCCAATCAAAATCCTCCTTCCTGCCTTTCACTGCTAGGCTCTGGGCACGGGGGATCAATGTCCCTGGTCAGTCATTACAAATCTCCCTCAGGACTGACCAGTGGGTAGGGCACCACACTTGAAGGCTGGAGGCTGGAGGCTGGAGGCTGGGCCTTTCTTCCCATGAGGACCGAGGCTACCTTCTCCACTGTTGTAGGGTTCACAGGCCCTAGAAAAGGGGCCACCGAGTATCCTGGCTCTGTGGGACTGACCAGGAGGTTCCCCGTAGCATCACTGGGAAAGGACTGGGTTGCTCCCTGCAGGTGTCCTGGGCTCTGTGAGGTGCTGGGTCAAGTCCCCTGGCATCCACACACCTTTCCCCCTGTGACAGCCACTGATGTCCAAGGGCACACCACCTCCACCCTGCTGTTAAATGCCCTCACTTGGCTTTTAGCAGGTTTTGGGGGAGGTGGGTGGAAGAGCTCCATGGTGAACTGGGGCCTGGAGGGGCCCCAACAGTCACTTGTCTGCAAGACACGGCCAGGGCATGCAGTCAGAGCTGAGAGCCACCCCGCCTGCTAAGGTCCTGCTCTGGCTTCCGAGCTACCTTTTCTATTAACATATTTTGATCAATTATTGTGTGGTGGGGGGACGGGAGGGAGAGGGTGCCCAGGTTTCAACATGCACGAGGCAGCCAAGGGCTCAGTGCTGGAGCTGGTTCTTGGCTCTCCAAACTCAGGCCACCAGGCTTGGCAACAATCACCTCTAACTGGGCCTACTGCTCTGGCCCCCTTTTGCAAAATCGCCCAGGAGCCTGGGTCAGTGGCCCTACTGTGCCTGCGCCTACCCCCGGGTACCTGGATTAGGTCGTGCTGGCAGAAATCAGAAATGCCTTGGACCAGCAAGTACAGCCTCTTCTTGGCCAGGATGTGCTCCCGGCCCATGCACAGGGCCTGCACGAAGTAGGAGATGTGGCCGATCTTGCTGTTGAAGGTGGACGGAAGCCTGGGAGGTAAGTTGAAATGGAAGTCAAAGGTGTGGCTGCCTGCCCTTAACCAATTGTCTGTAATGAAACACACCGAGGCTGTGTGTGAGAACTTTCCAGAACCTTTTCTGGTGGGAGGACCACTGAACCATACCCCCATGTGTGTTGAGTGCCAGCTGAGAAAGCTGGACCCTCCGACTCTGCTGCAGTTTCTGTGAACCTGCTTTTTATCTTTTCTGTTTTTCTTTCTTTTATTGATTTTTCAAGGCAGGGTTTCTCTGTGTAGCTCTGGTTGTCCTGGAATTCACTCTGCAGACCAGGCTGGCCTCAAACTCACAGAGATCTGCCTGCCTCTGCCTCCTCAGTGCTGGGATTAAAGGCACATGACACCACGACTGGCTTATTCACTTTTTTTTATTGCACTTTTATTTACCCGTGTGTGTGTGTGTGTGTGTGTGTGTGTGTGTGTGTGTGTGTGGTGTGTGTGTGGTGTGTGTGTGTGTGGTGTGTGTGTGTGGTGTGTGTGCATATGCCTATGATCCAGGCTCGGTAGTAAGTGTTCTTACCTGATAAACTGACCCTCCAAACCCTCTTATCCTTCCCCCCACACCCATACACAGGGTTTCTCTGTGTAATCTTGGTTGTCCCGGAACTCAGTCTGTAGACCAGGCTGGCCTCTACTCAGAGATTCGGGCACTTCTGCCTCCTGAATACTGGGATTAAAGGTATGCACCACCACTGACCTTCTCATGGCCTCCCCTCCCCTTCAACTTCAGAAACATTATCTGTTGTATTCAGAGTTGTAAATGCAACACTTAGTTTGTATTTGGAAAACAGTAGGTGCTCCGTAAGTGGCTGATAGCTGAGTGAATCACAGGTTACGAACTGGGGAGGGGCAGGGTTGTCTGTTTTGTTTTGTTGTTTTGTCTTTCAGGGTGAGCCTTGGCTGGCCAGGAACTCACTGTGTAGGATGAGCTACACTCCTGATCCTCCTGCCTCCATCTCCAGTGCTGAGGTGACAGGTGACAGGCATGCTCTACCAAGCTTGGTTTATGTAATGCTGAGCTCTGTGCCATAGGCTGGTCCCAAACTGTCAGGAATCCTCCCGCCTCAGCCTCCAGAGTTCTACTATGGCAGTTAAGTATTAGATCTTTCAATGAGAAAAAGTACTCTTGATACTTGGCATGATGCTACAGAGTAAGAGCCTTTCTTAAACAAAGGTCTGTAGGCCACTCAGCAGTTAGGGCACTGGCTGCTCTTGCAAAGGACCTGGATTTGGTTCCCAGTACCCATGTGACTGCTCACATTAGCTGTAACTCCAGTTTCTGGGGATCCAATTCCCTCTTCTGTTCTCCTTGGGCACCAGGCACACACATGGTACACAGATAGACACAGGCAAAACATTCATGTATATAGAGCTATAAAACACTAATGATTTTTAATTATTAGTATACAGAATTTTGTTTTCAGTTTATGTGCACTGGTGTTTTGCCTGCATGTGTATCTGTTGCAGACAGTTGTTGAGCTGCCATGTGGGTGCTGGGACTTGAACTCTGGTCCTTCAGAAGACAGTCATCCCTCTGAACCATGGAGCCACTCTCCTGCCTCCCGCATGCCTGTAACCCCAGCACTCGGGGAGGCAGAGGCAGGTGGATCTCTGTGAGTTTGAGGCCAGCCTGCTCTACACAGCAAGTTTCAGGACAGCCAGCCAGGACTACATAGACAGTCTTAAAACAAAACCCCAAACTTGGAAAACCTGTGAACACTCACAACAACCCAATAACACAGTTTGGGAAGGAGAGAGAGCTCCCAGGTCACTCAGGGTGATGTGATGTCAGAGCTAAACTCGCAGGAAGGAGAACTAACATCTCTCTCCTCCTCTCCTGTCCCAAGACCTTCGGGATGCCTTCCTGAGCCCACTTGAGTCTCAACACAGAGGGCCTCTCCCCGTTTGTGGGGCTGAATACAGTACTTCCCAAGGGTCTTTGCGAGCTCATTTTGAAAGGCCCGATTCAGGTTGGCTCTCACCTCGATACCTTCACACTGGTTATTGTTTATCATGACCTCCCTCTGCCCATCCAGTCAGAGGTATTTACCTTCCTGCCCCAGGCCGCTGTCCACATTCTTACCTTTCACTAGGAATGTTTTTGTTTTATGCACGTAATCCGCCTTATTATTGCAAATAACGTCTCTGCTATAATCACGGGTCTCTCCGATTTCTTCATTCCACTCGACGTAACCCCTGCCGAGCAGCTCCACCTTCACGACGGGGTCCACCAGGGTGCTGTTGAGGGTGAGGATCACCCGCCCATCTATGCTCGAGCCGGCCAGGTAGACCTCATCTTTGGGCATTACTAACTCGATGGATTTCACCACAGACATGGGAGGCTGGGCGGGGGCAGACACATCCTTCCCCTCCGCCGAGTGCCACCCAGCCCCCCCTGGACTCCTCAGCTGTGGCGACCTCTGTGACATCACTCCACCCAGGGTTCTGGGAAGGGGACAGGTTCTCTGCTAGCCCACGCCTTGAGCTGCTTCTGTATTCAAGGGTGGTCTTGAACTCCTGATCTTCCTGCCTCATCTCCCAAACTAACCCATGCTCGTCCTGACTCTTACATTCTAGCTCCAGGCCTGTCACTGCAGCAACTTGGGAGGCTGAGGCAAGCTCAAAACAGTTCAAGGCCAGCCGGGGCAACTTTGTGTGAACCTTAAAATAAAAGGGCTAATCCTGGTGCTGTGGTGCATACCTGTCATCCCAGCACTCTTGGAGGCAGAGACAGGTGGATCTCTGGGAGTTCAAGGCCAGCCTGGTCTACCAAGAGTCCAGGACAGCCAAGGGTACAAAGAGAAACCCTGTCTTGAAAAACCAAAGAATAATAATATAATAATAATAAACAGCTAGTAGGTTTGGGGCTTATGCTGTTAATCCCAGCATTTGTAAGGTAGGAAGCTTGCGTTAGGGTCAGCCTGGGATATGTAGTGAGTTTCAGGACACTAGCCTGAGCCAGATGTCCTGAGGCTCCATGAGAAGACCCTGTTCCCTGTCTGCGGTCTGTCTTGTCCGTCTTGTGGGACCGCACTTCGGAAAATGGCGGTGCTCACCTAGGAAATCTTTCATCATCACTATGGTAGGGTACACCTGCTAGCCTAGAACTAGGAAGGTGGAGGCGGGAGGCTCTAGAGTTTAAAGACATGTTCAGCTACTGAGCAAGTTGGAGGCTAGCTTGGGCTATGTGAGACTGTTTCTAAAAACAAAAACAAAACAAAAACAGTTAAACACAAATGGGAAGTCTTTTCTCTAAGGCCTCCAAGGTAGAGAAGGCAGAGACCAAAGTCCTTCCATGGCCTGTGAAGTCTTAGCCATTCTTTACCCCAGCCTAGAGACCTCCTCCTGCCCCACTCTCACCCCAAGCCTTCTCCACACCCAACGAATCCTCCGCATTCCTCAGAGGAAGTGCGTCTGCTCCAGCCCTCACGTGGCTGCTGGTCACTTCCGCGACCTCAGGATTTGTGTTTGTACCTGGAATTGTGCTTTATAATTTATTTTCCCTTGGTTCCTAGAGGAGGATTTGCTTCCCCACACACCCCCAAACGCCGGAGGGTAAGGGTGTACCTTGCATTCGGTTGGGTCCCCTAGCCCTCCTCTCTCTGTCCATCAGTTACTGCACAGATGCCCAGCACTGAGTGCCCGCCAAGAATGGTCAGAATGGAGCAGGCCGGAGTGGAGGGGGCAGGGAGGCCCTGCCCGCCTGGACAGCTTGCAGAAGGCGGGAAAAGCTAGGCGGGGAGAAAGAAGCCCTGCGGGTGGGTCGTGTGGGGGCCCACCAGCCGCGTTGCTCTAATGTGACTCAGCGTGCCCAGTGAACCTGGGGTGCTCGGGCCAAACCTAGGGTACAGGTTGTCTGGTGGGAGGCACTCAAGTTCCTCTGGGGTATATGGACATAGATTCATGGCTGCTTAGATGGAGAGGTGAAAGTTTGTCCAGCCGAGAGGGAATGGGCACGTCCTGAGACTGGGGTCTCTCTGCGGGGGTACCCCCGGTTTCCTATGAAGTTTGCCTGGCGGAGGACCTGGTCCGCCTTGGTAAACTTCACAGGCAGCAGGGCAAGTGGCCCTCTGGGTGGAGCCAGGGGTGCGGTAGATCCCCAGTGGTGGGGACGCCCCACTCTCTTTCTTGCTTCCCGCCACTGCGCCAACCAATCAGGAATCAAGAGCCCGCCCTCCTCCCCCTTGGGGTGGCAGAGTCTGCCGTAGCTGCCTGTGCACACTTCTAAAAACGCCCTGAGTTTTCGCGGGAAAAAAAAAAAAAAGCCCTAGCAGCTGGAAGGATCGCGCGCTCTGGGGCTCACTGAGGTCTTCGGCCACTCACGCGGTCCCCTCCTGGGTCATCCAGCCAGAGCCCTAACCTAGAGCAGACGAGAGGAGGGTGCGGATCGCCGCCGCCGGAGAGGTGAGTAGATCGGGCTGTGAGCACTCAGCAGCGCGGCCGGGCACTGCGTAAAACTGCAAAGACTCATTTCCACGCGCGGTTGCGGCGGCTTGTTTTTGGGGATCCTAATTGCCTTCCACGCTAACCCCCTTTTCTGGCCAATAGCACAACGTTGACTGCTCGGGTTGCGGGGGGGGCTTTGCAAAATTTTGCAAAACTGCCGCGCGTGGGTGAGATTTACAGAGAGCCATCGCTCACGCGTGGCCCCGCAGCATGTGTAAGGGGAATCCAAACTGTATCCTCCACGCTGAGCCTCCCCCTCTAGTCCCGTGCATACGATTACACCCGAAAACTTGGCAAGACTTTCCCGCGCGTGGCTATGGTCAGTGCAGAGAACCACCGCGCATGCGTGCTTCTGTATTCGTTAAGGGGCAACGAATTCGTTGAGAGGCGTTCTCCACTCAAAACCGGTTTTTGGCCCTCTTGGGTGCAGCTAAGTCTGTGGCAAATGAGTGGGGTCCGGCTGGGGAGTACACGCGGCTCCGCGCCTGCGCGCGTGCGCTCCTAGCGATTCAATTGTCGCGCCGGAGTCGGATTTCGCGCGCCCTGGCTTCGCCGAGTACGTCTTGACCAATCGCGTGCGGGGAGGGCGGGGCGTGTAGTCGGGAGGAGCCAATCAGCAGCGGGCGCTTCGGAAAGGGCGGAACTTAAACGGCGCGGCTCTGGGGGTCTGACCCTGGCGGCGTCGGAGGGTGTGGGCGTGGGCTCCGGGCCTCCCTGCTCTTTAAATCGCCATCCCGAGGCCAGGGTCGGTGTCCCAGGGGAAGGTCAGGGCAGCCAACTGCGCTTGGGACTTAGGTGAGTTTGGGGCCGGTCCGGGACCGCCAGTTGCCATGGCCACGGCGGGGGGGGGCCTGGTCTGCGCACGCGCGCGGGGGAGCACTTCGGGAACTTCGGGGGGGTTCTCTAGTGTTTTGTGTGTGTGTGTGTGTGTGTGTGTGTGGCGGGAGTCCTTCTGTGACCGAGTTCTCGGTCCCGGGACTTCTTAAGTTCCGGTCCTTTTCGGAGTTGGCAAGTTCCCGCTACTGGGACTTAAGACTGCGTGGAATGAATGAATGAATGGGTGAACGAGTGAATGAAAGTAGCTGCGGTTGCTTTCACCCTGACTTGGGCCATTTCCCCGCCGTGGACATTGCTCCCCCCCGTTCTTGGAGACGTGGTGGATTGTCTTGGATCACCCAGGATGTCTTTGGCGGTTCACGCTCAACTGGCCCCACTCGCTGGTCATTAAAACATTAAGTGCCTAATTTATGCCACCTGGTTCTCTAGGGTGGCGTCTGCCCTTGTTGGGGGCTAGGACTCCAAGAGGTTAACCGTGGGAGTTGCTTCCTTAGCTCAGTCAGATGTAAAGAAAGCAGCTGGGGCGAGGGTACCCACTTCCCCGCCTCCTGGCAGGCCACGCTGACGGGGTCTCCCTGTCTTTCTCTTTCCATCCCTCCAGCATATCGGCACCATGTGGATCCAGGTTCGAACCATGGATGGGAAGGAGACGCACACCGTGGACTCCCTGTCCAGGTTGACCAAGGTGCAGGAGCTGAGGAAAAAGATTGAGGAGCTGTTTCACGTGGACCCGCAGCTGCAGAGACTGTTTTACCGGGGCAAACAGGTAAGTTGGCCACCGGAACTTTCCATCCGCCCACCCAGCTTTGTTCCGAGCACCCTGCCTCTCAAAGCCACCAAGCAAGAGAGCCCCCTGACCCCCCTAGTCAGTCCCGGAAGGAGAATTTAGAGACGCCTCAGATGCTGGGGAGGAGGGCGAACAAAGGCAGGCCTCCTCACCAGGCGGGCAGCCGGCCTCGTGCTGAGGAGCCTGGTACCTCTTTATTTTAAACTTTTCTGAATCATTTTTCTTTAGGAAAAAGTTGGAAGTGGCCAGCAGAGGGCTCAAGGGGGTTTTGGATTAAAGTTTCTTCAACAGTCTTCATGTGGTGGCAATGAGAGGGGAGAGACCAGGTTTTCCTTTTGAAACCCACCCTAATTGCCTGGAGTTTGCTCCCATGAGACATCAACCCCCCTGGAGGATTCGCTTAACTCATAATTAGAAGTTTCATTTGTCAGGCTTGTGAGGAAAATCGGGCTAGTGGCTCTTAATAGTGGGTGCCCCTTTGTTGCACCTCTTTGCCTCTTCTCCCTCCAGCTCTCTATGGCCTTTTAAATAGCTATTTTTGTAGCCCAGCTGCCTGCACTTGGGACTTTTTTATCGTTGGCACCTGGCTGGGCTTTCTTTTACTGGTGTCTTGCGACGCTGAGAGCCGCATGTGCTGGCGCTGGGGGTCTCTGGTGTGGGCTAGGTGCCTTCGAGGTCCATTTAGAGCTGGGGCCATTGCAGCCAGCAGAGAAGGGTCCACAGTAGATCTGTAGTCGCCTTGATTCTGTGGCCTGTACCTGCCTTTGTGGTTGGGCAGGGCACTGCCGCCCTCTGGTGTCGATCAAAGGCTTTATTTCCTGGGCTGGCTGTACCTAGGTGATGGCTGTGTGTTAGGAATCAAAATAACCCTCTCTGACACACCCAGGAGGGGTGTGACTGCTCCTCCCCCAGGTGGGGCATTCTTAGTGCACTGGGTTCGAGTGCCACTCATTTCACTCCATAGCCAGGATGCCTCCTGGGAACTGTGTAGCTAGTCAAGTTCACAGCAGGTTGGAGGAGGTACAAGCTTTAGTGCCACATGCAGTGCCAGATCCAGCCTTTTCCCCTCGGCTTTCCGCTGGCCACCTCTGTCCTCTAGCAAATCGCCGGGTGAACTCACTTCTGGGACCATCTCAAACTGGTGGAAATACTTGTTGAGGTTTTCCCGAACAGTGTTGTAATTTGTTTTTACTGGGAGACAGGGTTTCTGTAGCCCAGGCTGGCCTGGAACTCAGATCCACCTGCCTCTGCCTCCCAAGTGCTGGGATTAAAGTAGTGCCCAGCCTCACAGCTTTTAACCCTTAGCAAACCTGGAAGCCTGGCGGCTACTGCCTGTTCCCTTTTTATAGCACTCTGCATGTTGTAGCTCTGGCTTTGTCAGGGAGCAGGCAGTGGCTTCCGGTTTCTGACGCAACTTCCCCAGCTGCAGTGGCTACTGGGACACAGCAGGCATGGGAGGTGGGGAAGGCGGAGAGCTGGGGAAAGCCTGCTTTCGTGGTTTGATAGCAACAGAAACCATGAAAGCAGGCCATTCTTCCAGAAGGTTCTGGAAAGTTAAGACAGCACTAGCCTTCTTTTTCTTTGTGGCCCGGCTGCCTGCGTCCATGGAGACTAGAGAGCTGAAAGGCGCTAGCTGGTGTAGAGGGTTGGGATGCCGGCCCGCCTCGCCTGTGAGCGGGTGCTGTGTATGTGGGAGGGGACTGGGCAGCGCCCCTGGCAGCACAGAGATGTGTCTGGCAGACCCGTGCTGTCTTAAAACTGCCCGTGGGAACAGCAGTCTTCAGTGCACTCGGCACAGGCAGGCCTTAGGCTACTGCTGCTGAGTCGCTCGCCTCCCTGCTTGCTGGCAACTTACCTTTCCTGTCCCAAATAACAAGCTTGGCTTATCGCTGGCTGCTGCATGTGGCCCAGCCTGGTGATGGAGGCACCAGATGTCAGCCCAGCGTTCCCATAGGGTGATGCAGCCTCAGGGTGTTTGTTTCCATGCCTGGGTTCCCCACTGCTGACACTGTCCCAGAAATCACCCAGCAGTTTCCTGGCTCACTTCCCTCACCTCTCACATCAGCTGCTCTCATGGGGGATTGACATCAGCCGTGTTGACTGCTGGCCAAGCGCTTGCCCGGCACTCACCCCAGGACCCTGTAAACTGCACCTGTCATTGCAGCAGCCTCCGCTGCTTGCGGAGTCCAGGGTCAGCCTGGGCTATATGAAACCTTCCCTCCCCTCCCCCCCACAAAAGCATGGCAGGAACAGTGGCTGGGCCAAGGCCTGCATGGCAGTCATCAGCAGTGGCCTGGGAACCATTGCCTCGCAAGAATGACTTGTCATGGTGCCACCAAGATCATGTAATGAGCCAAGTAGGGCAGGGTCCCTATCGCCTTCACTGGAGGCACAGAGGACCTCCCATAGTGTGCACAGAAGCCACCAGAGCCATCTTGAGGAAATAGATTGGCCGTAGCTCTTGTTATCACAGTTATTCAGGAGTCTGAGTCAGGGTTGCAGGTTCAAAGCTAGCTTGGGTAACATAGTGAAGTCTTGCCTGAACATGTCATTTGTGGATTTTCTAACTTATTATTGTGTGTACATGCACGTTGAGGTATGTATGCGTCAAAGGACAGTGTTGAAAGTCAGTTCGCTGGAGAGGTTCTTGGGCTCAGAGGTTAAGAACATTGGCTGTTCTTCTAAAGGTCCTGAGTTCAATTCCCAGCAACCACATGGTGGCTCCCAACCATCTAATAGTGAGACTGGCACACATGCAGGCAGAATGCTGTATAAATAATGCTGTATAAATCTTTTAAAAAAAAAGATTTATTTATTTGTTATGTATAGAGTGTTCTGCCTTGCATGTATTCTCCTTCTCTCCAGAAGACAGCATCAGGTTTCCCCATAGATGGTTGTGAGCCGCCATGTGGTTGCTGGGAATTGAACTCAGGACCTTTGGAAGATCAGCCAGTGCTCTCAACCTCTGAGCCATTTCTCCAGCCCATAATAAATCTTAAAAAAAAAAAAAAAAAGAAAAAAAAGTCAGTCCTTTCTACTGTGGGCTCCTAGGGCAAATGCTCACCTGCTGAGCCATTTCACCAGCCTTTGTTTATTTTGGTAAAGGGTCCCATGTGGCTTGGGCTGTAGTCAGATTCCCTGTGTCGCCAAGGATAACCCTGAGTTTCTTGTTTCTATCTGAGATGGGCTGACAGGCCTGTGTTGCCATCTGGTTTATGCTGTCCTGCAGGGTCTGACCCATTGTGCTCACTGGTGCCTCCTCAGTCCCTGTCCTGGCCTTCATTTTCTTCAGCCTTACACATGAGCAGGAGGTAGGGCTGAGTGGTGGGCTCAGCTGATGGTGAGGTCACTGAATGGGAGTAGACTCTTAGAGTGTCCTGTCCTCTGGGACAGATGGTCTCAAGGATGGCCAGAGCCTGCGGTTACCTGCTTCCTGAATTTCCTAGCCAGCCACTTGGCAGGTTAGGTGGATGGGGGCCACTACCCTATCCCCAGTCCTTGTCACGTGCCACTGCAGGCGTTGACCTGTCTGCCCGGGCCCCTTCCGGATAGTTCAGAAGCTGCCCAACCGGCCTTGTGAGTTAGAGGAGTTAGAGCCGCCTGGGGAGTCTGCCCCAAGCCGCCCCAAGCCGGTCCCAGCCACGTCCTGGCCTGCTTGTTGAGTGGGCTGCCCTTACCATCCCAGACTGTGACCATGGTTGGGGCAACCTGGTGGGCTTCTGGGTGGCAGGACTTGGGTGGGGAGGGGTTAGCGTGTCCACCTTGCTGGCCCTATCTCCTGGCCACCAGCTCCTTGGCCCAGCAGCTACCACATTTTGTTTTCTATTTGAAAACCTTTTGGGCATGTGTATGTGTCTGTGTCACACACATGGCATTGTAGGCATTGTATGTCCATTGATGTCGGGTGTCCTCATTGCTCTCCTAGGTGTGCTCTTGTTGGTGGCTGAGTAGTATGTGTTGTGTGGACGGCGCACAGTAGTGTTTGTCCATTTGCAGAAGGGCTTGCTTCTCTGTGGGCACTGCCACGTGTGTTTTCTCCCCAGTCCCCCCGTTCCATCTAGTCTGGCCTGTGGCGCAGGGTCTCAGTGTGCTGTGTGATAGGTATGGTGGGGTGTGGTCCTGGCCTCCAATGTATGCCTGTGTTCACAGGCAGCATGGGCTGCTGACCACAGTCTCCCCGGCTGTTTCCAGTTCCCACAGAGAGCCCATTCCCGCGTGCAGAATTCCCAGAGTCCCGTCCCTGCCCCCAATTCGCTGTGGCATGCAGTTTCCGCATGCAGAGTCCTCCCCCTGTTCTCTTGTGCAGAGTTCCCGCAGTCCCGTTCCTGCCCCCAGTTCCCGAGTGCAGAGTTCCCGAAGTCCCGTTCCCGCCCCCAGTTCCCGAGTGCAGAGTTCCCGAAGTCCCGTTCCTGCCCCCAGTTCCCGAGTGCAGAGTTCCCGAAGTCCCCTTCCTGCCCCTCCCCCCAGAGTTCCCTCTGCCATGCAGTTCCTACGTGCAGAGTTCCTGCATGCACAGTTCCTGCAGAGTCCCTTCCTCCCCGTTCCTGCTTCCCCATGCAGAGTTTCCTCAGGGTCTGTTCCGCAGAGTCCGCAGAGTCCATTCTCGCTCCCGCATGGAGCAGATTTCCCGCATGCGGAGTTCCCGCTCTCGGGAGTTCCCGCCCTCGGAGTTCCCGCACGCGGAGTTACCCGCTCGTGGAGTTCCCCGCACAGCCCCTTTTCCGTTCCTCCTTCCAGAGTTCCCTCAGTTCCCTCTCCCACACTAGGAGCCCTTGCTGCTCCTGCAGTCCCCAGCCTGGCTTGCTCAGGCCTGCTCTCCTTACCTTCGGCCTGCCAACCTTCCTCTCCAGGGACTTCAACCCCAAGAGCTCATTGCATGACAATAGGGTCCCCCCCCTGCTTAAGACACTGGGTGACTCCTTCCAGTGGCTGTGGCCTATAACACCTACAAGGCCTCTGCCCTCCATTGAGAAGGTGCGCATTTCACCATGGAGGGACTACTGTGGGGTCCTGGCTAGCTGCTGCTCAGGAGACTGAACGAGAACCTAGGGAAGGATTCTGGGCACTGTGCTGTGGGTTCCCCGGCTGCCTCTGGACCCAGACACCGGGCTCCATCTGTCCCTGCCGGGCCTCCTGGGCTCTGCACAGGAGCCAGCACAACTACTTCAATGCCAGGAACCTTGTTGTTGACATCACCCAACCACCAAATCCCCACCATATATACTGACTATGGCCCTCCTGCCCGTCTTCCCAGCCTTTGGGAGGTGGAGAGAGGAAGACCAGGAGTTGTTTAAGATTTATTTTATTATGTATACAGTGTTTTGTCTGCATGTACACCTGCAGGCCAGAAGAGGGTACCAGGTCCCATGATAGATGGTTGTGAACTACCATGTGGTTGCAGGGAATTGAACTCAGGACCTTTGGAAGAGCAGTGCTCTTAACCTCCAAAGCATCTCTCCAGCCCTGGACCAGTAGTTTGAGATGAGTCTGAGCTACATGAGACCCTTTCTGAACCCCTGAACCCCACGCAGTATTAGTTTAGCAAGTCTCTCTGGAAGGGTCCCCATGCTGGACACCCACAGAATGGAGGGATTGTGCCCTCTGTGGGCAATGACAGTGCTCTAAGCACCTGTGGGCGCCCAGGCCTGGGACAGGGCTTCGGCTGGCCTCTGTCTTCCCCATCTGCCCTGCCCCAGCCCCATGCCAGGCCTTCATCCCATGCCAGGCCTTTGTGGAGGACCGTCTGTTTTGGGTTTCCCCACAGATGGAGGATGGTCACACACTCTTCGATTACGACGTGCGCCTCAATGACACGATCCAGCTGCTGGTGCGCCAGAGCCTGGCACTACCTCTCAGTACGAAGGAACGGGACTCGGAGCTCTCAGACTCTGACTCTGGCTACGGTGTGGGCCAGAGTGAGTCAGACAAGTCATCCATGCATGGCGAAGGGGCTGCTGAAGGGGATGACAAGAGTATGTGGGAGGACACGGAGCTGGGGCTGTACAAGGTGAGGCTCCCTGGGGCTGTGTGGAGATGTCACGGGGGCTTTCTGGGTTTGCCCCCGGCCTGGAGACATACACAGCCAACCCTGGCAAGGCCTGACAGCTGCCCGGGTCGCTTAGGGCTCCTCGGTGACCTCACTACAGTCCATACCTGCAGGTGTCACCTTTATGGCTGGCTCGGTAGCTGCCGTTTTGAGCTTGCACCTATCTCCAGGGAATTTTGCCAAGGCTGAAACTTCTGTCTTACGTGTTTGACAAACTGGAGGCTGGGCCTCCCTGGGAAACCTGGCAGATGTTGAGGCTGACCGGTACCCCATGAGGACCACCCTCTGCCCGCATCACTCAATCCTCCTGCTGCTATCTGTGCTTCTCACCCCAGGATCTAGAGTCACATCGGAGCTCCCAGCCTGGAGTGTGTGGAGCCTTGGGGTGTGGCTCAGCGCCTAGAATCACGTGGTACCACGTGGCCCATGTGTGTGCCATCATAAACTCTCTGGAGAGGGTCCCAGCCGGCAGCACAGTCTCCTGCACAGGGTGTTCGTTGAGCTGGGTTGTCCAGAATAGTCCAGCTCCAAAGAGTGTCCACAGTGCTAGCTTTGCTGCCAGGTACGGCACAGCGGCTCACACCCCCATCCCGTACTCTGGAGGCTGAGGCGGCTCAGCTTGAGTGTGTGAGGCCGACCAGGGCTTCTGAGTGAGGCCTGGAGACAGCTGGATGCAGACAGATTGCCTGGCATGTGCGGCCCTGGCTTCAATTGCCAGCACTACCAAAGCCAAATGAAACCTCTTGGTTGTGCTGGGCTGTGCCCTGCACCCCACAACTCAAATGCTTGACCCTGTGCCTGCCCTGCCGGGTCCTCTGAGCCTCCTTGCTTCCCGTAGGTTAATGAGTATGTGGACGTGCGTGACAGCACCTTGGGCGCGTGGTTTGAGGCCCAGGTGGTCCAGGTACAGAAGAGAGCCCTGTCTCTGGAAGAGCCCTGCAGCTCCAGTGCCATTATGAGCCTGGAGGATGACATCATGTACCACATCAAATATGATGAGTGAGTACCAGTGTGCGTCTCTGGCACAGTGACTGCTGCCAGGGGACGAGGGTGGGAAGCCACGGAAGGCTGCCCTTGGCTCATCCCAGTCTCCTCGTTTCCGTTTGGGACTGTTGAGACGAAGTGCCCTCTTCCCCTACCTAGGCTTGGCTAGCGCTAGGAGCCCAGCCAGGAGGCACTTGGCCATGATCTGTTTCTGTTCAGTCTGTGAGGACATGGAGATCTCTTGCGTGTCATGTCCTTGATCCCAACCTTCACGGGAGGGCCTCGGGTCTTGGTCTCTGGGACAATAGAGCATCTCTGGTCCAGGTTCCATGTGGGTATTGGACACCTGTGCCGTGTCACGGGTGATCATGAAAGGCCTCAGGTGGGCAGTGTCCGTCTGCGTCCTTGGGTCTAGGAGCTCCTCCTGACTTGGGGATGCCACAGTACTTTTTTCAGAAGACCAGCATCGCACAGGTGGAGGAGGCCCCTCCTCATGGCTTTGCTGAGCTCTGCTTCCCTCTCCTGGTCAGATACGGCTTTTGGCATTAGCCCTTGACTGGAGGGAGGGCTGCTGTCAGTTTTGTCCATGGACTAGGTGCCTCACTCACCTGCCCAGGACGGTTTCCTCAAGACAGAATAGATGGTGCAGATCCCAGAAGCATAAATTGACATCTTGTTGAGAGTTCCTTGTTTTGGCTCTGAGATCCTGTCCCCTGCTCCTTGTTGTTGATAAAGCTTTATTGAAAGAGCCGTTTACTATGAAGTCCTTTACAGAGGATGCTTGCTGAGCTGCGTTGAGGGAGGGACCTGAAAGTGAATGAATCTGAGGTGGCATAGCTGCCCAGAGAGCACACCTGGCAGCAGCTGGCAGAGCACTGGGAAGTAATCACTTGTGGCTGCAGTCTAGTATGTGGTCTCTAGGCCTCCACGTGGTGGGCCGTCTGCGCTGATGTGGAGAAATGTGGTCTTTGCCTTTGAAAGTCTGGCCCCCGGGACAGCCCTGACTTGGCGTTCCTGGGCATGTGACCATCTCTCCATGGTGTCAGCCATTGTCTGTGCCATGTGCTTCCCTCTGTCACTTCCCTCATGAGAGCCCAGAGCTGTCCTTCCTCTATCAGGTACACCTAGCTGCAAAAGCCTCACATGGCCATCTCCCTAGATGCCAGGCTGGGGACTGAGGCACTGTGGGAGGCCACATCTGGGCACGTGTTCCACATACCTGGACCACCAGCCTAAACACCGGGCTCCCTGTGCTACCACATCTCTGGCCCTATGAAGGGACAGCATGTGGCGGCCTGGTGGAGCTGAGGTTGGGCCTTTGCTCGCAGCTACCCAGAGCATGGAGTGGAGGTTGTCAAGGCCAAGGATGTCCGTGCTCGTGCCCGAACTCTGGTCCCATGGCAGGACCTGGAGGTGGGCCAGGTGGTAATGGCCAACTACAACGTGGACTACCCCAGGAAACGCGGCTTCTGGTATGACGTTGAGATCTGTCGGAAGCGCGAGACCAGGACGGCACGAGAGCTGTATGGCAACGTCATGCTCGCGTGAGTGGCCTGCTCGGGCAGGGACCCTGATGTCCTCCATATTCTCCCACCAGCTCCCTGGCTGAGTCTGTCTCCGAGGCCCTCACACTTGGCTTTCTGCATGTTTCCTTCTGTCTGTCCATGTTCTCCCCATATGTGAGAGGGTGTGGGCCTGAGTGGTTGGTTGTTGGAGGCCTTGCCAAACTGTGCTCAGTGGCCTTGTGTGTATACAGGGACCCCCAGGGTTCCCAGGACATTTGTCTCACTTAGGGAGCGGCAGATCTAGCTGTGTTGCCCAGGCTCTTTAAACTTCTGCCTCCGGGGGTAAGGGCACTTGCTGTTCACATAAAAGCCCCACGCAAAAGGTAGCACTGCTGTGGCCACGTGGGAGGGAGGGACAGAATTCCCGGATGTGCACGCCAGCTGGCATGACACATGCAGGCAGAAGTCGAGGGTGCTCCCACTGTGTGTGCCAGAGGAGCATCCACGTGCGGGGACCTAAGGGCGGGCACGCACCTGGGCTCGGGCCATCCACCCTCCGGCCTCAGCAGCCCCACAAATGTTGGAATGTTCTGGACTGCTCTGCAGGAATGACTCTCAGCTCAACGACTGCCGGATCATGTTCGTGGATGAAATCTTCAAGATCGAGCTCCCTGATGAAAGAAGCCCCTTGATCGGGAGCCCCTCGCAACGTGAGTCCTGGTCGGGCCCTGAGTGTGCCTGGGTGAGGGTGGCAGTCCCAGGTGGCATGGTGGCCTGCTGCAGCCCCTCCTGCACTCCGGAACACAGGGACGAGCGGCCCGTCCTGCCAGTACTGCAAGGATGACGAGAACAAACCGTGTCGCAAGTGCGCCTGCCATGTGTGCGGCGGGCGTGAGGCTCCCGAGAAGCAGGTGCTCTGTGACGAGTGTGACATGGCCTTCCACCTGTACTGCCTGCAGCCGCCGCTCACCTGCGTCCCCCCTGAACCGGAGTGGTGAGTGGCGGGCCCGGAGGTGGCTCGGCTCAGCCTTGCTGCATAGTTCTGCTGTCCTGAGTTCAAATCCCAGCACTCAAATTAAAATGGGTGTGTGGCCGTCACATGGCCCTGGGGGGGGGGCAGTGATAGGAGTTTGACTGGGACCTGCTGACTGTCAGCTTGGCCGAAGGCTCAGGGAGAGAAAGCTGTGCCAGGGTCAGGGAGTATGGCTCATGTCTCTCTTGTCTTCCGCTGTGTGCCCTTGCCCGCTCTGTGGCGGTGATTTGTGTGGCTTGTGTTCCTGACAGGTGTGCACAGGGGCCTGACCCTGTGCAGATGGGGAACCTGAGGGAGGAGGGGTGTTGTCACGTGGCCCATGCCCTCTCCCTTACTCAGCATTGGCATGTGCCTATTTTTAACACACATAGGCTTTCTCTTGTGTCTCCTGGTTGTCCTAGAACTCACTCCGTAGACTAGGCTGCCCTAGAACTCGCAGAGCTCCACCTGGCTCTGTGTCCTGAGTGCTGGGATTAAGGGAGTGCGCCACCACTGCCCGTCCTTTTCTGTTTGATTTCCTGAAATGGACTTTAACACTTACCTGTATGTGTGCAAGTAAGCATGGTGCCCTGAGGGGCCAGAGACGGCCCATCTTCAGAGCTGGAGTGACAGGTGGCTGTGAGCCTAACGTACGTGCCAACCAAAGCCTGCGCCTCGGAGGAGCAGCCAGTGTCCGAGTCCACTGGCCATTGCTCCAGCCCTGTTCTTGAGGGTTTTTTTGGTGGGGGGGTTGGTCAGGGGTGGTTCTTTTTGAGACGGGGTGTGACTTTATGGCCCAGGCCTGCTTTTAACCGGGAGCCCTCTCGCCTCTGGTCCCATCCTTCTGACTGGCTGGAATACAGGCATGAGCCACTCTGCTTGGCTTTGAAGTTTTAAATTCTTACAAGTTAAAGTGGTAGGGGCTGGAGATTTAGGTTTTGTTCTTTCGTTGTTGTTTTGTTTTTATTTCTTTTTCCCCTTCAAGACAGGTTTTCTCTGTAGCTCTGACTGGCCTGGAACTCACTTTGTAGATCAGGTTGGCCTCAAATTCAGCTATTCACCTGCCTCTGCCTGCTGAGTGCTGGGATTAAAGGTGTGTGCCACCATGGCTCCCTGTGGGGTTCTTAAAAAAGCCTTTGGCAAGCCTCTGTGTGCTGAGCTGTTTTCACTGGCCTCCTGCAGGCAGGGCTCTTAGCGGAAGGCTTAAGATAAGCTCATGTCCTCTAGAAATTCTCCAACAGTAGGGATGGTCCGGCCTGGAGTTTGCCGTGTGCCTCCAGCTGCGCATGACTACATGGATGGTAGAGCATGTCCACAGCTGCCCAGGGGCCCAAGGTTCTGAACTGACTCAAGTGACCTTGGTTCTGAATGGCCACGTGAACTGTGTGGCCCTGTATTTGGCCTGTGTGTGGTGTCTGGGGCAGGGACACTCTGTCTTCCACTTGGGCATCAGGCCACATGCAGGTGATGTTTCTGTGGTCTTAGGTACTGCCCCAGCTGCCGGACCGACTCCAGCGAGGTGGTGCAAGCAGGGGAAAAGCTGAAGAAGAGCAAGAAGAAGGCAAAGATGGCATCGGCCACCTCCTCCTCTAGGCGGGACTGGGGCAAGGTGAGGCACACATCCCGTCTTGTCCCTGTCTCTGTCCCCACTCCCCAGTGCTCACACAGTCCTTTCTGCATGGCAGGGCATGGCCTGTGTAGGCCGCACTACGGAGTGTACCATCGTGCCCTCCAACCATTTCGGGCCCATCCCCGGCGTCCCCGTGGGCACCATGTGGCGCTTCAGAGTCCAGGTATCTTTAGACCCCGCAGGACAGTTATTACTCTGTTGAGTTTGTGTCAAATGTGCTGGGGTCAGGAGATGCTTGCTGAGTGGGGTTCAGGCATGTGACCGCTTTGAGAGGGTGCCAGGTTACCCCACACTGGCCCTTGGCTGTGTGCCCTTGTCAGACTGTCCTCCTGGGGCACGGAGAGGGTCACCGTCCCCAGGAGGTCACACGGGTCTCTCGTTGGTGTTCGCAGGTCAGTGAGTCTGGTGTGCACCGGCCACATGTGGCGGGCATCCATGGCCGGAGCAATCATGGTGCCTACTCCTTGGTGCTGGCCGGCGGCTACGAGGATGATGTGGTAAGTAAGCGCCTGCCTTCACCGTGCCTCCCTCACCGCCACGTGATCTCCCTCCTCAGCTGCCTCTGCTCTGGCTCACCCCTCCACCCACCACCACCGATCTGTCAGGGGTGGCCTCTGCCTCTGGGTAGCTGGGAGGGATTCCGCCTGTCTCCACACTGGGGCCGGCCCTCAGCGCTGGCCAGCGTTGCCAGGTCATGCTGCAGCATGTCTCCAGCCCTTTTGTCGGACCTAACGGTGTCCCCAGACAAGAGCAGTGACACTGCTGGAGAAAGATGTCATGAGGTGTCACCTCTAACCGCAGGAGTAAGTCTTGGTTTTACCAGGAGATAAAATCGGCTCTGAGGATGCCGCAGCTAAGTGCCGAGCTGGCCTGGCTTCTCGATTGGCTGTTGTGTGGGGTGGGATGGGAAGGCGGGAAAAAAATCATAGGGTGAGGCGAGCATTCTGCACCCGTTGGGGGGGGGCGGGTTCAGCCCTCCCGCCTCGGCAAAGGGAGCACCCCACGCACGCTCAGCAACCTGTCAGGTGCCACTAGCATCCACCTCTAGAACTGCACACCTCCTGGTGCTGAGGCTGCCTCCTCACACACGGTCCCCGGCACGCACTGGCCTCCCTTTCTCTTTCCGAGGGTCTGAGAACCCTGGGGACTCCAGGGCATGGATGGCACCCTGTCAGGGTACTCTGTCTGCCTCATGTCGCTGAGCATTGTGCTGTCAAGGTCCCTCCACATTGGAGCGGGCTCAGTGCCATTTCAACAGCTGTGCTTGGATTCTCTGCCTGTTGAGGGGACATGAGGTGGCTGCGTGGCTTTCTGGGCCTGCTGTGTGCCACTGCCCCTTCATCCTCCCTGTGCCTTAGGCTTGCCGTGTTCTCGCTGCCTCGGGCTCACCCTCTCGCCCTCCCTGCATCGGGCAGGGCTTCCTCACCCCATGTCGAGGGCTCACGCAGCCTTCTTCCCCACTGCAGGACAACGGGAATTTCTTCACGTACACGGGCAGTGGCGGCCGGGACCTCTCTGGCAACAAGCGCACCGCGGGACAGTCCTCTGACCAGAAGCTCACCAATACCAACAGGTGTGTGGGCCCTGTGCCATGGGTATGCCCATGTTCCTGTGTGGCAGAAGGTGAGGGAGGCACAGGTTCCTTCGCCCTTCTTGCCCAAAGACCTAAGTTTGAGTTTTGAGCCAGTCTCAGTTTGTATATCAGGCTGGCTTGGAATTCGCAGAGATCTATCTGCCTCTGCCTCCCAAGTGAAGGGGTCAGATACAGGTGTGGTCACCATGGGGGGGCTCTAGACTCAGGCTCATTCAAGCAGACATCTTCCCTAAAGGCTGCAGAAGCTGTTTTCTTTGATGTACGGGTGTTTTGTCTGCATGTGTGAACACCCTTGTGTCCCAATCATCTCTGAGGAGGCAAGGTTCTAGGCAGGATGCCCTGCCTTCTGCTCCACTGCAGCCAGGGTGCTGCTCAGATCTTCCAGGACAGGGGTTTAGAGAGGAGAGGGTTTTGTTACAGTAATGGGCCCCCAGCTTTGTTACTGTGAGAAGTCCTGAGGCTTGTTGGCTTAGGTGCAGGGTTCCTGGCTAAGGTGCACCCTATGCTGTCTAGACAAGCTGTTGCTGCCGTCAGGCCCCCTCTAGGGGGCATCACATGGCAGAAGTGTGTGGCACGTGGGCAGGGCATGAAAATGGAGAGGATCCTGGAGTCTCACACCTTAAGTGCTGCCAGGCCCTGCCCCTTAAAGCCTCCATCACTCCTTGTGGCTCTGCCCTGGGGACCCAGCCATCAACAAAAGGACTAATGGGGACATTTAAAGAATTATTTTGGGCTGGAGAGATGGCTCAGTGGTTAAGGCCACTGTCTGCTCTTCCAGAGCTCCTGAGTTCAATTCCCAGCAAGCACATGGTGGCTGGCAACCATCTATAGTGCCGCTATCTTCTGATGTGTGGGTGCACGTGCAGGGAGAGTCTGTTGGCCACAAGTCTGCCTGCATCAAGTTGAGCACATTGTCTGCAGAGGCCAGGAGAGGGTGCTGGATCTCTGGGTTTGGAGCTACAGACAGTTAGGAGCTACCGTGCAGGTGCTGGGACTTAAACTGGGTCCTCTGAGAACAACCAGTGCTCTAACTACTGAGTTAAAGCCCCTTTTGGGGACATTTGATCAGACAGCGGCCTCTGGCAGCATCTGGCCTCTGTCCTGTGGAAGAGGTCCCTGCGTATCTGTGGATGCCAGGATGTGCCTCTCTGGGGAGCCATGTTGTGACTTTCCCTGTCTGTCTGTCTCCCCAAAGGGCTCTAGCCCTCAACTGCTACACGCCAATCAATGAGAAGGGAGCGGAGGCCAGTGACTGGCGCCAGGGGAAGCCGGTGCGTGTGGTCCGCAACGTGAAGGGCGGGAAGCACAGCAAGTTCGCGCCCGCCGAGGGGAACCGCTACGACGGCATCTACAAGGTGAGCCGAGGGCGCGCTCAGGCCCTTAGCCGCCCCAATCCCTGTGCCACGCTGCCCCGGCACGCTGTCCTCCACAGGTGGTGAAGTACTGGCCAGAGAAGGGGAAATCCGGCTTTCTGGTATGGCGCTACCTCCTGCGGCGAGATGACACAGAGCCTGAGCCCTGGACCCGGGAGGGCAAGGAGCGCATACGACAGCTGGGGCTCACCATGCAGGTGGGTGCTCGTGGGGGCCTGGAGGTCAAGGTGTCAGGGGCTGCTGTCTTCTTTGGAGCCTAGTGTCCATCACGGTGGGAGCTGGGAGGGAGGGCACTTGGTCTACTTGCATGCCGTAGGCTTTCTAGGCCTTGTGAGTTCAAGGCCAGCATGGGCTACAGTGTTTGCTGGGCGATGACACTGAGCCTGCAGGGTGGCCTGAGTCCTGACTCTTGCCTCCCACTCCTCCCCGTTCAGTACCCCGAAGGCTACTTGGAGGCATTGGCTAACAGGGAGAAGAACAGGAAGCGGAAGGCCAAGGCCTTGGAGCAGGGACCCTCATCCTCCAAGACAGGCAAAAGCAAGCGCAAGTCCACAGGTGCGAGCTCACTCGTCTGCACTTCTGTCCATCCTGACTTCCCATCCGTCCGACATGTCTGACGCGCTCCTCAGCATGGCTGTACTCCTCACAGGCCTTGTTCTGCCGCCTCTTCCCTCCCAGGCCCGGCCACTTCCAGCACACGTGTGTCTAAGAGGAGCAGAGTGGAGCAGTACACGCTCCCAGCGCCGCAGGCCAACCTCATCAAGGAGGACAAGAGCAACGCCAAGCTGTGGGACGATGTGCTGAGCTCCCTTCAGGATGGGCCGGTGAGCCTCTGGGGCCGACTCCTGTGGGCAGGCGGGAGCAGGGGTGGCGCCCAGCCTGCTGCAGCACTCCAGTGTGGCTGCGCACCGCCTTTCCTGTGGCCGAGCAGCCGTCGCTGGCACTCGCATGTCCCCACAGCAAAGCTCCGTCCCTTTTTAACATTAACGAGCTTCTGGCCCCCAGCACTCCTCCTCTGTGGCTCTGCTTCCAGGGGCCTCCTGGGAGAGGGCCCTGCAGCTTTGTCTTTGTGTGGCGGTTCACATCACTGAGGCTCGTCTGTATTGGAGCTGATATCAGAAGGCCTGTTTTCCCGCTGGAGTAACTAATATTCCCCTGGATAGAACATTTTCTCTGGTGGCTGTCCTCCCATTGGGGTCACACAGGCTGCTGCCATTTATCTGCTGTTGTGCCACTGTGGCTCACTTGTGTAGATGTCCCTTAGCCCCTGATGTGCTTGGCTTAAGTGTCCCTGGAGTGGGATTCCTAGATCACAGTCCCTGTGTGTGTGTGGTGAAGGGCCTACCTCTCTCCACGGCCATTAGCAAGGCTGTGACACAGTGGGCTGCCGGGCCGGCTGCTGCCCTGGGGAGGCCCGCTGGTCAGGATCTGCCTGTAGGTCCTGCTGTCTGTCCCTCCCTGCCTGCCTGCCTTCTACTGCACGGTCCTCAGGCTCTGCCGAGGCTCGGGTGGGTGGAGCCCTCCCTTGAGGCTGGGGTGAGAGTGATGGAAGTGTGCTCTCCCACTCCCGCCTTCCAGTACCAGGTCTTCCTGAACAAGGTGCAGGAGGCTTTCCAGTGCATCTGCTGCCAGGAGCTGGTGTTCCGGCCTGTCACCACTGTGTGTCAACACAATGTTTGTAAGGTGAGGAGGTGGGCGGAGGCTCCTGGACCCACCGCCTGCCCTCAGGGTTTCATGACAGGTGCCTCTAGGTTGTTGCCAGGGACCACCAAGAGGGAGCTTGTCCTGAGTGGGTGCCTGAGGGTCAGATGGAAGCCCTGTGTGGCCATGCTCAGCTGTCCCCTCACCCTGCCTATGTCTCATGCAGGACTGCCTGGACAGGTCCTTCCGTGCCCAGGTGTTCAGCTGTCCAGCCTGTCGATGCGAACTGGACCACAGCTCCCCAACCCCGGTGAACCAGCCTTTGCAGACCATTCTCAACCAGCTCTTCCCTGGCTATGGCAGTGGCCGGTGATGCCCTGCAGCTCTGCTCCGAGATCGTAGTGGGTTTAGCTTGAAGGTGTTTGTCCTACATCTGCCCTGGTCGCCAGTTAACCAAGGCGCCTGCAGGGATCCCGTGTTCTGGCTACCAGTTGGACTTCTGTTTTTCTTTTTCTTTTTCTTTTCATACAAAGCCTGCAGTTTATTCTCTAAGAGAAGGAAAAAAGAAACTGCTTTTTTTTTTTTTTTCTGTGCGTGTGTGTATGAAGATGGATTTAAGAAACCGTTCAGCCCCATACCAGACCTCAACGTCATGTTGTCAGGGGTTCTCACCCCAACACCAGCTGCCTAGAACAATCTGCAACCATCCTTGAAAAGGCCGGGCAGTCATCCCCTAGGGCCTTCATTGGAGTCCTGGGGTCATAGGGCCCTGGGCCAGCCTCAGCCCTGGCCTTGCCATCCCAACCAGTGCCAACCTAGCTGACAACTACCTCAGCGGGACTTGGCGGTAGCTTCAGGCCAGGGGACCAGCTGAGCCAAAGCTGCTTGTGCCTTGGCTTTTGCCCCTCCTCCCACTGCCCTCAGCATTGAACTGTTGAGTCCTCACCTCAGAAGCCTGGCTGGGGTGTGTACTGGCTGGGTGTCCTGGGGGTCTGAGGTGTACTGTCGGTTCCCATCAGCAACTGAGAGTTTCTGAATTTTTCTTTTTTCTTTTTTCTTAATTTTTTTTTTTTTTATGGGATGAATGGTTTCAATGAATTTTTTTTGTAGTTACAGCCTGTGCAATGTTTTCATTGGTTACTTTTTGTTTCCGTTTGTATCTTGTGACTTTACCAAAGTGTGCAGGCTGTACCTCAGTAAAACATGGAAACTGACCCAACAACTGCAGGCGACTGGACAGCACTGTTTTAAGGATCATGTTTTGTTTTTGTTTTTTTTTTTTCCTTGTAGATCATTAACATATTGGAGAAAACAAAATTCCGTGTGGATGTTTTCTAAAGTTCAATATTTTCAGATTTTAGAGCTCAGAATAAATTTGTTTTTCTGCAGATATATTTGAATATTTGTGTTTGCTTATTTGTGTTTGAAGTGCTTTGTGGTGCTGTTGTAGACACTGGAGTAAGAGGCTAGGCTGATGAGAAAGAGGGCGTAAAGGCACTCATCCAGGACACAGCAGGCCTCCAGCTTGGTTTTGCAAATAAAGTTTCACACACAGCTCTTTTGCTGCAGTCAGTACCATCCAGTAGATTGGACAGAAACTATAGTCCTGAAAGCAGAAAGTACTTTACCATGTAAGCCTTTGACTAATAGTTTGCTGGCCCTGTTCTAGAAGCTTCTACTGTTGTACAGAGAGCAGCACAGGTCTGTAAAAACCTAGATGTTAACGATGTATGGGGGAGGCAGCAAGCCCTTATTTGTGAGACCAGAATCCCTAGCACCTGTGTGTGGGGAGGGCTATACAGGGCCTTGGCCTGTGGTTTGTGGTGCGCCTGTGTTCTGCACCGGGCAGTGCTTGGAGAAGGGACTGGGCTCCCTGAAGAGTGGTGCTGGGTGAGCTCAGCAGGGGCGCCTGTCCTCACAGCTGTCTCAGCGGCTGGCCTAAACCCAGGGGTGAGACTGCTTTAAAGAGAATTAAATTCATCACAGCTGCTCTCTTGCAAAGGACCTGGGTTTGGTTCCCAGCACCCACGCAGTGACTCCGCCGCCTGCAACTCCAGTTCCAGGGTATTCAATGCCCTCTTTTGGCTTCTGCAGGTACTGCATGCAAAACACCCTGACAAAACATACACATCGAAAATTTTTTAAACTGAGTATGTAAGTAACTTTGGAAAAAAGTTTGCACGTTGTGGTTCCTGGGGTTGGAACTTGTGTTGTCCTGCTTGGCTAGAAGTGTCTCTACACAACGCTGAGCCCTCTCGCCAACAGCGAGGTCGCCTTTTAAAGACGCTGGGGCATAGCTGGGTGAACGGGATAAGCCTGTCAGGCTGTCTTCAGTGGCGGAGGATCTTCAAGACTGGCCTGGGCTCCGTAGTTGACACCCTGTCTCAAACCTCACTGGGCATGGTGGATCATGCCAGCACTTGAGAGGCAAAAATAGGCAGATCACTGAGTTTGGAGCTAGCCTGGTCCACAAAATGAGTTCCAGGATAGCCAGGTCTGTTAGCAGAGGAAACTTGTCTCGAAAAAAAAAAAAAAAAACCCATCAAATACAAAAACAGGATATGGTTCCATCCTTAGTACAATAGTCCAGGCTGACCTAGCATTCAGAGATCTGCCTGCCTCTTCTTTCCCAGTGTTAGAACTACGGGCATGGGCTACCATGTCAAACATTTTAGGACATATGAATGTGAGTGGGTGCCTCGGAAGGCCATGAGTATTAGATCCCTTAATGCTGAAGGTGGAGGTGGTTGTAAGCCACTTGACATGGGTGCTCTGGAAGAGCAGAATCTTTGGTTTTGGTTTTTCAAGACAGGGTTTCTTTGTGTAGCCTTAGCTGTCTTAGAACTCTATAGACCTGGCTGGCCTCAAACTCAAGAGGTCTGCCTGCCTCTGCCTCCCCAGTGCTGGGATTAAAGGCGTGTGCTATCACTTGAGCTATCTTTCTAGCTCAGGACAAGTATACTACTGTGTAGACAGGAGTCCTGAGGGCAGAGCAAATTTAATAAAATCCACTCCTAATTAAAAAAAATGTACCCATCCTTCACACAGGTCACCTGTCCTTGAAAATACGGTGGCAATGACCACACAATTCCATTCCTGCCTGTGGAGTGGTACAGACATCTGGAGGGACCGAGGACTTCCGGGGCTGGTAGACATTGGAGTTCATTTGTGTGTATGTGTATACCTGCACGAGTAGACACGTCTCACCTGTGGAGGTCAGAGGACAAAGGACTTCCTCCATCCAGTGGGTCACACAGGTCTGGCTAGAAGGCCAGCTTACTGAGGTGCCTCACCTTCCTGTTTTGAGACAATTGTACAGCTACATAAGACTCAAAACAGTCCTGTGAGCTGGCCTCCAGCTCAGGATGATGGGGAGCTCTAGGTTCTCCAGCCTGCACTTCCTGAGTGCAGGGGGGCCGACATGACGATGGCTGTTTCCCTTACAATTACCACACTATGAAGAGCAAGGGAAACAATTCCAGACTCGTCCAGCCTGGATGAGAGTGACAGGCAGGAGACAGGGCTGGGGTAAGTATCTTGGGTGCACAGAGCATTTGCTCAGCGCTCCTCTCCAGAGAGTAGACATTAAAATTGAAGGACTTCCAGTCCTACCCCATAAAACAAGAATGCCGTTGACCGCCCCGCTTGCTCAAGTATGCAAGACATAATAATAATGGGCCAGCAAGCAGGCTCAGTGCGTAAAGCTTACAGGCCTGACAGGCTGAGTTTGATCCTGTGACCCAGATGGCAGGAGAGTCAACTCAAGAGTTGCCCACTGGCCTCTGCAGGGCAGACACCCACACTTATACGCAAAACAGTAAAAATTTAAGATTATAAATTCATATTGATGGGGACAGTATCAGACAGTAAGTAAAGCTCTGGAGAGCCACAGCTGTGGGGCAGGGCTCAGAGCCCTGTAGATGGGGCACCCAGGCCCGCAGCTGCTAAGCCGGACGGCAGAACTTAGCAAATTTTGAGAAGCAGGGAACTGAGTCGCTTCTTGCAAAGTTTGGCGTGGGCACGGCATAGGGGGCGGGGACCAAGGCCCAGTTTGGTGACTTCCCCAGGTGAAGTCACGCACGTTTTTAGGGAACTCCTAAAAGTCTGGGCAGGGCAAAATGGAGAGCTTTTGGGATTCTCTCTGCCCTAGCCGTGCTGGAATTCCGGCCCCAGACCGTGAACCACCGGGTCTCGAACCGCTCTCTCGTCGTCTCAGATCCGGGGCCGATGTTGTGCAGGAAATCACGTACTCAGCAGCCCTCCGATAACAGGGCGGAGCCCCGAGCAACCAAGACAGCGATTGACATTCAGTCCCAACCAATCGGCTTCCAGAGCCCGGTCCCAAACACCAATCCGTGCTTCTCTCAGTGAGGACCCGAAGAACTCGCTTGTCAATCTGCGTGCGCTCAGACCCGACCGCAGTCGGATTGGCTGTGTCTGTCTTGACGGGCGTGCTCCACATCCAATGAGAGCTGTGCCGGTCACCAGGCACGTGAGTGGGTGCCGGCGCGTCCTCGTGGTTGGACCAATGAAGGGGAGAGGTCGAGTGCCTGCGCCCTCCTTAGGTCGCGAAGGGCGGGACCGCTCGGTGTTGATGAGAGGAGGGGCGGAGCTGTCAGCCGCCACCAATCAGCGTACGGGCGTGGGCTGGTTGCCCAATGGCGGCCGAGGAGGAGCCATCGCCCCGCCCCCCTGAGGCTTCGCTTCCCCGCCCGAGGCGCTTGCTGAGGGCTCGGCCGCGAGCGAGCGAACGATCGAACAAGCGAACGAACAGGGCGAAAGCAGGAGCCGAGCTGCCGGAGAGAGCGAGCGAGCGAGGCCCGACGGGGGCGACGCGAGGCGGCCGAGCACGCGCCGCTTAGCCCGCTGTCCACACGGGGCCGCGCGCGCCGCGCCAGGTGAGTGTGCGGTCGGCGGTAGCGCTCCGCGGCTTCGAGGCCCCTCCGGGGGGCCGCGCAGCCGCCATGCCTGCCCCCGCCCGCGCCTCGCGGCCGCCGCACACACTCTAGGCCGAGGCTTCGGCTGCGGCCTACTCGGCTCCGCGCGGCGGCGGGGTACGCTGCGCTTTTGTCCGCTCGGGCGAAGCTGCTGTTTGTTGATCGACAAAACGATTGGAAAGGAGGGTGTGTTTTTTTTTTGGGGGGGGACGATGGGGCCGGACAAAGGCGGGGCGGGGGCGGGGCGCCGCGTCCCCTTTCCAGGCCACAAAAGATGACAGCGTGGGTGGCCCGGTCCAGGCATCCCGTCAGCACCCCCAAATCCTTAAAAATAAAAAGCCACTCCAAGCCTTGCTCCCCCCGTTTGTATTTTGGTTTTCTTTTTGGAACACCAATGCTGTCCCCTCCAAACACTCATCCATCATTCCTTACAAACTTGACCCCCTCTTGTCCCAGAATCCGTAAATCACCATATAATCTTCATTTTTTAAAGCTAAAATAAATAGTGAACGTATCTTCTTTTGCAATGGCAGCCTTCCCACCTCGCATCCGTCCTCTGGTCCCTCTGCGGTCCAGCTCCCTTCTCTGCAAGCCATGAAATGTGTAGTTGTCCGCGTGCACGCCGGTTCAGGGCGTCCCCAGCAGACAGCCCCTGTTTCTCCAAGGAAGCCTGGCAAACCCGGGACAGCTCGGGGTGGCTTCCCTACTGCCGTGTCCGGGGGCTTTTGGGGGGTTCTGCCCAATGCTGGGATGAGCCAAGTGGGAGTATAAGGGATTCTGGGCTGCCGGGGTCCAGGCTTGCAGATTTGATGGTGTAACTGGGCCTCCCCTTGTCCCATCTGTCTGACTGGGGGAGGGGAGAGGATGGCATTGCTTTAATAATTCAGTAACACCTGGGGAAGTGTCTTGCCGGAGTCGCTAGTTTTTTTTCAACCAGCAGAGGGTGGATCCTCTAATGTGTTTCAGAAAGCAAAAAGAAAGAGTGTGTCTTTCCCTGTGAGCGTTGGCTCAGCCTGGAGCCTGGTGCCAGCACCTTCTTAGACGCTGAGAATCTTGGTTGCAGAAGGTTGGGGGCTCCGGGATGTCTCTGTGTCCCAATAGTTGTGTATCTGACAGTCCCCCTGCCGGGAGACTGCACCTGTCCCCAAACAGCTCCTGCCTCAAAATGGGCTCATTACCTGCGTCTTCAGGGGCTTCCTCCCCCACCAGGAAAGGGCTAATCATTCTTTTTAATTCTCCCGTAATTACTGCCTTTAGAGCCACTGGGAGGGCGTGTCCCCAGACAGGGCCAGCCTTTTTTTTTGTTTGTTTGTGTTTTGTTTTTTTGTTACCCTGCTCTACTTTCATCTTCCCCTCCTTTTTTTTTTTTTCCTGCAAATCTTGTGGGTGCCCTGTATCTAAACATGCAGGGTCTCTTTGCAAGACACCGGGCAAATCTTCATCCTTTCCCTGGGAGGTGAGAGATTATTGGTTTGCACAGATGGCCATACGGTGTTTTGGTGTTTGGGGTGGAAATGTCCCAGTGCCAGGTTCTCCACGTGCCTGTGTATATCCAGGCACACCTGTGAGTTTGTGCAGTCTGAGCTGGGAATGTGCTGGTCTGAGGGACAAGCCATTCTCTAATCCTTTCTTCCCAGAAAGAGGGCTACTGAGGAGACATCCTAGTACGTAGAGGGGTCTCTGGAGACTCAGTCACTCTCCTGTGGATATCTGTCCCTAGCCCACAGCCTGTCTCCTTCCCCATTCTAGGGGGTCCCTCAATCCTCCCAGTCCTCCTACACCTGACCTAGATTTCCAGTTGTCGTTCCCCTTCCTCTCTTGGGCTCTGGCCCCTTGTTTTGCCCCGCTCCTCATGTTGTCCTAGGAGTCCCAGCACTGGTTAGCCATCTGTCCCTGTGCTACCTGACACCTGTGGGGAGGCAACTGGCTTGTCAGTTGGTATGTTGTCCAAAGCCTCCCTTCAGGGGCCTTCGGGCTCATTGGGAGTACTGGGAGGAGGCTGCTCTGGCCAGCCCAGCATCCACAGACAGTGAGGTCTCGGGTACGTGGGGAGGGGCAGAGGTGTGGGCAGCCGGATACTTCCAGATGTTTGTCTCTGGATCTGGAGTTGGGATGGAAGATTCAGGGCCTGGTGGCCTTGGGCTTGTCAGTTGCTCCAGAAACAAGGTGAAGGCTACCAGTCATCACAGCTTCTGAGTAGGTGGTGGCTGCAGGAGTAGGAGATGGCTGGCCTCTGGAGAGACCTGTCGTTACAGGGCCGGTGGGGTCTCACCATCCTTGGAATTAAGGTCAGGGTCAGAGTCCCAGAGGTCTGGATTGAGGTCCCTCCTGCAGGCAGGCCTCCTTTCTGCTCTGTCCTGCACCCTGGCTCCCTCTCCATCTGTAGAGTTGGTGTCCAGCACGCTTCTGCCCCGGGGTGGCCTTGAGGGTCAAGGGCAAGGGACCAAGAGCTTAGAAGCATTCTACTCTGTCCCACTGTTCCCACTGTTGCCACTGGATCAGTCCACTGTGACCAGGTCACCCCTGGGTGGCTGTTGAGAGCTCTTCATGTGCAGCCGGCCCTTACCCACACCTTGCCAGGACCTCACCCACGCCCTGCACATGAGACTTGGGGCTTGCCCTTTAGCCCTGTAGACCCACCTGCCCCAAGTCTGCCCTGTAGTTCTGTTTGCTCCTGTACCCCACTGGTCCCCTATCTCCGGTCCAGGCCTGTGCTTACACAGACAGGATCTCCCAGTGACTAGCCTATGCACGTCCCACCCTGGCTGCCTTGGTTCTGTTGAGGTGGCACTGACACCCTCCCCATGGCTGGACCCCATCCTGTTGCTCTGACCAGCTTGTCGCTAGTTGACCTGAGCTGACTCATTTCTCTGATCTTGGCCTTTTCCTCCACAATGATGTCCCTGAAGTTGTGTGGTGTTCCTGCACTGGCAACTTTGGAGAGGGTGACAGGGACCCAGCGACTCACTAAGATGGAAGTTAGCATCCAGCCAGGCGGGTCATGAAGATGAGGCACAAGGCCCTGGCTTCATCCCAACACCACAAAAACAATTTCAAAATCAGGAATTGATTTGCTGTTGTTTGTTTTTGTTTTTTCCAGACAGGGTTTCTCTGTGTAGTCTGGGCTGTCCTGGGTTTGGTGGTCCCTTGTAGACCAGTCTGGCCTCACAGAGATCCACTTGCCTCTGCCTCCTGAGTGCTGGGATTAAAGCTGTGTACCACCACCTAGCTGATGAGTTGATTTCTTAAAAAGAAGTCTCAGATGAGTTGATTTTCTGCTCATCTCCCAGTGAGTGTGCTCTGCTGTGGGAACCTCTTGGCTGGATTAGGTGTTTGGGGCTCTTGTCATTTTTTTCACCTGCTGTGCCCTTCACTGTGGGGACAGGAGAGCATGGGACATGACTACCCATGGCCTCTCCAGAAAAGTAGTCTACTAACAAATGAAGCTCAGGGGTGAGGCTGAGTAGACAGTGCATGCTTAGCGTGTGCTCAGCCCTGGGTTTGTTCTCTGGCACCGTGTAAACTGTGTACAGACCCCAGCACCCAGGAGGTGGAGGCAGGAGGGTGGCCAGTCAGAATACAGCAGTAAAACCACAGAAGGGAAGAGTGTCAGGAGATGGGAACTGCTGCTGTACAAGCACAGGCCTGAGTGCTGATACCTGCGCTCACACAGGAGCTGCCTGTAGCCAGGTGTGCCTGCAGCTCAGCTCGGGGCAGTGGGGACAGGAGGGGCCAGCCCAGCTCCCTGAGGGTCTCAGGGCTGCCAGCCCAGGGAAAATGGTGAGCTTCTGTCAGCAGAGACCAGGAAAAGGTAGAGGGTGATGGAGGACACCCATATTGACCTCTGGTCTCCAACACATACACACACACACACACACACACCACATACACTTGCATACATGTATACACATACACTGGGCGGGTGTGTGGCTCAGTGGTGAGCACTCACCTCGAATATGTGAGGTCCTGGATTCATCCCAGCACCAGATGGATGTCAGCAAGGACAAGCTTCCTAGTTAAGAGTGAGTTGCCTTTCCTCACCTTAGTTGACAATTCCTGAGCAGTTGTGAGCCTCACAGGAGCCCTTTGTGTACCTAGCTTCAGGCCTTGTGGGATGCCCCCTCCCCTGGGTGACACATCCTGAGCACCCCAGCCTCTCTCTGAGCCAGGGCCAGTGGCTGTGGGAAGTACATCCATGGCATCCCCTAGAGGCGGCTTCTGCCGGGTGAGGGCCTGGTTGTGGGCAGGCAGCCACTGTCTGGAGCACCGCTCATGCCTGCCACAATCTTGTCTTGTTCATGTCCTGAGAGTTACAGGTGTTCGAACTCACCTTTGCTGTGATTGTCTGTCCCCCTTTCTTTCCCTCCTTCCTTCTTCTCCCCACTTGCACAGCTTTGGGGACAAGTTTCTGCTGGGGGGGGGGTGTGAAGATTGGGGGAGGGGTGGGGTGAGCTGCTATGGTCTGTCTGTCTGTCTGTCTGTCTGTTTTTCTGTCTTTCTTTCCTTCCTTTCTTTGTCTCTGTGCTTGCACATGTCTGTCAGGGTGAGTGTGGAGTGAGAGGACCTCCTTAGGTGTGGAGTCTTGCTTGTCTAAGGACAGACAGAGTCTCTTGTCTCAGTGCACACACCAGGCAGCTGGCCCTCCAGCTCTTGTGTCTGTCTCCCAGCTCACAGGCTCCCACACGCAGCTTTCACGGTCCTGGGGATTTTAACTCAGCTATTTGTACAGCAAGTGCTTTACCTGCTGCGGTGTCTCCCCAGCCCTGAGACCTTCCTGCCTCCCCTTCCACAGTACTGGGATTGCAGGCCTGCTCAGTCATGTCTGGCTTTATTATGATCTCTGAGGATTCAAACTCATGTCCTCATGCTTGCCCAGCAAGCACGTGATCTGGGTGTCCTGGCCCAGGCTGTGCCTCTTACTGATACTGGAGTGCCAGGCTGTGGCACTGGAGAGTGGACAAAGAGTAAGTTTGTAAAGCAGGCTGTGGTTGCTACCCTGCTGGCCGGCAGGTACAGAAGGGAGCATGGCAGATTCAGGCCTTAACCTGTGGGTCCATCAAGTGGCAGCTGTGTCTGTGTGTGCTGCTGGCAGGACACTAGGGCAGACAGCAGCCACAGTGCCTTTCTAGGGTCACTTCAGGCACTAGGCCTTTTGCTGCCTAAGCTGGCCCAGTCCCAGCCAATGGGTGTGGAGCCAGATGACTCCACAGGAGGAGAGGCCGTGGGACGATGCAACCCTGGGGTTGCCTCTCACAGAGCTGGCAGAAGCCTCCCTGGGTGTGGGATGTTCCAGGGACCTCTGAGCGTGGTGGGAAGGAAGGGGCAGCTGGGATGGGGAGCCCAGTGGGTCTCAGCAGCTCCCCTAAACTTACGTGTCCTCTCCATGAGATTTCTTTACAGTCTCTTCAGTTAGAGAGGGTCAGCCATAAGGGGTCCCGCATGCCATCGTTTCAGAGAGGATGTGTGCAGAGGGACAGGGACGGTGGCTGCTGTGGGAGCAGAGCCCCAGGAATTTAGGCACCCCTCCTAGGGGTCACTGATAACCTTGGGGCCCTAAAGGGGTTCCCCGCCATCCTTCCAGGCTCTAGCTGGGAGCCACAGTATCTTGGTCCCTGGCAAATAGGCATCCCAAGCTAGAGACACCAGTGGCCTCACTGCGCAGGGAACCTTTCCTGTGCTCTGCTTCTGCCTGCCCTTGTTGCCCCCTACCAGATGATTGCCTGCCGTGGTTGGCATGGTCGCCTGGCGCGGAGGCAGCTGGAACGGCGTGCTGTTCCAGCTCTCCCTGTGTACCAGGCTGAGTGTGTTTGGGGCAGGTGCAGCAGTAGCCAGGGAGCGGAGCCTGACGTGCACAGGTTGTCCTGTACGTGGGCGACCAAGCCAGGAGCCACTGGGCCTGGGGGGCTTCTAGGAAAGGCACCCTTGGGGCCACACCTGTGTATCCTGAGTGACGATGGGCAGAGGAAGAAGGAAGGGACACTGGGTCATGGCCCTTGGAGGCACGCAGGGAGGAGGTGGGGCTCTAGGCTGTGGGGTGTCTTTCTGGGTCACCGCAGGACCAGGGCCCTATGGGGGATGGGCAGTGGGTTTCCTTCAGGAGCCCTGTGTCACAGCACTGAGAGGCCTGCCCACTGCATGACCGTGATTCTGTTGCGGCCGTACCTGGCGTTTCTGGATCACCTACCAGCATGACCCCACTGTGGACCCAGCCAGTTCTGGCCGCTCTCACATGCAGGCGCCGCCGCCACTTACAGTCCCAGCCTGTGTTGCTTTGGGAAGTGGTTAGTTTGGGCTTTGAATGTTTTTTATAATATTTATTGTGGGGCCAGGGCGTGTGCCACAGTACACATGTGGCGGTCTGGGGGGTCAGGCTTGACAGCAAGCACCTTTACCTGGCAAGCCTTCTCATAGAGCCCCACATTCCTGAGCTTCAGGAGAAGGTGAAGCCGAGCAGGTGAGCTTGGCCTGCGTGAGCCGCCATTAGCCCCAGCAGCCCCAGCAGCAGCGAGCACAGGTGACTTACTCCATGTCAGCCTTTGCTTTTTATTTTTCTTACTGTTGTTATTTTGGTTTTTTTTTGAGACAGGGTTTCTCTGTGTGACAGTCCTGGCTGTCCTGGAACTCTGTAGATCAGGTTGGCCTCGAACTCAGAGATCTACCTGTCTCTGCCTGAGTGCTGGGATTAAAGGCGTGTGCCGCTACCACCCAGCTGGGTCTTCGCTTTTTGAAAAATTTTACTTACATATTCCATGTGTTTTGCCTGTTTGTATGTTTGTGCAGTGCCTGTTGAGGCCAGAAGAGGGTGTCAGATGCCCTGGAGTTACCGATGGCTGTGAGTTGCCTTGTGGGTGTTTGGGATTGAACATGGGTCCTTTGCAAGGGCAGTCAATGTTCTAACTGCCGAGCCATTCCTCCAGCCCACTATTGGCTTACCTAAGGAGCACGGGCAGGGTAAGTGGCCTGTGGTACAGCTGAGGGGAGGCCTCAGGGCCTGTGAAACAGAGCCCTCCTGTCGTCGTCTGTTGCGCCTGTGGCCTAGGCATGGCTGCAGTCTCTAGGCTGCAGGGAGCTTCCTAGAAACATGGCGGGCAGGAGTGAGGGCCAAGTGCTGCTCAGTGTCCCAGGCCCCATGATTGTCCCCCCACATTCCAGACACGATTCAGTGGGTAAGGAGGCTTGCCTGACCACCAGTTCAGTTCCTAGGAGCCACGGCTAAGAAGGAGTGAACCGATTCCCCCAATCCCTGCCAGTTGTCCTTTGACTTCCACCTGTGTCACTTCCCCCCAAATAAATAGTAGAAACAAGTTGTAAACATTTATAATATATATATATATATATATTTTAAATATATATATTATATATTTATACACACACACATATATATATATATTTTTTTTTTTTGTAAAAAATGAGCTGCAGAGTTGTGTCCCAAGATGGGTCCTCATGTGTCAGTTCAGGTGTTGGGGTGTTAGCACAGGGGTAAAAAAGGGACACCAGGGTAGGGTGCTCCAGGTTACTGCCCCTGCACTGGGTATCCTGTAGGTAATGTGGGCAGAGGCAGTCATGAGCAGAGACTCCCAAGGACAGACAGAACACATGTAAAAGCCCTAGGGTGGTGCTACCAGAGCAGAGGAGCTGGTGTGTCCAAGGTTCACAGGCTGGCACAGTCAGCCTTGGGGTGTGTCCGGGTGGATGGCCCCTGGGATGGACAGAAGAGCCCTCACCAGCCCTGGCGAGCCTGACGCTTCTCTGTTGCTGTGGCAACCTTTGCATTGTGGTCTGTGCTGGCTCAGGACAGGGTTCTGGTGGGGCCTGACAGCTCTGTTGGGGAGAGGAGAGGGGGGACCAGGACTTTTCCTAGGACAGGCCACACCACACCTCTGTGGACCTCAGCGCATGCTCTGATGTGATACTAGGGCCATGGGAAATAGGGTTATTGGGATCAGGTGGCAGAGGGGTCCTGTGTGCTCCGGTGGCTGTTTGTCCTCCGGATGCTCTCCTTATAACCTATGTGGTGGTCAGAATCAGCCCTTCCCCTCCATCAGGTGGGGCTTGGGGATGGAACTCAGGTCCTCATGCTTGGCAGTAAGCCCTGTTACCCTGATTGATCTTGCCGCCTCAAGTTTTTTGTGTGTCTAGATACGCGTGGAGGCTGTGGACAACCCTAGGAATTTCCCTCAGTCATTTCCCACCATATCTTGTGAGGCAGGCAGGGTCTGCTTGCTGGCCAGAGAGAGCCCCACGGTGCACCCACTCCCCTCCCCAGTGCTGCCGTCCTCCAGGCAGCTTTCTCCTTGGCAGCCGGGGGCGGAGTCAGTCCTCATGCTCTCAGGCGGGCACCGACACCCACACCACACACCGGCACATATGCATGCGCGCGCACACACAAACAAACGCACATCTCTAAGCATGACAGACGCGTTTCTGTCCTTCCAGAACATCTCAGTGCTCCAGAGAAGCTCGTTAGTCCTTTCTGTCCACCCTTTTCTCCCAGCCTCTGCTGTACATGGACCAAAGCTTGCGTGTGTTGGATTTACCTGATGTGGGTGTTTTGGGGTATAGTCTTGCCATGGTGGGCCATGGCTAGGAAGGGGCTTCCTGCTGGTGATGGAGATGAAGATCCTATGACCCTGTGTCTTCACGGGGCCCTTTTTCCGGCAAGGATGTGTAGATGTATGACAGTGTTCTGTGGATGGCAGGCTGCGGGAGTGCAGCTGAGAGTTTGGAGCTGGCGACAGCTTTTGTACAGCGCATCCCTGTCTGTGACTGGGGCTGAGCTTGCACAGCGAGTCTCTCCCACTGGCCTGTGCTATCAAGGTTTGTTTAGTGTGGGTTTGTTTGTTCCTGTTTACGGCTGAGTACTATTCCATGGAATGCATGGGTCCCATTATACATCTGTGTGTCCTTGCTGGACATCTGAGTTCATGAGGTTTTTGACTGTTGTGCACATGTGTGACTGTGCATTTATGTGTGTAATCATTTTGCCTTGCTCAATATGTGTTCCAGAGTGCTGCTCCATTGTCCATAGCCCAGCAATGTAGAACATTTGTTTTGCTTGGAACACAACAGTGTTTGCTTGGCATCTGGTTTAGTTTTGGTCTTTTTTGGCAGAGTCTCAATGGCTAAGCCTGGAAATCCCATTTCTCCTGCCTCGGTATCCTGCACTCTGGAGCCTACTCTCGTGTTTGAGTCTCTGTCCCGGCCCTTCTCACCTGTTGTGCTGGGTGTGTCCTGGGCCTGTGGCCTCTGGGATGGGAATCCCTGTGCCTCAGCCTTTCCTGGCCCAAGGCCTGACAGTCAGGGATGTCTGACAGCATGGGCACTCCTGAGGGCAGCGTCCCATGGTGACCTTTGCATCACTGTTTTCCTCAGCTGCCATCTGTATTTTCCTGAGCTGCCAGGAAGGTTTGCAGTTCGTCATGGAGCACCTGCTTCTCTAGCTCTGTGATCTGTCTGCCTAGTCAGGTGACAACAGTGGCAGTGCCCTCCTCTTCCCTTCTGTCAGGGCTGGGACCTGTCTTTTCAGTGCTCCCACCTATGTCACCGTTGTCCCCTGCACTCCCCACTGTTGGGTGGCCTTGGGCAAGCCATGTCCTGCCCTGTGTCTCCTTTACCATCTGGGATAGTGTAGTGATGGGGCTTGTTTGCTTCAGATGGTTGTGGTGCCAGGTAGGGAGTGCTTGTGTGTGTTCTTATGTGTGCATGCGTGTGTACGTGTGTGAATGTGTCACGCACATGTGCATGTTGATGCATATCCACATGTCCATGCATTGTGTGCATGTGCGTATGTCCCTGCTGTGCCAACCAGACACCCCTGATTAATCTTGCTGGCTGCCCTGCCTGAGCAGTAGCCTAGAGAGCGGCCCCTCAGCCATTCCACAAAGAGGAAGCTGTGGCAGGCGAAGAGACCTGTCCCAGCCATTGGGTGTGCAGGAGGCTGTGTCTCGTATGTGTGTGTGTATCTTTTCCCAGTGGTACTGGGTGCTGGGGTGCTGGCTGTGGCCTCTTTCCAGGGGAGAGACAAGTGGTTATCACCATTCTGCTTCCCTCCTCTGAGCAAGGCGGTGGGGTTCCAGAAGCCAGGAATGGGCAGCGGTGCTCGGTATCCAGGTTCCCTGCCCATCAGAGCAGTGACTTACCTTTTTATTTCATTGTTTTATTTCGTTACTGTTTCATGCGTTTGTTTTTGTGTGTACGTGTGTGTGTGGGGGCCTGTATGTCACCCAGTGTGCCCGCGGAGGGAGTTGGTTTCTCTTCTTCACCACGGGGGTCCTGGGGCTTGGGGCAGGTGTCGGCCATTCTCATGTTTGTCCTTGGCAAGTCACCCTGGCCTGACGGGTGTTATTTAATGACACTGATTATTTGCCTGAGTATGTGACTGTGTGTGTTTGTGCTCGCTCGCGCATGTTTGTGGCGAGGTCAGTTTTGCAGATGTGTGCTCCCACTCATGTTCTCTGCCTCCTTCTCTGTGATAAGGCTTCCTGAGCCGGAAGCTCACACGCCAGGCTGGGCTGCCCACCATCGAGCAAAACCTGCTTGTGCCTCCCCATAGCGCTGTGGTCTAGTCATACTGAGCCAGCACTAGCAAGGAGCTCTGGAAAGTCTTCCAGGAGTCTTTCCTTAAGCCCCCACATGGAGACACTTTGAGGGTCCCCCAGGCTCTTTTTCTTTGCTCTTTGCTGGAGCCACCTCAGGCAACTATGGGCAGTGTTCTTTGTATCTCCAGTATGCGTGCTCCCTCCAGGCTGGAGCATGTGAGATCTGTCACTCACAGCACTGACAGACCCTTGACTCTGTGGTAGCCTGTCGGTAGACAGTGGCCCACTTCCTTGAGTCTGTGTGTGGCTTCTGAAGAGGTCAGAAGGTGTGGCAGGAGAAATGCCAGGGTGGCTCGTGTAGGTGCAGAAGGCCCTGGTGTGGATCCATCCCCTTTGGGAGACATAGACTCTGATGAGAGGTGTGGCCTTTCCACTTTGTGTACCTTATAGATCTTGAGGGAGGTACTTGAGCTGGGAGAGCTCACTGTTGGTCCCCGTCCAGGAGAGCCATGGAGAGAAGGGCATCTCGTGGCACTGTTCTGTGCCTATCTGTTATCTGCTTTTCATTCTGAGGTCCAGCACAGTCTCCCCCCCCCCCCCCCCCCCGGGTTCTTGGTGATTTCTCCTCCTCCACTGACATCATCGTGTGCCTGGCTCCTGAGCCATCCTCATCTGCCACCCTGTGGTGGATTCCTGGATGCTTCTCCCAAGAGCTGTGCTGTCTGCCTCAGGACTGTAGTTGCTTCTAGACCCTCATCAGTGTTGCAAGGCCACTGTGCACACTGCAAGTACAGGCAAGTCACAGTGTTTACTTCCAAGATGGAGGACATGTCTGGATGTATAGCTAATCCAGGTGGACATCTTCTCTATCCATTTAACTTTCTTACACCCACCCTCCCACGCACCCCACCCCCCACCTGTTTACCCTTCTCCACCTCCTGCCCTCTTTCCAGCAGCAGTGCTGGAGTCAACATCAAGGCCTGCAGGTCCCGTGAAGTGTCTCTTGTACTTCAGCTTCATTGACAAGCTTCCTCTGCTAAAAATGAGACTCACCCTCTGCATTGAGAGCCCCCAAAGGAGCTGAGTCTTCCATGCTTGTCTTGGACACACAGTTCTGGCTGTTGTGCAAGTTCTGTGGTTGTGTCCCTGCCTTGGCTGTGCTGTTCACTTGAAATAAAGTCATTTCTTTGGTCCTCCTCCTGTCTCAGCAGGGTCCCCACTGCTTTCAGTTTCTGCTTACTTATGCCTGTGGAATGTGGAAGGTGAACAAGGTTCAGTGTTGGGTCTGTTGGGGAGGTGCATGATGCCAGTGTCACTGTTCTGCCTGCCGCCCATGTGGTGCTCAGTCTCTAGGTCAGAGGCTCAGGCTCCTGAACTTCCCATCCCTGCTCTCAGCAACTGGGTGTGAAGCCCACAGGCCAGCCCCTTGCACCTCTGTGCAGACAGTGTCCGCTGTCCAGCCTGTGGTGCCATTTTGCACAGGTTCTGGAGAACCTTCCAGCTTGCCCTCTGCTTCAAAGGCCCCTTCTGCAGTCCTGGGTCCTCATGCCATTCCTCACTTTGCCAATGCTCTTGCTCCTGCAGTTTGGGCTGCCTGCAGAGAGAGAGAGACCTCTTGGCTTGTGTCAGCCTCATGAACGAGGTTGGCCACCTTTTCAGAGTAAGGCCGTCTTCTGCCCTTCCCGAAGAAGTTGGTTTTTGCCATTCACTCATTTTCTAGGGGAGTTTTGACTTTTCTCCCAACTTTGATTTAATTTTTAAAATTGCATTGACATTTTTTATTTTTTTACACCCCTCTGTGCGTGCACAGGGGTGGCCTTCCTCAGGATGCACTCAGGACACAGCTTTGGAGTCTGTCTTCCCTCTGCCACAGGGCACCGGGCTTGGCAGTGGTGCTGTTACCTATTGAGCTGTTACAGCCCCCAACTTTTATTGATTTATTTACTTCATAATTTTTCTTTTTGATTTTACGAGACAAGGTTTCTCTGTGTAGCCTTGGCTGTCCTGGACTCTCTTTGTAGACTAGGCTAGCCTTGAACTCACAGAGATCCGCCTGCCTCTGCCTCCTCAAGTGAACTTTTTATTTTAAAATATTTTATTTTATTTGCATTGCTGTTTTGCTTACAGTTTATCTGCGTGAGGGTGTCAGATCCCCTGGAACTGGAGTTACAGACAGTTGTGAGCTGCCATGTGGGTGCTGGGAATTGAGCCCAGGACCTCTGGAAGAGCAGCCAGTGAATGTTCTTAACTGCTGAGCCATCTTCCTTACTTATAAATTTTAATTTCTAGTATTTAATTTAAGTGTGTGTGAATGAGTATAGTGCCTTTGGAGGCAAGAGAGGGTGTCATGTCCCTGGAACTGTAGCTACAGGTAAGTGAGAGACACCTGACCTGGAGCTAGGGATGGAACAGCCTCTGGAAGAGCAGCCAGTGTGCTTACCCCGCTAACTTTTTTTTTCCTGAGGCAGGGTTTCCTTGTGTAGCCTTGGATGTGCTGGACTCACTTTGTAGACCAGGCTGGCCTCAAACTCACAGAGATCCATCTGCCTCTGCCTCCCCGAGTGCTGGGATTAAAGACGTGCACCACCACACCTGGCTAGCCTTATAACTTTTACTTAATTTTCTTTCTTTCTTTCTTTCTTTCTTTCTTTCTTTCTTTCTTTTTCTTTCTTTCAAGACAGGGTCTCACTGTGTAGCTCTGCCCTGTTCTGTCCTTTTTGTGCTCAGGCTGGGCTTGAACTCACAGACACTTCTGTCTGCGTCTGTTCCTGAGTGCTGGGATTAAAGGTATATGCCACCATGGCTGGCAGTTTAAATTTTTGATATTTGCTGTTTTTGTTTTTGTTTTTTTGATCTGGCTCTATAACCCAGGCTACCCTCAAACTCATAAATTCTCTGGCTCAGCCCTGAGTTACACCCTGGTCCTTTTATATTCCGTGTTCTGTTGCTGTGAAAAAAATCCTGGGAGACCAGTATGATTGCCTTAAAGAAAAAAAGCAGTTCTGGGCTTGTAAACCAGTTTGCTACATTGTGGGCTGTTCTTTCTTCCACCCTTTCAACCCCCTCACACTAGAAAGGAGGGAAAAAGGATCGAGAGGAAAGCATCCCTCAGTACAGTCCTGGGTCGGAAAGGGGGCACCATTACCATTAGGCGACTTTTTGCTTATTAGAGATGTTGAGCTTTTGGGGGCAAGCTTGATCTTTGCCATCAGGGTGTCTATTTTCTTGTTTCTTCTTTGTGCATGACCACTTAACAAACTGCGAACAATAAATCAACCAGCCACCCACCCACCCTTCGGGGCCTTAGCATTTATGTACCCTCTGAAAAGTCCCCCAAATTTCAAACTTCACACACTCACAGAAACTACCTGCAGCTGGCAAAATCATGCTCTGCCAGAGCACGAGGCAAATCATAAATCAGCTGCTGGGAAACAGTCCCCTGTCCCACACGTGGGATTAAAACAAAAACATATTCTTAGAATATTTCTGTGTTTTTAAAGAAACCAGAATTCCGAAATTCTCACTACACGGGGTGGCAAGAGGGTTTAGTGGGTAAGGCGCTTTTGGGCAAACCTGGTCACGTGATAGCAGGCACCAACTCCTCCATGTTGTGCTCTGACTGCCACACACATGCACTCACGTATGAGATAAACAAATGAACATGTAATAAAAGTAATTTAAAACATGCTCATTTGCTCTCAAGCTCATACTCAGCAGCTGGCCTTCATTCACTCTAGTACGACGTTTGTCCATAGTCTGCTTGGTCACCAGTTCCCTAAGGCCTATATGGAATCTTCTGTGGCTTGTGCAGTTGCCATTGTGCCCAGGTGGCAGGTGATTATTATGGGTTAGACCACACAGTAACATTCAGGGTGGTGGGGCTGTTAACTGACGGTTATGTTCTTCTGGGAGGTGATGGGTATGCTGCTGGGAGCACAGGGCTTTTGATCTGCGTTTTTGATTCTCCTAGGGAAGGTGGAAAGGTGCCTGACCATCACCCTGTGCAAGGGCCTTGGCTTTGGCAGAAGCCAGTGGCCTGGCTGTTTCTGCCATCTGTAGCCACCCTGTTGTCACAGGCTCACATCCAGCCTCCCTTGGCTTCAAGCCCTAGACCTCAGGACTCCGGGAGTCCTCGCTGCCTTCCTGCCAGGCCCTGCACAGCTGTGCCTTCTGTCTCCAGGCACATCTGAAGTCTGTCTCCAGTGATGACAGGTTGGAATGGTGTGGTCAGGGGTCCTGCTGCCTGGGACAGAGTGCAGAGTGTGACCCTCTCCTGCCTTCCTGGCACTGTGGCCAGCCCTGCCTCATCCCTCTGCTTGGCAACATCCCCACCATGCCCTGGGCTAGCCTCTGTGTCTCCTTGCCGCACTTCCAGCTGCCTTGCTGGGGGGTTGAGAGGGCTGGGTGCCTGGGTTCTTTGCCACAACACACCAGAGGGTATTGACAAAACTTTGTGGCCTGTACCTGGTCATCTTTGTCTTGACCTGTCTTGAATGACAGTGGGTGCTGGGAAGGCTAGCATTGCCCCCTTGAGCCACTTGGCTGTTGTCTCTGGGATCATTTCAGCCACGGCTTCATTGAGAGCCCTAGGACTATGGCCTGACACTAATGATCTCCCAAGGATGCTGGGAAGAGACACCTCTACTGATGGGTCCACCCACTTACCCTGGGGGCAGAGCCTGCCTTGGTCTCTGCTTCCTGTTCCTGTCTGGGGCTGCAGCCACACAGGGAGCCCCTCTTTGCAGCAGCTCCATCCTACCCGGTTGCCATCTTGGGGACTTGGGCTGGGGAAGAGTGAGGAGTCATGTGAGGTGGGTGCCTGGACTCTTATCCAGTCTGACTGCTACCTGCTGAGGCAGTGGCTTTGTTTGGCCCCTGGGTCTCTCTGGTGGCTGGCCTGGGCTGGGTAGACATGGACATGGACACGGATGGGTAGAGTCAGGGCCTCCATGCTGAGGTAGAGTTGTGCTGCAGACCTACTGGGAGGATTTCGCTTGGAAAACAGCACTGTACAAGAGCTATAATGCTGGACAGTGGCCACCACTCAAGCTCATTAACTCTTCACCCACAGCACTTTCAGAATCACCATAAAATCTTCCCAGTGCCAGATCAAGAGCAAGCTCCTCCGTCCCCAGTGGGAGTGCTCTGTTGCCATGAAGCCAAGCAGCTGCTTCTGTTGGCCAAGCATGTCGTGTCCCTGAGGAAGAGACATAAGGGGTCTGCTCAGACCCTTGCCTGACTTTTTATTTTTAAATATATAATTTATTTAACTTTATTTCATGTGCATTGGTGTGAGGGTGTCAGAACACCTGGAACTGGAGGTACAGACAGTTGTGAGCTGCCCTGTGGGTGCTAGGAGTTGAAGCTGGGTCCTCTGGAAGAACCAACAGTTGTCTTAACCGCTAAGTCATCGATCCAGCCCCCTTGTCTGACTTTTATGGCTTGTCTTGGCTGGAGTGGCAAGGACTCTATGTATTGGGTGCTGGTTCCTTGTCTTGTTGAGTGGTGAGATACTTTATGTTCTGGATGCTGGTCCCTTGTCGTCTTCTTGTTGAGTGGTGTTTAGTTAGGGTTTCTGTTGCTGGGATGAGACACCATGACCAAAGTAAGTTGGGGAGGAAAGGGTGTATTCAGCCTACACTTCCACATTGTAGTCTAACACTGGAGGAAGTCAGGACAGGAACTCAGCAGGGCAGGATCCTGGGAACAGGCGCTGATGCAGAGGCCACAGAGCAGTGCTGCTTCCTGGCTCGCTCAACCTGCTTTCTTATAGAACTGAAGAGCGCCAGCCCAGGGATGGCACCATCTGCAATGGGTTGGGCCCTCCCCAACAATCACTAATTAAGGAAACAATTTACAGGCTTGTGCAAAGCCTGATTTACTATTTTTTTTTTTTTATGGGGTCATTTTCTCAGTGGAGGCCCCCTTCTCTGTGATGATTCTAGTTTGTCTCAAGTAGACATGAAACTAGCTAGCACGAATGGTGAGTGCTTTGTGTATTCTGGATTCTGGGCCCTTGTCCTCTTGTTGAGTGGTGAAGACTGTATATGTTCTGGATGCTGGTCCTCTCAGGCCTGTGGTTCTCAGGTATTCCGGAAGCGGCCTCTCCTTTTATTATGGCAGCCTTTGAGTTCAGAGCTCAGGGCAAACTTTCTCATATGTCTTGTCTGAAAGGCACCTGCTTCAGGCCATAAATATTCTTAGAGTTTGATGTTTGCTTTTAAAATTTGGCCTAGACCCATTTAGAATTAATTTTGTGTGTGGTGTGAGGTCAGGGTCTAAACTCATTCTTTTCCATGTAGTATAGGAACCTTTCTTGAACAAAAGCTACCCCTCCCCATTGATGGGCCTAGCCTTAGCACAGACCTTCACCATGGGTGTATTTAGGAACCTCCACTCTGGTAGCTCTTGCATGCTAGCTCTCACATGCCCTTAGCCAGGGCCAGGTCTCTCATTGCTGGCGGTATTGGGGCCGGAACCCAGGGCCACCTGAGCTACCCCTCACCTGTACTTACTTAATTCATGGAGCCTTGCCATCCTGAGCCATCTGACATTATTTTATGCTGAGCTGGTGGCTGGTGCTGGGCAGCTTGGTGTCCAGCTTGCCCAGAAGCATATTGGACAGCAGGGGTCAGGTCAGGAGTCCCGGGAGGATGGGGCAGTCTCCATTCAGCACAGGAGGAGAGGGAGGGGGTCCTTGCTGCTGCTGAGCCTGGGAAGACAGGTCTTGGGGATCCTGAAGACCTGTCGACAGTGTAGTGTAGCATGGCGTGGCCTTAGGTGCTGGGTGGGAAGTTGTCAGCCTGGCACTGTTTAGGAAGTGTGTGGGGACCAGCTTCCTTCAGGGTTGGGCTGTGTTAGGCAAGACTACATATCTGAGTAGTGGTGAAGGCAGCTGGAGCCCAGGACATTGCTACAGGAGGTACAGGCAGGGGCCATAAAGGTCACAGATTGGTAACCTCAGCCACAGGCTCCCAGCACAAGGGCCTGGTGCCACAGTGGCACTTCCTGTCACCAAGCCTCGGAATATTTGGGTCCCTGTGCGCTAGATACTGGCTCACTAGCGGGGGTGTGCAGTGACCTTTCTCTAGAGGTCGGGGCTTTGAAAGGTTTGTTGTGTTTTGAGGCTAGTGTTAGTAGCCCAGGCTGGCTTCAGTTTCCTCCTTCCTCCACCTTCTGAGTGTGCTGTCACACTTGACTAAATTTGAAAATCAGTACCTGTCTGTGGCTTCTGGCTTCCAGAAGCTTCTCTGCTGTCACTTGACTGCTCTCAGCTCTGACAGTGGGCCAGCAGAGAGCTGGGACAGCATGTTGTTGAGAAGTGTCCCTGGACGGAGCTGTGCTAGGTCACTGTCCCTGGTGGAGGCGGTGCTGGAAAGACTGGATGGGCAGGGACTGCAGCCGAGCAGTTCAGTCATTAGCTTTCATTTGCACCTTGCAGGACACTGTTGCTGCTGGAGGTACCTGACAGGAAGCAGCCCCGCCTGCTTCCTTGAGCCCAGGTCATCTGGCCCCTTCAGCCTCCTGGAACCTCCTGGAATCCCCAGGTAAGTACAGTGGCCAGGCCCAGGTGATCCTCGCGGCTCTGGGAGACAGGTTGCCTGGCTGTGGGGTTGGGCCTAGTGAGGCCCGGTAGCCTGTGGGTGGAGTCTGTGCTCCTGTCCACTGGTGACTGAGGCTTCTCTCAGCACTTGTGACTGGGGTCCTTTAGTCCTGGGGTGGGACCTGCAGCTCAGGACCATCTGCCTGGGCCTCTCAGTCTCTGGGATACCTTTAGGGATATGGGGCTGTGGGACTTGTTCCCATTATCCAACTCCGGCAAGAAGTTGGGATCAGGACAGGGCTGGGGTCTCTGAATTCAAGGCCAGGCTAGACTACGTAGTGAGTTGTAGGACGGTCGGAGCTATATAGTGAGGCCCTGTCTTGAAACAAACAAAGACACTAAACAGTAACCATGAAACCCAAGTGCATGTGGGGCTGAAGTGATAGTTTGGTGGTTGAAAGCAGTGGCTGCTCTTCCAGAGGACTGGGGGTTCAGTTCCCAGTACCTGTCAGGGGTTCACAACTGTCTGTAGCTCCAGCTCCAAGGAATCCAACATTCTGGCATGTCTGCAGGCACCTGTACTCACACGCACACGCAGCTTTCATTTGCACTTCATAGGCACTGCTGCCAGGAAGGTTCCTTGCCACCTTCCTGCTTCAGGGATGAGCCCCAGCAAGGTGATTGTGAGGCTGCTGAGCTGGCCAGGTTGTTGCAGACTGGAGCTGGGGAGGCCTTTCTGCTTGCTGCAGACAGGGATGCCTCCCCTCAGAAGGTTTGCCCCACAGGGCCAGGCTGTGAGTATCTTAGATGGGAGGGGCCGCGGGTCTCTGGGTTTCTGCCTTTCTTGAGCTTTATTGGCTCACAGCTGGTGCAATGGAGCCTTGTACCAGAGATGACTGCCTGTGGGGGCTCAAACTGGCCAGAGCCATGGCCCCTACAGGCAGTAGAGATCACTGTTGGACAAGAGACAATGGACAGGAACCCAGCTTGGAAGCCATTCTGTCTTAGCTCCTAAAACCCTGCTTTTGTCCTCAGCTATGCCCAGGCAGCCCTTGTTCTCAAACGAGGTACTCTGAGCCAGGATGAGCACACAGGGAGCGGAAAAGTGGGTGCTGAGCTTGGGTTCCCCCCCAGCACTCAGAAGGAAACTAAGGAATCCACAGTGAGGCCTTGCTCCGTACAGACAGGTCCAGGCAGGTCCTGAAGGCCCCTGAGCTGTCAGGAGAATCTACGTGGTCCACCACCAAGAGCAGACAGCTCAGTGGTTTGCAGTCTATTCCCAGCGTGGTGCCAGCATCGCCACTGTCTTGTTCCAGAACATTCCATCACTCCAGAAAGAAGTCCTGTCCCCGGGAGTAGTTCCTTACCTCTCTCCCCTGCTGCTAGCACCCACCAATCCACTTCCCATTTGTGGATTGGGCATTTCCTGTTATGGACTCCCACACGGAGTGTTTGGTTAGGGTTTCTATTGCTGGGATGAGACACCATGACCAAAGCAAGTTGGGGAGGAAAGGGTTTATTCCCCACACTTCCACATTGTAGTCTAACACGGAAGGAAGTCAGGACAGGAACTCAGCAGGGCAGGAACCTGGGGACAGGCGCTGATGCAGAGGCCATGAGGGTGCTACTTCCTAGCTTACTCTTCCTGGCTTGTTCAGCCTGCGTTCTTATATGGGTGCCAACCGGAGGCCACCAGCTCAGAGATACAGCACCCTCAATGTGCTGGACCCTCCCATATCAGTCACTAATTAAGAAAATGCCCTGCAGGCTTGCCTATGGGTGGATTTTATGGAGGCATTTTCTTTTTTCTTTATTTTGGGTTTCTCTGTGTAGTCCTGGCTGTCCTGGAACTCACTCTGTAGACCAGGCTGGCCTCACACTCAGAGTTTCGCCTGCTTCTGCCTCCTGACTGCTGGGATTAATGGTGTGACCCACCAGCCACCAGACTGGATTTTCTAAATTGAGCTCCCTTCTCTCAGATGATTCTAGCTGTGTCAGGTTGACGTGAAATTAGCCAGCACAAGTGGCTTTTTGTTTCTGGGTCTCTCTCACCGAAGCTGATCTTCCGGTCTCTGCACACTGTGGCTTCCTCACTCTTGTTTAGGGCTGCGTGGTAATCCAGTGTGTGGTTTATCCATTATCTACCTTGTTTGTGTTTTGGCTAGTGTGTGCACCGTGACATCACACCACGGACTGTCATTGAACTCTCTGGTTTGTGGTGGCAGTGGCTTTGGACTGTGGTGTTTGAATAAGAATGGCCCCCATAGGCTTTTTTATTCACATAGGTGGGATTAGGAGGAGTGGACTTGTTGGAGATGTGCCACTGGGGTGGGTTTGGGGTGGGCTTGGAGGTTTAGCAGCCCCTAACAGGCCTAGTATCTCTCCTGCTGCCCATGAACCAGGATGGAAAGCTCTCAGTTCCTGCCCCAGAGCCAGGTCTGCCTGCATGCTGCCGTGCTCCCCACCATAATGAAACCAAGCTAGCTTCCAGTTAAATGTTTTTCATTATCAGAGTTGGAGCAGTGGTGGGGCTTTTCACAGAGATAGAGCAGTGGCTGTGAGGCCTTTGAACTCCTCGGCAGATCCCAGTGGCTGCACCACCTTCCATCCGTAGGCTCGTTAAGAGTGTTCCTCAGCTTCACAGAAACTGGAGCAGTGTCCAGAGTTGCTGTCCACTTCTCAGAGGCTGTGATCAGCTGGTGGCAGCTCTGTCCTGCCCTTGGCCACAGCTCAGTCAGAGCGCACCTCAGATTCACATTTTAATCCCATTCTCCCTCCTGCCTCCACCTCCCAAGCGCCCCCCAGACACCTGCTCTGCACCTCCTTACAGGTGGCTACAGCTGAGCCAGCTCTGGGGAGTCCTGTGTGATGTCACAGGTCATAGGTCTTGTTCCTGTGCTGCTGTGACCAAGATGGCATCTTTTATTTCCTCCTTAAACAGACAGAGGATTGTGGAAGTGGCCTAGGCTTTCACGGGCACGGACCTGCTCAGCAAGTCCCTTTTACGCCCCCTGGAGGGTATACAGGGATGCTGTACTTTGCCTGCATTTGGGGTGCTGAGGCGGGAGGATGGCTGCCTGGCGTCTGTTGCAGCTTCCTATCTGGTGCTGTCACTCCTGGAGTAGTAAGAGCATCTGTCCATGTAACTTGCTGGTAGTAGAGATGTTAGCCTGGATGTCCCTTGCACATTCTGTGAGCACGGCAGCTCTCTGCAGTTCCTTGACAGCCCTGAGTATTGCACTTGGGATTGCGCCGCCCTTCAGCTGGCCTCAGGGAGCACTTGGTCTGGCTGCTCTGTCTCCTGGTGCTGTGCCAAGCCCACTGCCCACTTACCCCTGTGGCCTGGGCACCCACCCTCTTCATCTCCAGAGTTAAATAACAAAGTTTTAAACCCATCAGCCACAGCTCCCGGCTCCTGGCCTTGGCCTCTGCCCTGTGCTGTCAGCCCCACCATCCTGTAGTCCAGCTGAGCAGGTGAGGCCCTCAGGGCTCACACTCTCTGCCAGCCCTTCTTGTTCCCATCCACCCCTGCTGGTCACCCAGATAAAGGAGGGCAGGGCTGCCAGGGAAGGCTGCGTGGGGAGGACTGGGAGGTCCTTCTGTCACAGCACACAGGCTTCTTGTGTTCAGGGGTCTTGTATAACCAGCACACAGCTGGGATCAAGAGGAATGGGGCAGACTGTCCATTTCAGGAAACCCACTTCCTCCAACTATGGCTTCTGGAGCTGAGGGCACCCCAACATGGGCCCAGCCACAACCCAGAGCCGGGCTCAGGTAGTTGTGGCCACCTCCCTACTGGGGACTGAGCTTGAGTTGTGGGGCCTCTCAAGATGGTGGCCCAGGCCCATGGCCAGCTGGGACTCAACAGGAAGTTTTGAGATGTCCAACTTCCAGGGGTAGGGACCTTTGGGAGCAAGAGGGGTTGAGAAGACATCTTTGGCCCCCAGGGGACTGCTGCCTTTAGTGCCATTTGTGAGGAGCACGAGGCTCCTGGCTCTCTGTGTTTCCTAGGACACTGCCCAGGGTGCGGAGCCCGTGCTGTCCTGGCCTCATAGTACTGACTTGCTGCTGTGCGTCATGGCTCAGCCCAAGAGCTGTCACCTGCCCTCTCAGGAGCCCTTTGGAGCCCAGCCCTGGGGACTCTGTCCTAGGGATTGAGGTGGGTGGGACACGTGTGCAGGCAGTGAGGTGCAGCTGTCAGGACACAGTCTGGCCAGTGTTTGCTGAGGCAGCAGCCATTGCAGAGGCCTGTGTGCAGACCCTGTGCTGCCACAGTCTGGGGACAGGCCACTAGCAACTGCCCATGTTGGCCTGAAAGCTCTGGTCTTGACGTGTCCCTGGACAGTAGGCGTGGCCTCCTGTAGGGTGGGGTGGGTCTCAGTGAACAACTTCCTCCATGCCGTTTTAACTGGCAGGAGGTGGGGCAGGGCACTTTCTCTGTGGGCAATAAGGAGCTGTTGCCACTAGGTGGGGCCATTGCGCTTCCTGTTTGGCAGCTGGCGGTTGGTGGCTAGGTATCCTCTTCCTACTACTAGCTCACTAGCTCTGCCTAGCCCGGGCTCTCAGATGAGTGGCACCTGGAACCCACTGTGCTGGGCCCATCACCGGTGAAAGACAGATTTTTGTCCCGGGGGCTTTTGGGACCCCCATCTCTGTGCATCCCCACCCTCTAGCTAGTGGCTTGACACATGGTATCCTCCGCCCCATATGGGATTCTCAGATGGTGCCCAAGTCCATGGCACATCTGTGGTGGAAAGTGAGGTGTCTGGCCTGGCTGGCCCTGGGAACCCTGGGGCACTCCACTTACGAGCTTGTCCAGCTTCTAGTGGCACCTGAACCCTCAGCTCCCTGCCTCCTCCCTTGTGATGACACTGTCCAGATAGCTCTGGCTGGGCCCTGTCTTCCTCACGCCTCCCATTGTAAGAGTCCCAGCTGCAAGGTCAGGATTCCCCTGGGAGTGGTATCCCACGGCCCGTAGTCGTGGTCCACACCTCTGCTGTGCCTCTCAGGACAGCCTGAGGGGCTAGCGTGGGCCCTGGTCCTCTGCTGATTCTCTGCAGTGGGGGCCTTCAAGATTCCAAGTCCTTGTCAGGTTCAAGGCACCTGCTGTCAGCTCGTTTGCTCCCTGGGTCCCATGTGGTGGAAGGAGAGAACTCAGTCCTCCCGGCTGCCCTCTGACCTCTACATACGCAAGTTTGGACAGCACTGCCTGCAGTGTCTTGGCCCTGCCTCTGCCTTCAGGTAGCCAGCAGGTGGTTGGCTGCATTCTCTGTCCCGCCAGCTGTCGTGCTCTGTATCCCCGTTATCATTAGCACCCTGTGTGGGGTCTGCAGAGCCCCCTTGATGCTGCACAGCCCTCAGGTCTCATCCCCATCACCGCTGCCCACATAGGACCCTGGTGGCAACCTGGGCAGTGCCATGGCCATGCTGGCCTTGAGACAGACGGGAGACAGACGGGAGGGAGGGAAGCTGTGTGCTGCCCCGGCCCAGATGATGGCAGTTCCCAGAAGGAGAGCCTGTGAGAGGGTGGGTGCAGGCAACCTCACCACAGGAGGGTGGGAGCCAGGCCTGAGGTTCCCAGTGGGCAGCCTCTGGGATTGCCCTGTGGCCCAGTGCTCAGCGGGGAGTCATGCAGGCGGGAACTGAATGCTCCTCATGTTGCCCACAGAAGACAAGGTGCTCCACTGTGGCAAGTGGCCTGTGAGGCAGCAGAGGAGGGGCATGGCCAGGGCTGAAGTCAGCCACTGGTTCTGCGCCCTCCTCCCACTCGCTCACCTTAACACTGAGGCTACTGATTTATAGGCTGTGAGGTCCCTGAGGGCATGGTGTTCCTTCTGCACTACCTTCCTTTCCCTCAGCTCTCACCCTTTGCATGTGGGTGTGGGGGTGGCAGGGGGGCTCAGCAGTTGGTGTGGGGCTGGTGGGACATTGGTGGCCCTGAGACTGGGGGTGGGGCCAGGGATACCTTCTAGTCTGTGGAGCCTGCCCTTGGTGCCCTGGAGGGCAGTGTCTGGCAGCCCCTCTCCTTCAACCATGTGCATCCTTCCCAGAGGGCTGTCACATGGCACTGTGACTCGGAGGGCTATGTTGAGTAGTCCCAGGACACCTAGGTGATGCAGCCTAATTCCTTTCCAGAGCCCAGCAGGGCGGTGGCCTTTGGGTGCCCAGCCACCAACTCGCCCAGCTTGCTTCTGATACCAAGCCTGCACTCCATTTCTGGGCATGGGCTGTTGCCTGGTGGCCACCCTGAAAAATGCATGGGAGCTCTTCTCTTCACCCACGTTGGGACTAGTGTGATCTCCAGGAGGAGAGACCCTGTGACAACCCTTCCTGGAGGCCATGTGGTCTCCCAGTGAGGAGAGGTCACCCGGCTGAGAAGGTCCCTTTACAGAAGGGGCAGGGAGGAGGCCAGCTTGTGCTGCCTCCCTATGGCACAGGCAGGTTGGAGCTGGCCGTAGCTTGGGCTGGCTCAGGTGGGTTGGGTTTGCCTTCCTGCTCCAGGCCTCCACGAGTAGCTTGATGGATTCCAGGCGGCAGTTGGCCCCTGTGCACAAGTGGGATGCTGAACCAGCCCAGGATGCCCTTAGATATGCGCAGGGCTCCTGGTGGATGTGGTGACCCAACGCCACAAAGTGCACATGGGGAGTTCCCTGCTGAGCAGTGCTGGGTTCCAGGAGCCTCTGATTAGAAAATGCATAGCTTCGGAACCCCGTCAGCTTTGGAGGGAGGAAGGTACCTGTGTGTTAGTCAGCTGCTGTCACCTTGGCCCTCGGGCTGGTGGAAGTGATGGGGCCTCCTGGTTTTCTGGCTTGGCCTGTCTGCCTGCTGTTGCCCTCAGCAGCTGTGGGTGATTTTGTTGCCTCTGAGGGGAAGCATGGTGGTGGTGATGGCAGGGCTGACGCTGATGGCTCTTACCTCCTTACAGGTGTGGCTCTGTTTCGCTGCAGTCATGGGGTCCGAGGACCACAGTGCCCAGAACCCCAGCTGCAAAATCATGACCTTCCGCCCCACCATGGACGAGTTCAGGGACTTCAACAGATATGTGGCCTACATTGAGTCACAGGGTGCCCACCGCGCTGGCCTGGCCAAGGTGTGTGATGCCACTCCCAAACTGCTTTGTGCCCAGATGCCATGTCACTGCCTCTCCGACCTCCTTAAACTCACGTAGGCACTGGGTTCTGTGGTGGTGCCTGGACCAAATCGGGGCACATGTGTCCTAGGGAGCAGCCCAGCCTGGGTGGGACACAGAGCCTGCTGCTGTGAGGGAAAAGGCTGCTCTAGGCCTAGGGATGGAAGGGGACCTGATGCCTGGGGGCGGTGGTGTGTGGGTAGGTGTGTAAGGCCTTGCGTAGTAATATTTGTTTGACACTTACAGAAGGGTGCTGGGGTCACCCTGCATCTATTTTTTTCTTTAAAAAAAAATCCCTGTGTGTGTCTGTGTCGGTGTGCACCTGTGTGTGGTACATGTGGAAGCCCAAAGGGGTGTGGAGCCAGCAATTGTGAGCCTCCCGACAGGGTGCTTGGCTCCTCAGTGCTGGGATGTGCCGGCCCTCCCATCTGTGGGTAAAAGACGTGCCAGCTTTAGGACTGTTTTTCTGAAGCCATCCAGTGTGGTGTTAAACCCAGAGTTGTTCTTCCTCAGCCTCCCAGATGCGAGGCAGACAGGCCGACAGCCTCACACCTGGCTGGTTGTGCCTGTGTGTCTGGGCCTTGCTCGTGTGACATCTAGAGCAGTTAGTGACTGTGTGTTTGAGAGTGCTGCGGGTGGGTCCCCACTAGGCCATCACCCTGTTAGAACCTGGTTCTCTGGAGCCCAGCCAGCGTCCTCAGAGTGCCGAGGACAGTCCAGAAACCCCTCAGCTGGCAGCGTCATCCCCAGTCAGACAGTGGACTCTGCAGGTAACAGTGCCAACGAGCCTGATGGTCAGAGCTTAGTCCCCGGGAACCCCACTCTGGAAAGAGAAAGCACCTTCTGTGCGCTGTCCTCCGGCCTCTGCGTGTGCACTGGCAAAAATGCGAAGGGCAGTGGTGCTTCCAAGGCAGGCACCCTCTGGCCACTACCCCTCCCCCAGCACCCCCTGTCTAGAGCTGTCAAGCAGTGTCCCCTCCTAACGTCCGCTTTTCTCGGTGAATGCCTTCCTCATGCAAAGGCCAGGCGGAGCGGGGCTGGATGGGGCCTGCACCCAAGCTGGCAGGCCTTAGGTTGTGTCTACCCCCTTAGCTCCACTACCCTGTTGATCTGGTGGCCTCATCCTTGCTTTGGCCGTGAAACATAATGACACGCTTACACTGTTGACTCCACTTTCCCCCTAAAAGGCCAGGACGCTGGGCTAGCTACAGCTTTCTTCCGACCCTGCCTCTGTGTCAGAAAGTGAGGGGTTTTGTTTTGTTTTTTGAGATGAAGTTTCTCTGTGTAGCCTTGGCTGTCCTAGACTCCCTTTGTAGACCAGGCTGGCCTTGAACTCACAGAGATCCACCTGCCTCTGCCTTCCCAGGGTTGGGATTACAGGTGTGCCCCCAACCTCCACGCATTTTGCAGTTCTGGGGTTGACCTTGGGTTTCTTGTTAAGTAGTCCATTGCTCAGCAGGCACTCAGCAGTCCCAGCCTCAGCTGGAGGCTGCCGTCTCAAGAAGGCTCTGGAGCTGGTTCATTTGGCGAAGCTGCAGGTTCCTTCCACCTCCTTGTCCCCCATGGCTCCAGTTGGGGTGACTGTGGCCTGCCTTGGTTCCCTTCTCCTGCCTGCAGCACCTTCCCACCAGAGAGGCTATTGTATATAGCCATCTTAGACTGTCCTCTTGGCTTTTGCTGAGGCTTCTGCAAATGAGACCATTTTTTGAATCTTTGACCAGCCACCTCCTACCACGGCTGAGTGTAGGTGCAGCTTCCCCTCTGGCATTTCTAGCATCGTGTGTGTGTGTGTGTGTGTGTGTGTGTGTGTGTGTCCATTTGTGTCCCTGTTCCTGCTCTGCTCTAATGGGGACCATTTGCCACCTTGGCCTCCACAGCTGTCATGATTGTAATGCCTGTGTGTGGCGCTTAGATCTTTGGGACCTGGGACTCCTACCGTTGGGAGCCGCATCACCCACACCCTTCTTGGCCCCCAGATTATCCCACCGAAGGAGTGGAAGCCGCGCCAGACGTATGATGACATCGACGACGTGGTCATCCCGGCGCCTATCCAGCAGGTGGTGACGGGCCAGTCAGGGCTCTTCACGCAGTACAACATCCAGAAGAAGGCCATGACAGTGGGGGAGTACCGCCGCCTGGCCAACAGCGAGAAGTATGTGGGCACACTCTCTGTCTGCTGCACTGACTCCCCACTTCTTGAGGCTGAGCTGGGGCTGAGGGCCCCTCACTCCTCCTTGTCTGTGTCCCCCAGGGGCTTCTCTCGTCCTGGTATGTGGCCGGAAGGCAGCTTTTCGGTGCAGGTCCCCCATGCTCTCTGCTCCAGCTGCCCCTGGATCCTGAAGCTCTGTCCCTCCTTGCCACATCTAGCCATGGTTCTGGGGTCGGCTTCTCAGGCAGCTAGAGGGTGTGGTATTACCCAGAGTCCAATCTGCATCGCTGCACTGTCCCCAGGTACTGCACCCCGCGCCATCAGGACTTTGACGACCTGGAACGCAAGTACTGGAAGAACCTGACGTTCGTCTCCCCCATTTATGGGGCTGACATCAGTGGCTCGCTGTATGATGACGTAAGTGCCCGTGATTGCCCGCATGCCAGGGTCCTGGTCACCACTGTGTGCTCTGGGGGTGGGAGGGGACTGGCTGTGTTGGCTTCTGGCTCAGGGCTGAGATTATGGGTGCACAGTGTCACACCCAGCTTTCTGCGTGGGTGCTGGGAACAGGCCCAGAGCCTCCCACTCATCTCCCTGGTGCTACTTGCATTTTCTTGGTGTGGTGTGAGTTTAAATGTCTGTTGTGTGTGCGCAGGCCTGTGTGTCCGGCCTCTATGTGGTTCTGAACTCAAATCACCAAGCTTGGTGGCAGGCACCTTCCTGTCCAGCCCTCTCAGTGCTGCTGTTGTTTCTTAAGGCAGTAGAGCCAGGTTCAGCTGACAAGCCCCGCGGCACAACAGTTAGAAGCATGGGGTTCAGTTCGCTCTAGTGCACCCACCAAGCTGTATAGCCTTGCCTGTCATGCCAGAAAGCAAACTTAGCCTTATGATCGGTCACCCATCCCTCCAAGACTCTGACCTCCAGGAATCCACTGTCTGGTCATTTTCTATTTTTAGTGTCCCACATTGTGGCTTCTTGTGTCTGATTCACATGTCACCGGCATGTGGGGGGACCACACAGCATGCCCCTGACAGTCAGCTATGGGCTGTGGCCTGCTTGGGCTCTAAGAAGTGAGGCAGCTGCGGGTCCTCCCAAGTCACATGGCTCTGTTTTTCTGAGATTCTTTGCCATGAGAACAGGTTTCTAGAACTCTGAGTTGTGGGGCTTTTCACACATCCCAGATGTGAGTTTGTCACCAGCCATCTGCAGTCTGTCTGTCTCTGCGCTGTGAGCTGTCTGTCTGTCCAGGCTTCTTTCCCTCAGTGCACACTCTGGGCACATGCTCTAAGTCGGAGTCTCACTCTATGTTTTGTCTGGGGACAAGCTCTCACTGAGTTGCCCAGGCTGATGTCAAGCCTGGGATCCTCCTGCCCCAGCTTCTGAGTGCCTGGATCGAAGGCTTGCTTGTTTTCTTTCCTGGAGGCGGCCTCCCTTGCTACAGTCCACAGCATGTTTTTTGGCTTCTGTTCTCGGTGTCACATTTAAAAACCTGTGGCTGATTGCACAGTCAGGATGGGTTGACTTTGTCCTTGGTCCTGAGAATTAGTTCTGTGGGCCCAGTCTTCAGTCTGCTGAGGGGGTCCCCACCTCTGTGCTGGCTGCGGCCAGCCCCAGGCTGCAGAGGAGAGCGTGCTGGCCCAGCCCTGGTGGCTGAAGACACTTCCCCGCATTTTTGTGCCAGAGGGCGTACTGGCTGTGTTTGTTTATTAAAAAACAAACAAACAAAAAAATTGGAATGGTTCAAGTGGGAAAGAGTTCTGGCCATGAAGCCTGACAACCTGAGTTTGATCCCCCATGGCTAGGTAAAGCTGAAGTTGTCCTCTGGCTCCTTGAGTCACACACAAAACAACGACATGTAAAACAAAAGTTCTTAAGCTGGGTGTGATGCCACACGCCTGTAATCCCAGTCCTCGGAAGGCAGAAGCAGGTGGATCTCTGAGTTTGAGGCCAGCCTGGTCTACAAAGTAAGTCCAGGATAGCCAGGGCTACACAGAGAAACCCTGCCTCAAAAAACTGAAACAACCAACCAGCTAACATTTTTTTCTCTTCCATGTCCACCTGCACACCAGAAGTGGACACCAAACCTCATTATAGATGGTTGTGAGCCACCATGTGAGTGCTGAGAATTGAACTCAGGATCTTTGAAGAGCAGCCAGTACTCTTAACCTCTGTGCCATCTCTCCAGCCCCCAAATATTTTTTCTTTAAAAAAAAAAAGTGTTTATGTACACACACACACACATATATGTGATCAGTTTTAAGTTCACAGCAAAATAGAGCAGAAAATCCAGCTTGAGGGACTGTTGAGATGGCTCAATGGTTAAGAGTATTTCTGTTCTTTCAGAGGACCTGGGTTCTATTCTTAGCACCCATATCAGGTGCTTCCTAACCTCCTGTAACTCCAGTTCCAGGGCATCTGACATCTCTGTTCCCTGTGGGCACTGCACACACACACACTTAAAAAAATAATTTTTAAAAGTCCCGTTTAATAATCCCTAGTCCTTTTGCCTCCCTGCCCAAGCCAGTGGTGCCAGGCACTCTCTGCCTCCATGTTCATTCCTTTTCCAAGATGGACAGGAATCATGGCATAGTGTTTGCTGTGGCTTCTGTCCTGCAGCTGTGCAGGGTTAGAGCTTATCCACACCCTTTCTTGAAGGCTCATTCCTTTCAAGTGTGTGGACCTCACTTGCTTGTGCTCCCCTGTGGATGCAGCTCTCCCTGCTTAGGGAGGGGGACTGAGATGGAAGCTGTCACATTAGTCCTTCTGCAGGTGCCGCCTTTTTCATGGAGTCCAGGTTGGATTTGAACTCACTAAGTAGCTGAGGATGACCCAGAACTCCCGACTCTCCTGCCTCCTGAGTGCCAGCATGCCATGTCTTGTTCACCCTGTGTAGGCAAAGCCTCTGCACTTGGGCCAGGGGTGTGGGAGGTCTCTTGAGGTGGTTTGATCTGCTTTCCCCACTGCAGGTCTGCAGTGACTTTACAGGTAGTGGTGAGGTCCCCGGTCTGTGGCGGTGTGTTGTCTTCTGTTGTGCTTGGCTCCCTGTCCTCTCGTACTTGTCTTGCAGTTTTGTTGTCCATGCTTCTGGGATGGCGCTCGATCAGAGTCTGGGCTCAGCCCAGCAAGGTGTTCTGGGCATGCCCCTGCGCCCTGCTTCCCATTAGCCACTGAGACGACTTTGTGGCGGGCTCTGGCCACACACAGGCCTCAGCTGCCAATGCTGGACTTTGGGTCACATCTGCCACAGGCCCCCAAGGAAGCTTGTGGCTCTGCCTGTGCGCCTGCCTCACCTAAAGCAGCGCAGAATCTGTTAGACATGGGGCAGCTGAGGCCCAGAGCAAAGGACTTTTGACCCAGCCATCAGATGAGTTTTCTTGAATTTCTCTTTTCATAGTTCATGACATATCCCATGTGGTGTCTGTGCTGGGTGGCTGGCAGGGCATCAAGGCCATCTGTGTGCATGAGGACCTGCTGCTGTCATACTGTTGGGACCTCAGCCACCTCTGCTCACCATGGCCTGGCCCTTCAGCCTGCTGACAGGGGACTGGTCACCTTCAGGGTCACCATGCTAAGGTGCCAATATGCACACTGGTGATTCTAGGATGGAGGGCCGGACTCAGGTATAGGCACCTGAGGCTGCCTCTGTGTCTTAGCTCCAGCTAGCAACGTTTGACAAGAGCGTGGGGCCTTCATCCACATTTGCCTGTGTCCGTCTGAAGCTGTCTGGTCTTGTATGATGCAAGGATTTGGAAGGGTGTAATTTGGGCCTGGGTTCACATGCTTGTGAAGGGATTACTCTACATGGAGACTGCGTTACTTAGAATTATGGAGGTCACCACTGAGCTGCGGTTGTCCCTTGGCATGTGCGCGCTTGTAGACTGCTGAGTACAACATGCTCTCCTAGGAAGGGTTGGGTGGCAGGTGAGAATGCGGGGCCCAAGCAGCTCTAGTGTGCCAGGCCCCTAGGCCCCTTGACTTCTGTGGAGGACCATGGAGCCTGGGAACCTGATGCTTACATACCTCAGTTGTCCTGTTATACCCCGGTGACCTTGAAGCCAGGGTGCAGGGGGTCACAGATGTCCTGGGAGGACTCTGCTGACTGCACACTCGCTATCCACAGGATGTGGCCCAGTGGAACATCGGCAACCTGAGGACCATCCTGGACATGGTGGAGCGTGAGTGCGGCACCATCATCGAGGGCGTGAACACGCCCTACCTCTACTTCGGCATGTGGAAGACCACGTTTGCCTGGCACACGGAGGACATGGACCTCTACAGCATCAACTACCTGCACTTCGGCGAGCCCAAGTCCTGGTGAGTTCTGGGGCGTGAGGCGTGCGGAGAGCGGATGGTTGCTGGTCCCGGGACTACTGTGGGGTACCTCTAGCTCAGCCTTTAGGCCGGGGGCGCGCTGACCCAGACCCTGGCCGTGGCTGTACCAGTTGTCCACATGCCCCCCTGTCATCCTGGTGGTGAGCCAAGGACTGTGATCTTGCCCAGTCCTCTGCCAGCCTGACGGGTGTGTCACTTGCTGGCCACGTCACAGGGGCTGCTTCCTGAACACTGAGTGAGGTGCTGGCAGGGAGCCCAGTTTTTCCCTTCAAGTACTTTGGGTCTTGGCACTTGCGTGGCTCTTGTGGTCTCCTTAGAGCACAGGTGGCAACATCGGTCTCCCCAGTCGGGCTCGGAATCCTGGGTACTGGTGCTCTGGCGCCCCTTGTTGCACCTGCAATCACACAGGCAGCCCTTCTGTCCTCCACCATCCAGCGCCTCCCTAGGGCCCCAGGGGTGACAGGGACACCTTGCCCTCAGCAGGGCCCCTGCTGTTGCTCAGCTGTGGACAGAGCTGACTGCTGAGCCTGTACAGGGTCATGCCAAAAGCGCCCTCTTTTTGGTGTCTCAGTACTCAAACTGTAGGCACATAGCCTTCCCTGCTCCAGTGGAATCCACGCTCAGCCCTGGGCAGTGGTCCTTCCGAAAGACACGGCTATGTTGATAGGCGCACTTCCTCTGTGGACCCTGGGCTGTCCTGCAGCCAGCTGTCTACCTACATTCAGGCTAGCTTCCCAGCTGATGGCCGAGCTGGGCTGGACTTGGGCTGCATGGGAAAGTATCCCTCAAATACTTGGTTCCCTTTCTGACATTCTCACGCCTTGTGGGTCCCAGCACTGTTTCCTAATTGTTACAGAGGTGAGAAATCCTGTAGGTATTGTATCTGCTGCTTCCTGGCTCCCCAAGGCCTTAGAGAGCTTTGCACTGCGCTGTCCCAGTGTCGGAGGCCTGTCTTGCCGCCCTTGAGGGCTCTCTGGTAATACTAGTGATCCAGGACAGCCTTCATCCTGGGGTGGTGACATCCCTCAGTCCTGGGAGAAGGTCAGGGGTGTGTGGGCAGGAGTCTGCCAGCCTTGGCTCTTAGGTGGTCTTCCTGCTGCAACAAAGTCCTCTGACAAAGGTCACTGACAGGAGGAAGGGCTTGCTACCCTCCACCATCATGAAGGGGAGGAGCTGAGGCGGCTGGTCACATGACAGGACCAGGATCCTAACCCAGCGCATTGTGCTGCCTGCTGCAGGTCTTCCCTCCTCAGGTAGCACAGTCAAGGGAACCCCAGATCGTCCTGGAGGCCTGTCTCCTTGGCTTCTAGATCCTGTCGATTAGACAGTTAACACTGCTCCCTACCCTCTGGGCTCCTGTGGGGGCGTTTGCAGCCTATTCTATAAGTTCAACTCACAAGGTCCCTGTCTATGGAAGCCTGGTGTGGTAGCAACAGACAGATGATGGCTTCTCACAAGCAGCCGAGTCTGTGCCCTCAATCCTCAGTTTGGCCCCCCGTCTCTGGTGGCACCAGCCTCTGTATAGACCTGTCCAGCCAGGTGACTCCTCCCGTGGCACTCTGCTGCCGCCTCTGTGGAGGGCAGCTATGGTGGTTGCCACTTGGGGTTCTGGGATCCCCTGAGAAGTGATGTGGCAGTGTCAAGGGCCAGTGACCCGCTCCTCATGGCTGCAGTGTCCTGCAGGGCTAGTGACCCCTGCCAATCCAGACTGAGTCCACAACCTCTCTGCCGCAAGTCCCCAAAAGCCCACAGCCGTGGCCTGTGTCAACAAGTGTGGGTGAGAATATTTGTGTGTGAGATGTGTTGGGACCGGAGCAGCTGGCTCTGGAGCCCAGGGCTCAAGTCCCACTCCTGGTGGCCACTAGGTGGCGCTCCCGTCCTTTTGACGCAGGAGGCCATTCCCACCCCCCACCCCCCAACACACACCCTCACCCCCGTCCTAGCTGCTCTTGGCTGCTGTCACCAGGCTCCTTGGCTGCCCCTTTCTTTGTGTTCAGGATGTGGGGGAGACAGCCCCACTTTTCACTCAGAAATGTGAGTAAAGAATACGAGCTCCTCCAGACCAGCCAAGGACTGCATGGTGAGACTACAGCTCAACCAAACAGAAAGAAATAAAGAAGCCAGGCCAGCCTGGTGTGAAGCTGAGCCGAGAATGAGGCCCAGATATCTCCTTTGGGGACAATCAGGAGATGGCCCACTACTTAGCCTCAGAGATACCCCCGAGCTGCCAGGAACTATCAGAGTGGCCAGTGAGGCCCAGAGAGTCAGGCTAGTGAGCTAGCTGTGGGCGTGAGTGGGACTAGAGCATTCCCAGTGTTGTGGACCACCTCAGCAAGTGAAGTGAGAGCCATGCTGTCTGAGGGTGCCTGGCTGTGCGTGGCCACATGGCCCTGCAGCTTGTGAGACATGGGGCTCCCTGAAGCATGATGGTGGCCACACCCACAGGGCTGTCTGTGGCAGGAACCCATGCAGTGTGCCACCGGTTGCTTGGCTGCCCTCCTTTACCACCTTCCCTTCTTGAACACTGAGTGCAGGTCCAGCCATCCCCACTCCCCGCATCCTGCCTATGGCTGGGGTTGGCCATCAGGGCCAGTGGTGAACACAGTGGTCAATGTTTGGAGAAAGCCCCAGCAGAGCCTAGCCTGGGTCTTGGTGAGGGTGGCCCAGCCGCTGCATGGCCAGGGCTCTCCTACTGTGAGCATCTGCTCTCTCACTCCCTCCAGCAGCAGGGAGGGGTCTTAATGTGCTTTCTGTTGCTGCAGTCAACACCGTGACCCAAAGCAGCTTGGGGTGAAAGGCTTATTTGTCTAATCCTTTCCAGCGGCACTTCATCACGGAGGGAAGTCAGGGCAGTGGCTAGAGCGGAGACCTCTGACGGCTCTTCAGGGCTTGCTCAGCTTGCTTTCTTAGAGAACCCAGGACCACCTGCCCAGCATGTCCTCCCACACCTCCCCAGTGATCTGGGCCCTCTCACATCAGTCATAATCAAAACACTGCCCCACAGGCCAGTGTGATGGAAGCATTTCCTCAGCTGAGTTGGCTTGTGCCAGGGACTCTAGGTCTGTCAGATTGACAGCGGAGGCTAATTGTGACAGTATGGGGCTGTATATCCTTGGGGACACACAGACCTTATGTGTGCTTGACTTGGATTCTCCCCACCAGGCTGTGGGCCCAAGAAAGATAGGATCCCAGTTAGGCCTGTGTTCCCAGCTCCATGAGGGACCTGAAAGGAGTCAGCGCCACTCGGGTCCCCGGTATTCCATGGAAATCAGCACATTCTCCCTTTTGGACATTTGGGTGCTGCTCTCTTTTGGAGGGGGCCTTGTTTCGAGACAGGGTTTCTCTGTGTCCTAGACTCAATTTGTAGACCAGGCTGGCCTCACAAAGATCCATCTACCTTTGCCTTCCTGAGTGCTGGGATTAAAGGCATGTCTCTCTGTCCCAAGCATGCAACCCATTCCATGTCCCCTGACCTGTCCTGTCTCAGACACTGCAAGCATGTGAGGTGAAAAGTCAGTCTACGGGCTGCTGTGTGTTTCCCCCCTCAGGACTACTAGAAGCCAGGACACCCCAAGTGGCAAGGTGACCGAGAGCCAGCAGGGGTACCTTCCAGCTGGCATCGCAGCTCTGCCTTGCGGGGCTTGGCACTCCAGTCAGCATAACCGCTTGGTGCAGACACACAGAAGCTAGCAAGAGACAGCTGTGTTATCCCTGGCCCAGTGCCCCTATGGCCTCCTTATTGGGCCACTGGCCTTGCTCTGCCCACAGCCGCTCTGTCACCCCAGATGCCATGGCTCTGACCTTCTGCTTATTGAGATTGTGCCATACATCTCAGCCACCTCTGGAGCCAGAGAACTAAGGCTGAGGCTGATGACATGCCTGAGCTTGAACTGGGGCATTGGGGCCTCTGGCACAGCAAGATGAGCTCTGTGTCATTAGCCACCACGGCGCTCTGATGATGACGGGCCATTTCAGGGAATCTGGTGCACACGGCAGGGTGCAGCTCTGAGTCACAGCCTGTGCCCATTAGCTCGATGAGCCATCCTGCTCCGTGTCCTTTCCACAGCTGGGCCCTGCCAAAGAGGCCGCTGTAGCAGGCTCTGCCTTGCAGCTCTGTCCCCAGGATCCAAGAATCAGAACAGCCAGGATACCCAGGCATGCTGGGGCTCACTCAGGGCCTCAACTGGCTGCTGCCTGCCTTTCTGTCGTCACTTAGCGTTTCCTTCTGGATTGCAGAGCTCGCTAAGCACTGCTGAGCAGGGAGGCGTCTGTGTTCTTTGCCTAAACAGAGCCATTAACCTGCAGTAGGTGTGGGACATCTCCACACACACAAGATTTGGGAAGCTGGAACTGAGCTGGGCTCTTTGGCCAACTGCTGAGCTGGGGGTATGGCTTGTGGATTTGTCTCTTTGGTTATTATATGGCCTACTTTTTTGGTTTGGGTTTCTTCTCCCTTCCTTCTTCCTCTTTCCTCCCTCTGTTTGTCCCCCTCCTCCTTGCCCTTATCCTTGTCCTCCCTCTTCCCATTCCTGCCTCCTTTGCCTGATCATCTGTTGATGATGAGCCAATACTGTCGCTTTTCCATGAGTGACTCTGCATCCTAGGGCCTGTCTGCTGTGGGTCCTGGCTGGCGTGGACCAATGTCCTTTTGTAGATTTCTCACTGCTCTGCAGTCTTCCTGGCTCCTGGACTGCATCCAGAGTTGTCAAGTGTCCTCAGATCCTCTGGGCCGGCCTGTCATCTGACTCCCACTCCCCTTCTGCTGGACGGCCTTGGTGATGTGGAGTGCAGTGTCTTGTGGACACCTCTATCACAGGCCCGCCGGCTGATGTTGACCTTGACTATGAGGCTCAGGTCATCTGTTGGGTGTCCTCTCCCGTCAGGGCATTCTTTACTGTCCCTACACTGAACTCTGAGGTGAAATGAACTCTGTACAATGAAATGTTTTAATTATCAGAGAAGTCAAGAGAGGAGGGAGCAGGGTGGCCCTGTGCCAGGCTGGCAGCTGGAGCTAGCGCGGTGCTGACATGCGTTCCTCTTTTCGTCAGGGTGCCAGGTTCCTTCCCTTCTTCCTAGAGAGGAATCACAGATGGAGCGTTTGCCTGGGGCTCCATGGCTCAGAAGTAGTGGGTGAGCCCTTCAGGCTCTCCAGGGGGCCTACAGCAGGCCCCTGCCTTCAGGCTGCATGGGAACACCCTTGCTCTCTGCAGTCCTGACCTTGGAGGAGTCATCCCCCATGAGGCCATGCTAACCCAAGAGTTGCTCGCTTTTTTTTTTAAATTATTTATTTTTATATTTGTGCATTGGTGTTTTGCCTACAAGTATGTGTATGTGTGTGTTGGATCCCCTGTTACTGGAGTGAGCTACCATATGGGTGCTGGGAATTGAACCTGGGTTGTCTGGAGGAGCAGCCAATACTCTTAACTGCTGGGCCATCTCTCTAGCCCTGAGTCACTCAATTTTTTGCAGGCTCCAGACATGCCATGGAACCCCCTCTTCCTTGGTGTGAGTACATGCGCGGTCTCCCATGTGTGCTGTGGACTGGAGCACTCACTCTACAGCAGCCCATGGCACTACCTTTGGCCCCTCTGTACACAGTGCTGCTGTCTTGGCTTTGTAGACTCGAGCTGCCCCATTTGTTTTGTCCCCCACACATCTGGCCCTGGGCTTCACGGCCTGGAAAGGGCCATCTTCAGAACTCTGTACAAACAGGCCAATGTTGTCACTCTCCGTGTGTAAGGAAGAGCTGGCTCTGTCAGGGGAAACAGTGGTCGGCACGGCTTCCTTCTGGGAACTCACCTTTTCAGAGCTGTGTCGGCGTCTGCTGATGACCGTTGGGATGCCCTTGGAGAGGCTATTGCATAGGACGTGCCGCCAAAACACCTGCCGTAGGCGGAGGGACCTCACTTGGCTGTGAGCCTCCAGGAAAATACTGTCCCGCTCCTGAGAGTGCTGGGCCGGGCCTCTGTCCCTGCCGGCTTCCCGTTTCCACACTAGTGGGCCAGCACCTGTTGGCTCAGCATTAGCCCCAAGCCGGTCAACACTGGCTTCGGGGCGAGCCCGCAGCCCTAGCCCTGCCCCAGCCTGCCCTCCATCTGGACCCCTGCAGAGTGGTTGGGGTGGCAGCGAGTGTCAGCACACTCACTTGCCGGTGGGGATGAGGTCTGGCCCAGCTTGAGGCAACGAGGATCTGTTGGCACCTATTCTGGGTCTGTTACCACATGGAAGAGCTCAGAGTATGAACTCTAGGCTTTGGATCCCCCACGGTTTAGGTGGGAAACGGGCTGTGCTGGAAGATGAAGTTGGGTGAGGAGTGAGGAGCCCTTACAGTGCCTTCCAGGAAAGCTCCCTCGTGGGGCGGGGCTCTGGAACTCCCAGATGTTCACAGTGTAATTACATCCTGTTGTACACCAGTGCCTGTGGGCACTGCTAGCTTGTCCCCAGCCCCTCTGGCCAGGTCTGGCATCTGCCGATGGCCCTGTATCGTTTCAGCGTCTTTAGGGTTGGCACTATGACACGCCACACGGGTCAGGTGCAGGAGACTGCAGGTCTTTGTGCTAGGAATGCTCCTACTCTAGCTGGGGCTGGCTGGGTGTGTCAAAAGGCCCCTCCAGGAGACACCTCGTCAGGGTGTTCGGTGGGGGCTATGCATCTACAAAGCTGGCCCTGTGGAGAAAAAAGAAAGTAGGACACCAAGGCTGTTTATGGTGTCAATACTGTCCCCAGGCACTGTTTGCAGACATGGGGAGGGAAGTCCTTTTGATGGGCCACTAACAGTGTCCCCAGTTTGGGTCTGTACCGAGAGAGACCGTGGTGATCGCAGGCCTGGTGCTCATGCGGCCACAGCCTATGCCCTACGTGTCCCAGGAGTGTGCCTCCTCTTCCCACCCCCATGCCCTCTTCACCCTGAGCAGTCCACATCCTGGTTCCCAGGAGACCCATCCTTAATTCTTTGTCTTCAGTATCTGAGCAGAGTGACTGCCCTGAGCTCTGACCGTGGCTGATGCAGATGTACTGAATGGGATTGTGGACTCTAGGCTGATGGCTGTGGGGGGGACTCCTGGTTGTTTGAGCCATGGTCCAGGGCAGTGGGACAGGGGCATTGGAAGCCTCTGCATGTCCACAGCGCCAGGCCCCAAATGGTGCCATGGCTGCACCTTGCCCATGCCTGCAGTACCTGGCCCCTTGCCAGCTCTGCTCCGTACACCACCTCTCGGACTGTCTCCTGTGAATATGTCCTAGATTTTTGACAGTGCAGGGTAGGTGTCATCCAGCATACGCCCACGGGTGACTGTAGGTTTTGGTCTTTGTCCTGTACTAAAAATCCATGGGCTGTGGGTGGCCCCCACACCTCTGCTGAGCATGCATTCACTGTCTTAGCTGAGATGGGGAGACAGAAATGTGCCAGTGCCCAACCTCCTCCCCAGGCCCCCAGAGAGATGTGCCAGCCACAGATAACCCCACCCCTCCCTGGCCACCAGACACTGTTCCCCCACAACACCAGCTTCCCTGTGGGTGGGTGGTCCCATCTCCATGTCTCTGTTCTCTGAGCCAGCTCTCTTGATCCCCTGTGTGTTTCAATAAAAATGTCATTACTAGAAGCCATTGACACTGCTGGTGTGTGACACCAAATTCTACCGCCTATTGTCCCAGAAAACGATCCATTAGCGATAAAGCCAGCGGCTCAATAGTCTCCACCCTGGGAGCAGCCTCCCCCTTTCCGGCTGGTGCTATCTTCGCTATCTGTGTCTGCCCCACTGTGCAGGCGATAAGAGGTGTGATTCCCTAGTGGGAAAGGGCTGGCTTCACTCAGTGCCAGCCAGGCCAGGTGCTTCCTCACTGGAAGCCTCTTTAGATCAGGTGAACCAACCCCCCTTTTGCAGCAGTGGTCAAATTGGGCTACACAGAAGCTGTCCCTCACAGAACTGCTTGCAGCCCCAGGTGCTTTCCCCATTTCATCAGATCCTCCGTGGCATCCTCTCCATTTGGTGGCCAGTGGGTTTTCACAGTCCATTTGTCAGTCTGCCTGGCCACCCAGAGTCCAGAGTTCGGGGGCAGCTTGGACACCTGTTTGTCCAGGTTTGGCTCTGACATGCGGGGTTCCTCCTTTTGTGACTCAGCTGCAGGGACCTCTTGTTTGGTCACACCAGGATGTCCCCTGTGCTCACTTTCTAGGGGTTCCCAGGCTGTGCCAGGGCTGTGGGAGTCACCCTTGCCAGCTTTTGCCAGTGACCACAGGCCTCAAGAACCTTGGGGGAGGGAGTGTGTCCACCACTCTCGTCTGCATTCCTATTGCTGGGGACACAGAGGACAGGTCACTCTTGGAGTCCACAGCATGGTTTAACTTCTGAGGTCCTGCCTGCAGATCCTGAGCATTTTCTAGCAGCCCCGTCCTAGTGTCGGGAGTCCGCATGTGCTGGCTAGCTCTCAGCCTGCTCCCTCCTGTCATTCCTTGAGCACTCCTGTCTCATGCCTTCTGTAGTTCACTGGCTAGTGTTTCCAGCGTGGAGCTGGGGAGGTTGTCTGTGATGGGTTACTCACCTTGCTCCCACTGGCCACTTCTTCAGGGTCTTCCTTTCACTACTGTAGGAACACTTGAGAACGCAGTCCTTACTGTCTGAAGGCTTTTATGTGGAGTGGTTTGCTGTTCCGTTTCGTTTTTTTGTTTTTGTTTTATTTTGTTTTGAGATAAGGTCTTTCTGCATAGCCCTGGCTAGCCTGGAACTTACTACGTCACTATGTAGACCAGGCCAGCCTCAAACAGAGCTCACAGAGCTCCATCTGCCTCTCCAGTGATGGGGTTATAGGCGTGTGCCACCGTATCTGGCTGGCTAGGTGTTCTGTGTGGAGTTTTGTCTGGAGCAATTTTCTAGGCAGCCCTGGGAGTCAGTTCTCTGGTGCAGTTCCTCACTGTGGGGGCTGGCCTGTCACTTTACGTGCCCCTGTTGGCAATATGGTTTTCTGTTTGTCCTTCCTTTCTCTTCCACTAAGAAATCTCTGCCAGCACCCTAAAGGGGCTTTGTGTCTGAGGGTGGCCATCGCAGATTGGTTGTTGGGGCCCTGAAGAGCCACTGCAGTTGAATCTACAATAGCACCCTGGGTGTGTGTATATGTCTGTCTGTCTGTCTCTGTGTATCTGTGTGTGCATGTTTGTACGTCCCTGCCAGGGGTCTTCATGTGGCACTTGGCCTGGTGTCTATGGCAGGAAGAGTTGCCCTGTCCCTTCTTTCTGGATCGATGTGAGTTGCTCCTTCCTGCCCGGTGCTGCATAGGCACTGTGGAATCAACTCCCTCACCCTCAGCAGTGGGCACTGCACAAGGCTTCTGCATCGCCAGCTGCTTGGCACTCAGCCTTAGTGTTGTCATAGTCTTGAGCTCAGCCAGATGCTCTCCTGTCCCCAGCTCCAAGCCAGCACTGGGGACTGAGCACAACGGTCCCCAGCAGGGCCTTTGAGCTTGAGGCTCAGATGGGGCTAAAGGCCTGGAAAGGCACCTCACCAGACAGAGACTGCCAAGGCCAAAGGCTTTGGGCACGTTAGGGCAGCTGGGATGCATGGCCTGTGGCTCACTGTCACCCAGTTGACAGGCTCCTGTGCAGGCCTGCTCCTACCAAGCCTGTGCCCCTTCCTGACACAGTCGTTTAGTTTGTAACTGGTGAGGCTTTTGCTTATTTATTTTCATTGTTCTTGATAATAATTCTGAGCCATTAGAGGGGAAAATTATATTCAGAAAGGCTGTTTCTTGCTTTATTTGTTTGATGATTTAGAGCGATAGAGAGCAGCGCGTACGCTGGCTTTTATAGTCTGGTAATTATTCACATCCATCAGCCCTTCCGGGGGATAAACAGAACACCGCGGAAATTGCACTATTAATAGCGGCCCCCTCTGAGGGCGGGAGGCAGGCAGGAGGGCAGGAAGAGAGACCCGTGCGTCCACAGAGGCCTCTTTATCCTATTGCACCAGGGCTCAGCTGCCTCTTCCACCCACAGGGCTGGAGACCCACAGCACCGAGGCCTTAAGATTCCTTCCCCCTTACTTGAAACCTGTATTGTACCATTAGAACTATGTGCCATGTGTCCCCTGATGGTCCTGCACCACACAGCACCATAAAGCTAGGCACAGAGTTCACATCCCCTAGCTTTCCTCGTGTCGAAGCACCTGGTGCTGCTGTGTCTCCAGTTTGCCCCAGACCAACTTTGCCCACATGGGGCGCCCACCCTTCCCTTGTAGTTCAGTCATTCCCCAGGATCAGCTATGAGGCCTGGACCCTGTGATGTGAGCTGTGATGGCGGCAGACAGGGATGAGTCACCGCTTTTGCCCCTAGCACAGGTTTGTAGGTTTAGTTTTGGGTTTGGGAAGGACAGAACTTGCCTTAGGTTAAAGAGCCAGGTCAGCTATCCTGTTCTTTCTAGAAACCCCATCTGTTGCTTCCTTCTAGAACCTTCTATCTGAACTCACGCTTGCTCTGCCACGTGCTCGTTTCCCATGGTTTTATAACCACTAACACATGGGAGAGTGGCCATGACCAGCACACCACCTCTCTCAGGGCTGCGTCTGGAGTAGCTGGCCCTCTCCCTGAAGCCTCTGGTCCTCTCCTCTATTCCTGGGTTTGTCTCCCAGGGGTCCCTCAGTACCATACTTCCCATGCGGGTATAGAGTTGCTGTCTCCCCCCTCGCTAGTGCAGAGTCCCCCAGTGCTGTTGCCAGGGAGACCAAATCCATGAAGCATGCTGGAGACAGAGGAGAGGGCTGTCTCTGCTGTAGCTCTCCTGGACCGCAGAGGCTTTAGAACATGGAGGTGGAGGCGGGGCCAGGGGACTGTGCGGACCATTCTGAGGGATGCAGTCTGCCTGACATGTAGTCTCCTAGGAGAGGAGCTCCAGGGCCTTGAGTGGCCTGCCTGGTGCCCAAAGGCTTTCTATAGCCCATGAACAGTCCTCTGGACTCTGTACACAGCCCAGGGCAGCCCAGCCCATTGGAAGCTTCTCTGCCATGCTGAAGCATCCCAGGACTTGCTTGGTCTAGGCAAGTATAGGCCTCTTGGCTATTATTGGGAACAAGGACAGTTCTGGTGGAGCAGGGGCCAAGGCACATGGGGTCTGCTGAGCACACGGGGTCCGTGGATGTGTGTATGTTTGTGCACGTTGGTGTAGGTGGCGAGGGAGGAGGTGTGCAAGCAGTGGCCAGAGCTGACACAAAAGAGAGCTTGAGCAGTCTGCAACAGTGCAGTGACCACTGCCCAGGACCAGTGTGGGTGCTGTCTGGGCACAGCTGCCATAGCGTGGAAGGTTGGTGCTGGAGGGAGGTTGACTTTATGATGGAGGCACCTGCCTTTGCTGAAGGTCGGGAAAGGAGTCACAGTGCGGAGAGGCGGCTCTTGATCCTCTGCAGTGCTGTTGCATGGTTCCCAGCCTGGGTTGCCCTTGGCAAGCTGAGCCTGCGTGTCATTGATGCCCCAGCATGGTGCAGGCCTGCGGCGAGGGCTTAGTTCTCGTGAGTGTAGATGTTGGGGCCTACTGAGGCTCTGCTTTGGGAACCCCACAGGATCCAGGGGAAGCTTGGCTCTGTACTTGGCTGCAGCCACCCGGAGCTGGCCTTCAAGATGGGCCTGGCCACCCTGGTTTCTGCAGCCTTCTTCAGGCTCGGTGCTGGGCCCTCACCCTGGTGGCCTTAGCCTGCGCCTGGGTGGTGGGTGGGCACTTTCTCTGGCCTCACGTGGCTGCAGCAAAGCACAGAGGTTCCCATCCTGCCTCTCCCTGCCACGGGTCCACAGGCTCATCTCCCCAGGGCCATCCTTTTGCACCCCTGGCCAGCGGCCTGCAGGCTGCACTTCCCGATAACGCCAGGCGTGTTCCAATGTATTAAACTTCCAGCAGCCACCAGATTCAATTAATCTTATCTTTACAACTCCCAATTACAGGCACTAATTAAGTGGAAGGCGCTGTGGACTGGGGATGCCGCCATTCATCATTGTGGCCAGAGTTGGGAATTGGTTCCTTTCATACTTCGGGTGTCTTCCCAGAAGCCTGCCTCCCCACCTCCCACCCCCATTCTGGGGGCCGCTGGCCTCCATCACAGTGCTTGGAGCTATGAGAAACTCGGCAGCACTGCATGAGTGATAAGAGACTGTGAAAGGAAGGGTGACCTCAGCTTGTGCAGACATGGAAATTCTGGAGTAACCCTGGAGCTGAGGGTGCCCAGGTTTTCTAGGACCAGTGTCCTGGAGGCACCTGAAAATTCTTTATTGTGTCCTCTGTAGATCTGATGGCAGGGTGGTGGCTGAGTCTCCCACCACGTTTTTATTTCACTGATAGACTCCTCCATTCTCAGATGCTCTGGCCTGGCTGCTCCTGCATCCTCCTCTTGCCTCTGGGCCCTGCAGGTTGCTGAGCCATCCCCCCCTTCCTACTCCACTCCAGGAGCTCCCTCACTGTGACAGTCACCATGCTCATTGTCTAGGGTGACTCCCTGCCTTAGGGTTTGGTGGTGGCAGCCCTGTCTGCTATCTGTGGGTACAGACTGCGCTGGCCAGAGGTCCTTGGCTCTGATGTGCCCCCTTCTCTCATAGGTACGCCATACCACCGGAGCACGGCAAGCGCCTGGAGCGCCTGGCCATAGGTAGGTATCTGAGCCCCTGCTCAGCCCAGGTGGGAAAGGGGCAAAGATGAGATGGGCAGGTGGCCCGTCCAGGTGAATCTCACTGTGCCTGTCTTCTGGTCTCTCCCCTGATGCAACATGACTCACCGTCCTTCTGCTTGGATCTAGGATATCTGAGTGAACATTATGTCACCATATCCAGCTCTCTCTTTGTCTCACCATGCTCTGCTTGGGGTGAAACCTAGGGCCTCATGCATGCTGGCCAGGTGCTCTGCTGCTGAGCCATTCCAAGCTATGCTGGGTTTTCTTTTGTTGGCTTTTTGAGATGGGGTTTAGCTAAATTTCCCAGGCCAGTCTTGAACTCATTTTGCAGCCCATGCTAGCCTTGAACTTACAGTCCTCCTGCCTCAGCTTCCCAAGTGCTGGGATGACAGGCCTGTGCCACCATTCCCAGATCATCCGTTCCTTTGTCAGGTGTAAGTTTGTGTATGGGTACCTAGAGACCCACACTGTGGGAGCACCATGAGTCCTGACTACCTGAAAGGTCTGTCTGTCCTCTGTCATCACTAGAGCAGCCCTGACAGATGCCCCATCTCTGGGAACAAGAGGCTAGCCAGGGAACAAGAGGGACTGGTTGGGCACACAGCTTCTGGTGGCTTTGGGGGGCAGTTGTGTTGACAGCAGCTCCGGCCTTTCCCATCAATTGCTTCTTAGCTGTGCAGCCCTCAGGAAGTTTAACTGGGATCCTGCAGGGCCCAGCTACTGGAAACCCGCAGCTGCAGACGGCTCCCTAGACTTCGCCCACTGTGGTGTTCGCAGTGTGTTACTTGAGCATGGCAGCTAAGGCAGGTCTGGCCACTGCGCTGCTTCCTGGGGCCACTGTGCCCACAAGCAACCTCAGCGTCTATAGACAGCCTCCACAGCTCAGATCCTAAGACCACAGGCCTAGCAGGTGTCCTGGGAGCCCTGCAGCCTACCATCCAGAGGCCCTGCCTCCCTCAGCCCTCTGACCCCTCTTCCTAGTCCAATGCCGGCAGCACAGCATCTCCCAGGCTTTCTGCCTCTCCCCTCCTTCCTCCCTCTGAGGAGGGCCCATGAGGGTGTTCCAGGATGCTGCCAGCTCAGGCTCCTTAGCTTGAGCTCCTTGAAATGGCACCACAGGTCCTGGGGTTAGGCTGTGGACATTTGGTAGGTACCCTCCGTGAGCTGGTGTCATTTTCAAAACAAAGGAAATGCCTTTTAACTGCCTAGTCGCAGCTGACTGTATCTCATCTGTGCATGTGAGGCGGGCAGTTCAGTAAGTCAGGCTCAGGTGGGTTTTGCTCTGTGGCCTCTGGAGACCGTGAGGCTGGGCTCAGAAAAACAGGAGAGGCATGGTCAGGATCAACATCCTCTGTCTACCCCAGTAGCCACATCACCATTTCCAGGGCCAGCAGGGGACGAAGGTGGCAGCTTGCCTTCCTCGAGAGTGTGTGCAGAAGCTGGAGGAGGAGGAGCCAGCTGCAGGATTTCAGTTCAGGCCCCAGAGTGGCTGCCTCAAACATCTGGCCTGCAGGGCATGGTGGCACATGCTTTTAATCCCAGCACTCAGGAGGCAGAGGCAGGTAGATCTCTGTGTGAGTTGAAGGTCCTCCTAGTCTACACAGTGAGTTAAGGTTAGCCAGAACCACATAGTGAGACCCTGCCTCCAAAAACAGAGAAAAGAACAATCCACCCTGTCCACATAGTCCCCAGCAGGGTGGAAAAGCTCCCTGGAACCAGAGGATGGACTGAGCAGTCTGCCCAGGGAAGGGTGAGGTTCGAGCAGGGAGACAGGGTACATGACACAGTAGTGTCTGTAGGAGGCCACATGCAGCTCCCCTGTAGCGCTGGTCTTTGCAGCCCGACACCTTCTTCGGGCATGCGCCATTGATGCCACCCACGGCGGAGCCGGGTGGAGTGGGCTCACGGTTAGCGCAGAGAATGAATGGCTGAGCCGTAAATGGGCTTACAGGGAGAAGCGCCCGCGGGAGAGCACTAATGTGGGGCGCTAATCACTTCAGATATGAACCTTTATTAAGGCCCTAATGAGAGCCACTTAAGCCGTGCATTAAAAGGGGGGCGTGCGGCTGGCAGCGGCAGTCATAATTTTAACCAAGGCGCTTTTAGCACCAAGGAAGGAAAGTTGAGGACTCAGCCCTTGTCCTCTCTGGAGCCTGCTCTTCGAGCTTAGCCTCCTGCCAGCAGCCAGGGCCTCTAAGCCCTGCTCGCCATGTGCCCCGTACAGATGTCTGTGGGTGTGCACACACATGAACATGTGCTCTTGAGAGACCTACCAGGGCGGGGCATGCTGGCCTGGAGGCTGGGCGACTGTGTGGGGTTCTGGAAGGGTCCTTAGCCTGAGGCAGTGGGTCAGTTCTGCTTTGCTCCCAGCAGGCCTCTGTGACCCTCACCGTGGTGGGGTGTGCACGTCTGCTCTGAGGATGCGCGGGGCAGTGTCGTGTGGTGAGCAGCTAGTCTAGGAGCTGGATATGCCCTGCCTCGGTTGCTCCCTGTGCTGCCTGTCTCGGCCGCTGTAGTGCTGCTGGCTCTGAGGGGGTATGGCTGAACCCCAGCCGGCCCTGGCCTTCTGAAGGATGATCTCTCCATAGTGGGAACTGTGGTCCTCAAGGAGCTCAGGAGTCCAGGCCATGGCTGGAAACAGTGGCCCTGTCTGCCTGGGGAAGCAAGGCACCCTGGTGGGAACATAGGCTGCTCCCTGTGCTGAGGCCACCTGTGTCCTAGGGCCTCATTCTCTCCTCTGTGGACTGCTGAGGGGCTGGTACCTGGAGGCTGGTCACGGCTGTTCACCTGTATTGTCTCCTAGTGGTGACCTCGAGTCTCAGCCTTGGTTCTGAGCTTCCCTTACCCTTCAGGGAGGTGCTGAATGCTGCCAGCTCTCCACGCCCATCTGTATGGTGCTGAGATGCTGGCTCACGTCACATCAGTGACTGTCCTGGTGAACAGAGTGGACTTTGCCTACGAGCTGGCAGGAGGACTTTTCCTAGGACTGGCAGTTGCCAGTCACAGCAGTAACAGCTGCTTTTGTCTCCCACAATGTTGGGCAGCAGCATGCTGTAACCCATTTCACCGAGCCCAGGGCTGTGGCACTGGCCTGAGACCTGTCTGGGGTCCTAGCTCAGTGCCTGTTCCCCAGGACCAGGCCACCAACCCCGAGCCCCACCCTGACACTGCTCTCTTCCACCCCAGGCTTCTTCCCTGGGAGCTCGCAGGGCTGCGATGCTTTCCTGAGGCACAAGATGACACTCATCTCGCCCATCATCCTGAAGAAGTATGGCATCCCCTTCAGCCGGGTATGTACAGGCCCCAGAGAAGGTTCTGCAGTGGTGACCAACTGGTCTTGGAAGGTGACCCGGTTCTTCTGCAGAGGAAGTGGATGAGGGCACAGGGCGAGTTTGGCAGGGCCTTTGCTGTTCTTGAACCACACAGAGCCCTTTGCCCAAGTACACGTCTCTTACTGGCCAGGCCACACCTGCTGTTAGCTGCTTATGGTGAACAGGGTGGCTGGGCCCTGAGTGAAGGTGTGCTGCTTAGCACTCTTGAGCTCGGAGCCTCAGCCCATCCTGTGTGTGGCTATAAAGGCTGTGCCAGATAAGGTCTGATCTGGGAGAGCCAGCCTTGTGGCAGCTGCTGGGGGTGCCAGGGGCGGGCAAGCACTTTAAGTTTGCAGACCCAGACCCTTAGGTTTCTCCGTGCAGTGTGGGGCACATTCCAGCAGGGAAGGCCAGCCTGACTGGTGTATGTCGGCGCAGTGCAAGCCTGTGTGCCCTGGGGACCAGGGATGGAGAAGGGACATCAGGACAGCTGTTTCTGAAGGTCTCTTTGAAGAGCAATTTGTCAGCCCAGGAGCGAGTTCTGTGATGAGACCCCTCGCTCTCTGCTTACATGGGGCGTCAGCGTGTTGGAAATTGCTCCTGACATTTCAATCAAGGCACCCACAGCATCTGACTGTGTTCTTCCTGCTGGTGCAGCCCGGAGGCTGCTCCTGGCTATTGCTCTGAGGAGCACAGATCCCCCTGCCAGATGGCAGCATCGTCACTTGTGGAAGTGAGAAGTGTCTGCTCTGTAACTGGCTTGTGGAGGTTTTCTAGGCTGGTGCTTCATGCACTCTATGGACAGAGTGACTGCCTGGACCTTTCCTCCTGGGCAGTGTCTCAATAGTGCTGTGGATTGCACATCCGGTACCCAGCCGGCCTGCGTCCAGACTCAGAGAGGCTGTTGAATTCTGACGGCCACACTGTCTCCACTGCTGTGGTGGGTGCCCTGGGCCTGGCTGGCTCCAAAGGCTTGTGACCCTTGTCTGGCATTAGAAGGCATCTCCCCTGCCTTGGGATGGGGCCTAAGGAAAGAGCAACAGGCGAGAGATGAGCATCGCCTTCCAAGTGAGGTGTGAGTCCCCTCATCGGAATTCCTGTCACCCTTGAGATGAGCAGCTGCACACTGCACTCGTGAGTCTGTAATGGTATTTACTTTTAGAAGGGAAAGCTGATCAATAGCCGGCTCGTTAATAATTAAGAGTGTGTATTTCTGTAATCTGCCATCGACTCCCTCATCTGTTCTGCTGAAGCGGCTCCCACTTTCTCCCTGACTGGCGCCGGCCCCGGCTACCGTGGCTCTGCCGCACAACCATCCATCATTTGACGCCTCCTGATTTATCCTTGGGCTCTGTTGACAGCAATGAGGAGGAAGGCAGCTACAGGACTTAGCAGCATCTGGGACACAGGCTGTGACAGGAGCGTGGTTCTGTTGCCACTCTGAGCAAGACTTTCTCCTGTCTGGTGTCGGCCCATGTCCGCATCCTCGCTGTTGGCCTCAGCCTATGTGGTGTGCTGCATCCCAGAAGGCTGAATGGACAGCTCCCACCTAGCATGTGCTGTACTGTGAATGCTGGATGTCGTGGAGAGGACCAGCAGTGGACCCGTATCACCACCGCTGTCCACAGAGACGTTTGTTAAAGCTCCGGGCCTTCCTTTCCCTCTTAGAGCTCAAGGTGAAGTAGCTGAGGTTCCTGGAGGAACCACGACTGCCAGGACCCAGGGACACGCATGGGTCACACTCCACCACCCCGAATACCACCTCCCTTCATTCTGCCATGAGCAGCTGTCACTTGGGCAGGAATTTTAAAACATAATGCTGTTGCCACTGACTTCCCCTTAATTGGTGCAATTAATTATTTGAAAAGAAAAATATTGGCGAATTCTCCAGGGCTGGCTGCACTCCAGGCCACGTTGGTTTTGATGGAGTTTATCCGAGTGGTTGGTGCTGCAAGTCCCACCTTGGTGTCCACTCTACCCTCCCCAGCATTACCAAGAGGAACCCAGTGACATGGGCCAGGTGGCCTGTGGGGGACACACAGCCCAGCTGCCCAGAGCGAGGTGTTGGGAGGGGAGGTAGAGTAGTGATTATTGTGACTTAGGATGCTCAAAAAAGAGGAGACCCTGAATACCTTCTCAGTACGCTCTGCATCAGTGAGCCACTGTGGCAGGCAGCTGGGGTGCTGCCCTCCAGTGGGGCCATCTGTGGAGGCTCAGAAGCCCTGGGCCGGTCACTCTCCTGTGAGCTTGAGTACCACCAGAGCACAAACTTTGAGAAGCCAGGGTCCTCCCTGAGGCTTTGGAACCTTCCTCCTTTGTTGGTGCTTGCCAAGCTCAGAATGTCAGACATGTGTGCTTGTCAAGCCTTCCTGCCTATTCAATGGGCAGTGAGGACCCAGCTCTCAGAGCTCACGGAGAGGGGCCCCTTCCTTCTGGAGCCTCAGTTTCCCATCACAGATGAGGCTCTGTCCCTCCTCCCAGCAGCATGTATCCTCCGGTCATTCTGATCTGCCTCTGTTTTGGGGCCTGAGGTCTGTGCAGGTCGGCAGCTATTCCAGAGTGTTCTTGGAGGCGCCAGTGCTGTCCTCCACACAAAGGGCTGGCCTGTCCCTGCCTCACGGTGAGCCTTCCATGTGCCAGTGCTGTCCTCCACACAGAGGGCTGGTCTGCCCCTGCCTCACGGAGAGCCTTCCATGTGCCAGTAGTGTCATGCAGGGCATCTCTCCTCAAGAGGTCACCATGCGCGTGCTCCGGCCTGGCTTCAGCGGGCGTGGCTGTGGTAGCCCACGGCCCGCTGCTATGCCATGGGTGGATGACCGTCCCCTTGGACTGCGTGGGATGGCCAGGCCGTGTTGGTCACGGTGCAGAATGGGGCCATGCTTCTTGCCCTGTATCCTTTAGTGAGTGCTAGAGCCAGGTCTTTCCATGCAGTCCAGCCCAGTCTCAGACTCATGATCCTCGTGCTGTAGCCACCAAGGGCTGCCAGGACTGTGTGCTCCACCACAGCAGCTTTGCCCCATGCTTGGTTGGTGTTTGAGACAGGGTGTAGACCAAACTAGCCTGGAGCTCAGAGAGGTCCACTGCCTCTGAGTGCTGGGATTAAAGGCTTGCACCAGCATGCCCAGCTTTCTTCTTAGAAAACTGTTCATGAGACTGTGTGGGTGTGAGTGCTAGAGCATGCATGCTGAGGGCAGAGGAGAGCCCCTGGAAGTCAGGCATGTGTCCTCTCCTCCCACTGTGTGGGACCTGGGGACGGAACCCAGGTTGTCAGGCTTGGCAGCAAATGCCAAATGCCACTAAAGAGTGCTGAGCTGTCTCACCAGGCCTCACCCACATTCTTTTTGAACCTGGCAGGATCCCACAGTTTCCTGAGCTTTGTGCCCCTACTGAACCCACCAGGTCATGAAAGGGCTTTCGCAGCTATGGGCCATCTGCAAGCCCGTATCCATCCCTCCTGAGCGTCATCACTCTCCTCTGCAGATTACCCAGGAAGCCGGGGAGTTCATGATCACATTCCCCTATGGTTACCACGCGGGCTTCAACCACGGCTTCAACTGCGCTGAATCTACTAACTTCGCCACGCTGCGCTGGATTGACTACGGCAAAGTGGCCACGCAGGTAGGTGCAGTGGTCACCTCAGTTTAGGGGTGGGTGGGGACAGCCCTGCACCTGGGTGCACCCCAGATGCTGGCACTGCTCACAGAGGTGGGTGTTTGTGGGTTCTGTCTTCTTCAAGGAGCCCCATCTCTGCTGGGACCATCTCTTCCCGCAGTGCTGCTCTGCTCTTGGCCCTTGTTGTTGGACCAATTACTTACCAGTTTGTGTTCTTTTTGAGACATCAACACGGGCTGCCTGGTCCTGCCCTGGCCTCCTTAGTGGTGGTGCCACAGGCACCCTGTGCCCAGGACTGGCTCACATGTTGCTCCTTTTTGTGTGCGTGTTCATGGGCCATCCAGCGTCTCCCTGTGTGGGGCAGGGTCTCCTGGCCATGGCTCCTGGGGCATCCATCAGCCTCCCACTCCATCTCACTGGCATGTGCTAGCCCAGCCGCCTCTGTGTGAGTTCTCAGGGTGGGTTTCAGATCATTGGCTGCTTTGACTTGGTCATTCTGATCCTCCCCTGCTTGCTCGCTATCCTCACTCTACTTCTTGGGGCCGTTGTCTCCTTTTGTTGCTGGTCATGAAGGCAGGGCCTGAGCACAAGGCAGGTGCTCATCCCATGCAACATGGATCTGGTCATCTGCTGTGGGGTCACTGGGGCCAGTTTTCAGTCTTCGTGAAGCACTGAGTCTGGAGGGAGGGAGGGAAGTGGCATAGCCCAGGGTTGGGACCTGCGTCTGCTTTTGATTGACAGCTTTAATGGCTAGGGCTGGCGGGATGGCAGCTGAGATCACTTGCACCTGTGACAGATTGAGCTGTGATGGCAGGGCCTGTGCTCGAAGGGCTGTCTCAGCCGCAGCCACGACAGGAGCGGCCCAGATAGTAAAAGCAATTTCAGGCTCAGCCATGTGTTCACAAACAAGCAACATTTGGGGACTGCCGTCCGCCATGGCGCCATGCTCACATTGTCAGGCAGCATAGCGTGAAATTAGGGAACAAGTGGCCCGAAGCACAGCAGACCAGCCAGGGACAGGGCAGGGTGGCAAGCACCGCACCCCCCACCTGTGCCCAGCTGCCAGGGCAGCTCTAGTGTGGCAGTGCCCACCAGTGAGGGGGTGTGAGGCCAGGCGAGGGTGGGGCCTCATGGTGGGGCCTGGGGACCCAGGACTGCCGCTCCCCAGCCAGTGTGTACAGGGGAGCTGTGAGGAATGCCATGCCATGCAAGGCAGAATGGGGTCCGAGTCCCAGGGCACCTGGGCAGGGTGAGTCCCCATCTGTCCTCTCTCTCAAGCCCACCATTCGCACATGGTGATCATAGTCCCATACCCCTCCTCAGCCTGCAAACGCAGGCTGTGTTCTTTTTGGCCTATCCCCAATCTCCTGGTCTTCACCTGTACTCCCAAGTGCACAGTGGTGGCAGGGAGCTGCAGGGTGCTGCCTCACTCCCTCTCCTGCCCAGTGGCAGAGCAGGTGCCACTTTGTATTTTTAATGCCTGAAGCGGTGCAGAGGAACGTGTGGTCCGTGGTAGGCACTAGAGCTCCACCTGTGTGTCCCTGAGGAACAGAGGGCTGCAGCGTGGAGTCATTCACCCCTGCCTACAGTGCCAACCCAGGGCCTCTCTGCAGCCTAGCACCCTCTGAGTCTCCCAGAAAGGTGTTTGCTGGCTGTGCAAGTTCACAGGGGCTCAGCCCTGGCCAGCACCGTGAGCATCCCCATGTCTCTTCCTTCATAAGAGACGGGGCAGCGAGCTGGGCCAGTGGACCTGAGGCCCTGGCAGTGGGAGGCAGTACTCACTCACTGAGCTACAGGCTGGCCTCTGGTCCAGGAACCAGCCCATACTGAGGCCACCGGGGTTTCTAGGGCTACAAGATGCTGCAGGGGACAGGGAATTTTCTTGATTGTGCACATATGAGCGCAGACTTTGTGGGAGGCTCAGTTGAGGGGAGAGGCCCAGTCTTGGGGCATCTAAGACCCCCGGGGCACAGACCCCAGAGTTCTCAGGTCAACTGCACCAACTTGTGGATCGTTGGCAGAAGGCTGTCTCATGAGCCACATCTGCGCTGACCCTTGACTACTTTCTTGGGGCAGGTGCAGTATGGTCTCACAGACAGTGATGGCGACGGCCAAGCCTTTCCTGGTAAAAGTAATATACATGCAAAGAGAATATTACACAGCCATCAAAAGAGTTCTCCCATGGAGTTTGTTCTACTTTTACTGGTGTGGAGAGGTAACCTCAGTAGTCTGACTTTAAGAGCAGGTCATGGGCTGTGAGCCTCAGCTCCAGTTGCTTCTGTGTGCTAAGGGTGTGTGTCCTTTTTTAAATTGGCTGTGTGGAGAGATGGGGACAGCAGAAAAGCTAGTGCTTGCTCCCTCTCCACATGCACGCACGCACGCACGCATGCACACACGCAGACTCCCTCTGACCTTTCCTTCTGTGGTTACAGCAGGTGGTTGGAAGTGGCTTTGGTCATGTAGGTACCTTCCCATGGTCTCTTCCAATGTTGCCAGCGGTTTTGTTGGTTTGGGTTTGAGGTGATGGTTAAATTGAACCAGATGAGCCATGTACCGGTGGCTGAGGCTTGCCAGCCCCCGGTTCTGTCCCCAGCACCAGAGAAAGCAATCGTGGTGCACACACCTGCCACCCAGTGCTTAGGAGGTAGCGGTAAGAGGACCAGGATTTCATGGCCATCTGCAATTACATAGTGAGTTTGAGGCTAGCCTAGGCTACATGAGAGGCTTACCTCAAAACTAAACAAAGGCCCACAGACCTGCCTCAGACTTGAGCCCTCGATGGCTCTTTTCCTGCCTTGATGGCATTCATCTTTACAGAGAAGTTCCTGAGCTGTGCCTAGTGCACCCATGGAATCCCAGCACCCAGGGTATAAGATAGGAGGATTGCCATGCGATTGGTCACAGCCTGGGCTTTGTCTTGGAAGCAAAGATGAGACAAAGGCAAGAACCCAGAAAGCTCAGCAGCCCAGCCACGTCACTTTCCCTCCCACACAAGGGCCCTGAATGAGCTTGGGGCAGGGCTGCCAGTGCCTGGAGGGCCTGGGGTGAATGCCCACCAAGTTTCAGGCATTTCCGTGTGCTCCCCATAGAGGCGGCTCATTCCCCGCTCCGTGAAGCCAGCCCCCTCCATGGAAAGCTCCCCCTGGGCGGACAGACGGGAACAGAGAAGCCAGACAACTCTTCCAGTGGTGCACAGCAGGTGCCATGTCCGGCATGCCCTCCCAGTCCCTGGGCTATTCAATAGCCCTGTACACAAATGTAGCGTGAGCCTCTGGGAGTGCTCCAGGACAGCCCTACGGCCTCAGAGTTCCCCGGGTGTGGTGACATGGCGGGCCTGGGGCAGTCCGCCTGCCTCCGCTGTCAGCTTTTGCAGGCTAGAGCACCCGCTGCACAGCTAGGTCACTAACGAGATCAAAAGGGTTCTCCAGCGAAGGGGTGCTGCCTGCACAGCCTCGCTCCTCACTGGCTGCCGCATCAACCGTCGCAAGTGCCACAGGCCACACACAGTGTGGGAAGCTCAGCCTCAGCCGTACACTGCAGGGAGGGGGCTCTTCTTCAAAGGGTCTCGCCACAGCCCCACAGGCTGAGCTGTGATGAGACTGGGGATGATTGAGAGCCTGGCTCAGGCTGCACATCCAGCACAGTGGCTTCTGTCCCCTTTGCAGTCCCTGTGGCTGGATGCCAGTCTTCCCAGGAATGCTTGGCATGCCTGAGGAGTAGATACTGGAGCTAGGAGGCCTTTTACAGAGTTTCGGGTAAGAGTCTGGAGGAGGTGGCCCCTAGTGCTGTGGTGTCCGGCCTTTGTGGGGGTGGCAGGCACTGGGTAGGAAGCGCTGAGAGTAACGAGCAGGTGAGAAGGGACAGCCGTGTCCCCTGCCGTCGGCGACAGAGCTTCCCATGCTGCACACTTAGCTGCAGACTGCAAGGCATGCAGTCGCGATGACAGGGCCCGGAGTGCACTCCCACCTGACCGCCCTGTTCACCAACCCTGATTGCTGCTGTAGCAGAGCTGTGTGCACCAGGCTGGCTCCTGTGAGACGAGTTTCTCCTTCGCTCCTTCGCTCCTGTCACATGGCTTCTAGGCCATGCACCCCTGCCATATCTCTAGGCACATGAGTGCCTAGAAGGCCACTGGGAGCATGTGTGAGGCTGATTCCACCTTATGTCACAGCTGGCCCGTGACTGGGAGAGGAAGGATCGGAAAAGGTGGCTTAGTGTGGGCTCCCCAGCACTGTGCATAGTCTTGGAGTTCTCTGTTGACTATCCTAGCCTTGCACCCCCTTCAGAAGCTCCATAGGCCTGGTAGCAGTGGTGTTCCCAAGTGTCACTTGAGGCCCTGGCTGAGGAGGTACTTGCTGACCCCTGACTCCTGCCACTGACTCCCCCGTAGGTTCAGGAAAGAGTACATCATGGACACAGACCCTGGATACCCCCACATTGTGTAGCCTGGGCATTGCCACTTGTGCCTCAACTTTTCCACGAGCAAAGTGGGTCTCCCGGGGTTCCCATGTCAAGGGATGTTGGGATGTTCTGGGCTGCCCTGGGAGGCCCCTGGCATGACAGGGCCAGGTTTTTGGCTTATGATGGTCACACCGAGGTTCGCACAAAGCGGGACAGGACCCAGGCAAAGAGCAGCATAGGGAGAGAAGACAGGCTAGTGTCGCCAGCTGCCTGCTCACTGTCTCTCCCCTGGTGTCCCTTGCCGCACAGGACAAGTGGCCCCTGTGCCAGGAGGGGGGTGAGGTAGGTGTTATTACAGGTGCAGCCCCACACGAGAGGTGTCATGACTGAGGTGTCGGCAGAGGGGTGGGCACAGGCCCCACCAGGTGGCTCTGTGAGCTGGCGCCTGATCGCCTGAGCTGAGCGCAGGTCCCTGTCTGTGGCTCCCTAATGAACTGGATGTTGTCGCAATGCTGGTAATCACAGCAGAAATGGGCCAAGCCACAACCAGAGCTGGCACGTTAACCCTTAGTGGGCTGGAGCGGCTGGCCCTCAAACAGGCAGCTCTGCAGAAGTGTCTCCTCAGTCACTGCGCTAACCTTTCTGAGAGAGCACCAGGGCATACCTGTCACCCCAACACTCAGGAGGCTGAGGCAGGACGATTGCCCTAAGTTCAAGGTCATCCTCGGCTACATAATTTCTAACCTGGGAGGCTATGGTGGCATTGAGAAGGCACATGTAGCCACAGCCAGCTGGCGTGGCACCACGGTTCAGCAAGGCCCGCCTTTAAGGAGTGACATGCTAGGCCTGAGGCAGGCACCCAGAGCACACACTGGTGTGGGCTCAGTCCCCATTAGGTCAGTGGTGGGCCTTGCCCCTCCCGCAGCCTGTGGTGTGCTCCTATCCTGGCGTTTGGACCCTAGGCCAGGGGTTCCTCTGTTCACACTGTGGGCCTCCCGCCTGCAGATGAGCCCAGGGGCCCAGGAGAGATGGCAGTGGCCAGCCACTTGGCTGAGTTGTTTGCTTCGAGAAGCTTTGAGCTCTGAGTTTGGAGGCCATGTTGGACACCTCATCGTGGCCTGGATGACTGTGGGCAGGGACCCTGTAAGGTGGTGTTCTCTGCATAGAGGGGATGTGGCGCAGACCTGTGTGGGAGGGTAGAGGCGAGCACATGTGAACATGTCCAGCCATGGGGTGACCATGGTGGTCGGCTGGGGACAGTTCTGCTGTTCCCCTCGGGACTGATGCTTTTTAGGGATGCCATTCCCCACCCTCATCCTGTACCAGCTGCCCCAGCAGCAGGCTCAGTGTTCCGCCCTGGTTCCTGTGCTGTGACTGAGAGTTGTCACCGCCACACTGGTGAGAGCCCGACGGTCCCTCAGCAACATGCTGTTCGGGTTTGTGGTTTTACTGGGCTGTGTTTTGATCATCTCCTCTCCAGCCGCTGCCTCCCCCAGCTCACTGTTGTACATGAGCGGGTTCTGGTGTAATCCAGCCTCTCAGAAAATCACTGCCTCCAGCCAGAGCTCAGAGCCCACAGAGAATCCTGGCAGCCCAGGTGGCCTCACTGCCATATACCCAGCTCATATTTGAGTGAGGCAGTGGAAACAGAGTCTGAGTGTGAGGATGTGGGAGCCTTGGGGGCAGAGCCGCTGCTGAACTTCAATGTCTCAGGGGGCCTGGAATAAGTATGCGTGCACCCCAGGAGGCCCCTTTCCATCCTCAGCTGCTGGAGATGCCTGGCACACAGACACAGCCTGTTCATGGGGACTGCCCTGGGCCCAGGAGCGTCGGGGGCAAGGCTCAGCTAGACACAGGGCCCTGGTCCGGCTACACGAGGCAAGTGTGGAGTCCTCAGTTTGCTGGCCCCGGGCGGACCAGCCACACCGCACTGTCTCGTCATTGGACAACACTCCCATGACTTGGGTAGTTTGGGAAGTCATGTCTCCTTCATGTCTGATGATCTCACTGACCTCAGGAACCTGGATAGGCCCTTGATAATCAGTGGCCTGGGACGACCTGTGGAGACAAGGGTCTCCATCAGGATCTGTGTAGGAGAGTGGACAGTGACACAGATGGTGTAAAGTGAGTCTGGGTAGGGTAGGGGTAGGCCATGTGAAGCGAGGTGGGGTCTCCTAAGCAGCACCACGTTGAAAGTGTCTGTGCCATGTGCAGGCACACTAAACTCGAGCATCACACGGCCCTGAGAAGGCAGTGGGCGTCATCTTAGGCTGTGACGGAGCCTGACGTAGCAGGATGCAGAGTGCTGCCTGTGGGGTGCCATTTGTTCACAAAGTAAGACAAGACAGACTGTGGGGGGTAGTGGGGCGTGCAGGTCTCCCTAGAGTCTGTATGCAGAATTGGAGGCTGGTCCAGCCTGGTTGTCCAAGCTTGGCTCCAGGTTTGCTTGGTGCCCACCTCCTGAGAAGCATGTGGCAGGTCATTCCTCTGGATCTGCAGCGCCACCCTGCGCCTTGAGGACAGTCTGTGCCCATTGTGTCCGTTGCAGATTCCAATTTTTCTTTGCCTGTGAGTTCTGCTGAGCTGGACAGGACTGCTAGCCAAGGGGCAGCCACGAGCCTCGTGGGCACCAAGCTAGGCCACTGTGGCTCACAGTCCCTGATGGGCCACCAAGTGGTGTGGGCAGGAGCGTGGGCCTACAGGCCTGGGAAGCATGGGGCAGGGTTCAGTGCTCGGCTTTGTCTGGCTGTGGTTGCATCATTGGACAGTTACAGTGGAGCTGGGGATACGTCACTTGCATCTGGCTACTTCCAAGTGATGATGGAGAGGGACAGGGAGCACAAGTGGGGATCCCAGGCTCTGGGGGCAAATGTCCCTCCCGTTCATGGCCCCAGTAGCAGGAGACTAGCCTCCCCTGCACTCCAGAAGGCATTGCTGTACTCTCTGCTTCATTCCTGCAAATGTCAGTGTGGAAGCTCGTCCCCAGGGTCAGCATGAGGCACCAAGACATCAGTGCTTGGAGAACAGAGGGCCTGCAGTCAGCTTTGGGGTCCTAGAGAGCGAGGTGTGGGGTAGAGCTGGTAATTCCTGGTTCCTTCCATGATTCCCTGCCCTAGACCCCAGCAGGGAGGTGGCATGCAGGGAGGACCCTTGGTTATAACTCTTCTGGACAGTGTCACTGCTCTGTGACCTGTGCTTTTATGGGTATCCTGAGGCAATTGGGCAGGCCCCTGGTCACCAACGGTCTGCTCTGGATTGCTAACACCCATGCCACATCCTGAGCAGGTTGCAGTTCTGTGCCTTGCACTGGAAATCCCAGTCTTCCCACTTTGGGGAGGACTCAGTCATCCCAGCTGCAAACTGTGCTGGGCCGCCACGGACAGCACTAGCCTTGCTACTCACTTGCTCTCCCTGGACCCCAGTGGCAGGCCTGAGAGGGCTGTTTGGTGTGTTGATCGCCTCAGACAGCGACAGGGTGGACAGGAGGCTAGGGTGCATTGACGGTAACTTGCACCCTGTCATAACTCCCCAGCTTGTCACGTGTGCAGCTGTCTCAGCTGAACTGCAGCCTAGGACATTCCTGCAGTTCTGTGGAGTCCCTGCTCAGGGCTCCAGTGCAACCTCAGGGGAGGGGCACAAGGGGAGCCTTCCCTCCCATCGTCCCCAAACCCCATTCTGAGGCAGACTAAGCAGGCGGCCAAGTCCAGGTCAGTGGCTCGGGCGTGACCCAGGCTTTCCCATGCCAGTCCACCTCAGAGAGCTCAGCCAAGCAATATGGTGATCTGTCTGCGTTTTCACCCTCGGATGTGGCGCACAGCAGCTGGGGTGTGGCTCTGGTTGGGGTCAATGGCTGCCATCGCAGATGCTTAACTAGAAGCCTGTACTGCTGTGTAAGGCATGTGTGAGGCACCTGCCTGATGCTGTGTGTGCCTGGCCGGACTGTCCTGTCTGTAGGGCGCACCAAGGAATGGTGTGTAAGCGAGGCTGCTGCAGGTGAGGTGCCTGTGCCCCAGGTTCTGGAAGGTTCTCAGCACACTGCGCTGAGCAGGAGTTCCTGGGATGCAGCTGTTTTCAGGCTATACAGTGTGGTGCCCCCCGTGGGACTCGGTATCAGAGCTCTGGGTGCCAGGCCACAGGAGTGAAGAAGGCACAAGGTGCAAGGGCCCCGCAGGTAGTAGGCACGGGCCTTCCTGTCAGCCTCAGTGGGACTATATGGGGTGTCTGTGCCATTGTGTGTTAGCCATTTGTCCCAGGGTACCTTCAAACCCATGTGCTGATGAATTAAGCCAGTGCCAGCAGCTCTGGAGAGTGGTGCCATCATCCGGGCCTCTCGAGGACCCCCTCGCTGTCAGGTATTTTTGGAGAGCTTGCTAATCACCCCCACAGCAGTCTGGGATTACCAGGAAGGGCTGTGGCTCCCCCAGACTCCCAGGTGGCAGGATGCCCAGGGGACAGCTGCCCAGCAAGGAGAGAGCCTGAAGTGCACTGGCAGGTGAGCCCTAAGGCCACCTTTGTCCCCGGGAGCTGGTGGAGGCCGAGACCCCACTTTCTCTGGAGGAAGTTGTGCTTAGTGGCCCCACTGCTTGCCTTTTGTGGCTCAGGATGATGACCACCCAGCCCTGAGTGGGCTCCAATGAGACCCTCTGCATAGGTGGACCTCTCTGTCCATCAAGAGAGAGGACTCCACTGTGGAGAACTGTGTGCCGTCTCCTGAGCTGGTGGTACTAAGCTGCTGTGGCCAGAGGCGGGTGCTTGGGCCTCACCTGGAGGCTGGAACGGGCCCTCCCTGTGGCCAAGCTGGCAGGCCACCTTACCACCCTCCTCTAGGAGACCATGTCTTAGAGCTACCAGGCTGCCACTCCCAGACCTGGCTCCTCACCTCCTCACAGCAATTGCTTTTGTACCCACGCTCCCCATATCTGCATAGCCCACGTGGGTTGGGAGAAGGCCACCGTCATTGCAAGGCCGGCCTGTGCTGGCCGCTGGTGCTGGCCATGGAGCCGCCATGGAGCCGGTGGTGGTGTCTATGGGCCCTGTGGGAGCACTCAGGTGCTTTTGCTAATTACTGACAGCAAAGCAATGGCTGAGCCGCTTGGCACAGATCCCTTAATCTGCAGTTGATGGGGGCTCAGGGAGGCCAGGCCCAGGAACTCGCAGCCTGGGCACCATCTGCGGCCACTGCTGACTGGCCAAGTCCCTGCACAGCCGCTACCCTGCACATTCCCATTAAGCAAGCTGAGTTTGCGGGGGAATTGCTCAGCCATAAATACTCCCTCTTGCTCAGCATGTTGGGCCTAGTGAAGTCCCCAGTGCCCCACCCCCACCCCAAGCGAAGAGGGCAGGAGACACAGGACATTGCCTTATGTACCAGACCCAGCCTGGCTGAGGCTTCTTCAGCAGGATGGGGACACTGGGAAGGGCTCATCACGCCTGCCTCTATTTCCTTTCTCTCCATTAAGGACACCCCAGATGCAGCCATAGCTGCTGTGGAATGTGGCCAGAGAGCTCACAGTGGGCTTAATAGGCCATTTGCCACCCTGTCTGCAGCATCACAGCCTGTAGTCCCCTCAGGAGAAGGGACCCAGGAGTGTGTCGGCTGCCCTGTCGGTGCTCTGTTCTAGCCCAGCTAGTAACATGGTTGCCATGGTATTTGAGCGGACTGTATCCACAGGGTACAGTAGTGGGTAGTGAGCTCAAGGCCCTGGCTGCTCCCTAGCCTGAATGGATTTGCCAGACCCTGCCTTGCATCTTCTAGGCCCTTTTGATGGCAGCCAGACTGCCTGGTCCAGGGTCTATGACCCCCGTTGCTGCGTCCACCTTTCTTCTCTTTGCATCTTGCTGGGCAAGGCTGGGAATCCACGCACGGCCTGGCACTCCCTGTGGGAGTCTGTGCCGCAGAAGGGCTCTCTCAGCCTGGCATGCCCGCGGTGAGTGGAGGGATGCTGCTGGTCTCATACCCAGTGTGCCTGCAGCCTGGAGCCAGGCGCCTGGCCTGAGGCCCCATGCCGTTTGTCCCCGCAGTGCACGTGCCGCAAGGACATGGTGAAGATCTCCATGGACGTGTTTGTGCGCATCCTGCAGCCCGAGCGCTATGAGCAGTGGAAGCAGGGCCGAGACCTCACGGTGCTGGACCACACGAGGCCCACGGCCCTCAGCAGCCCCGAACTCAGCTCCTGGACTGCCTCTCGCGCCTCCCTCAAGGCCAAGCTCCTGCGCAGGTGAGTGGCCAAGACCTCCCCCCACTAATACCTCCCAACCTCTGTTCCCCGTGCCTTCCCCCTACCTCCACTCCTCTGTCTTCTGTTCGCTTCTGTGGTAGGAGTTGTCCGGCCATCCCCTCTACAGCCCAGGCAGAGCCCCAGCCCCTTTGTCTAGGCGTCTGAATGCTCACTGCCACTTCCCCTGCTGACATAATCCTGGTACCCTTGAGGCTCCGAGAGCTGCCAGGTCCCCTGCAAGCACTCATGGTGCCAAAGCTCATTCCAGATATCATGCTTCTTAGGATGGCGGGATCCTACTGCCCTGCTGCCCCTTACAGGAGTGTGGCTGAGGCCACTTCTGACTAGGGACATGGGCAGGCATGCTGCAGCCTTGAGCACTGGCCTCTAGCCTTGGCAGTACAGGTAACAGAGTTGGGGAGGAGCCTCACCCTATTTTCTAAAAGGGAAGCCTTTGTAACTGGGCCCAGGCCCTCACTCAAAGTGGCCATCTCACTCCTTGCCTCTGGCAGCCCCTCAGGGATTTGAACTTCTGATAGGCCAAGGACAGCCCTGAGCTGAGCTAGAGCTGTAGGACTGCATAGAACTCAACTGTCTGCCTGTGAAGGGACCAGGGAGTCCCAAGCACTCTGCACCCAGAAGGCCAGCCTGACCGCTACTAAGGAAACACCACTGTTGACAAGACCTCGCGTAGGAATGCACCTGTTACCTTAGTCTGCAGATACTGCTGTTAGGATCCTGATGGTTTCCAAATCTTGCAGAATCTGTCATCTTCTGGAACCAGCTGCAGCCTGCGGCCTTCATTAGCTGCACTGTGGGCAGCCTGCAATCTTCCATTCCTGGAGCTCTCAGGGGTTCTAGTCTGGCTTAGGGGTCACTGTTGGTTATGCCTTGGCATGGCCATGGAGTCCTGCAGACAGGCCATGGGAGCTGTTACTGGGGCAGTCACCTGTGGTCTGAAGCCTTCCCTTTTTACCATGTCCTCGTCAACACTGCTGCTGCATATCCCCTGCAGTCTTATCTGCCCTGCAGTCTTATCCACCAGTTTTGCTGTGTCCTCGTCTTGGGGAGCAGTTCTGTGGTTCTAGGCCATTCTGCAGTGTCTTCCTTTGATTTCCTGCCTTGCAGGGCCCATGGAAAACAGCCTTGTGGGGCCTGAGCGCACCCCTGAGGCTTTGTGATGGTTTCATGATGGGTGGTTTTCAAGGTCAGGGCTTGTGCGTCAGCTGAGCGGATGACCAGCAAACAGACACCACATTCTAGGACCACAGTGACACCACGTCAGCCAGAGATGGGACCTCCCACCCTCATAGCTGCAGCCAGCCTCTCTCAGGCTTCATTCCTAGGCAGAGTCCTGTCCTTACTCTCTGAGAGCTGTGCCAATGCCACAGTGGCTGAATAGCAGATGAAGCCCGCCCCCATGGACGTAATTCCTGTTAAAGCTGTTCAAGGCCAGAGCCGTTTCTGCTGAAGTCCCTGGCCGCTGTGGGAGGCCACCTGTCCTGTTTCCACCGTCAACGGTGCATGGTGCTGGGATTGCACTGACTCTGCCCAGCTCCTCCCAGCTGTGCATCGTTGCCGTGCCTGGCTCCCTTGGGGAAACTGAGGCACATTAGGGGTTCAGAGTGGGTTCAGAGGTAGTGTCGGTCACCTCTCTCCCAGACGTATCAGGGCCTGGGGCAACTGGGCCATTATTGTTCACAGGTGCTGAGAGTACCCCTGCCCTCTGCCCTCTGCCCTCTGCACAGCACTCCAGGCACAACTCTAGACATCAGACAGTTCCCATTGGCCCCTTGTTGGGAGCCTTGTCATGACCAGTGGTGGGGTGCTCGGCCTTCTCACCCCATGAGGGCCCCTCTTCTGTACTCCTCCTTAGCAGAGGCCTAAGCTCAGGCTCTCCTATGCCCACCCTGCCCCCATTCCCAGTGTCCTGTCTCTTGCAGCAGCTTCACAAGTGGGCTGACGGCAGCCCCTTCCATGGGTAAGTACCAGGAGACAATGCCACATTCCTTGGTCAGTCTGGCCCACTGTGGATGTGTAGGGGTCAGGAGGTGTCTGTGCCCCACAGTGTGACACCCCAGCCTTCTGACCTCATCACCAGAGTTGACCTGAGACCCTAAGCACCTGGTGGCTCTAGAAACACTCATAGCCAGGGCCTCACACATCTCTCCTGAACCCAGAATATACCTCCGTTTCCCCAGGGGATATTTTCAATACTGCCACCTAGTAGCAGGAATGGAGCCAAATGAGGGAAGCCAGAGTTTTTGGGCAGCCTCCTAGCTGCCTTACGGGCACAGGCCACCATGTTTGCAGCTGTCGTCTCCCACTTGACGTGTCTGCCTCTCAGCGAAGCCTGTGGGCTTCCTCCTCACCATCAAGTCCCGGAGCACCTGCTTTCATCTCGGAAGAGTTTGTGTCATTTACATGCCAACACTTGAATTTGAAAAATTGACGAGATGATGCCCACTTCAGCCATCTGCTGATCCCACTGGAGTGTGGATGAGAACAGGACTATGTGGGGAGCAGCTGTGTGGCTCAGAGACCTTGAGGAGACAGCAGGAGGCCTGTCAGGGCCGGCTGGACTGGATCGGGACTTTGGGGACCCTAGGCCGGAGCCTTGGGTGCCTTTAGCAGGCTAAAGGGAGCCCTGGAGTGGAGGGGTCATAGCTTCTGCTCCCAAGCCCCCACAGCGGGCTTACTCCCTGTGGATGTCACCTCACGGCAGAAAACTGGAATCTTCCGCATGGCCTCTGTCCAATGGCACCTCCGCAAACCTCTTTGCACCTTCACTCACCCTCCAGTGCACCCCCATGCCAGCTCAGAAACAGGCCAGAGGCCATGGTAAGGCAGAGACCGTTTTCAAGAGGTTCCAGAGCCACCAGAACACATGGTGGAAGAGCATGGACAGGAAAAGCCAGTACCACTGGCCCACGGTGCTGCAGGCAGATGTGAGCCCCGAGGCAGCAGAGAGAGAAGGCTCTAGAAGTCGAGGAAGAGCAGAGGAGTCCAGCCTTGCTCCAGTTTAAGCAAAGTTTAAGAAGCAGCGGCTGTGTGCAGCCTGGTCCTGTGGCATGGTGCCGATAGCCTGAGCTGTGGCACATGCCCATCTGTCCCTCACCTGAGTTCAGCAGTCAGTCCCCAGAGCTTCCAAAGAGAACAGGCCAGCACAGGACTTGGTTGGTGTCAAGCTAAATGCCACAGAGCCATGTCCCAGGATCCCACAGCCCGACCACCTGCTGGACTCGAGTGGGAGGAAAGACAGAGCTGCAGCTCCTCAGAAGGCATCTTTTCTGCAGGGCACACATGAGCCCAGCACAAGTGGAAGCCCTGAAAGCTGCAGGGCTAGGAAAGGCTCACCTTGCCAGAGGCATTTCAAGCTGTGCCGCCTGGAACAGGGACGGGTGCTAGAGTTATCACTGTGGATCTGACAGCTGCCTAGGGGTTCAGAGTGGGGCTGGAGCATCTGGAGATGCCAAGAAGTATTAATCATCCAATAGAAGAGGGTCTAAAGCAGACTGCAGGCACCAGGAGGCCTGCCACAGCTCTGGGTCACACAGATGCAGGGGCATGCTGTGGCTGCCTAACGAGAAGCTGCTGTAGCAAGGTGGCCATAACCGTGTGTGTCAAGCCTCGCAGGCAAGAGGGAGAGAGGATATAGGTCAGGCCTTGCCACTGAGAAGTGTTGGGGGGTGGGGGGGTGGCGACAGTTGCGACAGGGCTGGGTCCTAGCTTGTTCTCATAATATAGTATGGCTGATCTTCGGCTTACCGTGGCCCTCCCTGCTCTGGAGGGGTGCAGCACATGCATTTGAATCCTTAGTTCTTTTTTTTTTCTGGTATGGGCACAGCTGGTCTAAGGTCCCATTTCCTGGTCCCTTGAGCACTATGGCAGTGCCAGGCAGGCTGGTGTGCTCAGCTGTAAACGGTGTGTGTGGCCTGCGGTGTCCCAGCCTTCTGTGCTAGGGCTGGGCGGGCCCCTGATCCCCTGATATGGTCTCCAGTACCAGCTCACAGTGGGGTTAGGACAGTGACTGAATCAGGGCCAGTCAGGAAGCCGCAGTCAGCCGAGTTGGGGGCAAGCTGTCTGAAGCTGGGAGCCAGCAGGAGCAACCTTCGACCCTGGGGCCAGCAGCTAGGGTCTGAGCCACCACACTTTTTCTGATTTGGTGTTTCCCAGCGATGCTGTTGCTAGGGCTGCCAACTCCAACCAGAACGGGTGGAGAATTCCCTGGGTTCAAGGCCCTGTGTCTCCAGCTCCTCTTCTCTCTACCCTGCCAGCGCCTCCCACCCCCTCCTGCCTGTCCCCGGCCTGTCCTGCAGCCACCACATATGCACACCTTGCCTCTGCCTGCACCCTCCTTGGAATGCTGCCTGCTTGCCTGCTGCTCATCTCGTGGGGCTCACACATTCATTGTTGAGGGATCCTGCCCTGGTCGGGGATGTTTCAGCCACAGAAGTGAGGGAGAGGAGGGCAGGCCATGGTCAGAACCACAGAGGCTACCACCTCTGTGGCCAGGGGCTGCAGAGCGTTCCGAGCTCTGTTGGGCCACTGAGGGGCTGTGATGGGTGAGGGCCACTGGCCTGGGGACACCAGGAACATGGAGCTGTAGGGAGTCCTCCCTTGTCAGTCTAAGCAGCCTTAGGTGCTGGTAGGGAGGTCCTGCCTCTGCCCCCTTGCCCCGTGGCACCTGCTCACCCTGTCACCTCATTCAGTGAGGCCAAGCCTGCAGCCTTGGGGCCTAGCCTGCGTCAGGACTGGTTTGTTGGCGTCGGGGACCATTCCTGCTGTCGTCATGAGGGTGGCACGTTCCTGTGTTCAGGCTGGGTGCAGGGCCTGAGAGCCCCATGTAGAGGGCTGTAGAGAGGGCCGGGAGCCAGAGGAAAACCCTAAAATTTACGTTCTAGACAAATTAGTGTGAAGGAGAGCAGACCCTGGAGAAAGGCTGAGGAGGAGAGGAGGCCGAGTCTAGAGAGGAGGCGGGAGCCCACCAGGAGGCCAGGGCCGTCGTAAGTGATCTCCCTCGCGTTCGCCTGCAGCATCCTGCCCATCCCTGCCACCATCGCCCGCTTCACCCCACCTTTCTACTCCCTGCCCACCCTGGACTGCCTCAGTCTCTTCCGTTTCCCCTCCTGCCTGACCAGTGCCCTCCTCCAGGTCGCACCGGAGACGGAGCCAGCCCAAGAAGTCAAAGCCTGAAGACTCCAGGTCTCCTGGGGAGGCGGTGGCCGGGGTGCCTGGTCTGGATGAGGCCAGGGCCTGTTCCCGTGAGGAGGCCATGCCTGAGGACGACGAGGAGGAGGAGGAGCTACTATCCTCACAGAGCCATGAGGCCGAGGGTGTGGAAGGTCAGTGCCAGATGCCTGCAGCATGGGGTTCGGGTCCCCTCTACCTTCCTCCTGCTGGCCAGGGTACTCCATGAAGTGCCTGTGCACATGGGGACCTTGATCTGTATTCTAGCTCCCAGTGTCCCAGCCCTTCTCTCCTGATACTGTGTGTCTCATTCCTGTCACTGGTGTCCATTCAGCCTTGTGTCCAGGTAGGGAGGGCCTCTCTTCTCTGGCCTTTCTGAAGCATGAAGCAAGGGTGAGAGGTCAGGGACTAGCCTGCATCGAGTGTCTCAGATTCCCCCTGGCTGCTGGGGTCGGTTATGGACAGACACCTGTCCTCAGCACACCACGGCACAGGGTCTTCCAGGAAGGCCAAATGAGGGGAAGCAGGGTGGCCATGCTGCAGTGTGCCCTCAGACAGAGTGACCCACGGTGCAGTGGGCAAGGCCACGTGTGGCTGGATTCTCCGGGCAGCAGCCCCCGCCCGCCAAGTCAGAAACCGCTACACAGCAAGTTCAGGCTGACATCAGTCAAGAAAAAAACTGGCGGCCACAGATCCAGGGAGCTCCAAGCTGCGTGCCTGCATGGCGCTGCAGTGAGGTGGCGAGGTGCCTGCTGGCATGCATATGGCCCTGGGCTCTACCACGCACTGCAGGGCGATGACACTAGCAAGCTACAGCAGCAGCAGGAGCCAGCAGGAGGCTGCAGGTGTGGGGCTGTGACGTTGCTGTTCCCTTCTGGATTGTTCTGTGGGTCATGGTCTTGTGTGAGCTGCAGGGGCAAAGGGCTGGAGTGATGCCAGCAGACACAAACACAGAGAAGCCATAGCAAGCAGCTGGCATGCTAACGGTCTACCTTGGTCTCCCTGCTCTCACCTCCCCATACTGGCGAATGAGCTCCCCGCAACCACCCCACCACCCTGGAGCCATGTGACTGGCCATGGGACCTTGGTGCCTTCTTGAAGTATATGTTTATTCCCTGTGGATCTGGTGTCAGGTGCAAACCTCTTATTCCTGAGTATGGTGTGAGGGTGAAGGGTGCTCCCCTTGGCTCATCCTGCAGGATGGCATCACCCAATCTGTCTGCTTCTCGTTCTGCTTTCTTTGAGGATCCCATGGTGACCTTGGAGTCCTTGGCTCTATCTGGCGTCCCTTCTGCTGTGGGAGATGACATAGCCCCAGGGGGAGGACGTGGCCGTCCTTGGAGGCCTCCATTGTCTGCCGTGGACTTAAGGATTATCCCTGATCTTGAACCCCCTCAGCATAAAGTGGAAGCAGTGCCCACCTTCCAGGCTAGGGAACAAAGGTCCACAGATTGAGCCAGGCATTTGGCCAGCCTGTATGATCTAGGAGTGGTGGCTCCCAAGGCTGGGAGGAGTGCTAGCCCCATGCTGTCCTGTTACCAGGGAAACCTGCCTCATGCCCTTCCTGTGAGGACACCAGAGCCACCTCAGCATCGCATCTTCTATGCCTCAAGACATGGCTTCTGGAGCTTGATGGGTCTCTATATGCAGAGGCAGGGACCCCAGGCTGCTGGCAGGGCAGAGAGGCCTGTGAGGGTGATGGCTCATGTTCCTGCGCCATGCTATATGGTGGGACAGTGTGACAAGGGCTTACGGGTCTTCTAGAAGAGCAAGAGGCTATCTCCCTAACCGACCCATCTCCCCAAGAAGGTGTCTCTCTAACACCCCCATCCCCTTTCTCCACAAGAAAGCGTCTCTAATACCCCCCAACCCCTCAAAAGGTTGTCTTTCTAACCCACCCCCATCTCCACGAGAGGGCGTCTCTGACCCTTTCTCCATCCCTCTAGGTCATCTCCAACCCACCCCATTTCCACAAGCACACAGGATACTCAGTCATTCAGGATTCAGTGAAGGCTCAATTAGCTGCCGTTTTTGAGTCTGCTTCTCCCATTTTCTGTGTGTGAACACCCACACCTCTGCCTCTTTCCCAGCACAGTGGAACTACATATCTGGAAGCCTGGCTGTCACCTGAGGGACTGGAAATAGTCACAGTGGCCATAGCACCACAGGGCCTCTGCTGCTCTGAGTCTTGGTGTGCCACAGAGGGGAGCCAGCCTCTCTGGCAGGGCAGGACACTAGGAACTGGGTGGTCAGAAGGCATCGTCCCAGGCACTGCCCTCCAATGCCACAGCCTGTCTATGAGTGGTGACAGGTGATGGCTTGGGGGCTCCTCCACAGCTGGACCTTGGTTCCATGATGGGGCAGAGCTGGCAGATTGCACCCTAACAGGGCCGAGACCAGCCAGCTCTGGCTCAGCCAAGCCAGGAGGTAGAAGGACCTGTGTCCTCCAGGTATGTCTAGCCCCAGCAGCTGGGACAGGACCCACATCTGTAGATCTGTGGCCTCTCACCCCTTGGCCTCCCATGACCTGTGACCCTGAACCAGACAGGCTGACCAACCCAGGCATGTTGGGGCACCTGGCCATAGCTCCTGGTCACCCCTAAAGGACCTATTCACCACGTTGTCCACCCCAACACTCCAGAGGGACCAAATTGGGACCCTCAGTCCACCTCTCCTCGCTTCCCGAGGTAGGTGGAGGACTGTGGTGCTCACGCTCATGTGGCCACTGTGTGTCTGTGTGGAGCGGCGAGCTCTGAGGTACCCCCTCTGAGCTTCTCCCCCTAAGGGCTCTGGCTCTCTCGTGGCCATGCATTGCTTGGACATGCCAAGGCATCCACAGCTGTTGGTCGTATGAAAGCCAGGGCAGGGTCCTGTGGTCCAGGATCGAGGGCTGTGAGGGGCTGGGGTCCACCAGTCACTGTACAGCAGCTGCCATGGTCACAGGTGCAGACGAGCCTGGTCCTCGGTGACCACAGCAGCCCCAGTAAGTGGGCTGAGTCAGGATGGGGTGACACCCCACCTGTTTCTCCCCGTGTCTCATCACAGGGTGGGGACCTGAGTGTCTTAGGGTGCCATCCTCACACTGAGACAGTGTGACCTGTTGTCAGAGTTAGTGAGCCCTTGCCCTTGGAGGTGTGTCACCCAAAGGTGGCCTGCTCCAGTGTGTGGAGGGGACAGAATGCTTCCCTCCCACCCTCTCCCATCAGCGGTCTGGCCTGAGGTGCAGCTGTGACCCACAAGCCACTTCATTGAGTCATATGCCACTCACAGCACCATACGGTCCCGTGACACTCACAGGTGACATCTTAACCCCTGGAGCCCAGTGTAGTGGCTAGGCTGCAGGACACAGGGTGTCAGGTGGTGCTTTCTGGAGAGCATGACAGCAGTGGCCAGGCCCTTATCCTTCTGCCCCCATCGTCTGTCCTGGTTAAGTGATACGCTGCACGGCCATCATGGCACCAAACTAAAGTATCACCAAAGATGGATCCCATTGGCCCCTCTCTTTCCCTGTCAGGAACTGTTCCTAACACTCCAGAAGCTGCCAGATGGGCACTCCCCAAGGCTGTCTTCCGCTGGGTCCCTGTGTGGTGGCTGTGTGACGTCTTGTTTGCAATAACTGTAGAGGCATGTTCATGAGAAGAGTTCATGAGAAGAGCGGTTCTCCCTCCCTGACCTAATTCCAGAAGGCTCTGCTTGTTTTATTGTGGGGGGGGGGCAGTATCATGATCCCAGGCTAGCCCTGTTGCTCCTTCCCTCCACACCAAGGGCTGGGCTGGCAGATTGTAGCTCTACAGCAGCTCAGGAATCTCTGTAGGTCCAGCAGTCCAGTACTGGGCACTTGTGGAGATTGAACTTGCCCAAGCTTTCGGGATCATGGAGGCCCTAGCACTTCCGTCTGCTTCCGCTTGGTTCTGAGTGTCACTTTCTCTCCCCAGAGGATGGCAGAGGCAAGCCTCGGCCAGCCAAGGCCAGGAGCAAGAAGAAGACTCCCAGCCCACCCCTAATGCCACCTGCCCCACCAGCCCTATGCCCCCCCGAGGAAGTCCTGAGGCCGCCACCACCCAAGTCTCCAGTGCAAGCCACGGGCCCCATGGCTGCAGAGGGCGGTCCTCCACCGGCACCCCTCAATGTCATGCCTCCCGGGGTGCCAGGTGAGGAAGCAGAGGCACGGCCCCGGCCCATCATCCCAATGCTGTACGTGCTGCCCCGCACCAACACCCCTGACGGGGACAGGGAGCGTGCTGCCCACCCGCAGCTGGCCCCCATGGAGCTGGGGCCGGAAGAGGAAGGCCAGGCACAGGCCGGTGACACGCAGGTGTGTAAAAGGCCCCCGGGGCATTGGTAGCTCTGCCCACACAGCTGTGTGGCATCTGTTCGCCCGGGTGATAACCGGAGTCAGTGTGTGTGTGCGAGAGAGAGAGCATGAGTGTGTGTGTGGGCGCGTGTGTGTTGTGGGAGACGGTAGTGTATGTGAGTATGTGCATGTGTGCTTTGGGGGCCAGGAAAGTGTGCAAACGTGTACATGAGTGCTTTGGTGGGCAGAGTGTGTGAGTGTGCCTGGGGACATGACTGTGCGTGTGTGTTGTGGGGACAGGTCCCAGCACTCACAGTGAGGTGTGTTCCAGGTGCCAACCCCCTTCTCTAAGCTGAAGGTGGAAATCAAAAAGAGCCGGCGTCACCCCTTGGGTCGGCCACCCACGAGATCCCCCCTGTCTGTGGTCAAGCAGGAGGCCTCGAGCGACGAAGGTGAGCAGGTCCAGCTGCCACGCTGCTCTCCCGCCTGCCTGGGGCGCAGGCCAGCCCCTCTCCACACGTGCCCGTGTCCACCCCTTGTTTAGTCCCTTGGAGTCAGGTCCCCTCTGCAAACCATGGCACCCTGGCTGCCCTGCTGGGAGGTTCAGCACAGCCTCCTGGCCACAAATCTGCCGAGGCCCAGCTGGCCATTCTCCACTGCCTGCAGGGCCTGCTCCACTCCACCCTGCCTCCCGTTCAGTCACTCGCCAGTGCATGAGAAGTCATGTGGCCACTGAGGGCCAGACCCCAAGCACATTGAGAGTTTCATTCTCATCTGAGTAGTGGGCTGCAACATTCAGCACCTCCGTAGGAAGATGAAGGGAGCCAGGGCCTGAGCCGGGTGGCTGAAGGTGTGGCCTGCAGGCCATGGTGGCAGAGGGTCCTATGTGCAGGCAGCTGAGGTGTGCAGGCTGTGGTTTGGGGTTAGAGTTGGGGCCTGCGGCGGCAGCTCCTGTGGCTCAGGGCTGCACCCTCAGTTTTGCACGGGAGCGTCCAGTCAGGGCTTGCTTGAGTGTGCCCGCAGCCATGTGGTGTGGCCATAGCTGGGGAATGTAGGTGGGAGCTCTAGGAGGGGACTCCCCAGTGCAGACTGAGCCTTGGGTACAGAGCTCTCTAGCTGGCAGGTGGAGCAGCACCTGTGTGCAGGTCTGGTGGTTTTCAGCTTCTTCCTAAGCTGCTGAGAGAAGCTAGGAACAGACTGCCAGCCCTTCCACCCAAGACGTCACCACAGGAGTAGTCAGATCTGGGGGACAGTTGAGACTGTCCAGATTCTTGCCTCCCGGCTGGGTTCTCCCCAGATGTCCCCCAGCTCCATGCCCCAGGTGTCTCACCCAGACTCAACACAGTCCTGGGATCTCTGGGTCCATTGGGGTTATGTGAGGCTTCTTGAGGCTGAGCAGTTCCTCAGGCTGGAAGGTACAAGGTGATGAGTGTAGAGTGGTTCCAGCATCTCCCCAGTGAAACCCCCCCACACACACACACATACACCCCTTCTGTCCTCTTGCCCACGGCTGTGCTGCTGCACGGGTGGGACAGCCTTCAGCAGGCTGTGCTGAGCCGGCAGCACTGGCCCGGCTCCATAGACAGGAGGGCGTGTCTGAGGGTGGCGTGTTTGGTGTCCGGGCCGTAGGCTCAAGGGAGACTATGGAGGGAAACCAGTGCCTCTCCCTGCCAGGAGCACAGCCCACCACCTGCCGGCCAGGGTTGGTGCAGTGCGGGCAGGAGCACCACATGGGGGCCGCTGCTGTGGGGCCCTGGCCTCCAGCTCAAGCTCCTGCTTTACAGAAGCCTTCCCGTTCTCAGGGGAGGACGAGGTGAGCGACCCTGAGGCCTTGAGATCCCTGCTGTCACTGCAGTGGAAGAACAAGGCCGCCAGCTTCCAAGCTGAGAGGAAGTTCAATGCCGCGGCCGCCCTTACCGAGCCCTACTGCGCCATCTGCACCCTCTTCTACCCCTACAGCCAGGTGAGCGCCAGCTCTGTCTCACCTGTTCCGCTCAGCCCCGGTGCCACCCTCGCCCCAGGGGAAAGCAGTGTGGACTCCCCAAACTGAGGCTAGGTGGGGGAAGCTGCGGCCTGGCCCGCACTGGCCCTGAGCTGGCTGTGTGGCCCTCTGTCTCTGCAGTCAGTACACACAGAGCGGGAGGTCCTGGCCTCTCCGGGGGAAAGTGCTGTCCAGCCGCCCTCCAAAAGTGGCCAGAGGACACGGCCACTGATCCCTGAGATGTGCTTCACCTCAAGTGGGGAGAACACCGAGCCTCTTCCGGCCAACTCCTACGTCGGCGAGGACGGCACCAGCCCGCTCATCTCCTGTGCCCACTGCTGCCTGCAGGTCCACGCCAGTGAGTGCCCCCCAGCCACCCCGCCCCACCGAGGGGTCTCTGGGCAAAGGAGGGCACTTCCCGGAGCTGGTGCATTTTGAGTTTGGAGGGGGGCCTGTCCGGGGCTCCGGCCTGTGCGGCTCACTGTGTGGAGAATGCAGGTGTGAAGGCTGCAGGTGTTCGGGGGACAGATCTGCTCTGGTCCCAGCGCTCCACTGTCTTCCAGGTTGCTATGGTGTCCGGCCCGAGCTGGCCAAGGAGGGCTGGTCATGTTCCCGGTGTGCCGCCCACGCCTGGACTGCGGTAACTCACCTGTTCTGGGTGGCGCCAAAGCCTGGGAGGTCCTGGGCCCCCGTGGGCCCGCGGCCTTGGTCTCAGCTGTGCCGAGGCTGGGGCCTGACACTCATGCCCGGGCTGTCCCGGGGCTCGGGGTGTGTGTGGTGGAGGGGCTGCGCCTCACCGCGTCCGTCTGTTCTTAGGAATGCTGTCTGTGCAACCTCCGGGGGGGAGCACTGCAGACAACCACGGAGCACAGGTGTGTCCCTGCTGCCCCGCAGACCTCCCCCTTCCCCTCCCCCGCCACCCATCCTCACACTGGCCCCTTGGGGACAGCCTGGGGCCATCAGCAGTGCACTTGTGACCTGTCCTCGCCTGTCAGGTGGATTCACGTGATCTGCGCCATCGCAGTCCCTGAGGTACGCTTCCTGAATGTGATTGAGCGCAACCCTGTGGACGTCAGCGCCATCCCTGAGCAGCGGTGGAAACTGGTAAGTCCCCAAGACTGCAGCCCTAGCCTTAGTCCTGGGGCAGGGTGGGGAGCTGCAGTACTCGGGACCCCCAGGTGCTGCCTGGCCGCCCCTGGAGTGAGCAGTTTCCAGGGACTGCAGGTCCTGTTGGTGCCTGAGCTGAGCGTGCTCTCTGCACAGGAGCCGCCTGCCCCTCCCTGCAGCTTCCTACCTGTGACCTGGGGAGGAGGAGCCTCTTCCTATCCCTGTGCTGAGTCCTGACCCCCCAGAGTCATGCTCCATGCTTCATCTTCCTCCACTGTGCCACAGACACATGTGTGCTCAGAGGACAACCACAGTGTTGGTCCTCGGCCTCCGTGTTGCCCGAGATGGAGTCTTCCCATGTGTGTGCCCTGCTAACTGGCTGCTTGGCTTTCCGGGGTTCCCTAGCTCCCATCATGCCACAGCAGCACTGGGGTTTCCATGCTCCACATCGGCCTTTACATGGGCTCTGATGATTCACCCCTCCTCACGGTCGGGTGATAAAGCTTTGCCACTGGGTCCTCTCGCCAGCCTTCTTCCTTCCTTTTCATGCCAGAGTAACACTTTGCTGAGTGGCCAGGCTGCTGGTCTGTTCCTCACCTGCCCCTGCCTCTTCACACAGCGCTGGCTGTGACGCTCACTTGTGGGTGTGGTGGAGACCGAGGCAGATGCAGGGTACAATCCTTTCTCTTCTTGCATGCCACAAGCACAGTGGCTTGTGACACTTCTGAAACTCTGAAGGAGCCTTTCCCGCACCCTCCTTCCCCTCCTGCTGCATGCAGCTTTCTCTGTGGTCGTGGGGCAGGGCGCTTTGTGAGCCCGCCTGTGCTTTCCCAGGTGCCTGCAACAGGGTGCCTTCTCAGCCCCACCTCCTCTGAGAACCGCTGTCCCCGTCCTTGACCTGTTGCCAGTCATTTCGTGTCTCTGTTGAATTGAAGGCACGCTATGTGGCTGTGTGCTGAGCCTCCTGTGTGAGCATGGCCTCCTGAATGAGCTCTGTGTGTGTCTCTGTCTCTCTGTGTTTTTCTCTGTCTCTCCCTCTCTGTGCAGTAGGTTAGTGAGAGAGGTCACAGGTTCAAGTTTGCTTGCCCTGGAGCTGTGTTCCTCCAGACAGACTCCCTGACCTCTCTGGGCTTCAGCTTTCCCAGGCAGGAGTGTGAACTGCCATGGCTGTGTGGAGAGGATCAGTTCCCCAGATCTGTCTTGCTCCAGACCCTCCTGAGCCCTCGCCTGCCCCCAGAGGTGGGCTGAGTGGGGCCTGGATGCAGCCCAGTGGCTCCTATCCTGTCCCAGGCATGGGACAGGGGACTTCTTACCTCCGGAAGGTGGCCCAGCCAGGGGGTCTGGGAATGGAGATGCCTCCACTCAGACCTTGGGACAGGCCCTGTTGAGGGCAGTTAGCACCACACTGCTGGGGGGCAGCTGCCTGTGGCACCTGTCAGGGCACCTGGAGGCACGCCCTCAGCTAACGGTCTGGACAGTGTCCTGCATTGGTTTTGCCTGGTTCGTCCCCCTGCCGCCAGGTCACGCTGGGTGGAGGGCTGCGGTGTAGGCTCTGTGCTGGCTCCCAGCAGAGTCTGGGCTCCCTGGAGCTGGCTCGGGGGTCACAGCTGTAGGGACCTCACCCCATGTGCGGCCCACTGGCGTAGGCCCAGCGGGTGGCCTCAGAGACCCCTTCAGAAGCCGTCAGCAGGGCCTGACGGCTGGGTGATCTAATGAAGGCCGGGTTAGCTCTCAGTGAACATCACGGCTCAGCTAATCCTGCCGCCCTGTGCACGTGGCCTCTCCGTGCACCGTGGTGCCGCAACTCAACACCCCAATGGCAGCACTGAACTGGGAGACGACACCCCTCGCCCCACTCCCCGCCCCCAGCTCTGTGCTTCCTGGAGGGCGGGGACTTGGCCTGAGGAGAAGGGCTGGGGTCCATGCCGTGGAGCCCCAGCCCCTGTCCTGTGTGCCCGCCCGCCCCGCCTGCTCCGGACGTGCTCTCTGACGGTGCCGGGCACCATGTCCCCACCCCTGCAGAAGTGCGTGTACTGCCGCAAGCGCATGAAGAAGGTGTCTGGCGCCTGCATCCAGTGCTCCTACGAGCACTGCTCCACATCCTTCCACGTTACCTGCGCGCACGCGGCCGGCGTCCTCATGGAGCCCGACGACTGGCCCTATGTGGTGTCCATCACCTGCCTCAAGCACAGGGCAGGCGCAGCAGGGGTGAGTGCAGTGGCCAGAGCCGCCCCCGCCCTCAGCATTAGCCCCGCCCACGTGGGCCCACCCCGCCCACCCGGTCTCACCCACCCGTGCAATCATCCTGCCTCCAGGGCCAGCTCCTGCGGGTGGTGTCCCTGGGCCAGGTCGTCATCACCAAGAATCGCAACGGGCTGTACTACCGCTGCCGAGTCATCGGCACCACTGCGCAGACCTTCTACGAGGTCAACTTCGACGACGGCTCCTACAGTGACAACCTGTATCCAGAGAGCATCACGGTGAGGGGCGGGGCGGCAGGGGCGGCAGGGGCGCCGGCGGGGCGGGGCCTCACCATCCCCTCCCTGCAGAGCAGAGACTGCGTGCGGCTCGGGCCACCCCCCGAGGGCGAGCTGGTGGAGCTGCGGTGGACAGACGGCAATCTCTACAGAGCCCGGTTCATCTCCTCGGCCACCAGCCTCATTTACCAGGTGGGCAGCCTCGCAGAGGCCTCTGCGCCTCCACTCTCCAGCAGAGCACAGCCTCTGCCGCCTGACCCCGAGTGCCACCTGACCCTGAGTCAGTGCCGAGTCAGAGCCGCGGCGGGTGGGAGGGAGGGTGCTGCCTGGGGCCGAGTTGTCTCAAAAGAAAACCAAGCACAGAGCCAAACGACACAGGGAACTGCCGAACAGCTGTGCTCCCCCTGGGCAGATGGGGATGGGAGGCCACAGTCCAGCCCAGCTCTCCCTGTGCCTGCAGACGAAGCGGCCCAGACACACAGTACGCGTGTGGCCACGCGAGGCGCTGGCACGGTGTGGGAAGCCAACCAGGCACCGCACCCGGAAGCCCAGGGGATAGGCGCACTCACATCGTCACTCTTGTTTCAAGAGCTTTCCGGAAGCCCGCCTGAGCCCTGCAGGGCAGCCTGGGTTGAGGGCCTGTAGCTGTGGTTCAGACAGAATAACTGTTAAAGAGGGGCTGGGCACAAACCTGCCCTTTGGAGCGCCACAGCTAAAGCAGAGGTGGGAGGTAGGGGGGCCTTCCAGAACTCCCTCCCTGCTGGGGAACCTGACACTCGGGGCACGGGCCTGTTGGAGCCAAGCTGTGCGGGCCAGCTGCTGCCTTGGCATGCCCAGACCCTGCTCACGGGTACTCCAGTGTCCCCTCAAAGGCCCCTACCCCTTGCCTCCCCTAGCTGTGAGGCCAGGCCAGCATCTCAGCCAGGGATCACTTGGGCTCCTCACTGCTGTCTCCGAGAGAAGGTGGCCATATGCCCGAGCACCCATGGTATCCACCTCTCAGCCCGACATCCTGATCCACCCTAGCCCTGGGCATCGATTATAGAGCAGGGAGCCTGTTTGGGGTGGCACGCCATAGCTGCCCATGAGTTGAGGGAAGCAGGTCCCAAGCCCTGAGGGCCCAGGGAACCTCCAAGCCTGCTGTCCAGGGCCTGCCTGGTTGCTCATCCTTGAGGCTGCAGGCCTGTCCATCCTCATCTGCCAGGGCCTGCTTGGAACTTAGGCCAGGCCCAGGCGTGGGCAGGTGTCCACTGGGCCCTGATGTCAGGGCATCTGAGTCCCTGGAGAAGGCCACCACCCTGTGGCTCCCCCCGCGCTGAGACCCCATCTCACTGCAGGTGGAGTTTGAGGACGGCTCTCAGCTGACTGTGAAGCGCGGGGACATCTTCACCCTGGATGAGGAGCTGCCCAAGAGGGTGCGGTCCCGGCTGGTGAGTGTCCCCGGTAACTGCGTCTGGGGCAGGTGGGGGTACCCCCTTGGGTGTGAGTCAGGGTGTGGTCCTAAGGGGCTTTGCTAGGGCGACAATCTGATCCATCCCTGATGTCTACAGTCGCTGAGCACCGGTACACCACAGGAGCCCAGCTTCTCCGGGGACGATGTGAAAGCCGCCAAGCGCCCAAGAGTGGCCACCGTGCTGACCACCTCCACTGAGGACACAGGGCGCAGCCCGGAATACATGGCCTTCATGGAAAGCCTGCTGCAGTCACAGGGCCGGCCTGGGGCACCCTTCTAGACACTGCCCACCCCTGTCCCCCTGTGGGACCTACCTGGGCAACACGACCAGCAGGATCCAACATGGCCGGACTCAGGGAGCAGGGCCAGCATCCCTGGACTGCAGCGACGTCGCGGGACCTGGCCTGACTCTGCTTTTCTCCTAAAGGTGCTATGGGGCATCCCAGAGCCTCCTGTGACAGACGCCAGCCGAGGACGCTGGAGCACGACCCCAACCTGTTTTTTAGATTTGTGGCTTTAAAAACTGACAGCAGACACGCTCTTTTTCCTCAGAACCAAGATCCGAGGAGATAAAAGCTTCATCCTTGTTTGCTGCCTACAGATGTTGTTTGTCTACTGAGCAGGCGGAGAGGCACTTTTGTACAGGAATCCCCCGAGGGGACACTAGCCCAGTGCACGGTGATCCGTGTAGCCGCTCCGCCATGCCCCCGGCCATGCAGAGCCTGCCTCACTCTGCCTTCACTGCCTAGGATGGCAGTGTCCCCATGGGTGAGCCAGGCTCCCACAGACGTGGCCTGGGTCCCTTGAGCCTTGATCGTTGGACCAGGGCTTCTGTGTGTGGCTGAGGGCAGGGGAAAGAAGGTGCCACCTTCGCGTGCAGCACGTGGCATGGGAGACAGATCTCACAGGCCTGGTCTGCACTAGCCACCACCACCCATGGCTCAGCTCTGTCTCTCTAGAAGCCACTGCCATCCTAGCGCCTGTGTCCCCAGGATGGACAGCTCACCTGTAAATGACAAAGGACTGGACAGACAGGCCTGGCCCCGGGGACCTCCTGGGGACTTGAGGGCCTGGGCCTCTGTGGAGTGTCCGGTGGCTGCCGTGTCCATGTGTACTTTGAAATTCTATTTATATTGTAAAGAGAATAAAAAGGACCCACCTTGGGCCTGGAGGGTAAGGCCGGGTCACAGGGTTCTCGGCTGCGCCCTTGTGGGCTCTGCAGTGGCTGCCGAGGGCTCCGTACACTCCGCACTGGGAGGCCTGGGTTTTACTTTGTGCAAAAACAAAACCTCGCCCCCCACTTCTCCGCACCCCAGATGAAGGACGCCGTATTTTTGCCTCAGTCTCTGGCCTCTGGTTCAGGATCAATTAAAGCCCTTGAGCGCTTCCTATTCCTGCCTTGTCATGGCTGTGTCTTCATTTCCGGCCAGGGCAAGTTGGGTTCAGGATGGAGGTCTCCTTGGCAGTCACAATGGGTACAGCATGTCTTCGTCTGGATTGTAGGAGCCACCAGGCGGCAGGACACCATCCCCAGTCCATCTCCGTCTCACCCAGGTGCCACAGAGCTGAGGCAGCCTGTCTCTACAGGATGCCTGGGCTCTCCCACCCCCTTGCTTGTTAGCAAAGGCCCCGGGATCGGACAGATGCTGGCCTGTTGGAGCAGAGGGAGTGGAGCAAGAGGGAAGATTGGGAGTGAGGGCCCCTGTGTGGTGGACCAAAAGGGAAACTTGGGTTTGACCCTGAGAGAGGAGAAGGGTAGGAGTCACAGAAGGCTGTGCGCAGAAGAGGGAGGAACCGGCCGGTTGCTCACAGCAGGGACTCAGGGCAGGATTCCGGGTGGGGCAGAGGGCCCTTGTTTGCTGTGGGACAGGCCTTTGCTCTGGGAAGGGAAGGGAAGGCAGCCCTGACAGTGACATGCCAGGACCCTGTGGGGGTGGAATGCTGTCCTACGAGAGGACATGTGACTAGCTCTGACCCCTGACCCTGCCTGGCACAGGGCACCTGAGCTCAGGTGTGCCAACTACAGCTCTGGGCCGCCGGGCCCTAGGCCTGTTCTTGTTGATAAAGTTTTACTTGCACATGGGCAAGTAAAATTTGCCCATTGTTTGCATTTGGCAGCCGTTGGCCCTACCTCAGCATTGCTGAGGGATTGCCTGGCCTGGGAGACCGACCCTAGCTTGGACCTGGACCTAGCAGGACACTGTGGGCTAAAACAGGCTCTTCTGGCCTCCATCTCTTCCTGGTTGCCCAGAAGCCTCCCCCAAGTCCTGCCTGGCGCCCACTGCACACCAGGGCCCTGTCCTGCCCCTGCCCCACCCTCTCTTCCTATTGGTCACTGGCTCTCAGGTTCCAAGTCCCATCGCTGTCCCTCAGCCCAGGGTGGAGAGAGGATGGCTTCCATCCTTGTCCTGTCTGCACGCCATGCACGAGTGCAGCCCTGGCGCCCACCTGGTCACAGCTCACAGCTTCCGTGACAACCTTAAATGCCACGTGTCCATCTCTCTCATTAGCCTCCCGACCCTGTTCTCTGCACCTTGACACCATCAGCCACCCAGGCCAATGGAGAACCATTTTGAGGACCCTCAGATCGTCACCAGAGCAGACACAAGGGGAACTGCCTCCGGGCCCTATGCCCTGTGCTGGACATGAGTGGGATCTCGGGGGCCTGAAGCCCTCTGGCCCTGTGCCTAGAGAAAATAAGAAATGGCCTCTTCCTGGTATCGCAGTGGCTCCAGGGGCCTCCTGCCATGACGAATGTCCCCCGCTGTCAACAGCTGAGCAGAGTGGAGACCCGCATCCATTCCATCCTCTGCAGAAGAACAGCCAAAGCTTTGACTGCTTGGAAGGGTCTGTAAGCCACACGTCTCCCTGAGCGTCCATGCTGGCAGCCAGATAGGCCTCTGTGCTTTTATTCATTTTCTGGGATGCTGGGGCTGGGGGCTACAAAGTAGGGACTGGGATGATATGAGATAGTCCTTGCAGGATAGAGGCTTGAACACCAAGCCTCGGGCCTACCCCCAAACTCCACAGACGGTCCCAAACAGGAATACACAACCCCTTGTCTTGGGGCCAGATTGTTCTGATTTGCACCTTGGCGTCTTAATCAGTGTTTCTGTTGCTGCAAAGAGACGTCCTGACCAAAACAACTTGGGGAGGAAAGGATCTTTTGACCTACATTTCTGAACATAGTCCATCATCTAAGGAAGTCAGAGCAGGAGCTCGGACAGGGCAGGAGCCTGGAGGTGGGGGCTGATGCCAAGGCGTGGAGGGGGCTGCTTGCTGGCTTGCTCCCCGAGGCTCAGTCAGCCCGCTTTCTTCCAGAACCCAGGCCCGCCAGTCCGGGGGTGGCACCGCCCACGGTGGGTGGGCCTCCCCCATTGATGGCTAATAAAAGCCCTGCAGGCTTGTCTGCAGCCTGATCTACGGAGGCGGAGGCGGTTCTCCCTCCTCAGATGACCCTAGCGTGTGTCACGCTGACTTCAAACTATCCAGCGCACCAGGGCTCAGGTCAAGTCAGTTCCGCCTCTTGTGATAACTTGAGCCAACACTGGCAGATTAGGGGCCGGGGACACTGTACCTTTAAGCTGATGTGACCTTTGACATGACCGCGACCTCTGTGACACCCGGACAATTAACTGACAGCATTTGGTCGGTGTGTGACGCTGACTGACAGGAGGGCAGTGAACACAACCTCACAGATAGAAGATACACATCCATAGATGGACACAGTGTGATGACGTAAGATGACATAAGATCTCACATACAGACAAAGGCACATGAATCATCCTTCATTTCTGACTTGTTTGTTTTGTGTTTTGTTTTTCGAGACAGGGTTTCTCTATGTAGTCCTGGCTGTCTTGGACTTGCTTTGTAGACCAGGCTGGCCTTGAACTCACAGAGATCCGCCTTCCCCTGCCTCCCGAGTGCTGACATCACAGGCGTGCGGCACCGCTTACAGCTATTTCTGCAATTTTTATTTAACGTTTTTCATCATGATCAACTACGGATACATGCAAATTGTTTGCTTTGTAGCCCAAATAGCTCTCAAACTCCCCGTGTCTCCAAGGATGATTTTGCGCTCCTGATCCTCCTGCCTCCACTTCCCGATGCTATGGTGATGGGCCTGTGCCAACCGGGCTGCCAGTGACATTAAAAACTAGTGTTTACAGCTCATTTCTTAGAGCCAAGCACTGCTGGTGCGCGCCTGTAATCTCAGCACTCAGGAGGCAGAGGCAGGAGGATCTCTGTGGGCTAGCCTGGTCTACAGAGTGAGTTCCAGGATGGCCAGGGCTACACAGAGAAACCCTGTCTCAAAACAAGCAAACAAAAACACAAATAATAAATACAGAAATAGTGGCTCAGTGGCCGGGAGGGCTCATTCGGGTGTGAGAGCAGGCCCCACAGAATCAGGAGGCGAATGAGCTGTGAACTCCCGTTCAGAGAGGGGAGAAGCTGGGGTCGGCCTCCAGGAGCTGTGGGGCTGGGACCACCTGAGCAGCCATGCAGCTGCCAGCTGCAAAAGGTGGCAGCTGCCCCGGGACAGGCTTGAGCCCCCGCATCCTGTCTGTGTCATCGCTGCGCCCGAGCACACAGATGTGACTCCAACCTCCCCCCCCCCGCAGACCTCCTGCTGGAGGTGGGTGCAGAAGCTGCCGCAGAGGCCACGTCCCACGGCCAGGCTTCGGGTTTACTCTACTGGGCACTGGGACACTTCTCTAACCCACACAGTTTGGTGGCATCACATGGGTGGCCTGGGCTTGGCCATGACGAGACAGTTTGTAGCACTAACCCAGGAGTGGCATCGGGAGCATTGGCCTCCCTCAAGGCTGTCGATGGCTGCTGTGACTCCAGCCATCACAGCCCATGGCTTGCAGGGGAAATGGATTAGCGAGTGGTGATGGGTGGCAGTGACTGGCCTTCTGTCATCCTCGGGGAGCAGACAGACCTGTCTCCAGAATTTCCCAGCCACGAATGCTTCCTTCCCCAGAACTGTGTGGCGTGGCCGTGGAGCCCGGCCAAGGAAGCTGGGAAGTGGTTATTTCCTGTCTTCCGCAGAGGCAGGGGCCGGGGGCTGCCGCCCGGACCTCTGTGACCCTGACCGTGGCTGGTCCTTGGCCACCCTTGTTTCAGGAGCCTCGGGGCATCTTGGGGAGAGCGGAGCGGGGATGCCAGCAGGGGCGGATGCTGAAGTGCCACCCCACACCCTTCCCCTGTGGAGAGCCAGACCGAATCGAGCAGCCCTGGGCTCCGTGAGATCCTGAGTGCCAAATCAGGGTGGGGAGCAGCGGAGGGGGCCGCCCAGGGGTCACCGCCACGCACAGACTCGAGGACATGCGTGCAGAGCAGCCAGAGGCCTCAGCCCTGAGAACAGCCAGCGGGCAGCCGAGAGGCCTCATCCTCCTGCCTCAGCGCTGGCGTCCCCAGAACACTGTGCACCACAGGCTGGAGGGCCTGAGGACCGTGACTTTACTACCACCACTCGGGAGGCGGAGGCAGGAGGATCTCTGTGAGTTTGAGGCCAGCCTGGTCTATAGAGCGTGTTCCAGGACAGCCAGGGCTACACAGAGAAACCCTGTCTCGAAAAAAATGAACCAAACCACAGCAACGACCAAGTCCAAGTGTTCTGTGGGCTGGGAACTGGCTCTAGGTCAGAGCACACGAGGCCAGCGTGGAAACTGGGCCCAGACCCTGGTGCCCGGGACTTCTGGGTGGGGCCTTGAAATCGTGGGTTCGCGCCGCCAGGCCGCAGCTCCTGCTGCTGTTTTTGCTGCGCAGTGAGGCTGGGAGCCCTTCCAGGTGAGCCCTGCCCGGGACACTTGGCTGTCACCAACTCCCCGGCCTCACAGCAAATGCCACCGCGGGGTAGAGCAGTTCGGCGGGGTCCCGGCGGCCAGGCGCCTCCCCTCGGCGCTGACCTTGCCGGAGTCCACTGCAGAGCGAGCACCGCACACAGAGCACTTCTCCAGGAGTCCGCGCTGGCAGTGGGGACTCATTCACCAAGGGGTGACGGAACAGCACGGGGTCACCGGCCCAGGTCCGGTTTCTGTGACGTTCTGTTTATCTCCTGACGGTTGGTAAATCACCAAGGAGGGTGTCTGAGAGGCCTCCCACCGGGCAGAGCCGGGCAACAGGACCGGGCAGCGCAGTGACTGGACGTGGCTTGCCCCCGGCCTCACCTCCTCCGGGCTTCCTCCAGCCCTGTCTGGCCTGCAATTCCTGCTCCTCCTGCCTCAGCCTGCCCAGCTGCCAAGTGCTGGGGTGCCAGGTCCGCGGCAGCGTAGCCGCGAACACGAAGCTTTGCTTTACTCTCTTCTTCTTCTATTATTGTTGTGTTTGTTTTATTGAGACAGGGTTTCTCTGTGTAGCCCTGGCTGTCCTGGACCTCACTTTGTAGATCAGGCTGACCTCGAACTCACAGAGATCCACCTGCCTCTGCCTCTGGAGTGCTGGGATCACAGGCGAGCGCCAGTGCCCAGCTTTGCATGAGGCTTTTCTAGAGGGAAGTCCACAGCCAGCTTCCCTGGGCCGCTGAGGGAAGGCCTCGCACCCAGAACACACAGGCAGCATGGAGAGGGCAGCGGGAGCCCCTTGTGGACTGGACTGCGGGGGGTGCGTGTCCTGTGAGCGGGATCTCAGTGAGGAGCAGTCCCGGCCTGCTATTCGGTGACACCGGAGGTGACCGGCAGCGGGGAGGGGGCGGTGGGGACGAACATCTGATAGATATGGTCTGCCTCAACAGCTGTCTGCTAACAACTGCAGGAACACGTATTGATGAGGACATAATCACCCTAATTAAAAGCTAATAATGAGGAGTTAATTGCCTTTAAAAGACTAAGCGAGGCCGGCGGGGATTTATCTGTCTCCCTCGCTGCAGAAGCTGATATGGAAGGACTAATTATTTGAATCAAATATTACGGAAAACTAATCATCTCTGTGCTGTTTGGCCAAGGGATGAAAAGGTGCGCTCGGTGGCCCGGAAGCGGGTGGGCTCTCTAGGCTGGCCGACCCGGGAGCCCCGGCCCCTCACTGGGCGATTCTAGGCAGGGCTCCACCGAGACCTCCTCCTGCTCCCTTCCTCCCGGAGTAGAAACTCCACCTGTGTCTGGCGTGTGGGCGCTCACTCGCCAGCCCCCCTTACTTGGCCGAGGGGGTTCCTTCCAGGTGTCTGCCGGCTCCCACACCGCTGTCCTCAGCTCTGACTGAAAGCAAGCTCCAGAGCCTTCCTGTACCTGCGCTTACCATCTACCTGGGCACTTGTGACCAAAGACACAATGGCAGGTTTCTTAAGGAGCTTCTCAGTGCGGCTGGTCCTCAAGGGCAGGTGGGGGAGGGGCTGCAGAGGTGGGGGGGCTGCAGGTGGAGGGGGGCTGCGGGTGGAGGGGGGCTGCGGGTGGAGGGGGGCTGCGGGTGGAGGGGGTGCTGCGGGTGGAGGGGGGCTGTGGGTGGAGGGGGGCTGCGGGTGGAGGAGGGCTGCGGGTGGAGGGGGGCTGTGGGTGGAGGACTGCAGTGGGGAGGACTGCAGGAAGGAGAGGGCTGTAGACAGCCAGTGCAGGATGATGGAGGGGGCCTTTCTGAGAACCCTCCTTTTGAAAATTTAGTTTTAAAAAACTGGTTGCTATGTCTGTGTGGGAGTGTGTTAGGCGCGAGGCAGCTACTCGAGGAAGCCAGAGACGTTGGGCCCCTGAAGAGAAGCCGAAGGTGCTTGTGAGCCTCCCCGTGGGTGCTGGGAACCAAACTCAGGTCCTCTGGGAAGCACAGCTGTAATGGAGTTCAAGGCCAGCCTCAGCTACAGAAGGAGTTAGAAGTTAGACTCAGCTATATGTCTCAAAAAACCCAAACTGCCCTTTACTCTGGCCCCAAGAGGTAAAAAAAAAAGGGGGGGTAGGAAGGGGGCTGAGGCAGAATCACTTCTGAATTTGAGGCTAGCCTGGACTATACTGTTTTCTAGTTTATTTATTTACTGCATTGGTGTTTTGCCTGCATGTCTGTGACTGTCAGATCTTAGAGTAACAGACAATTGTGAGCTGCCATGTGGGTGGTGGGACTTGAACCCGGATCTTCTGGAAGAGCAGCCAGTGCTCTTAACCAATGAGCCATCTCTCCAGCCTGGCACTGTGTGGGTTTCGAGAAATGCAAAATGGAACCAGTACTTCAGCGCCATTTTCTTGTTTTAACATTTACAGAATTAAGCCGGGCGGTGGTGGCTCACCCCTTTTGTCCCAGCACTTGGGAGGCAGAGGCAGGTGGATGAGTTCAAGGCCAGCCTGAGTTCTAGGCCAGCCAGGGCTACACAGAGAAACCCTGTCTTGAAAACAAACAAACCAAAAGGTATCCACAGAATTATATGGGCTTTCCTTCTGATTCTAGAACTTTCTATCGGGTCAAAAGCGACGGCCGCCCCATGAGCCATCAACCTATGCTGTCGGCTACCTCGAACCCACCTCCTGTTTCTCAATCGCTACGGGACATTTTCTGTCATGCAGTCCACACTGCTCGGCCTTTGCATCTGGGTCCCTTGCCAGCACCAGGTCCATGACACCATGGCAAGTGTCATGGCCTTTGTCTTCTTCATGGCTGCATGGCATTCCAGCACCACACACTCCTTTCTGTGTTTCCAGATGATTCGCTGGCTTTCGATTGGTGTCAGGCTGACCTTGAACTTGTGATCCGCATGCCTCAGCCAAGTTGTGAGGTGGGCGCCCCGTCTGCCTGAGCTTTTGCTGCGGAGGACAGAGGGGCTGTGCGAGCCCAGTGAGGGACAGGCGCCGTTGGCGGCTTGACAGCGACTTTCCCTGCTCCTTCCTGTCTTCCTGCCTCCTGCAGGCTCAGGGCGGCCTCAGCCAGGCTCCAGGGGGCTGCGGTGGGCAGAGCAGGGAAGGAGCCGCCTTGGCGGCATGCGGGTGCCCGGCCCTGGCTTTGTCTGATGGGCCTTGGAGCGAGAACAGTTGGACCCGGACCCCACCAGATTCTCCGCTTCCCTGGCTTCTCCCGGATGTTGTGCCCAGGCCTAGAGGCCCTCGTAGAGAGCCAGTCCACGCCTCCCGGCGCTGGCCTCCACCGTGGCTGAGGCTTGGCGACTCCCCCATCGGCTTTTCCTTGTGATTTGCAAAGTGACTTTGATGCAGGACAGAGAGCTGCGAAGGTGACAGGCTACACTTCCGGAACTCGCTGTGGGCGGAAGTGGGTGTGGCAGGAAGCAGGCCCCGCTCACCTTGGCCTGAGAGCCACGTCGAGGGGCCGGCTCCTTCTGGCCGCCATGGGAGCCATGCTCACGTGAAAGAATAAAGATTAATTTTGAAATAAAAAGCCACCGGCTCTTGTGCTATACAAGCCAGCTAATTCCAGGTGCACTGTTCAGCCCTTGGGGTGAAAAATGCATTTAGCCAGGGGTGGTAATCCCCAACGCAGGCCGGTTAATGCAGAAGGGTTGTGAGTTCAAAGCCAACCCCAACAATGAATAAAACCCAAAAATGACCAGAAGGACACTAATAACCTGGATGCCGTTGTTCAGGTCAGGGTCTGACACGCTTGGCGAATGCTCAGCTTTGCGGCTAGGCAAGGTTAGGACATCCCGAGTGTCTTCTTCAGACACTGGAGGACGCCTCATGGTAACTGAGCCTCTGTGATCCTCAGACCGAGCTCCGGCCTCGAGCCACAGCCCAGGGCTGCGCAGAACAGGCTCCGGGCCCTCGCGGAGCATCACATCGCCACGGAGGAGCCATGCGCGAGGGACTCCGGGCAGGTCCTCACAGGCCACCCCGGGTCAGGGACTTCAGTTTCCGTGTCTCCAGAGGGACAGACTAGGCTCAGGCAGCCTGAGAAGGGCTTCCCTCCGATCCAGAGCTGAGGCCACCTCGACAGTCACCCCAACCGTCTCCCTTCCTCCCCTGCCCCAGCTCTGCCATGGTCCCACTGCCCTCAGCAAGGCTTGGCTGACTGGTAAGCCCCAGAAACACATCTGCCCCGACCCCCCCGTGGAGGGAGGACGAGCATTTGGTCACCGCGCTTGTCTCTTTACGTGGATGCTAGGATTTGAACTCAGGTCCTCCTCCTTGCGCGGCAGGCACTTTCCCTGCGAAACTGTCACCGTGTGACCTCAGAGGACAAGCGGTCACCAGCACCCCCTCCCGCCATCCCCCCAACGGTGGCTGCGTCAAGGACCAGTCCGTTCGCTGAGGTCGGACGAATCTTTCTTTAATACAAAGTCGGTTTATCTACATACAGGGGCGTCACCCGCTGCTTCTGCCCAAAAAAACAGCGCGGACGAGTGCTGACCCTCTCGTACAAAGAGAAAGACGTCACTTGCTGCAGGGGCTGCATGTCCCCCAAGTGTCCCACAGTCCGGGGACGGGTCCTCCGTGCGGGGCGGGTGGACAAGGGTCCTCCCTGCCGCGCCGGGACCGGGGCGGCCGGACCTCTGTGTCCTCGGAGCCGCGCCCTGCAGGCTGGCCCCAGCGCCCAGAGCTTCACCCTCCGAATCTGATATGTCTTAAGATTGATTAAAAAAAGAAAAAAAACAAAGTCAAAAGTAAAAAAGGGGGAACTAAGAGCGCGCCATTCACACGGGGAGGGCTCGGGCCCGACAGGGGACAAACGCGGCAGCCGGAGCGGGCGGGCCCACGCACACACGACGGCACCTGACGCTGACCGGAAAAACAGGCCTCGCGGGGAGGCGCGAGCGGCGAGCTCGCTCGCTTCCAAGTGTCCACCGGCACGACGATGACTTTGTTTCTTCTTTTAAAAACATGAGAAAAAAAAATACACTAGTAAAAAAAATGAAAGAAAAAGAAGATGCGGCCGACAGGCAGGCGGGGGGCGCGGGAGCAGAGCTCGGTCCCCGTGTGTCCCTGGCCCTGGGGAGCAGTGGCGACACCCCTCGCTCGCTCGCTCGCTCTCCACCCACCCCCCACCCCGGAACCTCGTTTTGGAAGGGAATGAGGAATGTGCCGTTCCGAAGGCAGCAGGGCCAGGCCCGAGGGCCTCGGGGCGCCCGCTGCGGGGCCTGGGCTCCAGCCCGGCGGGCGCAGGGTCCGGAGTGCGCGGGGCGCAGGGTCGCGGCGGCGGGCGGGGCCCATGGCTTATGTTGCATAATGGTCGAAGCTGCCCAGGTACTCCAGCGCCGCCTGGAAGCAGAACTGGTACTCGTCCTGCGGGGCAGAGGGCACAGGCTCCTGAGGCTGCCGGGGGGCCGGGCCCCCCACAGAGGACGCGGGAGGTGCCCAGCCACCCTCGGCCCGGGAAGGGGCGGCCGCCGGCGCCTACCTCCGTCTGCACCATGGCGGGCCGCTGGGTGCGAAGCACCTTCACCGTCTGGAAGATGTCCACCACGCCCTCGTAGCGCATCCTCTCCAGCACGATGCTCAGGGTGATGAACACGCCCGTCCTGCCCACCCCAGCGCTGCGGGGGGGGCGCGGGCATGTGACGGGCGGGCTCGCGGGGGGTCTCCCAAGGCCGCCCCGCCCCGCCCCCAGCGCCCGCCCCGCCCCCTCACCTGCAGTGCACCGTGATGCCGCCCCCGCCCCGCCCCCAGCGCCCGCCCCGCCCCGCCCCCAGCGCCCGCCCCGCCCCGCCCTCTCACCTGCAGTGCACCGTGATGGGCCCGTCCTGGCCGAACTGCTCCTTGGTCTTATGCACTTGGCCGATGAAGTCGATGAAGCCTTCGCCCGACTTGGGCGCCCCCTGCTCCGGCCAGTCCGTGAACTGGAACTGCCGGACGGTCCGGGACTGGCCATCCTGGGGGCGACGGCGGGTCACCCACCCTATCCACCTCAAGACCGAGAGGCCCCGGGGCCCCGCCACCCAGCACGCCCCTTCTGCGGCTGCTGCTGCCCGCGGCGGCCCACGCGCACCCCCCCCCCCCCGCCCCACGGTGGCCGCGGGCGCCTTCACCCTCAGCCAGGCAGGGCTCGTCCCCTCAGCCCTGGCGGGCACCCTGGCACGCCCGGCGGCCTGCTCCCCGCCCTGGCTGCCCGCAAGCCCTGCCTGCCCCCTCCGCCTCCCTGAGGCTGCAGCGCCGAACCCGGGTGCGGCCCTCCTGCTGCTGCCACTCACCCGGGCGTCCGTGACCTTGAACTCCCGCAGAATGTACTGCGGCATGTTGTACTCCGCCATCGGGTCCACCACAAAGTACTGGTAGCGGGCGGAGCGCTCGGCCGGCCAGTACTGGTGGCACTTTTCCTGGGGGGCGGGGCGGGGCGGGTCAGCACCGCTAGGCGCGCACTGCCCGCCCCGCCCGCCCGCCTGGCACACTCACCCGGCCCAGCTCGCGGAGCTTGGTGAGCATGACGACGATGGTGGAGTTGTTCTCCCACAGCGCTCGCCAGAAGTCCTCCGTGGTCTCCGCCAGCGGCCCCTGCGTGGCGATGTAGGCTTTCTGCTGCCTGCGGAGTTGGGGAGGCAGCAGGCACGGGGTCAGGGCCGCCACCCCTCGGCACTGCCCAAGACCCTCGGCCTCCAGAGCCACAGACCAACAGGCCAACGCAGGGCCCTGGCCAGACACCTGGTCCAGCCAGAACTCCACACATGTACACACACACACACACACACACACACACACACGCGCGCGCGCGTACATACAAACGTACATGTTTCTTAGAAACCAAGTCGTGAGAACTCTGGAATTCTGGTTTCTTTAAAAACACAGAAATATTCTAAGACTGTGTTTTTGTTTTACTCCCAGGTGTGGGACAGGGGGCTGCTTCGCAGCAGTGACTATGATTTGCCTCGTGCTCTGGCAGGAACATGATTTCGCCACCTGCAGGCAGTTTCTGCGAGTGTGACGTTTGGAATCCTGGAAACTTTCCAGAGGGTACATAAATGCTAGGGCCCAGGGGGATGGGGGTGGCCGGTTGGTGGTCACAAAGAACAAGCAACGACAAGAAATGAGATATCCTGACGGCCAACATCAACCTTGCCCCAAGGAACCCACCCTGCGCCCTCTGCTGGAACCTCTGAGCCCCCAGTGAGACTCCACTCTCAGGTCGGAGTCACTGAGGTGTGGAAGGCCAGGTGTGGGGCCAAGGAGGAGGCTCAGTGGGCAGAGAGCCTGCTGGGTAAGTGTGAGGCCGAGTTCAACCCCTGGTCTTGGGATGTGGAAGCAGAAAGGTCCTGGTGTGCATGCACACTTGCACATGTGTCTGTGTGTGTGTGTGTCTGTCTGTCTGTCTGTCCCTGCTCAGCCAGTGTGGCCCCTGAGCAGCAGCCCCACTGGCTCATGTGTCTGAGTGCTTGGTTTCCTGTTGGTGGAACTGTTTGGGAAGGATCAGGAGGTGTGGCCTCGATGGATGGGGCGTGTCCCTGGGGCTCTGAGGGTCAGAGGCCCACAGCAGACCCAGATCTCGGTGCCTGCCTCTACCTGCAGGTAAGATGTGGGTTCTCAGCTACTGTACAGTGCCTTGCCTGCAGCCATGATGGTCAGGGACTGACCACATGGGACCGTGAGCCCAAATACACTCCTGTCTTCTGAGAGTCCCCCTGGCCATGGGGTTCCATCAGCAACAGACAGGAGCTAAGGAGGCCGCTCTAACCTCGGCAAGCTTCAGGCCAGTGAGATACCCAGGTTCAGAAAACAGCGTGTGCGCTTCTGAGAAAACCCCCAAACTGGCCTCTGCACCCCGCCCCCCCATGAACACACACTCCCATGCACGCATGCACCCCCCCCAACAACAACAACAAAACAGGAGCTAGGCATGGTGGCCGGCCTGTGATACCAGCGACTGTGGGGCAGAGGCAGGAGGGGTTAAGTTCAAAGCCAGCCTGGGCCACTCCAAACCCTGTGCCAGGAAACCGGAAGCCGGAATGCAGCAGGGCTCCATGCCTGCCCAGCACATGCTACAGCCCGGGGTCACCCACAGGACGGCAGTCAGGGGCGGAGACGCCATCCCTGCCCTCATCCCAGGGACTTCTCCACAGCGGTGAGCTGAGGAGGCGGGAGGCCGGGGGCGGGGACGGGGCACCTGTAGCCGTCGATGAAGCTGGCGTTGATGTAGTCCGAGCCCTCGACGCCGCGGATGGGCTGCAGGCAGACCCGCGAGCTCTCGTAGGGCAGGATGTTCACCAGGCGGTTCTTGAACTTGTTGCAAGGCAGGCTGGCGGTGATGAAGCGCGAGGTGTGTGCCTTGGAGCTGGCGAGCCTCTGCAGGGAGAGGGACGCGGTCAGGACACGGCGGCGTGGGTCCCGGGGCAACGTGTGGAGGCGGCTTCCGAGCCACCCGCGGGCCCGGCTCAACCCCGCGCCGGGCGGCCGGCGGGCACCTTGAACTCCAGCTCCATGCCCGTGACGTGCTCGCCGGGCTCCACCTGGGCCAGCTTCTGGATGTAGCTGTAGAGGCTGCGCGCCGGGACCTCCGTGTGGCCGCAGCCCACGGCCTCCAGCAGCGCCTCGTGGATGAAGCTGTATTGGTCCTCCGTCTGCACCATGTAGTTCCGCTGGGACCGCATGAGCGTCACGTGACCGTACACGTCCACTGTCTTCTCGGTCTTGATGCGCTCCAGCATGGCGTCGATGACGATGAAGCAGCCGGTGCGGCCCACGCCCGCGCTGAGGGGACAGACGCGTGGTTGGGGACGGCCAGGGAGGGGTGAGGGCTGGACGAGGCGGTGGGGGCCGCAGGGCGGGGCGGTGGGGCCGGATGGGGTGGTGGGGGCCGCAGGGCGGGGCGGTGGGGCCGGATGGGGTGGTGGGGGCCGCAGGGCTGGGTGGTGAGGGCCGCAGGGCAGGGGGGTGAGGGCCAGATGGGGCGGTGAGGGCCGCAGGGCGGGCGGCGCCCACCTGCAGTGGACCACAATGGGGCCGGCGTCGGGCGGGTTGCAGGTCTTGACTCTGCGCAGGAAGGCCAGGAAGGGCGTGGGGTACTCGGGCACCCCGTGGTCGGGCCAGGCCGTGAACTGGAAGTGCCGCACCTCGCGCTTCTCGCTTGAGCCATTCTGAGGGGGGACAGCGCCGGTCACCGAGGCCTGCTGCCCCGGACGCACCAGCCCGCGCTGGCCTGACTCGCGGGCTCTCCCGGGCTCTCGCGGGCGTCTGCCACCGGGCCCCGCCCGTCCTCTCCGTTCTATGGATGCGCTGACCGCAGCCTGGGCCACACGCCAGCCTCCGACCCCCCCCCCCCCCATGCTCACTGAAGGACCCCTCGCCGCCCCCGGGGCCGTCAGCTCCTCGGAACGTGGCCCTCCCGGCTTCCTGCTCCCCTCCCGCGGCCCAGCCCGGCCCCCCAAAGCCGGCTCCACCCCGCCGGGCCTGGGACAGAGCTCCGCGGACCCTCCCACGCCTGCTCCACGTCTCGGACACAGCGTCCACGTCCTGGCCTGCTCTCCCACCGTCGCCCACCGCCCGGAAGGCTGCAGCGCGCCCGGCCTGGCTGGACCTGCGGCCCGGGTCAGGCTGCCCGCCCGGATGGCTGAGCTCAGTGCTCTTCCCGGACCACAGGCCCACGCAAGTCCACGGCAGGGAGGTGGGGGCTGAGCACCGCCCCTCCCCCCTCCCCTCGTTACAGTGGCGCAGTACACCGCACTGGGTCAAAGGACTGCAGCCAGAGAGGCGCAGCCGCCACGGCAGCCCCGTCAGTCCCCAGCGGGAAGGGGACTCTCGGCGGGGCCTGGCAGTTCACAAACAGCGACACCTGGAGCGGGCGGGAGCGCGTCACTGACACCAAGGGCGCGCTGGATTGCCACCCGCGGCGGCCAGAGGCGGGCCGAGCCGGCTCCTGCGCTGGCCTCGTGCCCCCGCGGCTGCTGGCACCGAGGCTGGCTCGGAGCCTTGCTTCCCCAGCCCTGGAGCGGGGACACGCTCATCCCGGTGCAGAGCCTCCTGCACCCAGGCCACACCTTGTGCAGGGAGAAGGTCCTGACGCAAAAGGTGGCCAGCTCCATGGTGTCCAGCAGGGTGACCTGGATGAAGCCGTACGTCTCGGTGCCGCGGTTCGGCCAATACTGGTCACACTTGATCTGTCAGGAGGAGAGGAGGTGAGCGGGCAGGCCGCGGCCTGGGAGGCGCGGGGCAGGCCGGGCCGTGGCGCCTCACCCGCGATTTCTCCTCCAGCCGCGTCATCATGACCACGGTGGCTGAGCGCTGCTCCCACACCATCCGCCAGAAGTCCCCGAAGGTCTCGGGCAGGGGCCCCTGCGTGGCGATGTAGGCGTTCTGCCGCCGGTAGCCGTCCACGTAGTTGGCGTTGACGTAATCGCTGCCCACGATGCCTGCGGCAGGCGGGAGGCCGGAGGCCGGGACAGCTTTGTGGGGGCCCGCCTGGCTCCCAGCCACCGCCCGGCCACTGTGGGGACGGCCCCGAGGTCCCGCCGGCGGGGGGTCGGCCGGCACCGCCGGGCCCTGCCCGCTGCCCCCCCACAGACCGTGCCCGGCCCTACCCACTGCCGGGGCGCCCCCCATAGACCGCACCCGGCCCTGCCCTCGCCGGGGCGCCCCCACACAGACCGCACCCGGCCCTGCCCGCCGCCGGGGCGCCCTCCCACAGACCGTGCCAACCCAGAGCTGAGGTGGGGCGTCCACGCCGCCCAGACAGGGGCGCTACCTTCGAGCGGCTGCAGGATGACGCGGGAGTGGTCGTAGGCGATGACGTTGGCGTAGCGGTTCTTCGGCTTGTTGGCCTCCAGGTTCGAGTGCTCCCAGGTGAACTGCTGCCCCGGGTCGATGGACTGCAGGGAGAGGGCGGGCTCAGGCGCGGCCTCGGGGGCTGCCGGGCCCAGGCTGGGCTCAGGCGTGGCGGCTGGGGCTGTGGGCTCAGGCAGGACCCGCGGCCCGGCTCACCTCATACTCCTGGGAGAGCTTGAGGCTGTCGTTGGCTTTGAGTCTCTCCATGTGCTCGGCCATGTCGGCGATGGGGATGGGCGGGTGGCTGAGCATACCTGCCGAGACAGAGTGGGTGCTGCGTGGGCGAGGCTGCACTGCCCGGGGCCGCCGGCGGCCTCCAGCCAACACAATGCCTCTGTGTCTGGTGGACCAAGGTGACACAGCGCGTGGAGAAAGCCAAGAGGGGCGACAGCAGCTAGCTGTCGAGTCCTGCGGACAGACCCGGCCTGAACAGGAGAGGGGCAAGGGCCTGTGGGGACGAGGCCCTCTCAGGACAGGCCGGGGGCCCAGGCCTCCAGCTGGAGAGCCCCTGGCTGACCAGGGTGAGGGAGAGGGGCTGTCTAGAGCGGCGGCGGGCGGCGGCCAGCTAACCCCGGAGCCTGGTCCCGCGGTGGGGACGGAGAGTGTGGGGACCCGACGGCTGATGGGGGCCTGGGGAAGCCCGCAGCCACAGAGGGCACTGAGTGTCACCCCCAGGGCCCGTGGAGAATACAGGCGGGGCACTCTCAGCTCCTCCCCGAGGGCCGTGAGGGAGCTCGGGTGCAGTGAAGCCTCCTGCCCCACCCACGCTGTTTCGGTTTTTAGGTCCTTAGGGAAGGCAGCCGCCACAGAGGCAGCCTCGTTTGGCGATCAGTGCCCGGCTTGCAGTGGGGGGCGGGGGGGGCAGAGACCCCAGCGCAGCCCGCACCCAGCCGCCCGGCCGGAGTCGGCGCATACCTGGCGTCTGGAAGTTGATGCGCCGCATTTCCACAGGGTCCTTGGGGTGATGGGGAGCGAGGTCAGCGTTGTTGAGCAGGCATTTGGCGCGGGGCTCTGAGTCCTTGCGTTTACTTGGAGAGAGGGGACAGCCAGCCAGCGTCAGCGCCCCGGGTGTGCGCACACTCAGCGACATGCGCCCGGGGCCTGCAAACTCCGGGTGGGGAACGGGCCGCTGCCACTGAACCCTGACTTCACGGAGCCGCCAGCCTACCAAGACCCTTGATCCTGGGCTGAGCCGTCCTGGGTGAGCCCGTGGCCCGGTGGAGCCCCAAAGCCCCAAAGCCTGACGGAGCCTTCACTCTACGCTAAGCCTCGGTCCCAGACTGAGCCACGATCCAAGACAAGCCCTGATCCCAGATTAAGCCGCAAGCTGACTGAGCCTCAGTCTCGCCTAAATTCTAAACCCATACTGAGCCCTGATCCCAGCTCCTCAAATAGACAAGTGCAAAGCGGCTGCACTCCATGAGCCCAGCTCCACCTACCCATCCCCCCCTCCTGCCTCAGACAGGCCAGTCCTCACCTGTCAGGTTTGCTGTCCGCAGGCCAGGTGCAGGGGAGAAAAGGAAAGAGAACACCAAGTGAGACCGTGGGCCAGACAGTGCCCCACCGCGACCACAGAGACTCCTGGGCCCTGCTGGCCCATTTCTGGGAAACGGGGCTTGCCCTCCCCATGTGGACCCCACTGAGAATGCTCACGTCCGCTGTCCTCACCTGGTCAAGCAGACAGCCCCGCCCCGTCCCCGGGCCCCACTCACTTCTTGTACAGCAGAATGGCGATCACGATGCAGATGATGAAGACCACGGCCAGCACGGGCCCGATCACCCAGATGAGGCCCTCCTCGCCATCCACAATGGGTTGGGGGTCCGGGTTGTCCAGCTGGAAGGGGTCTGAGAAGGGACTGGCTGCGAACGTCTGCAGGAGAGGGGCAGGGGAGGGGCTGCCATCAGCGCTGGCCACATGCCCGACCCCTCCCGGACCCTGGTGCTCTGGAGCACGGGAGTGATAGGGACCCCTTCTGTTGTGTTCAAGCCGATCCTTCAGAGCCCCAGCTCTGACACCCTTTCCCTAAAGCATGAACCTTGGGAACCTCTCTGTCCCAAGTCCCTCCTCTGTCCAGGCCTGGCCAATTGGGAGCTGACAGGGCCTAGGCTTGGCTCCGGGGCTGGAGCTGGCCCAAAGGTCGGCCATGCCTCCGTCCCCACAGCTGAGGCGGTGGACGGGCCTAACGGCGCAGACACCGCACATGACTTACGGGCTCGTTCTTCTGCAGCACGGCGAGCACAAACAGGACGTATCGGTGGCCCGGCTCCAAGCCCCTGTTGTCAAAGCCACCATATTGCTTCTGGTTCCCAGGGTGGAAGACGGCCGGCAGGATGGAGAAGCGGGCAGCGATGTAGGGCCTCGGCACCTCCAGCTGGCGGGAGTGGCGCAGGCTGCGCCTCTGCAGCCGCGAGATGTCCTGGATGAGCTGCGGAGACAGCGCAGGGCTCAGAGCTGCGGTGGCAGCGGGCACCGCGGCCTGGCTGTGACAGCCACTGGGGTTGGTGCGGCCTCACCTCCTCCAGGTCCATGTCCTCGGGACTGCCCAGCAGGATAGGGAACTGGCCGCCTCGAGACTTGCGCAGTGGGACCATCACGATGAAGTAGTTCCTGTGGAGAGGGTGTCACTGACGCGCGTGGCCCCGCCCCATGCAGCACACGCAACTCCAGGCCGCGCTTCTGCTACCTCAGGGTGGGGAAGGTCTCGCGCTCCTGTGTCTCCCCCAAGCCTGGGTCTCAGCACCCACATAACCTCACACCCTTTTCCCGCCTCCCAGGCAACGCTGGGGACCCCTGGCTAGGCCTCCCCACTAAGCGGGAAGCACAGGAACCCTCCCAGGGCCCAAGCCGCTCAGCGAAGGGTCAGGCTTTGTGGGGCCAGGGCCCTTGGGCAGGCCGTGAGGAATGGGACCCGGGTGTGTGTGTGTGTGTGTGGCCCGCTGCAGCCACGGCCCGGCAGCTGGGGGACAGAGGCAGGGTACGCGTACTGCACGGTCACGGGGCTCTGGCCGTCGGGCAGGTAGACCGCGATGAGGCCGTCGCTGTCGGGCTTCGGGGCCACGCTGGGCTTGCCGCTGAGCATGTTGAAGGCCGTCCTGGCCGTGACGGTCTGCTGCAGGCCGCCCAGGCTGCTCCCACGGTTGGTGAGCACGAAGTTATAGAAGGTGTGCGGCTTGAGGTTCGTGATGAGCTTCTTGGTGCTGCGGCCGTCCACGTCCAGGGTGAGCCCGTTGTACTGGATCTGCGGGGGGGTGGCCCGGCTCAGCGGGGAAGCCTGGGCGCCTGCCCTGGGGACTAGCTTGGCTGAGCCCCGCTCCCGGACGAACTGTCTGGCTGTGCCCCCAGCCTGGGCTGAACTTCAGGCCCGGCTAAGCCTTGGTCCCTGGTCGACCTTCAACCGTGACAAATGCTCTCACGCCAGATTCAGGCCAATCCACTGTTCCAGGCTGCCCTAAGCCCCGCTTTCAGCTGAGCCTCAACCCTATGCTAAATCCTGGCTTCCAGCAGAACCCCGACTCTGAGTACCAGTCACGACTTTACTGCAATCTCAGGTGACTGTACCTTGATTCCCAGGTAGTGGCCCAAACCTGCCCCGGGCTCGAACTCACAGCCTGGGCCCCAGACTGCGCCTCAATCTCAGACTAAACTGATTCCCAAGTGTGGCCGAATCCTCACCTCAGGGGCCTCGACTGCGCTCTGGTGCCGGCAAGAACCTGGATGTGCCCCAGGCTCCCGGCAGGGGGTCCCTACAGGGCCGAGGCCGGTCCTCCCCACGCGAGCGGTACCTTATAGGGGGTGGGCGAGTTGTAGTTGTCGGGAAACTCCCAGCTCAGCAGCACGGATGTCTTCATGATCATCTTCACCCGGAAGTTCTTGGGGGAGACTGCGGGCGGCGGCAAGCAGGGAGAGAGAGAGAGGGGGTCCGCGTGAGCGCCGGGCGCGGGCCGGGGGGCGCGGGGGGCGGCCCCGTGGTCCCTGCGGTCCGCCGTGCCCTAGGCCTTCCTGCCTGGCCCGGCCCTGCCTGCCCTGTCCCCAGTGCCTGCTGCTGCGGAGACGGCGCTGCTGCGGAGAAAAGCGGGGGCGTGGCCGCGGGGCGTGGCCGCGGGCGGGGCCTCGGGCCGCTTCCCACCTGTGCCGACCGGAGCCTCGGGCGCCTGGGCTGAGTCCGCGGAGGCCGAGACTTACCTGCGGGGAGGGGCGGGCCGGGGCCGGGGCCGGGGCCGGGGCGGCGCCTACCTGGGTCCCGCGCGAGCCTGTAGCGCAGCGGGGGCGAGAAGGGGCCGGGGCCGCGGCTCGTGTGCGCGCGCACGCGCAGCTCGTAGGCCGTCTCGGGCCGCAGCCCCCGCACGGTGAGCGCAGTCTCGGCCCCCGGCTCGGCCGCCGCCGCCAGCTCCGTCTCGGTCGCGGGCCCCGGGGCGCCGGCCTCCCGCACGGACACCGTGTACTTGACGATGGCGCCGTTGCGCTCGGCGGGCACGGGCGGCAGCCAGCGCAGCAGCACGGAGCCCGCGGACGCGTTGCCCGCGGCGCCCAGGATCTGCGGGAAGCCGCGCGGGGCGTCCTCGGGGATGCTCAGCGCCGCCGCCGCCTCCTCGCCCAGTCCCGCGCGCCCGCGCGCCGCCAGCCGGAACACGTAGGTGGCGCCCTTGTGCGCAGGCGCCGCGAACCTCCGCTCCCACGCCGCCAGCTCCAGCGTGGCCGGGGCCGCGTCTTCGCGCCCGAACTGCAGGCGGTAGCCGAGCACCGGGTCCTCGGCCGCGTCGGCGGGGGGCTCCCAGCGCGCCAGCAGGCTGCCCTCGGGGGTCTGCTGCACCGACAGGGTGGGGCGGCCCAGCACTGCGGAGGGAGACACATCGGCTGTCCCGCTGCCGCAGCCCCGCGGCCCCCTCCTGCGTGACTGCTAGGCGGGCTCCAGCCCCGACCGCGTCCCTAAGCTCGGGTTTTCAGAGATGGACGCCTCGCTCGGCGGTGTCCGGGCCCCGGAACCTCTGAGGAGCGCCCGTGCCTTTCCTGCCTTGGCCCACCCACCTGGTGCCTCTTGAAAGCCACCCGGGCTCCGGAATCATAGGAGCTGCCCCGGGCCTTGCGGAGCCGGAGCCTGTGCCGTGGGCGGCCTCGTACCTGCCCCCTTGGTCACCACCACCTTCGGCTTGCTGCGAGCGCCATCGCCTTTCATGGTGTACGCGGCTACTGTGATAGAGTAAGCGGTCTCAGGCTGGAGGTTCGTGATCACCATTTCCTGTGAGGGGGAATGGGGAGGCGGTCAGCAAGGGGCCATCCCTGTCCACCCTCTCCCCTACGGCAGGAGATGATGCGTCTGGTCCCCAGGCCATGCTGCTGAGCTCATGCACAGGCCGCGGCATGCAGTGTCCACGCTCCTGCAGAAACACGGTGCCCAGGCGGCACCCTGAGCCCGGTAATCCGCTGCCTGAGGCCCCCGGGCCCCCAACTGTTTGTGGAGACAGGGTTTCTCTGTGTATCAGCTCTGGCTGTCCTGGACTCGATTTGTAGACCAGGCTGCCCTCTAACTCAGAGATCTGCCTGCCTCTGGCCCCCACATGCTGGGATGCCCGGCTGTGAGGCTCCCAACTTCTGTGGAGTCAGCTAAGTCCTCCCACAGCCCTGGTACCCTGCTCCTCTGCTCCTCCTTCCTCCCTCTACCTGCCACTCCCCGTGCCCCTCTAACACCCCAGGCCGCCTCCTGCCCAGGAGCCTCTGCATGGCTTGGCCTCTCGGCTGCCCACAGCCAGCTTGAGGCCAACAGTCACCACTGTCTGGCATTGGGAAGGCCAGGTATGAAACGCGGCCATTTAAGGCAGGCTGTAGAGACGCAAGCTGCAAACTTGAAATCAACCCGTGATCTCCGCACCCCAGACAGAGGTGTTCAAGCCCCCTGGGCCCTGCTGCCTTCCTGATAACCCCCACCTGGGGCTCTGGTCAGCCTCGACCAGGAGCCTGTCCTAAGCCCACAGCACAGGGCCTGCTAATGCTGTGGTGGTGACTCCTGTCTTGCACACATCTTGTGCACATGCGCAGTGTGTGCTCGAGTGCAGGCAGATGCATGCAAACACACGCACTGGTACACACACGGCATGCCTGGCAGTGCACAAGTCCTCAGGAGCACGGACGGGGAGGGGACAGAAGCAGGCAGGAGGGACACAGGGCCTCCCCCTGGGGCATCGGAGAAACTTGTGCAGGGCCTGGCTAGGTGCAGTCTCCTGTCCGACAGACCCAGAGCAGCCCAGAGACAGGCAGTGCCTTGCCAGGCCACCCAGCACGGCAGCCTGGCAGCTGGCTTCGCCACCCTGGGTCCCTCGGAAGCTACGGAGGGCACGAGGGGACACACGGGAGGACCCGAGGACGCAGCAGGGTGGCCAGGAGACTACTCACATATTCGGCAGTGTCGTCCATCTCCCACTGAGCGGGAGGCGGGGGCAAGGGAGAGAGGAGGGCCGTGAGAGGGGAGCCGGCGGCGGGGTGGGAAAGAGGACAAGTGCCCGGGCGCCCTGCCACCCCAGCCAGGCCCGCCCACCTGGGCATCCGCCAGCATGATGTCCTTGATGCGCGGTGGCCCGCGGGCCTCGGCGCCCTCCATGCGCACATAGTGGACCTGGTAGCCGCGGATCTGCCCGTGCTGCCGGCCGGGCGTGGGCGAGCGCCACAGCACTCGGATGGCCGTGGCGTTGAGCGCCTCCGCCTCCACCTTCCGCGGGGGCGCGCTGGGCACTGGCGGGCAGGAGGGGGCGGCGGGGCTGTTACCGGGGCGCCAGGCCCTGCCCCGGGCCAGGGTGCTGGGCAGCTGGCCCGGGTGGGCATGGCCCCCTCCACCCGCGACGTTCCCAGGACCTGCCGTAGCACCGCACGATGGCCGCCGCGGTCCCCAGGGCCTGGACCCCCTTCCGAGGCCCCGTCCTCGGCCCTCCCGCCCCTCCCAACCGAGCCGTCCCTGCGCTCCCGGACGGGGCACTGAGGCCCGGACAGCGGAGTCTGATCCGGGCTGACGGCAAGGCTGGGCCCACCGGCCGGTGCGAGCTCCCAGAGGCCGCCGTCCCGGGCGGATGGCCCGCTCGTCCTCGCGCCCGGCCCTCCCCCCCGCACTAAGCCTCGCTCGGCGCCCGGCGTGTGGCTCGCACTGTCTGTCACTCGGCTCTCCCCCTTGTGGCTGTCTGCACTCTAAGAGGCTACCGCGGAGGCGCGCGGCCGGAGGGCGCCCGGGGCGGCTCCCACCTGGCCTCCCGGCCCCCAGAGCCGCAGCTGCCGCGCCGGGGCTGGTGCTCACCGTCCTCGTCGGTGCGGACGACCACGGGCGAGCTCTCGGGCCCTGGGCCCACCTCTGTGTAGGCCACGGCGGTGACGCGGTACTCCGTCCACTTCTCCAGAGCTTCCAGGAGGATCTGAGTGGTGGTCGGGGGGATGTTGTTCACCTCCTTGGGGTCCGGGTCCTCTGAGCCCAGCGGTCGGTAGCGGACGCTGTAGCCCACCAGGGCCCCGTTGTGAGTTTCTGGCGGTGGCGGGCGCCAACTTACCAATATGGCCGTGGAGCGCAAGCTGGTGCACTTAACATCCTGGGGGGGTGCTGACGGTTCTATTGGGGAGAGCGTGGGGCGGGGAGGTGGGATGGGCGGGGAGGGCGGGGACAGAAGATGGGAAAGAGAAAATAAAAAGATGATAACAAAACAGAACGAACCAAAGAGAAGTCGAACCCAAAAGAAGCGGGTGTCAATCAAAGGTGAGATGGGCGGGTGGGCGGGGCCGGGAGGGCTGGCCAAGAACTGCTGAGCTTGCTATGGGCCAGTGACTGCCGGTGCACAGTAGGTCTCCTGCGTGGGGCACCTACTATGTGTCATCAGATACCTACTGTGTGTCATGAATGTGATACAGGCTTCATGGTATTCGGAAAACAATTGTTGAGCACCTACTTTGTGTCTAGCATGATGGCAAAGGAAACCACAATAGAATCCACACACACTAAGGACCTACTGTGTGCCAGTCACTTGCTATAAACTTCACATGTGCCATGCATGCCACAAGGGCATCAAAGGAGTAAAATCACCTGCCACCTCAGCACCTACTATGTGCTACCACGCCAAGCAGGGAAAACGAGAGAGGCCCTACACACAGGTACATACTACGTGCAAGCTACCTGGCAAGGGCTTCACAGAATAAGCCAGAGACACGTGCGGTCTGGTCGAAGGCCCACTCTGTGCTGGGTGTCTCCCAAAGGGGATTAGCAATGAGAAAAAAGGGTCCTACTGTGTACAAGGTGTCTCGGACAACAGCACATTTACTTATTGGTTGCACATCTACTGTGTGCCTTGCATGGTGCTGAAGATTTTACATTAATCTGGAGTAAAAAAATGTACTTGGTATTCCTCTGCTTCCTGAACACTGGCGTCACAGGGGACTCTGAGGCTGTCCTAGCAACCAGCTCCAGACACCACTGTCCTCTTGGCCTTACTCAAAGAAAAAAAGATGGGTGTCTCGAGCACCTACTGTGTGCCTGTCAGCAGGCCAGGTGATTTACTAAGTCATAGTAGAGGGGCTGGTTCATCAGAGACCCAAAGACCAGCCTGGGCGCGCACAGCCGGGGAGATAGCCACGGTGTGCTGGCTGAGTCCCTGCAGGCTGAGTGCCGGGGCTCTGGCCGGCAGCTCTGGCACGGTGAGTGGTTACCGTGTCTAGGTAGTATGCTATTGGCTGTATCAGAGTGTCACACCGCAAAAGCGGGGTCCCCCGCCGCCCACCAGCGCTGTCCTAGGGGCTCAAGAGAAGCAAGTCCACACTGCAAACAGCGCCCGCGTGGGAGGCCCTCTATAGGCAGTCAGGGCCCCACATTTTAAGAGCCTACTGTGGGCACTGAGCTAACCGTTCCCGAATATTAAGGGACGCTATGGTTTAGACACTAGGCCAGCAGTTGCTGCACACTAGATCCCACTGCGTGCAGGGTACTGAGCTGCCAGGCCGCCTATCACACCCACTGCATGCAGGGTACTGAGCTGCCAGGCCGCCTATCACACCCACTGCATGCAGGGTACTGAGCTGCCAGGCCACCTATCACACCCACTGTGTGCAGGCACCGGACCAACAGTCTCTGAATGTTAAGCACATACTGCATGCCAGACACTGACTGAGCTAATAGTGACCACACATTAAACGCCTACTGTGTATCAGTGAATTTACTGAAGAAAAAAACCCAATCTTCACACATTAAATACATACTGTGTGCTAGGTAGGTACTGGAGTGATTGCTCCCGCATATTAAATGCCCACCATATGCCAGACACTGGAATATTGTCTCCATATATTAAATACCTACTGTGTGTCAGGCACTGGACTACTATGCCCTGTGAAATGAGAGTTCTCATCTGTCAGGCACCTGACTCCAGTATGTCAGGTGTGGCCAGGAGCTTTAGCACCCATGGTGTGCAGCCCAGGTGGCAGGCCTTTATCAGACTGAGTCCTAGCCTTCACGTGTGAGGCACCTACTATGTGTCAGATAAGTGGCTGCAGTGCTCAGTGTCTGCCCACAGTTCCAGGGACCTGGCAGGAAGCATGTGCTGAACAAAGCCTGAGCTGCAGGAGTCCCATCAGAGCCCTGCGGTCCACGGCCTTCCTGTGCACCGGCATCAGAGTTAGCCTGTCACCAATGGCTGACGGCTTCCACCTGTGTTTGCATCCTGATCTGTATTTCACCTTCAAGGGTTTAAGGGGCACACACTTTGCTGGGCCGGACATCGGGGCTCTCCTGACAACGACGCCTCCGAGGTGCGTCAGCGGCCCCGTGGGGCACTTGGAGCGCCGCGGCAGACCGGAGACTAGCTTGTGGAAATCACCGATAATGTATACCGTGCGCCTATGGCACACCCAGCACCCTTCTCAGGCTTGAAGCGGGCCCTGACACTGGCTGTCTGTGGCCTTGTCTGCTGGGCATGGGGAAGCTTTCACACATGACCCACGGCCACTCGGTCACTGCCCCTGAGCCCTGCCTCAGGCCACAGAGAGGAAAGTCACTGGTCTGACTGCCGGGATCTGTGCCCCTACTGGGAGCCAGACTCCACCCTGCACACTCATCTATTCCCGCCCGAATCCGGGAGGAAGCCCTGGGGCGGAGCTCATTTTGCAGGCTCCCGGATGGAGTCTTCCACAGAGCAGGTGCTCTCTCAGAGCAGGCTCAGACTCCGGCTCAGCTGTCAGCTGAGGCCTCAGCTGCAGGCAGGGCTTCTAACCTGCCACACCTCGTGGGCCTGGCATCTATCAGTGTTTGCTGTGTGCGTTCCCTGGCCTTCTGCGCTAGGACCTGCAATCAAACCACAGCTTCGTCCTCAAAGACGGCGGCTGCTGTGGGCCCTGGGACGATGGATGTCCCAGCTCCCCTTCCTGAGAACTAGACACTAGTCACATGATGGAGGGGGGCCCATTTCTTGACCAGTCGCCCCAATCCAAAGTGCCCGGGGTGGGGTGGGGTCAGGCAGGGGTGATGGAAACGAAACAAGCCACTAGGGAGTGTGCTGGGAGGTGCTTCCGCTGTGAAACGGGAGGAAGAACGTAGTAAAACCAAACCAAAACAATAATAAAACAAGAATCGAGGGTGATGGTAGCAATGATGGAAAAAAAATCATAAAAGAAAGACAGACAGACAGACAGACGCCTCGCAGAGACGCCCAGTCTTTACCTACCTTCCACTCCTTCAAGCGCTAACTTAACAGACTTTCTTACGAGAGGGAACGGCGCCGGCTACAAGACTATGAGCTCTTGGTGGCTCACGACCGGGAGAGCCGCTCTGCAGCTCCCGGGTGGCTGGGGATGGCAGGGTGTGTGGACACCCGCAGTGGCCAGCGGGTAGACCTGCACCTACCCTTGACAGGGCCTAACGAGCCCACAGCCTTGGGGACACGCCTGGCCCGGGGTCTCGGGGTGAGAAGGGGAGCCCTCTCCCCAACTCCCTGTCCTGGGCCGCCCTGGACACACGTGGCTGGGCCGCAGACGCTTTCTGAGTGACCTCAGAGGTCATGACCTTCACAATCCAGCCCAACCTGCGTGGTGTCTCGGGGGGGACTCGTGCCGTGAAGGTGGACACGCATGTGTGTCCACGGGGGTCATCTGAAGGTTCCTCTGGGTGTTTTGCCCAGGGCACGCAGGGGCAGGCAGGGGCACGCAGGGTAGGCTGTATTTGTGAGCCACTGAAGACTGGCTGATACTCACCTGTGGGCCACCTCTACCGGCCGCTCGGTGGCCCCAGGCCACAGGCCACCCTCACTGACCTCCACCTGACAATCGCCACCTCGGAGCCACCTGGGGCTCTGCGCGCGGGTGGGGCGGAAAGCAGCGTGGGTTGGGGCGGGCAGGCTGGCAGGGGACCAGATCCCTGTGGCCTTCGCTCTCAGAGAAGCCCTGGCCCGAATCTACCTCACCCTTTAGGGGCCCGGGAGCCGCTGTGAGAGCCAACCCCTGCACACGGAACCATGCTTGCTGGCCACAGGGTGACTGGTGGACAGGGCAGGGGAGTGCAGGGAGCCAGGGCGGCAGACGGTATGCTGGCCAGGCCGAGCGGAGCAGGCAGGGTGGACGGAGACCCAAAGGGACCGTGAGGGCTGAGCTGAGCAGTGGGAACGGCGCTGGGGACATTAGGGCCACCGTGTGCCCCAGAGACAGCAACCTGGTGACTCGTCTGTGACAGGGGCCGGGCAGGCACAGCAAACTGCTTTAGGGACCAGGGACCCTGTATCAGGGGCCACAACACATGCCCCTCAAAACTGATGTCACTCTGAACAACTGGGCCGCTGGGACCCTGTCCCAGGCTTCCAGAGCCATATCCCTTGTGAGGTGAGATGAGCCGAGGGGGACCCGATAGTTGCTGTCATCCTGGGCCCTTGGAGATGACAGTCTTGGGACATTGCAGGGACATCCTGCGGACAGGACTGGTCCCATGTTCAGGAAGTGTAGGAAGGAACCAGAGGCCGAGGGCCATTCTGTGCCAGTCTCATGCCCATACGGAGACCCACCCCGCTCTGGGGAAACTGAGGCACGGCAGGCAGACATGGCCAAGGCTGAGGCAGGCCAGGCGGGAGGCACCAACCCCCCCCCCCCACACCACCCAGGGGCTCAGGCCAGGTCAGTGGTCACAACACCCGCCTCCCCCAAGGACAAGGCGCCGAGAGACACGTACTGGCCTGCAGCGTGCGCTGGCGCACGACCGCGGTGAAGGCGCCCAGGCCCTGCGGCGAGCGCGCCGCCAGCCGGAACGCATATTCAGTGTTGGGCTTGAGGTCCTCCACCACAAAGGTCGTGGTCGGGTCAAAGGTGCGCCCCACCTGAGAACCGGACGGGGCAGGAGCAGGTGGAGGGGCACAGGATAAAGCGACAGAGGAGGAAGTGTGCAGAGGCGGGGACACAGAGACAGTGACCGGCGGAGAGACAGAGAGGAGGAGACAGAGACCCAGGGGAGATGGACGGGGGACGTGCGCAGAATGGAGGCGCGGTGGACAGAGAGAATGGATGGAGGGATGGGGAGGTAGAGGGTGTGGAGTAAGAAGCTGGCGCTGACCAGGGGCCATGAAGGCCTGCACTGCAGGCCCAACCAAGCTCCCCCCTCCCACCCTCCCAGCCCAGGTACCTCTCGGCCTCGCTCGCCCTCCCTGAAGAGCAGCTCATACTTAATTACACTCTCCTGCCTCGGTGCACTCCATGAGAGCCCGATGCTGGTCTCTGACTTGGCCTCTGCCCGCAGGTTCATGGGCTGGCCGGGCACTGGGGGAGAAGCGCACGTGAGGATGGACCAGTGAACGAGGCGAGAGTCAGGCCCCACCAGCCTCCTAAGCCGCCACCAACCCCAAACCAGGCTCGCAGCTCAGGTGCCCCTTCTGTCTCTGCTCTCATCCCCCTGGGCGCCTGCCCCCTGGAGCCACCTGCCCACCCTTCTCTTCCAGCAGGGAAGGACGCTGCTTAGATGTGCCCGCCCCTTTCTGACCACTGTCGGGGAAGGGTGGATGGAAATCGCCTGGGGTTGGGCGTTTGTTTTCACCCATTCTTTTCTTTTGATGGGGTCTCACTATGTGGCCCAGGCTGCCTGGCCTTTGCTGGGGGGACCAGGCCGGCCTCAAACTCACACAGATCTGTCTGCCTCTGGCCCTTATGCCAGGGATGGTGTTCAGGTGTGCACGCTCATTGTCTGGGCGGCGACAGTGTGATGGCGGCGGTGGGAGGACAGGCGCCCGACCTAGCCCAGACCCTGGCAGGCACGTGGGGCCCCGCTCCCCAGACCTCACCTCCCTGCTGCGTCTTGACCTGGATGGGGTCCGACAGCGGCCCGTCGCCGACTGAGGTGAAGGCCAGCACGCGCACGGTGTAGGTCTCGTCCTCCAGCAGGCTGCCCACGGTGGTCAGTAGGCTGTCGTCCACGTTATGCTTCTGCCAGTTGCCCACCGGGTGCTCGGGCTCCATGGTGTAGTAGACGCGGTAGCCTCGGATCAGGCCATTGGGCTCCTCGGGCTCCTCCCACTGCACGATCATGGTGGTGGCGCTGAGCATGCGCGCCTGAACGTTCCGGGGCGCGCTGGCCGGCGCCTGCTCGCCGGTGCGGGTCACCACGGACTCGCTGGGGGGGCCCTGGCCGATGGAGTTGACGGCCGACACCCAGATCTCGTACTCGGAGTTGGGGCTCAGCCCGCCGATGCTGTAGCGTGTGGTGGTAATGTCCTCCTTGATCTGATAGGGCCCGTCCTGGCTCTTGGACTTATACTCAATGACGTAGTAGGACACCGGGTCAGGGTTGCCCGAGTCCCACGTGATGGTGATGCTGGTGGCGGTGTTCTCTGTCACCACAGGAGTCCCAGGAGCTTTGGGGAGCGCTGCAGGAGGGAGGTGGGGTGACTCAAGGCCGCACACTCGCCTCAGCCTCCTCAACAAATACACAGGCCTAATAACCCCAGTCATCACATCATTCATAGTTTCAAAGTTGTTTTCTGTTTGCTTGTTTTGTTTTCAAGACAGGGTTTCTCTGTATAGCCTTGTCTGTCCTGGACTCACTCTATAGACCAGACTGGCCTCAAACTCACAGAGATCTGCCTGCCTCTGCCTCCCTGAGTGCTGGGATTGCAGACAGTGGCCTGGGCTAATTTTGAAGTTGCTAAATAAAGTTTTATTAGAACACAACTAAGACACTGTTAATGGCTGATTTTCACACTGCTAGGTCAGAGAGGAGTGCTTAACCTGAAAATATTTACTTAAAAAAAAAAGTCAGGGCCTCATGTAGCCCAGGCTGGTCTTGAACTCACTACGTAGCCCAGGATGGCTTTGCGCTGACCCTCCTGCCACAGCTCTTTGGTGCTGGGATGAGAGGCATGTGTCCTCAGGAGAGTGTTTGCAGGCAGGGGCGGTGGAGCTCAGTCTATCAGCTCAGAACTGGGAGGCCGAGGTAGAAGGATGTCAAACTCCGCGTTATCCTGGACTACACAGTAAGGCACTGGCCTGAACCTACTCTGTGCAACAGAAGACATTTAGAAAGGCCTGGTGTTCGCCTTGAGGCGCTGCCGGTGCAACCCCGGCCCATCTCTGTGTTCACTCCTTCAGCCATAAAGGGCTCCTGTCTGGCTGCTCCACTCCGCACCCGCAACACTCTGTTGCTACCAGACACATGGCTCCCGCATTCCTTCACGACAGGCAGCGTCCCCGGCACCCCTCTCCTCTCCACCTGCTTTCCTCCAGCCCAGCCCAGGCTTCACGCCTAGTGGTTAGACCTTACACGGGGGAAGGCCTAGCAGTTCCGCATCCGCCCTTCCGCACGGGTGGGCAGCTGAGGTTGTGCTTGCTCAGTGTCTGGACTGAGCCCTACCTCACAGCCTCTGGGTTGTCAAAGATAAACAGGAGGCTACTCCCGAATACTTCATTTTATCCAAGTGAGTGAAGGGCCGGGGCTGATGGGCCTCCTAAGGCCTGCTCTTGGATTCTCACTGAGAACTCAAGCCACGAGGAGCCTTTACTCCCCTCCCCTGAGTCCCAGGGGCCTTCACACAGGCTGCTCTCATCTGAACGACCTTGCTTAATTTTTAGACTTCCCAACAAACCCAGGACCTGACCTACTGGGAGACTGTGAGCTTCACCCTGGGGTCTCAAAGCTCGCGGTGTAGCCCAAGCTGGCCTCAACTCCCTGATCCTCCTGCCTCAGCTTCCAAAGTATGGGAATCACCGGCATGAGCTACCATCCCTGCGCCTCGCCCATACCCCTCAGCTCAGCCAGGCCCAACCTTCCGATGCTGTGAGCCTTTAATCGGGTTCCTCATGTGGTGAGCCCAGCCATAGAATGATTCTCATTGCCACTTCAGAGCGGCTACTGTTGTGAGCGATGATGTAGATAGCTGTGTTTCCTGGTGTGCTTAGTGTCCCCTGGAGAGGGTCATTCAGCCCCAAGAGGGCTTTGACCCACAGGTTGAGAACGGCTGCTCTATTTGGATACAGCTGCTGCCTGCCAGCTCTGCCCATGCCTCCGGGCCTCAGGGTCAGCCACGTGGCATGCCCACCCCACCCCGTCCCCACGGGGAACCCAACTTACATTTTACAGTGATCTGAGCCACGGCCTCGATCACACCCAGGCTGGACATGGCCACACAAGTATAGTTGGCCGAGTCCTTGACATCCGTGAGTTCTAGAACATTCCGACCCACGGGCATGTCATCCTCGGGTGTCAGGTCCTCGGCCCCCTGCATCCACTTCACGTAGGGCATGGGCGAGCCCACGGCCACACAAGTGATGTTCACGTTCCCGCCGGGCATGATCTCGTGGCTCATGGGCAGGATGGAGAAGCGGGGGGCCACGCGGCGGACTGGGGGGGGCAGGCGGCGGTTTTTGCAGGAGAGTGGGGAAAGGACAGGAGGAGGAGGAGGAAAGAGAGAAAAAGGGGGGAAAGGGTAGAAAGCATTTAAATATAAACAGGGCCACTACAGTCCCCAGCTCATCCATTCCCCCAAATGAAAACAGAACAACAACAAAATAATTAAACCAAACAAATTATAAAAACAAATTCCAACACAAAGGAAACTTCAAAGGTAGGAACTTCACAAACAATATAGATCTACCAAGAGTGAGACACGAAGCGCTATCTCATAGCAACAGGGTTTCCCCGACCAGCGGTTGCTGATCGCAGCACGGAACTACACACAAAAATTTATCGGCAGTTTCTCATCTTTGTGGACAGACACGGCTCCAGTGGGTGGCTCCCTCCATGGGCTCCTGAGAAGGGGCAATTACCATGGAAGGTTCTAGAAGAGTCTAGGTGGCTCTGGTGTTGAGGGCTGGGGCTGGGGCTGGGAACACACAAAGGGGGTGCAGGGCTGCGGCCTGCCACCCTCCTGGGAAATGAGGACAAAACATGCTATAAAAGATTGGAGCCCGGGAGACGGAAGGACCAGAGAGCTCCACGGCCTCTGGATCCAATCCCCCAAGGGAAAGATGAGAAATGCTAATGAAATTTTTGTGGTGTTAGGGTGTCAGAAACCCTGCTAAAAGCTTCTGTCGGATTGGACAAGTTTCCATCAATAGATGCAGCTCTCAAAAATCACAAACATCATGCAGAAAATATTCAGAGAGAGAGGGAGAGAGAGAAGGGGAGAGGAAGAGGAGAGGGAGAAGGGAAGGAGGGAGGGAGGGAGAGAAAGAGAGAGAGAGGAGAGAGGGAGACAGAGTGGTGCTGATGGAAGGGGAGTGTGGGTCTCAGGATGGTGGAGAAAGCAGAGATGAGGAGACAGGAAGAGAGAGAGAGAGAGAGAGAGAGAGAGAGAGAGAGAGAGAGAGAGGAGAGGGGATGGGGACAGAGAGAGACAGGGAAGGGCACTTCAGTGCTGCATGGTACTCTAGCAGATGTGACGCAATGTGAGTGGACACATTACCACATCAGCCCTGGCAGAACCATAAATAGGATCCTTAATAATAATTCATAACTGAGATTCTTAGCAGTAAGGAGCCGATGAGCTGGAGCGCTGGGGCAGGGGCATGTTCGCTGCGCTCCTTAGGGTGGGGATGGAGGCCACCTTCTGCAGGGGCCTTTCCGGCTAGGAAGGCAGCAGGACATTTCCAGGGCTGCGTTTTCAGAAGCTGGGTGGGTTCCAGGGTGGGTGTGGGACCCTCATGGGGACCTGAGCCTCAAAGAATAGCCTCCCCACTACTGGGCTAGGAGTGACGCCCAATCAGAGCCCAAAGAAGCCAAAGGGTGAAATCATGGTCTTGGATGGGCGCAGACTGTCTGATAGTCTGAGTCCCAGCACGTGAGGACACGTGAAGTCCCATGGCTGTGCCTGTCACACTGTTCTAGAAGAACAGCCCCCAGGAGGGCACTCGCCATTAACTGCTGCTAAAGGCTCATCTGCTCTGTGAGGTGGCCTCGGAGAAGGAGGGACCCCAGCCCCCGCCCGTTCCTTCCAGTTTGGCTCTCTAGGTGGACTCCCCAGGTTGTTTCCTGAATCCAGGCGGAAGTCGAAGGAGACGGAGACAGGGGTGGCGCTGAGATGGGAGCGAAGGTCTGCAGGCTGGGGCGCTTCGGAAAACGTAGCCCCGCAAAAAGTCCAGAGGCATGGAGGACACGGGATGGAGGGGAGGGTGAGGAAAGACCGGGGGCCATGCAGGCTGAGGGGAGGGGCCGGGGATGGGGGACACAGTTCCGACAGGGCTGGGTGGAGGGTGAGGAGCAGGGGTGGTGGCACTGGGGTCCAGCCAGCCACCTGCTGCCAGCATCCACAGCTAGGCTCAGGGTGGGAGGTGCTGAGGCTGTGTTGTCATGGAAACGGAATGAGTGGGAATGAGTGTGGAGAGGCTAATTAATCCAGGACAGAAAACGGCATTTGACGTCCAAACCAAAACCAGGGGATGGGGGGGGGGTAAAAAGCAAAAACAGAAATTTAAAGACCAAACAAAAGCACCCTAAAAGGAAACAACACTCAAAGCAAGAGAAACATGGAATGGGTTAGGGTTGAAAATCGGGGTCTGAACAGAGGAGGGCTGTGGCTGCCCCAGGGGGATGCCCGGGCCCCTCCCCGCCAGCAGAACACAGCATCTGGCCTCAACACCCAGGGGCCTTGGCTGGGCAATGAGGCGCCCGACAGGCGAGAGCCTGCAGAGAAGGCATCCTCAGGACAGACCAACCCAGATGCACAACCCCGTCTCTCTGGACACCCCTGGACCTCTCTCAGAGCATAGTACACTAGAACCCAGAGGTTGAGGCCCCCGACCCGGGCTCTAAGGCTCCTTACGTGCAAGCTTCGGGGAGTGGGCTTTGAGTGGACAGGGCCGAGGTCTGTGTCCAGCCCAAGCGTGCGGCTGCCACACTGTTCTCCAGACCGTTCTGACAAAGACTCGGCCACTCAACTCCGCAATCTCATTCACATAGCCAATATCTAGCCTCTATCTCTATCAATCAACCAACAGCTATCTGTTAAGATGGGGTCTTTCTCTGTAGCCCAGGCTGGCCTCCAGCTCATGGCAATGGTCTAGCCTCAGCCTCCCAAACGCTAGGACAACACTGTGCCCACTGGCTCAGGAGCGCTGTGTTGAAGCTGTCGTGAGCGGGCACTGGAACTGGAGGTCTGGGCGGCACAGCTGCCTCATTTGATCCCACTCAGGGCGCCTAGTCTGCAGCAGAGGAGAAGACAGCCGGTCAACGAGAAGATGAAGCTGAGGAGGAGTTGCCCCCTCGCAGCCACGCCTGCCGCTCTCTGCCATGCCCATGCCGGCGGCACCGGTAGCTGACCCGCTGACTGTCCCTCCCTCACTATCTGGGTCCCTGCAGATGTGTGCATCTTCACTGGGGGAACACAGAGAGGGTGAGCACACTCAGTCAGGGGAGCCCCAGTCCCAGCTGGGCCTCACCAGTGCTGTCACAGCCACAGGCCACCCGGGAACAGCTCCTATGCAAATGTGTGGAACCCCAAAGTGGCAGAGCCCAGAGCTCACACAGCTCCTCAGGGACCAGATGTCTTGTTCTGGAGGCCTTGCTCACACCTGACCCAACCTTAGTTTATGTCAAGGGCACTGCTGTATGGAAGCGACCTCAGCTTTTAGAATACGGAAGCCAGGGAGGGCCTGAATATGCAGTTTCCACCCAGGGCTGACCGTGGCCATCAGATGCTGCATAGGAGCGCGAGTCATTGTAATTTTCCCTGGCCCTGAGGTGGCCAGCCACTCAGTTAAACGGCCAGTGGTCATCGGTTACATGACAGCTCCCATCGTTAAATGGCCGCGTCGGCCAGCTGCGAAGGCGTCCAGGGCCTCCGAGCAGTGCTGCCCCGGCCTCCATGGGCCCCTGCTGGTCTCTGTGCCTGGCAGGAGGCGGGTTGGTTTGCCGGAGGCTGCAGCAGAGGGTGCTGTAGGCGGAAGGTGGCTCTCGACCCTCCCTGCACCGGCCCAGCCGGCGGGCGTGCTGGCTGATGCTGTGTTCTGCCCAATTTGGGGCAGCTGCCCCCCCGCTTTGCTCCTCCACCCCTCGGCTGCAGGCTTGAGGTGCACAGTAGGAAATAAGGTGAGCGCAGAGCCCACGGGACGGATGGGCCCCGAGGGACCCCCGCCCCAAATTACCGACCTGAAAGGAGGGTCCAGGCGGGTTATAAGGGGCAACACCAGCCTTGGTCCTCGGCACGCTCCAGCTGGCTCTGGTCCCCAGCGCTTCTGGTCACCGAGTAGCCGGGGAGGGTCCCAGCAGGGGGAACCCGAGTGGGCGAGTGGGGTCAGGAGGGTTGGGTGGCGGGGGTGGGGGATGGTGGTGGCAGGTCGAGAGGGGATGGTCGCTTCAAACCCCGATTCACATGGCAGAAAAAAAAAATCAAACCAACTGAAAACTATCAAAGCAACCAGGAGACGGCCCCTCCCCCAGGCAGGAAGAGGCAGAAACCAAAACTCAAGAGTGGGGCTTGAGGGTGAGGGGTGGGCGGGCCAGGACAGGAGGGTGAGTTGTAGGAAACTCGACACAGCGAGGTGGCCTGGTTGGAGCGCTAGGTAGGGTCCGACAGGGTCACACAACCAAGCAAGCTGCAGATGGGGGAGGGCTTCTGCTGGGCATTTTGGAGTGGGAGAAAACATGGCTGCTTCTCTCAACTCCAAAATGAGAATGTAGATGAGAGCTGGGGAGGAGGGGTGCCAAGGACGTGTGCAGCTTCCGGGGTGGCGGGTCAGTTAAGCTTAGATTACACCTGGCATGGAAGGGGAGTGGGGCAGAGGCCAAGTTCAGAGCCTGTTTCCCATCCCTTGCCCCTGGGCCCCAGAGTCCCTGAGACCCTTCCCCACCTGCCTCCCTGTCCCACCACTGGCTCCCTTGGCCATGAGGCTGCCACCCGAAGGCCCAGAGGCCCTTGGCCCCGGCCTGGGCGGCTAAGCAGCAGCCTTGGCAGGCTGTTGGGGCTGTACCCCACCAGTCATTTTCCAATTGTTGGAGGTGTGGGTGTCGGTGGGTGCCCTGTCTCCCTCTTTGATTCCCCCTCACATTCTTGCCAATCGACTCCCCACTCCCACCTGCCACTGTGGCCACGGGAGACGTGGCTCCTCCCAAGGACCAGGTGTAATCTACTGTCCTGTCCGACCCCGCCACAGGGGACACAGATGCAGAGGGAGAGGCAGGCAGCAGGCGACGTGTCAGTCAGTGCTCAGTGTTCCTGTGAGACGGCCCGTGACCCCCAGGCCCGCTGGAGTATCCCCGCCCTAAGACCCTCTCCCTCAGGACAGGACAGGGTGAGGGGGAAGAGCTGTGCCGCCAGGGCCCAGGATGCAGGGCCACAGCCAACAGGACAGCAGCTGATCGACAGACCCCACAGAGCATCTGGAGACCTGAGAAGGGAGGGCAGTTCCAGGACCCAGATCTCTCAATCCCCATTTGGGGGACGCGAGAATGGGGTAACCTAGAAGTCAGGTGACAAATTCCAGGACTTGGGTGTAGAAGTCTCACTGAAAGCCAACCTGTCTTCCCAAGGAGACAGGTCAACCAGACAGGGCCTAGGGCCTAGGGCCAAGCCGAGCTTGGAGATCACGCAAGGACTGGGCCTCCTCAGCTCTGGGTAGTAGACATTAACAGGAAGCCAGCATCGAGGACCCGGACCCCCACCACCGTCCATCTGTTGCGGGTGGGAGGCTGCCCCTCCACAGTGGGGGGGGGGGAGAGCACCATTAGTGGGGTCAGGTGCACTGTGGTTCAGTAATGCTATGTTCCGGTGCATGCTGGGCAGTACCGGCTTTCGTGGCTAGCCCACAGACCTGTTCGTCTCACAGCTTTAAACTACTGAGGAGGAAAAACGTGAGCAGCCTGCGATGATGCCGTCTGACTGTCTCCTGGCACTGCCTTCCCTGGGGAAACCCGGGAGGGTGCAGAGTGTGTATTTTAAAACAGCCTTTTATTGGGCTCTGCACATTTAGTCCCCAAAGGCCAGGTGGGGGCAGCTCCTGGTGCTCCGTTAGAGTTAGGAGAGGCAGCTGGGGCGGGCTGTCTGTCTGTCTGCTGACTCTGCAACAGTGGAGGCTCCCTGTCACTGTGCAGGCTGCAGAGGACAGTCCTGCTCTCCTGGCGGACGCTTTTGTGCCAGGGCCCTCTTCAGGCCCTCGCCAGGTTGCCCTCTTCTGCCTTTCTTGGGTCCCAGGACTTCCTCAGAGCAAACCGCAAAGGGGAAATGACATCACTGGCTCCGAGGAGCCACCTGCCCCTGTGGCTAGGGCTCAGAAACCACCAGCGCAGACTATTCGGGCCATGTAGGCCTGCAGACTCGGTCCTGCACTGCAGCGCTCTGAGGCGGACCGCGCAGGCCGCAGCCTCCACAGGCCATCTTTTTTCTGCGGTGCTGGATCTGAACTCAGGGCTTAGAGCATGCCAGGCAAGTCTCCCCACTGTCCCTTAAACTGATGAATTTAAGCAGAGGACATGGGAGGCACATGACTGCCTGTGGCCTGGAGACCCTTCCTCCCTCTGCTTCGGGCTCCTCTCCACCCAGGGCACGTGACACTGTCGGCACTTGGAGCCAGCGAGCTCCAAGGAACTTGAGGACTGAGAACCCTAAGAGGGCAAATGAGCAACCCAAGGTCCCACACTTGGAAAGCAGCGCCTGCCAGGCTTGGATGGTACTGCTCTCAAGCCCCAAGGGGTCCTCGGGGGTCCCTGGCCCCCAGGACCTGCTTCTCAGAGGGGCATGGGAGAGTTCCCCAGGGCTCAGAATGGTGGCTTTTCTAGAGCAGAGAGACACTGTCCCTTCCTGGTGTGTCTGGAGACCCTGCTGAGCGGGCTCTGAATTTAATAACCAGGAAGGCAGAGGGGGCTGGGTGGATCAGTGGTGCCACTCAGGGCGACCGTGGACCTCAGCGGCCCCAGGAGAGGTGGGGAGCACACTGGGCATTAAAGGGGCTCTATTCTTGTAGATGGGGCAAACGGTGGATGTGTGAATCTCAGAAGAGAGTGTGAGAGAGCCGAGAGAGAGAGGGGAAAGAAGAAAGCTTAGAAAGGGAGGGACAGGCAAAGAGGGGAGGGAGAGAGTCGGGGAGAAGACAGTTGGGGAGACAGAGAGTTGGGGAGAGGCCACGCCCCAAACGCCCCTGGTTTTCTCTGGAATTCCACAGCCCCGATGCTCAGCTGACTCCAAAGTGACCGTTCTGTGGGCTGCACACCTGTGGTTGTGCCAGAGCCTCTGAGAACGGGGCAGTGGCCAAAGCCGCCCGGGGCGGCGCGCACTGCCGCAGCCGGGCTTGCTGAAGCCAGGCAGTCTCCAGGTCTGCCTCGTTATTTTTTTAAGCCAGGCTGGCACGAGGAAGCCACTGCCGGCTGTCGCTCCGTGCACTTTCTGCCGCGCACCCGAGGGCCTCGCGCCGCGGCACCCGCTCCTTTTAGATTGGCCAGTGCTGGGCAGGAACCTGGGGCACTGGCAGCCCCCGGCCGTATTCTTTGGGAGGGCAGGGCATTAATCTGCCAAGGCAGAAGGATGGGGCACGCTCTCACGGACTCTCCTGCCCGCTGCCCAGAGGGAACCATTTAACCTGGGCACCCCAACTCCTGCCTCTTGTCCTGTGGTGCCTCAGTGGTCACTTTGTGTCAAAACATCCCAGCTGTGGGACTCCTTCCGCCCTCAGGGTGACAGCTGGGACAGGAACACTGGCTTGAAACTCACAATGCGATTGGTAACAACCACAACAGCTCAGCCCAAGAAAACCGAAACCCAAACAGCACAGAACAAGACAGAACCAAAGACATCGCTTTGGGGGAGAAGGGCGTCCAGTGAAGGGAGGCAGAGCGGGGGTGGGAGTGGGGGAACCAATTGATCCCCCCAAAACGAAACTTAGAAAAAGTTATAAAAAAAAAATAAGAAAAAGAAAAAAAATAAACAAAAACTAAAAAAAAAAAAAAAAAAAAAAATGAAACAGGAGACAAACACTCCAACAGAAGGCTGGGAATCCACCAAACTGACAAGAGTAGCATGCAGAGAAAATTTTTTTTTTTACATTCTCCCAGCATGCATCAGGCCCAAGTTACCATGACGACGAGTGCAAAAAACTTAGCAACAACATTACCAAGGGATGCAGAGGCGACCACAATGCAAGCATCGCGTGTGCCCGCCGCGCCGGCGGCTGACATTAGGTTCTGTGTGTCTTTCTGGGTTGTTTGCCTTAGGCTCGGCACCTGATTACACTTTACGTCTCTTTTGCTATTTGTTTTCTGTGTGCGTGTGTGCGTGTGTCCTGAGCGGTGTCTGTGTGTTTCTTGTGTGTGTAAGCGTGTGTCAGTGTTGTTTTTTTTTTTTTTCAGAATGCAAAAATGTGGGTAAAGAAAGTAAAAAAGAAAAAAGCCACACCAACCTTCTCGAAGCTCTGAGGGATGTAAAGGGGGTTTGATGCGCACAATGACATGGGGAGAAGAGAAAAAATAGGGGAGATACAGAGAGTAAAAAGAGGACTTCCCACGGCTAAAGCTGCAATCGTTTGCTTTTTTTTCTTTAAACCAAAAAAATAAAAAAAATTAAAATCAAAAAAGAAAAAGAACATAAACCTCCTGCCCTCTCCTCGGTCAGCGCTGAGCACAGCCAGCAGCGCCTGCGCTCCTCCGGCCCGCGCGGCCCCAGGGAGGGGCTTGGCCGGACACACAGGGCCCTCCTCCCTCCTCACACCCTGCCTGCGTGCTCCGCCCGCCCCACTCCATCCCTGCCATCCCCTCTCTCCTGAACACTACCAGACTCACACCCCCATCCCCAGTGTCCACGAAGAAACACGCAAGTTAGATGAAGGCCGGTCACTGGAGTCCTGTGGGGACCGCAACTCACCAGGGCGCCGGAAGGTCACACTGGCCCCTCCCACCCGCTCGCACCCTCCCTCCGCACAGCCTCCTGCTTGGAGCCAAGATGTGAAACCCACACCCCAGGACCCAAAGGAGTTAAATGGGGGCCGAGGAAGGTGAGGGCTGGAGGGAGAGGGACAGCTTGCCGGCCTCCCTGGGTGGAGAGGGATGAAGGCCAGGGCACTGCAGGGAAACTGAGGCTGGGGGAGGAAGGTGAGCAGGTCAACTGATACAAGCAGACGGGGGTCCCCGGTGTGTCCATGGGACATGGAGGAGGAGGGTGCATCAAGGGTCCGGCAGGAAGCCTCCTGGGGGTGGAGGCCTGAGGAGGCAGCCAGGCACAACTGAGGGAGCCTGGGATTCTGAGACCCACTTGGGGTCCCCAGGGCTGGCCGGGAGGCACGGCTCGCCAGCAAGCCATAGGCACAGAGCCCTGGCCTCCCACAGCTCGGGTACATTCCTTCTAGAGCGAGCACCGGGTTCTGGGATGCTGGGTGGGCGGGAAACCCCATTCCCCACAGTCTTCGCTAGAGACACTGGACGGGGTGGGGAAGCAGGGAGCCACGAGGCCACAGGTTCAGAGAAGCAAAGCCAGCAGGACACAGGAGACACAGACACCACACAAGCCAACTTGGGGTGGGGACATGGCAGGGAGGGCGATGGCCCTCAGGCTTCCCGGCCCTGTAGGCCCGAGACCGGCCCCCCACCCCGCTCTTGCCCCACCCCACCCTGCCATCAGTGTGACCCCAGAGCCCCACAGCCCACAGTCATTCCAATGACCCCATGGATGGGGTCAGGGCCTTCCCGCTCGGGACTGCACAGGACAGGGGAGCCGGGAGGCCGTGAGCCCAGGGACAGGGTGGGACAGGGTGGGACAGTGGGTCCCTGCCTCTGCCTGGCGGAGTTCCCTACCTCGCACGTAGAGGTTGGCGGGTGACGAGTAGCGCACACCAGCGCTGTTGGTGGCCACACACTCGTACTTGCCCTGGTCGGTCTCCTCGCTGCTCTCAATCTGAAGGGCACCTGCGGGGACAGGGATGGGACCTTGCCGTGACGGCCAGCACAGGGTGGCCTGGACCTGACAGGCACCCCCACACCATCACATCTGCACTGCCAGCTCACGAGGGAGGAGCCACGGGGCGCAGCGGAGCGGAGCGCCCGGACGGTGCCGCTCCTGGTTTGCTGGCCCCAGCCTCTTGTAGGCCCGCAGGCCAGCCCAGACCTGTGGCGGCAACAGTGAGCCCCAGATTCCCCCGGGCGGCCACCAGTCAGCAGGAAGGGAGAGCCCCTCCCAAGGGGCAAAGGCTGACAGTTGCCGGGTGAGTGCGTGGGGGTCACACACACAGTCAGATCCCATGTCTGAAACCCAGGCGGAGCGTGGGGATCTTAACACGCCCCTGCACACTGGTGTCAGGACCCAGAAGCCCCATGCCAGGTCCTGAGGCCCAGGGTGACCTGCATTTGAAGTCACAGCTCTCTGAGGTGGCTCTCCAGGCCAGACTGGGCTACAGGAGACCTTGTCCAAACCCAACAGAACACAAAAGTCAGACAGAGAGGGTACCCTGAAATAGGTCACTTTTTTTTGTTTTTATTTTTTTGTTTTTTTCGAGACAAGGTTTCTCTATGTAGCCCAGGCTGTCCTGGACTACTCTATAGACCAGGCTGGCCTCGAACTCACAGAGATCCACCTGCCTCTGCCTCTCTGAGTGCTGGGATCACAGGTGTGTGCCACCTCAAGGACATTACAAGGAGTTATAAGCTAGGTGTTCCCAGCTTCACAGCAAAACCATGATCCTTGACATCTCAGCCCTTGGAACAGCTTAAGTGGTTACAACTTCAAAACAAAAAGTGAGGTGGTGGCCGCGCCTGCCCCCACCCCCCACCCCCACCCCCGGCTGCCACTGCAGGCCTGCCTCCCGGCCCTGACAAACAGAGGAGCAAAGGTGAGAGAGCCCGGCTTGGGACAGAGGCCTGTATCAACTATGCACAGCCACAGCCGTGTTCGGAAACCCGGGGCTCCCAAACCCCACTGGTGGGGCCTTTCTGGCACGTTCTCTGGTTCTGTTGATGGTTCCACCCCAGCAGTAACAGCCCTGAGACCCCTGGGCTCTGTCCCACGGGTGGTGGCGAAGCCTGGCCACCACAGAATACTTCTACTTCTAAATCACTGCAGAGACCAGAGAGGATGGAGGCCTGTTTGAGCTTGCGCAGCGTGTCAGACACTGGGGAGGGGGTGAGGCAGGCCTGGCTTTGGAGAATTTCTGCCTCCGAACCCTCTAGGCTGAACACCCCCAAATCTCAAAAGGGCCTTTTGCAGCTCACTGTAGACAGTTGTGAGTTCCAGGCAGGGGTTCGAGTGGGCGCGTTAGGCGGTGCCCGTCCCACAGCTGGACACCCACACCGTGCCCCCCGCAGCCACGCTCGGCCCAAGCCACAGACAGAGACGCAAACACCGGGGAGGTGGGAGAGGGAGGAGCCCCGGGCGGGTGAGGGCTGTGTGCAGTGAGAGCTGAGGGCCCGCTGGTGAGGGGCTGACCTCTTACCTCGGATAGGGGTGCTTTCTGTAAGGGAAACAGAGAGACACAGGTGAATGCCACAGGAGAGGGCTGCGGGCGGGAGCACGCCTGCCCCTTTGCCGGGCAGTGGAGCTGCAGCCGAGGGAGGGCTCCAGCTGGGTGCTTCCTGCAGGGGGCCTCCCCGGCTCTGCCTGGGGCCCGGGGAGACTGCACCTCCTCCCACCGCTTATTCTGGTGTTCCAGCAAGGGGTTGCTTTGAAATCCAGACCGGGAGGGGCGGGGTGGGGGGGAGGTAGCGGCAGGGTCCCAGGAGTCTTGTTAGTGACCAGGGAAGGACAGGAGTTAGCGCCGGAGAGCTGGGCACTGGGCACTGGTGTGGCGGGGTCGGCGTCACCAAGGCTGAGAGGGAGACTTGGGAAAGGAGCCGAAGGCGGAGGAGACCTGGCGGCCTCCTTCAGCTCCGAAAGAAAAGAGGAAAAAGGCCCTCTGTGGTGGGCTGTGCCCTGGGGAGAGGGTTCCAGGCTGGGGCGCCTATGCGGGCTCTGATGCTGTTCAGTTGCTGGGCCAAAGCCAGTTGTAGCCGTAAGCACTACCCCAGAGCCACTGCACAGCTGGGTAAACTGAGGCCAACGGCAGGCAGGGTGAGTCTCAGGCAGCAGTGAGGCTGCCCCAGGTCATAATACTGTCTGCACTGTGGCCGGGCACCTTCTCCCTGCTCTGAGTGTGCCCCAGCCCCAGGGCTGGGTGGGCCTGGCTGGCCTGGGACTCGCTGTGTAGACGGCGATGGCCTCCCGAGCGCTGGGTTAAGGGCACCGCCGGCAAGCCCAGCGGAGCTGTCACACCGTCAGCGCGGGGCACCGGGGACTTGCCCTTGTGTGGCAGCCGTCACGAGTGGTGTGATGAGCTTTACACTCCGCTTGGATTACAGGGACAGAGGAGGCCTGGATCCTTTCCCACCTTTATTTGGGTGGTGCTGGGGATGAAGCCCAGGGCCTCCTGAGTGCAACTCTCAGTCACTACCACTTTAGCGAGAATTAAGGCAGCAGCTGGTTTCAGAAGGCTCCAGGCAGGCAAACCATCTTGGCCATTAAATCCTGTCTGTACTCGCTGAAGGCCAGGGGAAACTCAGAGTGGAAGAGTTGGGGTCCGTGAGGTCTGAGGTCCCCCAGCCTGGGGTCAGGTGACATTTTTCCTCTTTTCCTTGTGGGTAGGGTCTGTCCGCAGCCCGCCAGGGGCAGGTGAGAGGGCGTTAGTACACATGCCACACGCAGTGGGTCAGTTACTGTCACGGTGGCTGTTAGTGTTGGGTGGAGGGTGGCGGGACCGTTAGTGGTTGGTGTGGCAAAGAAGTGAGGACTTACCAAAGCTTTCTGAGAAAGCGTTACACAGAGAGAGGAGAAGAGAGAAGAAGGTTAAAGGGCGGCCGCTGGGCACCCGGCTGCTCGGGAGCGTGAGGGAGGGGGAGGAGCATGGGTGCGGGGCAGCTCCCCACGGTGTGTTTTCACAGTGCTTATTTCTCAACCCTGGACCTTGGCCACGTGATGGCCAGGAGGCACCTCAGAGCGCGAGAGCCCCCTTGTGGGGAGGGGCCCGCCCTGTGAGGTGAACAGATGGCCTGCAGCAGCACTGAGAGGTGTCTCAGGGGACCTGAGGGGGCTGTGACCTGAACCCCAAGGACAGTAAGGGGTGGCCTCACTGGCCTTTGGCCGAGAGGGGGAGGCTGGAGGAGGGGAGGGAGAACAAGAATGTGAAGACGTTGGTATAGGGGTGCCGGGGAGACCAGGAAATACAGAAAGGACACAGGCGACATTCAGGGACAAGCTTGCACATGCTTGTCCCGGGGAGGGCAGGTGGAGCCATGGGCACTTGGGGGGCAGGAACAAGAGGCAGGCAGGCACACACGTGGCGGGAAGCCCAGCCCCAGAGTTCTGCCTGCGAACAGGAGGCAGGGGCCTCTCAGGGGGCCACACAGACACACACGGACACAGACAATCGACAGGGAGTGCACAGTGCCCCAAAACGACACACAGCCTTGTCTAGTGGGCTGAATGCGGCTCTACTGAGCCGCCACCGTCAACCACCTTGCCTTGTTGGTCCTGAGGCCTGGCCTCCACCCCGGGCCTCCCAGACCAGCTGCAACAGGATAGACACTCCCTCAACGCTGCTCCATTCTGGTGCCCTCAGCACCAGGCTACTGTCCCAGGAGCCTCCATGGCCCCCACCACCGTGCCTGCTGGTGGCATTCCATCTCTGTGAGCACTGCAAACCCTCAGTCACCGCCACGCCAGCTCACCTCCTCTCCCTGCGCACGAGCCTGACTGCCTGCTGTCACCTGCTTCTGTCTCTGTCTTCCCTTCTATGGCTCCCCATTACCTTGATCAACCACATCCTATAACACAGTCTGGAGGTAGGATGCCAGTCACGGTGCCTACCTGCCTCTCGGCCGGCGCTCTCGGGTACCCATCAACTACCGCCATCCTCACCCTCAGCACACAGGGTAGATAGGCCTCACTTCCGCCATGGGCTTCTGCGGCTCACTATGGCTTAGGCGCTGGGCCTGAGCTGTGAGCCTGGATGGCTGCATGTGCCCATGTCCCACCCCTGGGTTACCACCATGCACACCGTGGACCTGCCTACCCCCCATCAGGCTGAGGAACGGCTATCTGCCCCCTTCAATGACACCCTCATCCTGTCAGCCACCTGTGCCCACCTGATCGAAGCTGCTTGATGCGCCCATTGCTGGCACTGGGGTCCACGGGCAGGAAGTCCTTGAACCAGGTGATCTCGGGGTCAGGGTTCCCGCTGGCAGCACAGAGCATGGTGGCCGTGCGCGTGCGTTCCACAACCTTCAGCTGAGGGCCCATGTCGATATTGGGGAAGCCCGGGGGCAGCTGGTCCTCTGAGCGTGTGGACAGGGGGAAAATGGGACAGGAGTCTCGTCACCCTGGCAAATGCCCCACGTGATCCAGTCCTGGCCCGCCACCTCCACGGTCCTTGCTTCTCAGCGCAGCAGTGACGCGCCTTCCCTTCACCCTCAACGGCTCTCAGCCCCGGAGACCTCCATGGCCGCCATGGGCAGAGCTGGGGGATCACAGGCCTGACTGGGTTCCACCACCGTCACTAACCTGGGCTGACACAGCTCCTGGGAGGGCCTTGGGCTGGTGTCTACAGCTAGAGATGGGGACACTGGGTGTCATCGAGTGGTGACCCCACATGGGTCCCCTAGTACCCCAGCAGGAGCAGTCATCAACCCTTCCCCGGGGCCCAGGACAGCTGCTTCTGCAGTCCCCTCCTGCCACACTCAGACGTCCCCTGGAATGAACGGACTTGTTCTTTCAGAACGCAGAACCCAAGCCTTCTAGAGGATGTCACATCTGTTTGCTGAGATATCCCAGCCTGACATCCGTCGTCACCTGAGCCCCGGGATGTCTGCTACTCCCTAGAGATGCCCAGTGGAAATGAGATACTGCAAGGGGCCCATTCAGCACTCAGGACAAACAGACACCGGAGCCAGCATGGGGGTCACCAGACATGTGCCTACCTGCTTGTATTCAAAAGGAACAGGCCAACCCGGGGCCGAGAGCTCGGGTGCCATTTGCCATGTTAGCAGTGTGGCAGGGGCATTGTGCACAGGGACAGGCCCCCGACCGTGTTGACTTGTGAAAGTGTGTGGAGGAAAAGGCCTGTTGCCTCAGGAGTGCCAGCGCTGCTGTGTGGAGGGGAGGACTACCAGTCACGCGTGGATCCCGCTCCACAAGGGACAGCAGGCGCGGGGAAGGTAGCTAAGGACATGAGCGGACCAGAAACCCCGTCCTGGTAGGGAACGGGGTCCAAGACACAGCAGCCTCTCACACACACAGGCAGCTGTGAAGGGTCCTGTGTACAGATCAGCGCAGCAGCCGCCACCTGGGAGGCAGGGTTGGGAGGGGCACCCCTGGGCGGCGCCTCCACACAGCACGCTGTGCATGACTCCTCGGAGTTCACACACTCTGGGTCACAATTGGAGGGAGGAGAGGCAGGAGGGAGGCGGTGGGGCAGCACACATGGGGCAGGAGCACAGAGCTACACTGTCCCTAGGGCTGGGGGATGGGTAGGTGTCTGTCCTGGGCCCTCAGTGGGAGGAGCAGGCGGTGGGCAAAGAACAAAGAGGGGTGGCCGGCTGTCTGGAGCTGAGGGGGACAGTCTTTCCAGACTCTCAGGGAGCAGTGCGTGATGGACGCACAGTGAGCCCCAGCTCTGAGTGTTGACAATGAGGCTGGCACAGGGCAGTGGGAGGCTGGCGGCGAGTCTGTGCCGGGAAAGGTCAAAGCAAAAAATATCCCAGGGAGAGAAAGGAGAGGAGGAGCCCCGGGTGTGGACTCTGCCCTGCTCCCCCTCTGGGGCCTCAGGCAGAACTGAGCAGAGTGCACTGTGGGCTCCCTTGTTAGAGATGACAGAATTCCTGGACTGCGGAACTTGGGCCACTCGGAACACCCACCAGGGCACAGGCCCTATGTCCCAGATTCACAAGGGAGTCTCTGGGGACCCGAGATGCCTAGGACAGTCATGGCCACAAATACAGTATCACCAAGGGACTGGACACCCCAGCTCTGACAGGTCACGCTGCTCCAAAGCTGCTGCCTCAGGATTTGAAATCAAGTGTCTGGTCCCAGTTGTTCAGTGACCCTTATACTGAGCCAGGGCACAAGGCTCAGGCTGTCAGGCTCGTGTCCATCCTGCCTTTAGGAGACCCACTCTTTGTTACGTTCATCTATGGGGGCTGGGTGAGCTGTGGCTACAGGTGGGCACGAGACTAACCATGGCTAGCTGTCCCTGAGTGGCAGGGAGGATTAGCTGGGGAGGACACTCTGACCCAAGCTGACTGGGGACAGCAGGTCACAAGAGACCCACCGACAAGAGTCCAGAAAGCATGGAGTGCCTAGGTCAAGCTGAACTTGTAGTCTATGAGCTGCACAGACATTTAAACCAGGCAAACCAAGGGAGCTGGGCAGTGCGGGAGCAAAGAAATCCTAGTGCCGAAAGGAGAAAGCAAGAGCCAACACAGGAGGGCTCTAGGCTTGGGGGCGAGGTCTGCAGTCGGCCCCTTCTCTGTGACCCCAGGACAGGTACCTCTGAGGACGGTCAGCTTCGCGTGAACCGTGATCTCCCCCACTGAGTTCTGGGCCACACACTCGTACACGTTCTCATCCCGGGGCGTCCGCAGCGGCTGGATCCTCAGCACTGCCCCGGAGCTCTCGTCAAAGTCAATGGTCTAGGGAGGGGGGAGCTGATGAGATGGTGAGCACTCGAGGCCAGCCTGTGGGGGATTCCACTGGCTGGGCTGTGTGGGGGCCTGGGCAAGCCGAGGGTGTCGTGTGTGTGTGTGTGTGTGTGTGTGTGTGTGTGTGTGTGGTGGGGCACACACAGGGTCAGTCACACTGAAAGCGGAAAAGCCGGGAGACCCTGACGACAGGCCACCCGGCTGGAGCTCAGCCCGAAGCCCACATCTTCACACTGATTAGTGGACGGGACTTGTCATCTGATCTCATGTGTATCCAGATGTGGGCATTTCCTCCTGGGTGCAGTGAGGTTGTAGGTTAAAACTAAGAGGAACTGTGGCGCACGCCTGTGATCCCAGCCCTCAGGAAGGCAGAGGCGGGCGGATCTCTGTGAGTTTGAGGCCAACCTGGTCTACAGAGCGCGTCCAGGACAGCCAGGGCTACATAGAAAAACCCTGTCTCAAAAATCAAAAACAAAGCAAACAAAAAGACTCAGAGAAGGCAGGCCTTGCCTGAGGACCCAGGGAAGCCTTCTGGAAGTGGGGGCGGTATGTGCAGAATAGGAGCTATGGCCACCCTGTGAAAGGCACCCGAGGCTCAGCCACTGCCCCACCAGAAAGGGGTGTGTGCCAGGTTGAGGGCACCCCAGCCTGGCCCCAGCTCACCTCGAAGCGCTGTGAGTTCACTTTCTTGCCCTTCTTGTTCCAGGTGACCCGTGGCTTAGGATCACCCGTGGCCTGGCACACGAAGGACGCCACGCCTCCCGACACACCAATCTGGTCCTTGGGCTCTTTGATAAATCTGGGTGGCTCTAGAGAGTCAGCAAGGAGAAGAGAGGTGTGAGAGCGTCTTGGCCCCAGAGCTCCCTCCCAAGGAGGGCGGAGGGAAACGGACCTCCCACAGGCTCATACATGCCCCTCACAGACTCTGGGGTCCCCACGCTGAGCCCCTAGAGATGCCTCGGTGATGACCCAATACACCCAGGCTCAGGCTGAAATAAACAAAGCTTACGCTAAGTCTTTACTGGGACTTGTGGGGAAACTAAGGCACAAAGCAGCTAGGCCAAAGGTGACCAAAGGATGAGAGTCGAGGGCTAGCAAGAGGGTCAGCAGGTACAGGCTGCTGCCACCGCGGCCTCCGAATCAAGCTCGATCCTGGGGTCCACACGAAGGGAGTGTGTGACTCCCACTTGTGTTCTGACAGTCACACGTGCCCAGCAAGCACGCGCACATACAATAATTAATATGTTGAGCGAATATCTAAATAAAAATGTAAAAGAGGACCGAAGTCCGTCTTTGAGCCCAGAGCCAGGAGAGTGAAGTGACCAGGGGCACGGGCCTGGAAGGGACCCCTCCTTTACCCGCTGGGCCTCACTCAGACCCGATGTACAATCCTCACGCCTCGGAGAAGGGCGTGGGAGCCCAGCCTAATGCCTGCCTGGGCTCTGAGGTGGGAGGATCCGCCATGCTTCCCTTTCACTGGCTGTCTGCTAGCAGCCCGCCATCCCAGGACATCACGGCTGAGTGGCGATGTCCTCCCCGAAGCCAGCACCCAGAGCTGTCCCTCCAACCTGTACACACACACACACACACACACACAAAACCAAAGGAGAACTGGGAGTTGGGGTGATCATTCAAACCTCTAAACACCTGGTGCTGAGCTTCGAGTGAGCCAGGAAGAGCTAGAGGGGTACATGGCCTAGCAGGCTCCCAGACACTTGAGGGGCGCCCTGACTGTTACAAGCCTGGGCCCCACAGCCCGCAGCTACTCTGTTCCTGGGTCACACTGAGCTATCAACAGGAGCCCTGCCCAGGGACGGACCAGCTTCCCCTGCCCCAGGGGTCCGTCCTGAGCCCCAGCCTCCCAGCCTCGTTAGATGCTCATGTGCCCTGCCCCTAAAGATTTGGGGGCATTAATGGGTTTGTAGAAGGTCCCCAGAGAACTCGGAAATGACAACGCAAGACTCAAAACCATGTGTCTGCTTCCCTTCAGCCCTGAGGTGACACAGAGCCCAGGGACTCCCCTCCACTGCCCACAGGAATGACCCCTGGGGCCATGTGTCCTCAGCCAATGACTTGGGGAGAGTAACCCTGGCCAGGCTGGAGCGGCCCTCAGAAATGGGACACACAGCTAGCACCCTCCAATCCAGCCAGCCCTGTGAGGCTGTCCCTCCCACTGTGCCCGTCCAGGGAGGGGATTTCACGCTCTTCTTTGTTTCTGTGCCAGCTGAGCCCTCTGCCCACTGGCCCTGCTGTGGACGTGGTCTGTGGGCTCTGGGCCCTCGAGCCAAGCCCACAGAGCCTGCTCCACCCACTGTGGGTAGACAGGCTCTCTCAGTTTCCTGTCATCTCTGCTGGCACACTTACACCCCTCTATTTTCCAAAACGGAACACCACCATGGGCCTGTGAGGGCAACGCACAGCTGAGGGGCCACGTCCCCTCAGCACCAGGCCCTGACAGGCTCACCATGATTCTCACACTCATTTGCACAGAGGCCTAGGAGGAGTCTCAGCTTTCCTAGGTTCCCCAGCCCATGCTGGGCAATTAGGGTCTAGCCTGGCCCCACGAGGTCTGGGGAAACAGAGATTCCGTATAAAGGGGAAACACGCTCCCCCCAGCCGTACCCCTCAGAAGAGACCAAGGTCCAAGGTGGAGACTGGTTACTACAAAGACTCTGCCTGCTGGCCTGGCTCTGCTCTCCATCTCAGTCTAGTGAGAATCAGGGCTAGAGCCAGATCCTGCCCTGGACCCACCTGGCAGAGCCCCTCAGCAGTCTGGGGGAGTCCCCTGGACCCAGAGCCATCTCCAGATCAGAAACCAACCATCCCGGCCCACTGAACACCCTGCGAGGTTGCAGGGAAGGGATTCTGGCTGGACAGCACAGCCCTTTAGACCAGACCTGTCACACACGGGCCACTGAACAGGCACCAAGCCAGGCTAGGGCTTCTCTGGGGCCCAGCCTGGTCCTGTCCTCCATAACCACACTGTGTCACCAGAGAGGGCCAGCTCTGCCCCTCCTACATCCTACTACACCAATCTCCTTTTAATAGATTCATTGAATTTTTATTTCTGTGTGCACAGAACCCTTCGAGGCCAGAAGAAGGTGTCAGATGTCCTGGTGGGTGGGTGCTGGGAACTGAACCAGGGTCCCCTGGAAGAGCAACTGGTGACCCATCTTGCCAGCCCCACCCCACCCCCACCACTTTGGTTTTTTTTTTGTTTTGTTGTTGTTTTTTAAGACAGACTCACTAACTAGCCCAGACTAGCCTCAAATTCAGAGATTCACCTGCCTCCCCATCTCTCCCAAGTGCTGGAGTTAAAGGTGTATGCCACCACCACTCTGGACCCAACATTTTTTATTTCCAGACCATTTCCATGGTCAGTCAACCCTGCCAGGAATGTCAGCAAACTCCTATCTACCTACAAACTCTGACCTCCACAACCTCCCTCCTGAAAGCTTGTCTCGGCTCCTCCCGGTGGGCCCTGACCTGACACTGCAGTGGACACTGAGGATTAACATCACTGCTACTGTCCAGCCAGCGTCTCCTTTGTTGTCCAGCCACAGCCTTTCACGACTCTGGGCACCAAGCCTCTTCCTCAAGCGTGCAAACTCTGTTTGGACCGCACCAGGAAGCCATGGGCTGGGAAGTGCAGAGGGACCCTGGAACAGACGAACGGCAGGCCCACCCGCTCCGGCCTGGCCTCTTACCTTCAGCAGTGCATCCTCTGGCCAGCAGTACAAGGAAGAGCCCCACGGGAGCCACCACAGACGCCACGCTGGGACTCCAGGTGGGCGCCATGCTCGGCAGCGGCCTCCGGCCTCTGCCCTGGCAGGGGACAGTGCCCCGTGCCTCACGGAGAGGCCTCCAGTCGAGGTGTCCAGAGGGGCAGCGTCTGCTGAGACAACGGAGCTGCAGTGAATGGGGGTCCGGGCGCTTCCCCAAGGGACGCTAGGGGAGGGAGCCACACACGTGGGGTTCAGGGTGTTAGAGCCCGCTGCCCTGTCCTGGGGGGGCACAGCCGTTTCCCAAGACAGGGTCTCCTGTAGCCCAGTTCGGCTTTCAATTTGCTAAACAGCCGATGACTTCAAACTTCTGACCGGCCTGCCTCTTGGCCCACACACTGAGCCCCAACCTTGACCTTCTGGCCTCCAGTAGCTCGGGTGGGCTACAGCCCATCCCCTAGCTGAATACTTGCTTCAGACCTACCCTGCTTCAATAGCCCCACCCTGACCTAACATGGACTGTAGCTCCCAGGGCCCCCAGGAGAGCGCATGCTGCCCCTCCCCCACCAGGTGAGGCTCCGCTCCGAGAGCCACTCCACCGGCCAGCCTGGAAACAACAGGCATGCTTCTGTGGCATTTACTGGCTTCCCACATGGACGCCAGTATCCCCCTACCCCACCAACAAAGACCTCAGTTCCCGGGCGCAGCATCCCTCAGGCACACCTCGAACCCAGGACCAGCTGTGCCCTGCCACCCTGGAGCTCACACTGCCTCAAGCTAGGACAGTGGGCAGGAGAGGCTGGGCAGTGACCACCACACTCAAGAAGGGTGCAGGCTGTGGTCATGGGGAGGAGAGAGGCCCATAATGATGGGGTGACCCTGCGATTGTCTCCCAAAATACCCAGCTGTGGCCGCCTCGCCCAGCCCCGAGGAAGGGCAGGGGCTGTAGTGGCTAGTTCATGGCCCCGTGTGTGACCCAGGAGGGCATGGATCGGGGAGGCAAGGGGGCCTCAACATACCCACAGGCACACGGACATACACAGCCAGCCAGACCCAGGCACACCATCAGGATGCAAGCAGACCCCAGGAGACGTAGGCAGCAGGAGAACCTGGACGTCGCCAGGCCGCAAACAAAAGGAGACATCCTATCCTAACAGTCACATAGTCACAATGCCAAGATGGGGACCCCCACATCTGTACGCAGTCCAATTTTATGTCCAGTCAGACTATAGGGTACATGGAGGCAGGATTCACACAGAGGAGCTGCAGCTGTCACACACACACACCACTCAAGGGTGCTGGGATGTGGCTGCCTGGGCGTCCTCATCTAAGCCCCTTCCTTCCCCCACGGTGGCGTAGGTCCACTCACAGGTCCACACAACACCCGCAGGCCCCCTCCGCAGCCAGGTGGACAGACACAGCCTCGGGACCCAGCCCGCAGGCCCGGACACTAGGAGGAACAGAGCTGTGCCAGCCAGGGACTGGCTGACTGCACCAGCCCCACCCAAGGCGCCTGTGCCTGGCTACAGAAAGGACAGGAGTGGTTAGGCCCAGGCCACTCGCACAAGCCTTGGGAGAGCCTCTGGGGAAACTGAGGAACCAAGCAAGCCCACAGCCCGGAGGCTTGGGCAGGGGTCCCAAGGTAACATGGCAAACGGAGAGTGTGTAGGGAGTGTCCCTCAGCGGTTCACTCTAGCCTCTCAGGGTCCCAGATTTGTGCCGTGTGGGCTCTAACAGACCCATGCTGAGGGAGTGGGAGGGCGGCGCCCCCACATCCACCCTGGGGCCTGATGGGATGTGGAGCGAAGGCAGAAAGAGCAAGGGGGAATTCACACACCGTGCAGATAGAAAAGTCCCAGGGCCCGTCACACCCCAATTCTCCTTGGAGGGCTTTGTCAGGAGAAGGACAGGACCCATGTGCCACTGTCTACCCCAGGGCCTTTGCACACACAGCTGGATTAATATGATCTATCGTCAGTTGGGGAAACTGAGGCTCTGGCCACCCATCCAATCATTAGTGAAGAGCTCCACTGTTCAAAAGCTGGCTAGAGGCTGGTCCCAGCGGCTTTGCAGAGGGGGAAACTGAGGCTCAGGGAGGCAATAGCACTCCCCACGGCTGCATCAGCTGGGCTGAGCCTTGCAGGTTCTGTGGGCTCCCACACTGCACTCACGGGTGCCGGGGCACAGATCACGAGGGCTGGAGCTGGCTTTGTGCGCCCACTTGACCCAGGAGCATAAAAGGGTGATTATAATCCAGACTGGGTGACACACAGGCTCTGGGTCACCAGTACAAGGGGGGTCTCCTGGAGCCCAGTCACACCTCCCCCAGCCCCCGGAGCCACAGGAAGCTGGAGCTCCAGACAGTCCCATGACTCTCCCGTCCCCGGTCCATGGGTGAGGCTGGAAGGGGGCTCAGAGACGCCAAGGGGTGGGAGCGTCGCCGGGGTGGAACCGCTAGGCCAGGGGGCAAAGTCTCCACGGGCACTCTTCTGCAGCCGACCAGTCCCTCAGGCCTGTGCCCTCCTCACCCATGCGCTCAGGCTGGTCCCACCCTCCTCACCGAAGCCCACTTTAATTACTAGACATGAGAGGGTGGTGCGGAAGCCAACCACACCTACTGGTCAAAGAGGGAAACTGAGGCTCAGAGGCACGGCCACTGTCCCCAAAGGGCTGGGCTGGGGCAGCCGACTTCCCTTAGCTGCCCACCGGCCTTTGATGAAGGTCCTCGGGGCTCTGGGTTTGGCCTGCGCGGGCCTTCACCCATCCTGCAGTCGCTACCTACTACTCATACTCAGTGCTTAGGGCTGCTACCAAATACCCCCTTCCCAGACATGGCGCCAGCTACCTCCTTCAAGCCGCCCCCCGTCCCGGCCGGGTCTCAAGTCCTCTCTGGATTCGTGGCCCCACCTACATCCTCAAATACCGTGCCCTGCCTCTGAGTCATTCTAGTATTTCATGCGGTTCCTTGCAAGATGTACCCCGTTCCCTGTCAAACCGCAGCCCCGCGGACCTCAAGGTCGCCACCCTGGACACCCCGGGAAATCCACTGTCGGGGCACTGTCCCAAATCCACCTTCCCAGCCCCACCCCCACTCCTCCCTGCAAAACTAGAACAAAACTCAAGTCGCAACACGAAAGGACGCCTACCGCATACCTGGACCTCACTGGACGCTTTATCCACGACACCCCTCTACTCCGTTAAGGGGAAACTGAGGCTGCAGAGCCGAACTCTGCACTCAAGAGGAGCCAGAGTGGGCTGCACGTTTGCAGGGGACCTGGGGGCAGGAGGAGCCCGGGCAGGGGATCGCGTGAAGCTGTGGGGTGCACTGTGGGCGTGACCCGGGCTCCCTTAAGTTCCAGGACCCTCGGGGTGCGCAAGGGGTGCAGGCGGCCCCGGGGCGCGGCGAGCGGGAAAGTTTCTGTGCTCCGACCGCCCTTCCCCCGCCCGATCCCTCCGCGGTCCGCGGGCTCCGCCCCCAGGTGGGGGAGGGGTCCGCGGAGCATAACGGTCCCGAGCTCAGCCAAGTGCGGGGCGAGGGTCGGGAGAGTGCGCGGGGCCGAGGGGGACCCGAGCGGCTCCGATCCTGCCCGAGCGTCCCCGATCGAGCCCGAGCGTCCCCGAGGTCGGGCGCGCAGGGACGCGGGGTGTCCCCTGGCTCTGTGGAGGATGCCAGGATAGTGACAAAGGCCGGGAGGGGACGTGGCCAGCCCGAAGGACTCACCGCGGCTGCGAGGTCCGGGCTGCGCCGCTGACTGTGCTGTCCGTCCGTCCGCACGTCCGTCAGCGCCCGCCCAGCGCAACGCAGCGCAGCCTTGGCGCAGGCAGCGGAGCGGCGGTCGGAGCGGGGGCGGAGCCTGGCCTGCGGGGGCGGGGCCCGGAGATGCCAAGAAGAGGGGGCAGAAGGCGGGGCTTCTGAGGAAGCCAGGCTAGGGGCGGGGCCTCGCCGAGGCAGACTAAGGGCAGATTCTGCCGGCGAGGGGAGCTAAGGGAGGGGCTTCTTGTGAGGCTGGGCGGCTGAGAGTGGGGCTTGGGAGGAAAACTAGCCGGGGGTGGAGCTTCGAGGTGGCAAGCTGAGGGCAGATTCTGGAGGAGGGGGCTGGGGGCGGGGCTTCTAGGGAAGGCTGATTGGGGCGGAGCTTCGGAGAAAAGCTAGCCCCGGGCAGAGCGTCGATGTTGCAGGCTGATGGAAGATGCAGGAGAAAGGGAGCTGTAGGCGGGGCTTCTGGTGAGCGTCTGGGAGCGTGGCTGAGGCTCAGAGCCTCCCAGGGGCGGAGATTCCGATGGAGTTAGGAGAGGCAGTCTGGCTGGGGGCGTGGCTCTTCAAGGGGAGCTTCAGGGGCTAACCTTCTCCAGGACCGGGGCGTGGATTAGAGCTCTGTGGGGAGGAGCTTTTAGGTGGGTGTGGCATTCTGGCAAGAAGCCGGGCTAGAGGCGTGGCTCCGGGAGGCCTGGCTCAGCTAGAGGACACGCCCCGGCTTCGGGGGGCCTAGGGGGCAAATGGGGAGCGGAGGAACACCGGCCGGAAGTGAGGCCGAGAGACCCCGGGTCTCAGGGGTGGGGATGGCTGTATCGCTGGACCACGGACCCGGTTCGCGAGGGCGCAGTCGCCCTAGCGACAATGTAGGAAGGGCCACGCTCCCCAGGCCAGCCCAGACCTCTGGTTCCCGCATCAGTTCCCTTTGGATAGGAGTTGCAAGGTAGGGACATGGCCCCAGCCGCGAACCAGATTGGAAACAGATGCCGCCTCCGACTCACTCTACGCTCTGCCTTGCCGGCTTCAAACCTGACGGATGTTCGGAGGCCCGCGCAGGGGGCTCAGAGCTCTCACCCATCTCCCGTGTTCCAAAGAGTAGGGCGAGTCACGCACAAGCAGACGGCTCACCACGAACTTAAAGACCCTCTGATACACCTGGGGCCAGAGCAAGGCTGGAGTCCCCTGCCACCCAGTCGGTACAGGACACAGTGGCCTAGAGACAACAACCCGGGCGAGATGCCTCCCCTGTCAGCCAGGGAGCAAGCGTGAGGCTGGCCTGTCCCCAAAACCAAACAACACGCCTGGCTAGCTGGGCCCAGGCATGCAAACGCCCAGGCAAGCCACACTATGCAGGGGATGTCTATCTGCCCGGGTCCCCGGGCTGTGTGGTGACGATGGCCATGCTCCGGGCTGCGCAGCACACAGGGGAGGGCAGCCAACCCGGCCTTCTCTTCACCGAGGGTGTGGAGCTGACATCCGGCCCCCTTTTTACCATAGTGATCACACTGTGCTGGGACACAGCTACCCCGCGGGAGTCTAGCGAAATCTAGGCCAGGTTTTCTTCTCGATGGGACAACCCAACCTGTGGAGCCCCAAGCGCCCTGGCACAGCACTGGTGCCCCACATGTTAACAGCTGGTCACAGGACCTGCCTTTACGTCTGGCATCCTCCGATGGAGCAGCTGAGATCTGCCCCCTTCACCCTGCCTCCCCCACACCAGCGGGGGGGGGGGGGGAGGAAGCAGACATCGGCATCACTCCTGCCTGTCACAACAGTGGTACCTTGCCTTCTATGAAACGTTTCTTTGAGTCTACTGCAGAGCAGGGTTCTAGGCATAGCAGAGACCAGGGGTGGACAGCAAAGGGAGGCAGCACTGTGGATTATCCATGGGGCTGTATGGGAATGGGGTCCATAGGGAAAGGAGGGTCAGGCTGCCTGGAAAAAGGACCTTCCAAGTGGAGGCACAGCTATGCAAAGGCCCTGGGGTAGCACAGAGCCCGTTGTGTTGAAAGAGCAGCCAGGAGGTCTGTGCTGCCGGAGTAAAGGGCAGAAGCAGGAGGGCTGTGGGCAGGAAGGATAAGGTGGGAGGCAGGAGCTGCAGGGCTGCCGGCAGGAAGGATAAGGTGTCAGAGGCAGATGCCCGGGGTGGAGAACACAGGGCTGGTCCCGGCAGAGCTGGTGGACTTTTCCCAGGGGCTGCTTAGTATAGGATGGAGGGCTGGGAATGTCCGACCCCAGCGTTGGTGAAGGTGAGCGCTAGAGGGGTGTCCTTGAGACCAACCCCAGGGGTGTAGAAGCCTGCTGTCACTCTGTCCTTCACCCCCACCAGGATGCAGCCACCCTTGGGGACGGACACAGGGACAAAATGCGTCAGCGGCTCTTGCAGCTGGGATGTTGGGGTGTAATTTTTGTTTTTTCAAAATAACTTTTCTTCTAATTATGAAACAGTCCCATGCAGGAGAAAACTCGCAGATGTCAGCAGAAAGGGGGAAAATAAAAGTTACCCAGAATCCACAGAGCCAGGGCAGAAACAGTGTGCCTGGCTGTGAGCATTCAGTCTGTCTGTGGAATACACACTGAGCACCTACCATGTGCAGGGCTGCTGGGGACATGGTGGAGGATGGGCCGGGAACCGCCCCTAGATGGTAGAAGACGCGCCCACAGGCTCTGGAGCCAGGGCCCCTCGGAACAGGTGACCAGGCTTAACAGGTTAAGCCTGGGTGAAACCACTGAGTCAGGCACAAAGATCCCACAGGAGGAACAGTCCCTGCAAAGGCCCCACGGGCGACCAGCCTTCCGAGTGCTGGGATGCGGGCACCAGCCACCACAGCCGGTAACACCTTACTCTTGCCATCAGGGTTTGCCTCCTGAGACCTGCGGAGGTTCCCGTATCCGTGGCTAGGTTGGGAGATGATGGGGTGACCTCACTCATGATGAGCGAGGTGGAGAGGGGGACAGTGACACACGCGTTCTGCTCCTGAGCCTGCTTGAGGGGGGGGGAGGGAGGTCTGCCACAATGCTGCCCCAGGTGGCGGGAAGGACCACAACCCCATCGGCGTCCACACCCAGGGCAACCATCCACTTCCACTTCCGAGGAACCGGTCTGCCGGGTGGTTTCCTCCCAACTGCCAGGCCCAGCACAGAATGTGTGACCTGGGGCAGGAGCATGTTGGAACCAGCAGCAGCCACGCTCGGCCCACCGCGGTCACAGCCTCGAGGGCATGCTGCCCACTGGCCAGCAATTGCTACCCATTAGGTCTGCCCCGCCCCATCTGCGGGCACCACTGTCAATCTTCCTTTCCTTTGGATAAATCCAATGGCTTTCAGGTATGATTACGTCCAGTGACACTGCGCCTCCCAGCCTCCCTCCTCCCTCTCCACTCCTCCCTGCCTCCCTCTCTGCTCCTCCCTGCCTCCCTCTTCCTCTCTGCTCCTCCCTCCCTCCCTCTTCCCTCTCTGCTCCTCTGTGCCTCCCCCTTCCTCTCTACTTCTCCCTCCCTCCCTCATCCCTGTTTGCTCCTCCAACCTCTTCTGATCAGCCAGGCCCTTCCTACCCTGGGGCCTTTGCAGGGCTGTGTCCTCTGCCCTGGGGGTGCCTCACCTCCTCGCCATCCACCACACATCCCTGGATTTAATTTCTTTTGTGTAGTTTGAGGTTTTTAACCTCCTTGGCTGTTGACAATCTAACCAAGCTGTGCAATACAGGTAAGCCGAGGCAGGAACATTTTGAGTTCAGCCGGATGGCTGCAGCTCCCACCGGCCTCACTCCGACACAGGTTCACACAACTCCCCATTCCCTAAGAAATCAGAAACAAGGACATGCTGGGCCGCCTCTGACACAAAACACCATTCTGCCCCTGGAGGGGGCATCGTCCAGACAGACTCTTCTGGCCAGTGTCTCCTAAAAGGTTCACATTAGACGCCAAATGCATACACCAGGGTGTCAGACCTCCATGCTCTGGGTGCCTGGACAGCCCCCCAACAGTAACACTGCATCTGGGGTCCCCACAGCCCGGGCGTCCAGGGTGTGAGGGCATAGCAATGGCAGCCCTACTGGGCTGGTGGCTCTGAGCATCACTGCAAACCACTGTCCCCAAGTCACAAACCACGAAAGGCAAGGAGACCCTGGGGTCTCTGGGGCCTTAAGAAGCCTCTGCTATTCTACAGCCTCAGTTTCCCCTACTTGCGCATGGTGGGGGCACTGGCTCTTTACTGTTGGCTGGGATTGGAGTTTGTGCCTTGAAGTTCTGTGAAGACTGGGGAAACCAAGGAAGGAGTCACAGACATCACAGGGAATGTCCTCTGTGGAGAAGGAGGTGCAGCAGGGGACAGGCAGGCTGTGTGCAAAGGCCCTGAGGTAGGAACAGCCAATCAGAAAGGGCGGGGAGGGGCACAGCCCTACAGTAGCTCAACAACCATGCTCTGTCCTCTTCCACCCACCATGAACATTTATAAACTGCTTGCTGTATACCAGGCTCTAAAGCCGAAGGCTACCCGCACAGAGCGAAGTGCCGCCTCAGGCCTTCTGACGCTCACCTGGCAGTCAAAGTGACACAGCAACACAGGGGTTCCCCAGCAGGAAGAGGAAGGTGACACTCCCACACACACACCAGGAGATGATGGGGAGCTAGCCAGGGCCAGCGGATGGGGCTGGAGAGGTGGGTGGGCAGCGCCTGGCTGCAGTCAGACTAGAGGAGCTGTTTTGTTCTCTGTGTGTGCTCAGTCTCAGGGTGTAGCCCAGGTTGGCCTCCACCTAAGTAGAGATCCTCCTGCCTCTGCCTCCCCAGTGAGGGATTAAAGGCAAAGAGCTGTTTTCAAGTAAAGTGAGGAAATAAGCGCCAGAGCAGAGACAAGTGGGGTACCCAGTCAGAGGCACGGGTGCTGTGGGGGACGTGGCTGGGGACGGAGGGGAAGGGCCAGGTAGAGAGGGCCAGTGCGGGATGCTGGCCACACCCACACTCACCACAGCCTCACACTCACACTCACACTCACCACAGCTAGCCTGAGCACAGCAGGCGGGAGGGGCGAGTTCATCCTGGTTCAAACGCCAGGGAAGCCCGGGAAAGAGGCGAGAGGCTCCGTGACTGTGACCTTGGTGACAGTCATCCCAGCACTCAGGAAGTTGAGGCAGGAGGACTGCCAGGAACTGGAGGCCAGCCTGGGCTACAGGGCGAGGCCAAGAAAAGAAAGAACGAACGAAAAGCCAACACATAAACGGAAACTGACCCCTCCATCCCCACAGAAACAACTCATTCCCTCTGCCAGCTCCCACACCCACACTCATGGTGAGAACCCCGAAACCCATACTGAGGGGAGACAGGGGACTCTGGGCTGGGAGACGGCACACCGTGAAGTCTCTGCCAGGCAAGTGCAAAAACCCCAGCACCCACCAGAGAAACCAGGCATGGGGCATGGGCCGGGACCCCAAGCCTGCGGGCAGCCTTGCCAATCAGCAAATCCAGGCCTTTGAGACCCTGCCTCAAAACACGAGGGAGGAGAGAAGTGGGGTAATTGCACTATGATGTTAAAAAATTAAAACTATGTAAAAAGACAAACCCCAAAACCCACCAAGGTGGCAAGGACGGAGGACGATGCCAACCTCAGGACCCACAGGGCAGGAGAGGTTTGATGCCTGGCCCAGTTTCTCTGTGGTAGTGGGCACTGGCCACATCTGAGGAGCCCCTGGGGAAATGAGGTTGGGGTTGGGCATCCAGGGGAGATGAGGATGGGATGAGGGGGTCCTGGGGAGATGAGGATGGGGTTGGGGTATAGGGAGTCTGAGGAAGAGGGTGGAGGGCTCTGGGGGATAAAGACTGGGACCCCTTCAGGGATGGGGATGGGGTGAGGGGGTCCTGGGGGATGAGGATGGGGGAGAGGGTCCTGGGGGATGAGTATGGAGTGAGGGTGTCCTGGGGAGATGAGGACGGGGAGGGGGTCCTGGGAAATGAGGATGGGGTGAGGGGCCTCTGGGGAGATGAGGATGGGGTGAGGAGGTCCTGGGGAGAAGAGGATTGGGTTGGGGCCCCTGGGGGATGAGGATGGGGTGGGGCCCTGGCCAGGAGTGAAAGCATATATTCATCAGAATCTGAAACAAAAGCCCCTCAGCCTGTCAGCCCAGCTCCAGCCCGTATGGTAATGAGCAATGAATTACCCACAATGCCCGGCCAAGCGCAAGTGGCTCTTGGCCCGGATCCTAAACTAATTTCTACATGTTCGTGTGTGTATATAATTTCCCTCCCTCCCTCCCTCCTCTTTCCCCTCATTAGCGAGGAATACAGCGGGAGGCGGGGGGGGGCAGAAGGAACCCTGAGTGGAGGCAGGGGGACGCCCACTGAGGGGCCCTGACCAGCAGGCCAGCTGGCATGGGCCTGGGTGCAGACTGGGGGAGGTAGGATGGGCGCAGGCTGGGAGCCAGGGGAGGCTGGAAACCACCAAGCCTGAGCTGGCAGCCCCTGGGGTGGGAACAGCCTGGGAGGGGGTGGGCTGTGCTGGGCTCCAGCAGCCTCGGGCTTACTACCCAGACTATCTGTCCAAGGTGCTCTCCTGAGTCCGTGCTGAGTGCTGGACTAAGTACCTCACTTCGTAGCTTTTGCACCGGTCTCTGAATTGACCCCTGTCCCTCAAACCGCAGTCTCTCCTCCCCATGAGCACCACTCGACTCCCCTCCTTCTCGGCCCTCAGCTCCCACCCCTTTATGGACCTCAGTTTCCCCCAGCAGTACCACCTGCCCCTCTGAAGCACTCTGCTGAACACACAGACACTGGGTTCGAATCCTGACCTGTATCCTTGCTTTGCTTTCTCAGCCAGGCAGGCCGGCCTCTCTGAACAACAATCCAGACTTCTCCACCCAACAGGTGTCCCTGGCCTTCCTGTGCAAGCCTACTGTGCGTCCGTGGGTGGCACTGTGCCCACCTTCCTCTCTCTAGGTGAACTCCTATCCAACCCTCACCTCCGCAGGCAGCCCCCCACCTGCCTGTCAGCTCCTCATGCTTTCCTCAGCCACTTGTGAGTTGGGGAGACTAGAGAGAAGACATGTTTGCGCCAGCGGCGGTAGACGGGCTTGGAGGCTGCGGACTCACGGTCCTCTGGAAGCAGCGTTCACAGGGAAGCGTGTGTACTCTGTGCACATGTGTGCCGTGCCCGCGGAGGCCAGCAAGGGGCACGGCCGGAGCTGAGCGCACAGGGACGGGTCACTGCCGCCTCCCCGTGCCTGTGCTTCCCCTGCTGTCCCAGCACCGGCACCGTGACCTCTCAGGTGAGCAGAGGCACAAATCCACAGGCCTCGGCTGCAGCTGGCAGCAGGGCGGTGGAGGCGGGGTGCCCGCTCCACACCAGGAAACCCCTGTGGCCGCACCTGCCGTCCAGTGGTTGGAGTGGGGTTGGAGGCCCTGTCCTCACCCTGGCCTGGAAGGAGACCCAGCCTTCGAGGCATGCCGACAACTAACTTCCCAGCACAGAGAGGTCTCAACGCTTGCCCAAGGGCACACAGCACTGGCCTTCGAGAGATGACACGGAGCCTGGCCCCGGGCACCAGGCCAAATGTGGGCCACACACACACACACACACACACACACACACACACACGCCAGCTGGACCCGCTGGTGGCCACGTCCTCGGCAACACGTGGGTGGCGGGCTTCCTCAGACATCAAAGGGGGGGATCCCAACAGCAGCTATTTCTGCAGCCGCAGGTCGGCGCGTCACATCCGTCACATCCGTGGGCAGCGCCCGGAACTCGGGATGCGGCTATTTCTGGAGGCCAAGGTGAGAAAGGGGGCGGGAGGAGGAGCTGCGGCCGGAGACTGGCCAGGATCAGAGAGGGATCAGAATACAGAGGTGCAAGTGCTGTCCCTGCCCTCGCCTCTGGGGACAGATGGGTCCTGTGGAGAGGTGTCCTACTGTGCTTGGGGAGAGGAAGACTGCATGTCCTGGGACACAGGACCAGCCGTGCAAAGGCCCTGGGGCAGGAGAGCCCCTGCTGGATGAGCTGGCAGGAGACTGAGACTTGAGCCGGGAGAGAGGGAAGGAAGAAGGAAGGGGAGGTGGGAGGGGAGGTAGGAGGGGAGGAGAAAGAGAAGGGGGAAAGGAGAAGAAGGAAGAAGAAAAGGGAAGGGAGGAGGGACGGAGGCTTGGAAGGGCATGGCCTTTGACGTGGGGGAAAGAGCAAGACCTGGAGGGCGGTGGGAAGAGGAAGGGGGGAGCTGACTGCTGGGTGAGGGTGAGCATGGTGGGAGGGGCCTTCCTGGGGACAATGAAAATGCTTTTCTCCTGCCAAGTCCCAGACCACAAGCTACGACGCACCCAGAGCCAGGCCTGAGGGTGCTGACAGGCAGGATGGGGGTGCTGGGGAACAGGGAGGGGTCCCCGGGAGCCGATAGCCAATAGCAGGGTCAGCCTGAGCAGGCTCCTTGCCATGTGGCCCCAGACACCGCGCATCCCTTCTCTGAGCCAAGACGGAGAAGTCCGCAGTCTCCTCAGAGCAAAGCGACTGATGGGTTTAAGGGAGTACTGTGCTTGAAGCACCCGCCCAGTACCGCCGGGCTTGGTCCGCCTCATAGTCATGAGAACCACGTTCCCAGACAGCACTGGGTCCGAGCTGGTGGCGGCCGTGAGAACCCGGGTTCGGTTGATTCTCCAGGCAGGCTCCTCTAAAGCCCCGCCTGAGCCTCGGCTCAGAGGCCGCGCAGGAGCCCGGTGTCCGGGAGCCCCGGGGTCCGCCTCCCCGCTTCCTGCTCTTCCCGCTCATCTCCAGAACTCTGCCGGGAGGCGACACGCGCCCCGTCACCCTGTCCACGTCTGCAGTCACCGAGGCCACCCACTGTGTCCAGCCCCTTCGGCACCGCCGACAATTTGTCTCTTTCTCCTCCGTAAACAAATGTCAGGGAAAATAAATAGTTTTTAACAGGCTCATTAATTGAGTTCGGGAAGGAGGCCCCTCCCCCAGATTCCGGCTCAGTTGACGCGACCAGAGGGGACACGGGGGGGGGTGGGGTGCGGGGGGACACGGAGACACCGGGAGAGGGAGAGGGACACACAGGAAGAGGGACACAGGAGGACTGAAGGAAGCACAGGAGGGGAGACACAGGAGGGGGCAGGAGGGGGCGAAGGAGACACGATGGGGAGGAACAGAAGGGAGGGCAGGAAGGGGACACGGAGCAGGGAGACACAGGAGGGGGTGGAGTGGGAAGGAAGAGGGACATGAAAGGGGCAGAAGGCATCACAAGGGGGTCAGCAGGAGCGGACCCCCAATGCCCTCTCCTCTTTCCACTGGGGAAACTGAGGCCTTGGCTCCCAGAACACAGCCCAGTGTTGAACCTGGAGCTTGCTGATTTGCCACACTGTGGGCACCCTGTCTCCGCCCCTCCAGTGCCCGGGTCACAGGGTCACAGGTTCTGTTGTGAACCCCTGGGACTTGAGTTGACTTTGCCCTGGCCAGATAACCGCTAAGTGCAGCTCAGAGAGGACATGAGACCATTTGAGCAATCCCCCTGCATCCGTTTTTGGGGGCTCCTCGGTGCCCCCGAAAACCACCTTGCCCTAGCCTTCCCACTCCCTTCCTTCCTTGTGCCTCAGTTTCTCCATCTGCAAGGTGCAGGCCCCACTCGAGGGGCCCTGGAACCCTGTGTGCTGGGCTCAGTCCCTGGGGTGCTGACCCTCGGTCACTGGGTGATGGCTCCGCTGGCTGTGTGACCATGGGACAATCACCAGCCCTCTCTGGCAGGGCCTCCCCCCTCGGCAGCCCCAGTGCCTGTCTAGGGTTCATGGGAATGTGAGAGGACCAGTAATCACAGGCCCCCGGCACCCCTCCCCACCATCACCAGCCCAGTTTCCTGGGGCGAGGTGGACACAACCCACTGCCAGCTGGGGAAACTGAGGCATGGCTCTGTGCATGACTGCGGGGGGGGGGCGCTGCTGGGGAGTAGAGTTTTCTGTTTGTCTCCATTAGGTTTTCTTGACGCCACAGACCCAGGGACGGGCAGCCTCACATGGACTGGGGACCGACACGTGACGCAGTGGACACGGGGGTGACACCAGCGGGGTTGACCATGATGCTCTTTCATTGTTTGACTCACATAGCCCAAGCTAGCCTCAGACCCCCAATGTGGCCCAGGATGACCTTGAACTCCTGATCCTGCTGCCTCCACCTGAGTGCTCAGGTGACAATTGGCAACTGAGCAGCTGGCCTGTCCGAGCTTCCTGCCTCAGCTTCCCCTTTTTGCTGCACTGCTGGGAGGTTCCTGGCCTACTCTGCTGCACTAGCCCCACTGTGTCCACCCTGTGCTGTGTGGCCTGGGGACATCCTCTCCTTCTCTGGGCCATCCTGGGCCTTTCCTACCCCGCTCAATCGTGGAGAATTCTGGGAAACCAGCCGAAGGTTCCTCCTTGAACTTTTTTTTTTTTTTAATGTGTTTATTTTATCCATTTTGCGCACAAGTGTGAGAGACATGTCGGGTCTCGCTTCTATCATGTGGGTCAAGGAGACTCGAACTCAGGTCGGCAGGCTTGGCAGAATGCGCTTTACCCACTGAGCCGCCTTGAAACCCCCTTTCTGGATGTGGTAGCCCAGGCTAGCCTCACACCCTCTGTTCCACCAAGCCCTCCCCTCTAGAAGGCCGCCCTGAAACCCCGAAGCCCGCTGCGGCCATTCCTGCCCAACCCAGGCCCCCCACCAGGCAGAAGTGGGGTGGCCTGGTTAGGCGGCCAGCGGCCGGGAACGCCCCAGTTTGCAGCGCTGAGTCATCCCTCGCTCCGGAGGGGCTGCGGATGAGGCAGGGGGATGCCAGGGAGCCGCTGAAGCCAAGAGGAAGTCTCAAGTGAAAAAGGACAATACCAAACGTCACCAGAGCTGAGCGCCCACCGCAAACATTCCCGGCACCCCCTGAGGTGGGCACTGTCCCCTGTGGGGAGAGCACAGAGAGGCCGCTGTCCCCAGGCCACACAGCCAGCAGGCCATAGACACAGGATCTGAACCTTTGCCCCATCCTTCTTCTGCCTCCCAGAGTGCCACTCGAGAGCTGTGTGGCGCTGCCACGGAAGACCCTCTCTGGGCCTGGCTGGCGCCACCATGCCCGTCACAGCGGCACCACCGTCAACCACATCCTTTTATTTGCTAATCCCAGGTTAATTACAAGCTGAATTCCATTAAACACACACAGGCGTGGGATGCCCGGGAGAAGCCCCACGGAGGGGACATCCGCCCCGCAAAGTCATGGAGCGGCTTGGGACGAATGTGGGTGGCAGCGAGACACAGAGAGGGCTGGAAACCCAGCCCCGGCTGCACAGCCACAAGCAGGGCACCAGGGAGCAGCGAAGTCACCCAAAGGAAGGGGGTCACAGGCCAAAACCAGGGGGACGTTTGGTCCAGCTCCAGGAAATTGGATGGGGGGGCAGGGCACAGAGCAAGGAGGCCAGACCCGGGATTGAGCTCAATGACAGGACCCATGGAGAACTGCGCAAATCCCCAGCCCCAGCTCCATCAGGCGGAGGGGGCAGGGCAGCGCAGAAGGGAGAGAGGGAGAGAGAGAGGGAGAGAGAGAGGGAGAGGGAGAGAGGGAGGGAGAGAGGGAGGAAGGAAGGAAGGAAGGAAGGAAGGAAGGAAGGAAGGGAAAGAAAGAAAGAAAAGAAAGAAAGAAAGAAAGAAAGAAGAAAAGAAAGATAGAAGAAAAGAAAGAAAGAAGAAAAGAAAGAAAGAAGAAAAAGAGAAAGAAAAGGAAGGAAAGAAAGGGAAGAAGGAAAGAAAGGAAGGGAGGGAGGGAGAGAGGGAGGGAGAAAGAAGGGAAGAAAAGAAAAAAAAGGCTAAAGTAGACTGCAGTCAACTGTCACCCGAGCCGTGGACGGCAACAAGGCCCTGAGAGGAGCTGGGCGGCCAGATGGGCAGGCCTTGCCCAGGCATGCAGCTCGCCCCGAGACACACCCCCATTTGTGTCCTTTAAGTGATGCGTGCTGTGCACCCTCAGGCCCGGTCACCCTCTCTGGTCACCCTTTGCAAACCGCAGCCCCTGACCCCTCAGGGCAGAGCGGCCCTCGGTGACCCGCCACAGACAAAGACCCGAGTCTGTGATGCTGGCTGCCGGCTGCCCTGTCCTTCCCTCCCCCACCCCAGCCCGGCTTTGTTTGGGGACCCTCTGGCGGGTCCCGGGGTGGCTGTTGGTGAGCCTTGCACACACCCCCTCCCAGCACGGCTGAGCCACAGAGGACAGAGGAAGGGCGCCTCCTCCCGCACAGGATCTGGGCCATCAGGGGCACCGGGAGGCAGCAGCGCCCCGCTGACTTCTCCTCCCGCAAATGCTGGACCAGAGAGGGCAAGAGCCAAGGATGCACAGCGAGCGGGAACCAGGCGGCCTCAGGTGGGACTCCAGGCTGAGGGCCTGCTCCAGGGGCCCCGACACCCCGAAAAGGGGGCCGCCTCCACTGGGTAGTCTACAGACCCCACCAGACCCCAGACTCCCCTCTCGCCAAGCCACGTGCAGCGAGGGGGGCCCAGGGCGGCAGACCCGCGCCCTGTCCCCGGCCCGGCGGCTTTATATTATCTGTCTTTATTTTTAGGCCTCTCACCGGCTGCCCCCACCCCCTGTGCCCCTCCTTTCCCCCAGGTGGGACCAGGCGAGCACGGGGCCACCGGGCATCCTGAGGCCGCGCCAGGTGGGCACCGAGCTACAGGTGCCAGACACCGAGGGACCCAGCGGAGGCGGGAAGTCACCCCAGCAGGGGAAACTGAGTCACGAGGGACACGGGGACTCCCCGATTCCCTGGGGTGGAGACAAGAGCCCCAGAAGCAGAGCCGGGTCCAGCGTGCAGAGTGTCACAGCCGCGCTGCAGCGTGGAGACGGGTGCGGGTCCCCTCCCGTGACGGCCACCCCCCCCCCCAGGGCCCGCCCTCCCACAGCCCCGGAACAGGCCACGCGGCCACACCCGGCCCGGCTGCGGGCACCGCCTCCGGGGACTGGCACCTGGCCACAGCCCCCGGCGGCCCTGGGGACACGATGTCACCTCCCTGGCGGGACCCGGCTGCCGAGCTCGCCAGCCAGCCGGGGCTCCCGCGACGGCTCGCTCGCTCTGAGCCCAATTAGGAAGAGGCTCGGGCGATCTCGGTGGAGGGCGCCGCTGCCCTCGGGGGGCTGGCGTGGGGGGGCCGTCCCCGGAAGAAATGCAGTGTCATGGTGAGGGTGTGTCCCCTCATCCTCCCTGGGGGCCCAGGGGGGACAGGACGGGGCTCGGTGGGTCTCGTGCCGGCGGCGGGAGGGGCAGGAAGGCGGCCAGGGCTGCCTCGCACAGACGCCGTCTGGGACCGAAGTGTCCCCCACTGTCCCGAGTGGGGGCTCGGGCCGGCCGGCCGGGAAGCCGCCCCCAGCTCCAGCTGCCCGCCTGCCACCGCCAAGAACTCAGCTGGCAGAAGGCAGGAGCGGGGACAGAAGGCAGCTGGAGATTGACAGGGGGAGGGACACAAAGAGAGGAGAAAGGACCAGGCCGGGGGAGGGGAGTCCGTGCCAATGGCAGCTCTGGCGAAAGGCGCCGGAGCCGGGGGTCCCAGGCTAGCCCAGACGAAGCACACAGCCCGTTCTCTGCGCCCCAGAGACGGCGGCGCCCGCTGAGGGCACGGAAGCCGGGACCCAGGATCCCGGTGCCGAAAGAGGGGTGCAGAGGCTGCGTCCTCAGTGTGACACCTCGGGTCCCCTCTGCCCGGTGGCGTCCGTGGGTGTCTGGGCTGGGGACACTCCGGAGGTCCCGCCCTGGGCACCGGGACGCCTTTTTAGTGGGGGGACCTCCTGGCTCGGGGTGGAAAGTGGGGTGAGGGGCACCCGGGAGGTGACCGTTAGGAGTCCCTCTGAAGGGAGGATGAAGTGTGTGCGGTTTGGGGAGGCTGACGGGGAGGTGGGCGCTCGCACCTGCGGCAGGTGTTCGGGGCCACCCGGGGGCGGCTCGGAGGGCGGGGAGGGGGGTAAGGGAGCGGGGCTTTGGGGGTGTGGCCACCCAAAGGATCCCAGTTTGCAGGGACGCCGGGGTTCAGGGGCGAGGAGGCGCCACAAAGAGCCGGCAACTTGGCCCCGACCCAGCTCGCGCTGCAACCCGGGGTCCCCTCGCCCGGACCCCCTTTCCACCTGCGCCCCACGCCCCGCCCCCGGTGACGTCACCGCCTCAGCCAGCACGGGGGGCTCCTGGGGTGCGCGGGGCCTCCGGGGGATCCCCACGGCTCCCCCGCCCCTCGGGAGGCTGCCGAGCCCCGAGCCCGTCCCTGGGGGTGGCGGGGGGCGCCGAGCCGCGGAAGGGTGGGGCCGGAGCCCCCGGTGAGCCGAGGCCCGCGCGGGGCCGCAGCCCCGGCCCCGACGCCGCATCCCCGCCCGCCTGCGGCAGTCGGCGACCCTGGGCAGCCGCCGGCTCGCCCTCGCGCGTCCCCGTCCCTGCCCGGCCCGAGTCCCGCCGGTCCCCGTCCCCGCGGGCCGCATCCCCCGGCCTCCGCGCGTCCTCCGGCTGCAGCCCGGCCGACACCCCCCCCCCGCCCCGCTCCTCCCCGCACAACTGCCCCGGGGCTGCGGTCGGGACCCTGCGGAGCACAAAGGCCCGCAAGCCTCGCGGCCCGGCGCCGGCGCCGCCCGCCCCGCCCCGGGTCCCCCCCGGGTCCCCCGTGCGCCCCGGTACCTGCGGGCTCCGCATGCTGCTCCCGGCACCGGGTCGGCCCGGGCTCCGGCGGCGGCTCCGCGTGCGCGCGCGGCCCGGGCTGCCTGGCGGGCGGGCGGGGCGAGAACCCACTGCGGCTCGCGCGCCCCCAGCCGGTGACGTCACCCCTGCCGCCGCCGCGGCCGTGCGCGCCACCGCGCATGCGCCCGGAGAGCGGCCCAGTGAGGAGGCGCGGCCGGGTCACGTGCCGCGGGAGCCCTTGGAGGGCCGCGCGAGCACGTGGGGCGCGGGGCACGTGGGCCCGGCCTGCCTCCCCGCCAGCCTCTTTAGACTCAGGCTCTGTGGTAGCCCAGGCTACCCTCGAGCGCACGGCGTGGCCGGGGACGACCGGATCCCCCGGCCTCCGCCTCCCACTCTGCTCCGTTTCTCCCAAATGGCCCTTTCCTAGCCTTTCCCGTCGAGCCCGGCTGGCTGGCTCAGAAGCTGAGGCAGGAGGATGTCACGTTTCTGGCCAGCCTGAGCTAAACGTGAGCCTGAAACCGGCTGGTGAAGCTCAGGAAGGCCCTGGCCCTGAACAAACCAGGGGCTCGGGGCACGAGGACCTGAGCCTGACCCCGGCCCCCCCCCTGGCGACCTCTGACCCCCGCACGCATGTGCACAGGCTCGGAGCCGCGCAGGGCAGCCCAGCAGAGGCCTGAAGGAAGCTCGAAGCCGGCGTGCACGCCTGTCGCTGCTGCACGCGAGGCCGGCGTGGGCCACACGCTGAGACCCCGCCTCGAGCACGGAACGACCTCCCTTGACAGTTTGGGTTTTGCCCTCCACAGTTCATTCGTTCGCGGCCAGAGCTGGAGGCCGGAGCCGGAGCCCGGAGCCGGGGCGGAAGGCCCGGGGCATGAATAATTGACGAGGAGCCTAAATTAAGAACAGGGCTTCCCAGCGGCCCCGCGGCCGGCTTGGCAGAGCCGGCTCTGTCCTCTCGCCTGGCTGGGTGACCCTGACCAGCCTGCGTGCCCCGTGCGCCAAGCGCTTGGGCACACTGGCCGCACACAGTAGGTCTGCAGAGCGGCCGGAGGCCCTCGGCGAGTGGTTGCCTGCGCATGGTTGCGCGCTACGTGGAAATGCCTGGTGTGGTTGGCGGCACACAGTAGGTGCGGCAGCCTGGCCCAGGCCCCGCGGGCGCGGTGGGTTGCACACAGTAGGCACGCACATGCTCCGGGGCTGGGGGTGGCGGGGCAGAGCGGTCCGTCAGGAGGGAGCCGGGCCTCGTCCCGCCCGTCCGCGCCCAGAGAGTCCAGAAGTAGCACGAGGGGTCAGTGCCCGACAATGAGTTTAGCAAGGTCGGTTTATTTGGTTTTTTTAAGATTTATTATGTAAATAAATAAATAAACTTTACAGTGCTCTGCCTGCATAGATGCATGCACGCCAGGAGAAGGCGCCAGAGCTCATCACAGATGGTTGGGAGCCACCATGTGGGTGCTAGGACTTGAACTCAGGACCTCTGGAAGAGCAACCAGTGCCCTTCACCTCCGAGCCACCTCTCCAGCCGTCACTGTTGCGGCCCCTGAGGGGCAGGCCAAGCAGTGGCCATGTCTGAGCAGACTCAGGGCAGTGCTCCTGCCCAGAGCGCTCTGGGCCTCTGGTTTCTGCCCAGGCTGGCCCAGGGAGGGCGGTGAGACCCGCTGTTGGCTGAAAAGTTCGCTCTGGAACATCCCTTCCCTCCTGCTCTCCAGGGGCAGGAGAGGCTCTCCCAAGACGCCCACCCTCCTCTTGGCAACTTTCAGGACCTGGTGATCTTTTGGCCAAGTGGGGATTCTGTGAGTGGAGCCTCGCCCGAGGGAGGCGGGGGGTGGGGGGCATCAAGGGCTTAAGGTCAGCATGAGGCACAGACGCCTTTTCTCACAGTTACAGGGGGGCTGTGGGTGGAGCTCCGCTCTAGCCTGGGCCAAAGGCCGGGTTCCATCCTAGGACAGACTCCCCAGCCCGCGGCGATAAACCCAGTTCGAAGTCTGTGCTGTCAGGCGGCCGGGGCTGGTCAGGAAGGCCACAGTGCGTGACCTGGGGACGCCCAGAACGTGCAGCCCCCATCGCCCCTGCCACGGCTGGACACGGAGCTTGCAGGACAGGAGAGGCCTTGCTGGGCTCTGGGGGAGGTTTGGGTTTGCTTTGTTCTGTTGAGACAGGGTCTCGCTGCGGCAGATTGAGTGCGAATTTCCCACCGTCTCTCCCCACCCTCCTGGATGCCGGGGAACCGCCGCTGTGGCGTCACCACCGAGCTGGAGGAGCGGAGACACCTTCGTGGCTGCAGCGGGCGGAGAGGCAGCGGGAGCGGTGGGGCGCGCGGGGAGGCGGGAGCCGGCCCTGTGCTCGCCGGCGCCCTCTGCTGGCGGCCACAGGAGCCGGGCCCGAGAGGCGCGCAGCCCCACGGCTGGCCTCGTGGCCCACCCTCGGCCCGTCCCACCCTCGGCCCGTCCCACCCTCGGCCGTCCCACCCTCGGCCTGTCCCCCGCGGACCTGGCGTGCTTGGCGCTCTGTGCAAGCGAACAGGCACCGAGAGGCTGTGTCGCCAGCCTGGCGCCACACAGCCAGGCAGGAGTGGAAACCTACTTTCCGTCGGCTGATGGCGTTGAGGCCAGCCCGGGGCGGGGTGGGGTCGTCTTCGTCCTGACCTCAAAGGCTCCTGGGAAGCAGCAGCCGGGTGAGGCCCCGACAGCACCGGCCGGTCTTGCACGCTTCGGCGATTGGAACCTTGCTCCAGGTGCTCGGTGTCGGCTCTCATTTCTCCGGAACTGAGGGGCCCGGCCCCCAGCACGGGGTTCCCCACCCACTGTCCTCGGTCATTCCGGCTGTGCTTCGCTAGGACCCTGGCCACCGGCGTCCCCAGGGTCAGCCTCTCACACAACCCTTGCTGGGACACACGGTGCAGGACAAACGCCGTTGCCGGAACAGTGTGCGAACACTGGAGGGCTGGCAGACGTAGGAGGGACCAGGGTGTGGAGGGCCGGGCCGAGGCGACCGTCCGCTCCCGTGTTTTCATTGACACCATCAGCTCTGCGGCCAGCAAGGTCTCTCCCCCTCTCCTGCCAGCAGAACCGAGACCTTTTCTGTTTCCTCTCTAGTCAGCACGTGTCAGCCGCTCAGCGCCCTCAGATTCAGACTTGAGAGTCAAGTGACGGCGGGAGAACTAAAAAGAAAATTATTTTTAAATCCTCGCTTCTCGGGAGGAGAAGGGACTTGCCATCCAACCCAGCGGAGCCTGGGGAGTGCCCAGGTGTAAAGACAGACACTTGCTGTCCTCGCAGCAGCGGCCCTGGGTCCTCCATGGCCACAGAGCGATTGTTCGGGCTGGTGAGCGTTCAGGGCTCTGTGTGAGCTCTGGACGAGGCCATGCAGGCAGGAGGAGGCCTGTGTCTTCCAAGGTTATGTCAGGTTCAAGCTCAGTCACGGTAGAATCCGCCCTGAGTTGTCTTGCTTTGTATTTCCTTTTTGCTTTTTAGTTCTGTTATGATTTTTTTGGGGGGGAGGGGAGGCATACCATTTGTAGCTTACAAAGACAGTTCTGGAATACTCGGGGGCTGATTGGGCTACCTGAGACCCTGCCTCATTAAAAAATAATATATATGTCGGGTGCTGGCTCACACCTTTAATCCCAGCACTCAGGAGGCAGAAGCAGGCCGAACTCTGAGTTCGAGGCCAACATGGTCTACAAAGCAAGTCCAGGACAGCCAGGGCTACACAGACAAACCCTGTCTTCCAAAACAAAACAGAAGAAAAGAAAACAAAAAATATTCTAAGTATCAGTCTCAGAGCTGAAGGGAAAGAAAGTTTAGAGTCTACTAGTGCTGTCTGCTCATCAGCTCCTGGGAAGAGTTCTGTTGTTGATTACTAATGTCTGCCACAGCAGCAGACTAAGACATAGAGGTCTGTGTGCTATATGTCTGTGCGCCCAGGCTCAAGGAGCAGCTTCTGCTCAGAGAAACAACTTTGCAGCCTCCAAGGAGGCGTTCGGAGAGTTGGTGGCTGTTCTTGTCTGAACAGGTAGGTGTGAGCTTGCCTGGACTGCGTGTCACCCAGTCGATGTGGGTTAATTTACTTCCTGTCTCGAGCTCTCCATTTTCTCTTCTAAGAGAAGCTGGAGGAGCCTCGCCAGCCTGGGGTTATTGGTGGCCTGGCTGTGGCTGCTGCTTGGCTGCTCCGGGCTTCTGTGTGGAGCCCAAATCAATTCATTTGCAGCTTCAGCCCCAGGACTGGTGCCAGCTCTGCCCTGGAGACCTTAAAGCCCCTCAGCCGTGTCGCACATCTGTGTTCTGCCCTCCTCTCCACGTCCGCACCTGGTGACAGCGTGGACGAGATGGAGGTGGAGGGGAAGGTTTGGCCCGAGCCCCTCCTGGGCGGCTGTCCACACACCTGCCTCCGCTCCCCGCTCCCCTCCCCCTGGACGGCCCCTGCCTGTGCCTGGCCACCCTCCAGCACTTGGCCCGGTGTCCCACCGCAGCATCTTTGTCTGCAAGTGGCCGCACAGCACTGCTCGCTTCAGCACTTGGCAGGGACCTTGGTGAGGCAGAGGAAGAGGAGACAGCGCCCAGCTGGGCACACGGTGGACTCATCTAGCTATCGCCTTAAGCCTCTGTAACCTAGGCTGGCCTCGAACGCATAGCAGTCCCCCTGCCTCAGTTTCCCAAGTGTCTGGATGACAGTTGACAGCCCCCATACCCAGCTCTAGCTCTGGGCACGATTTCTCAAGGTATTGTCCAAAATGGCAGGAAAAAGTAGAGAAGAAGGAAAAAAGGAGCCGCCTAGGTGGGACCCAGTGAAACAGCCTGTCATGGGCGCTGCACATCCATGACTCCAGCATCCAAGAGGCAGAGGCAGGTGGATATCTGTGAGTTCCACCAGCCAAGTCTACAGAGTGAGTTCCTATCAGCCAGGGCTATGTAGTGAGACTTGTCTCAATAAAATAAAATAAAGAATATTAAGTTAAAATGTGAACGTGAGCCAGGCATGGTGGTACTACCGTTAGCTTCAGCACCTGGAGGCAGAGGCAGGTGGATCTCTGTGAGTTCGAGGCCAGCCTGAGTTCCGGAACAGTCGAAGCTGCACAGAGAAACCCTGTTCAAAAATCGAACCCAAATAAATGACCATGAAAAGATGTGACTGTGTAGAAGGACGCGGAGACACAGAAACAACAGAACATGGTGGCTAGACACACGGAAGCCCAGACTGTGAGCACCGTGTAAACTCTGTTAATCTACAACCGCAGGGAAGTATTATTAAAATCTCTTTATGATCCTGATCTGCTGTGTGACCTTTTGCGAGGCACTCCCTCTCTCTTTGTGTCCCATGCCCTGTCCTCACCTATGAAGCAGGATGACGAAGGCGCACACACACTCGCACACACATGCACATCCGCTCACACGCAGCTGGGGGCAGGGAGGGGGGCAGCCCTGAAGGAGGGCACTGCATACGCTTCTGCTTTGGGCCTGCCAGACCAGAAATCCTCTAACGCTGCGTCCTTTGCACGGAGCGGGCTTCCTCGGGCCCTGGCACTAGCCTGCGTAGGCACCTGCAATCTCCTAGCTGGTGACCTCACCCTTCCTCTCTTCACTCCCTCCTCTGCACCCAGGGGCCAGCCTCGGAGCAGATGACGCAACCTGGGGAAAGCAGGTCCCTCAGGTCAGGGTACTCCCACCACACCTGGCTTGGGGGGGAGGGGAGGGAAGGAGGGAGGCACCCACCCTCCAGGCACTCAGGGGAGGGAGAAGTGTCTTCTGTTTCCTAAATAGCCTCTCCAAGGACCCGAGGAAGTCACAGGCAGGGCAGGGAAGGCCTGCTCCTCTGCCCCGGCCACACCCTCCACCTCCTGAATCAAGACCTGTAGAAGCAGGACTTGGAATTTTCTTTTCAAATATTCTCATGGAGATCATAAGAAAACAGCTCCGGTGTGCTCCATGAGGACTTGACCTGGTGTCACAGAAAGAGGGCAGACAGACAGCCAGAGCAATGTCACCAATAAGGATCTGTACACAAGGCTGTGAGACCCAATCACAAACCACATCCTTATACCCCAGGAGGGATGCCTGGAACCCATTGTCCAGAGAGGGAAACTGAGACTAGGAAAGGCTGGTGCTAGCACACAGGAAGCTATGATGCTGTTGGGACTGGAGAGGAGGCCAAATCTGGACCTCTGCACCTGTGAGACAGGATGTCCCTCCTGTGAAGGAGGGAAGGAAGCCAGTGACAGGAAAGCAGGAGAGGAAAACAAAGCGAAGGACACCACCCCAGGGGGCGGACACTGCAGGGGCAGAGGAAGGAAAGCAGCCAGCATATGGGCAAAAGACAGGGTGACAGGCCATAGACCAAAGAGGACCTGGATGGACAGGTGGGAGGATGGGGGGTGGATGAATGGGTAGGTGGGTGGGAAGATGGATGGATGGAAAGATGGATGAATGGATGGATGGGTGAGTGGATGGAGAGATGGATGGGTGGGTGGATGGAAGGATGGGAGAGTGGATGGGTGGACAGACAGACTAACAGATGGACATGGATGGATGGGTAAATAAGTGGATGGGTGGGTGGACATATGGGTGTGTGGACATATGGGTGTGTGGATGGATGGGTGGGTGGGTGGGAGAGTGAATGGGTGGATGAATGGATGGGTAGATGGGTGGACAGACAGACCGACAGATGGACATGGATAGATAGATGGATGTGTGGGTACATGATGGATGCATGGATGGATAAGTGCATGGATGGATGGTGGATGGGTGTATGGATGGGTGGATGGGTGGATGGGTGGATGGGTGGGTGGGCTGGTGGATGGGTGGGTGGGCTGGTGGATGGGTGGGTGGATGGGTGGGTGGGTGGATGGGTGGATGGGTGGGTGGGTGGGTGGGTGGGTGGATGGATGGGTGGATGGGTGGGTGGGTGGGTGGATGGATGGGTGGGTGGATGGGTGGATGGATGAGTGGGTGGATGAATGGGTGGGTGGATGGGTGGATGGATGGGTGGGTGTATGGGTGGGTGGATGGATGGATGGATGAGTGGGTGGATGGCTGGGTGGATGGGTGGATTGGTTTGTTGATGCGTGGGTGGATGGGTGGGTGGTTGGATTCATGTATGGGTGAGTGGATTTGTGGACGGGTGAGTGGGTACATGGGTGGGTGGATGGGTCAGTAGGTGGGTAGATGAATGCATGGGTGGGTGGGTAGTTGGCGAATGGATTGTGGGTAGTAGATTGTGGATGATGGGGGGGTGGGTGTGTGGGTGTGTGATGGGTTGGTATTCTCAGTCTCACTGGTCTGGGTCAGTCTCACAGCGTCTTTTGCCTTCACCTGCTGTCAGAGGGCCCTGAAAATCTCAGTTAACCTCTTCTCTGCCCACAGCGCTACATGCTCCGGTTTTCTGAGTTAAAGCCCAAGGCCTTCTCTCATCCTCAAAATGGTGCCTGAGCCGGCCCTGCAGCTACCCCTTGTCTCTGTTCCTCTCTGGCTCTGCTCCACCATAGGCTGCCTAGGACCTGTGGACAGCTGAACCTCATGCTTCCCTCTCCCGGTTCCTTTGTCTATGCTCAGTCTCTGCTCTTGCCCCCACCATGATCTCCCCTGTCCTGTGTCATTTCCCCTTCCCTTCCTCATCCTCCTTGTTTTTACTGTGACTTTGTTTCCTCTTGTAGCACGTCCCGTGGGCTTCTCACACAGTCTTCATGACTGAAGCAAATTTGGAGGCTGTGGTGTGGCTCGTGGCCGTGATGCTTACCTCACATGAAATCCTGAGTTCCAATCCTGGGCACCACTTAAAGAGCACCCTTGAAAGGCTGGAGGATCCCAGGCTCCCCAAGCCAGCCCGCCCAATGAGCAGGCTCCATGCTCAGTGAGACCCTGCCTCAAAGAGCAAGGCATAGCAGGGCCAAAGACACCTCCTGCCATCCCGAGGCCTCCACCTTCCTGTGCGGCAATAAGAAGTAAACAGGTGGGGCTGAGGGGATGGCCCAGCGGTTAGAGCACTTGGTGCTCCTGTAGGTCAGGAAGTCTCCGGGTCAGCCGGCTCCAGGCTACCCCCTTCTGGCCTTGCAGGGATCTGCAGTCAGGTGCGCACACTGCCACCCTTGAAAGACACCTATTGTGAGAAAGACAACACCATAAGGTGTTGGACATTGGCTATGGTCATAGTCTGGCAAACGGGTTTGCGGTTGTTCAGCACCTGTGATTCAGGAGGCTTGTTCATGAGACCCACTGCAGGCAGGTATGGATGGCGATGGAAAAAGACTGGTGCATGGTGAGTTGAAGGGCAGCCTGGGCTACACAGTGAGCCCCTGTGTGTACAGATGGTAACAGTCAAAGTGAAAAACAGAAAGGAGACATCTTCCCCCTGGAGGCATCAGCAGCCTGGTGTCCTCATCCGGCAGCCTGCACTGGACTCTACCCAGCCCCTCCTCCCCCAATCATCCTCCACACCCCTCAGCCTCCAGACCCTCAGCCTCCACCACCTCAGCCTCCACCCCCTCAGCCTCCACCCCCTCAGCCTCCACCCCCTCAGCCTCAGCCCCCCTCAGCCTCCAGCCCCCCTCAGCCTCCACCCCCTCAGCCTCCACTCCCTCAGCCTCCACCCCCTCAGCCTCCAACCCCCTAAGCCTCCACCCCCTCAGCCTCCACCCCTTCAGCCTCCACCCCCTCAGCCTCCATGGCCCTCACCCCTTCCCCTTTCTCTCCCCCTCCCTGCCCTCCCCATCACCCTCTCTTTTCCCCTCCCTGTCCCCCTCTTTCCCCCACCTCAGCCTCCCCTCTCCCGCCTGCCATCCCAGTCTGTGCGCTGACCTTCAGTGCGCAAGCGTATTGCGCCTTTCGCACCCCGGCCCAGCCCACGTGAGCCTGGGAAGAAATGTAAAGGTCGTGGTCTATAATTGAATTTTCTTGGAGGTAAAAATAGAATCTTTGTAATCGGTTAAATGGCTCTGAGGAAGGTGGGGCTGTGCGGGGACAAGGACGCCCAGGGGCTCCTTCAGGGGCAAGGAGGAGGCCTGATGGGAGGTGTGGAAGTCCCGAGAGGTTCCAGACACCTTCCCCTGCTCCGGAGAAGCCTGGGGGGCCAGCCCAGGCCTGTCCTCCCAGCCTCTGGGAGGCCGAAGCAGGACATCAGGAGCTCGGGGCCAGCCTGAGCTATACAGACCTAGAAGGAGTTGTGGGCCAGCCTGAGCTATACAGACCTAGGAGAAATACCTGCAGGCAGCCCCATTCATTCCATTTGGCAAACAGGGAAACTGAGGCATGGGGAGGTTGTCCCCTGTTACGCCTCTGCTGTGTTGAGATCTAGAAAGTTCTCAGGGTCTGTGAACTACAGGCATGGCCCCCGAGGGGTGCTGCTGAGAGATGGGAGGACCTTTAAGGCCTGGCAGAGGGGAACGGGGGCCTTGGGCCATCCTGGAAGGGGCCCAAGGGCACGGAGTCTTTTTTTTCCTTCTCACTGAGTCAGGTCTGTCCTCTGCTGACAGCCCGCTTGTGCCCCCCAATCCCTGCCCCACCCCTCCCTCCTGCTCCTTTCCCCCCTCCCACCCTGGGCCTGTAGCCAGTCCCTTGCCTCAGCAGGGCTCAGGACAAAGCATGGTCTCAGCAGCTAACAGATCGCGAGAATTTCCTTCTGGAGTCCAGGCTGTCTTTGAACTCAATCCCCCTGCCTCACTCCCGGTGCTGGGTCACCTCCGTGCACAGTGAGGGTTTGCATTTTGTTAAGATTCATCTCATTTTTAATTGTGTGTCTGTGCATGTGTGTCTGTGTGTGCGCGGGAGCCCATGAAGGCGTTGGGTCTCCTGGAGCTTCAGTTAGAAGGTTGGGAGCCACTGGGTGGGTGCCAGGAACTGAACCTGGGTCCTCTGACCGCTGAGGGGTCTCCAGCACCATGGAATTTTTAAAGTTTCCTGTCTTTATGCCCTGGCATAGAGGAAGTGCTCAGAGAGTCCTGGCTCTGTGGAGGCAGCGGAGACCAGCGCTCGGGTTCCTGTGTGCTGCTGGGCCATTTCCAGAATGTCCTCACCCACAAAAGCTAAGGAGGCCGTGGGACTGGCTGTTTGGAGAGAGGAAGGTTACTCACACTGGGCACCATGGCTCCAGAACCATCGTGCCTGTTCTCCCCATGCAGCTCCCTTCTGAGCTCCTCATCAGAACGGTTTTCCGGTGTTCTGATGCTGGAATGTTCTCTGCATAGTTGATGAAACTCATTAGGGCGGACAGGCCCTCCTTCCCCACCAGGAACCCCTTCACCTAGGACCCAGCAGGCCATTGCCCTCAGGTGAATCTGGCCCCTGGTTTGTTTCTATAAATAAAGCTTTATTGACACACAACCCTGTTGTTTGCAGCCACTGTCTGCTTTCGGAGAGCCTCACAGATGGGGTGGGGCGGGGTGGGGGGACTCTGGAAACATCTTTGTCCCTAGTCAGCCTCTCTGACCATGGAACTTCAGATGCCCTCATGTGATGAATGAGACTGAGACCAGGCTTCCAGTCCCCCCACAGCCTTACCTGGCCCCATGCCCCGAGGCTGGTGACATTTGAGTTTATCACCCTCGGAACCACCGAAGCACAGCCATCAGCATGAGCTTTATCTACAGCCCCAAGTCTACCCTGCCTCAGGGAGGGGGAGCGTTCCTATTGTCACCCTGACACGAGGACCTTGTTTCACATGGTCCATGGCCACCTGGCAGCTGTGGTCTCCCGCCTGGGTGATCGCCCAGGTCCCTGAGGCTTCTCAGCAGCACGTGGGCTCCCGTGAGCAAGGCAGGAGCTGTTAGCCACAGCCTGTGGTCAGCGGACACCGTCCAGAGCAGATGTGTTCTCCAGAGCGTTCACCACAAATCTGTGCAACACTCTACACAGAAAGACGCTCTGGAAGACGGCAGAAGCTGGGCGCTGCAGCCTAGAACTCACTGTGTAGACCAGGCTGGCCTTGAACTCGGAGGTCTGCCTGCCTTGCTTGGTTTTGAGGCGGAGTCCCTTCTTTACCGGACCAGTGAGGCTCACGGATCCTCCTGTCTCCTCCACAGTGCTGGAGTCACCGCTGCCGCCTCTGCACTAGGCTTTTTACTCGAGTTCTAGGGATGGGAACTCAGTTCCTCGTGCTTTCAAGCACTTTACGCACTGATCCGTCTCACTATAGTCAAGGGTGTACCTTCTAGGAATCCACGAAGGAGTCGGAGTGCAGCGTTTTCTAGAAACGTCTTAGTAGGAGAGTGCAAACACCCGTGGGCAGGATGGCCATGCTGTGGTTGGCAGCTGGGATCTGAAAGCGGTTTTTGTTACACACGCTGTCATGGCCTCCCTGACAGCTACAGCCCATGCACCCTCAGAGGTTGGTCTCCCCCTGCTAGATGCAGAAGCAAAGCCTGAGAGCCTCAAAGCCTGACACACACACACACACACACACACACACACGCACACGCACATGCACACACACACACGCATGCACACACACAGCACCGAGGACACCACCTGCACTCTCCCAGCATGCCGGGCTCCCTTCTGTGGACTCTGCAGAACCCTCTAGCCAGGAGGGGACCGTGAGGCCGTGACAGCTCCCAGTGAGAGGTTCCGGCAAGTTCTGTGGCAGCTCGCCGGGAGGGGGAAAGAGCAAACATAGTTGAGGTAGTTGGTGACTTGCATCCCGCAACCCGGAACCCTCGAAAGGCCTCCCTCCCCTGCACCCCAAGACCTTGCAAGGCTGCTGAGGTCCCCAGCGTTTGCCGCCCTGCTCGCTGTCTGTCTGTGCCCCACAGCCGCCATCAGGGAACTGGGCTGCTGTCTTCTTCATTGCCTGGTCGCTGGGGCCCTATCTCGTATACAGTCAGTACTCAATACATGAATGAATAAAAGGCAGAGGGAGAAGGGTTGCTGAGGTTCTGGGGCCAGCCCCCGCCCCTTGAGGGCTTGTCTGTCGGGCGTGGGCGGAGCCCACAGGGCGGCAGCAACCTCCTGCCGCAGTGCGCAGCCGCTGAGCTGGCAAGGCCTGACAGATGTCCCGGGGATGGAACATCTGGGCCGCTTGTGGCTAGCAGCTGGCGGGAGCCAGAGCTGCAGGTGGCCCAGCGATGAAGCCCACGATCACGCAGACTCCCCCCTTTCCATGCTGACCCCCATCCTGGGACCCGTGGCCACTGTGGACAGCTAGGCCTGAAGCAGTGTCACCTTGTGAGTCCTGCTCCATGGCCCTGACGTGGTCTGGACGCCGCAGACACTGCCTGGGGCCTTTGCACTGCCTCAGGGCTGTCTCAGCCTCAGGGCTGAGCCACACCGCGGCCATCTTGACTCAGAGCACAGAGGCTGCCTGAGTAGCCCAGGCTATCCCTGACCCTAGTCCCACCCCGCCCCAGACTCCTGAGCTGGATGAAGGTTCTCGAAGCAGGAGGGGCCACCTGGAGGCTCAGACTCTTCCTCAGCGTCTGACTGAGGTTTTGTGGTGTTGGGAAGGGCGGCTGAGGGTCCCCAAGAGGAATCCTCTCAGGAGGTTGTTTTATCCGGTCACTGGGCCTCCTGGGAGCCAAGGAGTTAAAACTGGAACTCCCATCCAGACCTGGAGAAAGGTGCCAGGGCCCTAGCAGTGACCCCTTGGCTGACCTTTGCTGGCAATGGGCTCAGCCAATGAGGAAGCGCAGCGGGTGCCGAGGAAACGGTTGCCATGACACCGGGAGCCGCTGGTCCCTGGAAAGCTTGGTCTGAGGGTGAGGGGCTGAGAAAAAGGGGGTGCATACTGAGTAACCATGGCAACTCTGCAGCCACGGGGCCACCGGGAGCTCACATCCATTCCCCCGAAGAATAATACCCCATGCTCTGCTTTCACTCAGACGGGGAAACTGAGGCCCGGGGACGCCTGTCACTTCCTGCTGCCTGCTCTGGGATACAGTCCTGGGATAAAACTCCACACTTGGTACGTGGCAGAGTTAGGAGGTCCCTGGTGAGGAACTCTAGGGGACTGAGCTGCGACATTGGGGATCAGCTTGGAGAACCTCGGAGGGCTTCATGATGGAGGTACAAGTCCAGCTGGGGCTACCTCGTCACCCACCAATTCCTCCCCAAGGATTCTCTGGCCAGGTGGTGGTGGCTCATGCCTTTGATTCAAGCACTAGGGAGACAGAGGCAGAAGGATCTCTGTGAGTTTGGGGCCAGCCTGGTCTACAGAGTGAGACCCTGTCACAAACTACTAAACCTTGCAAGCCACAGCTCTAGTCCCTTCTGGTGCATGGAGGGAGGACGGCCAATCAGACAGGCCCTTTCATTCCGGGACGAGCCCTGGCCCACTCATCGGGATCCTTCTGGATTCGTCCTGTCCTCTCCCCTCAGCACAGCAGCAAGCCTCAGCCACTTGTGTGCCCAGCCCAGGCCTGGCGAGGTGGCAGAAGGGCACCAGACCTGGGGAACCGCGTGGGCCAAGGCTCTGAGCACCTGCTGGGCCAGCACACAGGCAGGGCTGCGCGGTGCTGGGACACGCAGGGAACACTCTGCTCTTGTGCCCAGACACGTCACAGGACGCCCCTCCCCAGCCCTCCCCCACACTCACATTTGTTCTAAAGTCGTGTCTTCCCCTCTGGCGTCCTTGCCTCTGTCTCCTCAGGCTGTGACCCAAGCCTGACCCAGGGCAACAATGACAGGAAAACCAAGATGTTGGCAAGGCAGAGGCTCCGCAGTCAAGAGTGTGCGAGGCTCTTGCAGAGGCCACAAGTTCGAGTCCCAACACCAGCGCTGGCCTGCTCCCGAGAGCGGAGCTCTGGGGTTCCCGGGCCTCACAGACATGTACAAACAGAGCCAACTAGAAGAAGCAGGGTGACAATAATTATCATCACTTCCCTCTAAGGAGCCCGAGGTTTCCAGAAGTCCCCGTGTTGAGGACCGGCTGCATCCAGGGGCCGGCACCACGTGCTCCCCATCGTGTGGGGAGTGGGTGTTAGGCAGAGCTGCAGGTACCCGGGACTGGCCTCCGGGTGGGGGTAATGCTCCTGCCTCAGACCCCCTCGATCCGTGAAGTAGAAACCGATCTTTTGACTGTTTACCGCTTAATCTAGTCAGTTTGGCCCAGGGTGGTCCAGTGGGTCCCAAGACCACCCGGACCCACTCACAGTGCTATCCCTGCCGATGAGTGCCAGGTGGGATCAGACCAGAATTTGGAGGGCACGGAAGTTCTCCCACAGCAGAGCCAGACTGTGTTCGTCACTGGCACACTTCGGCTCAGTGTGAAAGGCTGTGTGACATTCAGACAGTGTCTTGCCTTCTCTATTTCTCCATTACCAAGCAAACAGAATCTGATCAGATGAAACAGTGTTTGGAGGCCAGTGGAGGCCGCTGCCTCCCTCTCAGCCTGCCCCAGAACCTGGGCTTTAGTTACGAGGCCGAACCACAGGCGACCAGCATTAGATCCATCTGACCAGGAGAGAGCACGGCTGCCAGGGGACACCCTGGTAAGAGTCAGGTCTCTCTGCCCACTGCTTCCACGGCTCCCACCTGCCCCAGGCCTCCTGGCCGCTGCAGCCCTGCCTGGGCCCCCCACTTCCTCCTCCTGCCAGGCCACAGGTGGACGCCTGCGATGGACCCCTCATGGAGCCTGCCTCCCCACACCCCTCTGGACACAGGTCCTGCCTGGCACAGCGTGGCTTTCTGCCCATCACCCTCTGCAGTGACGTCTTTCCTGCATCGTACTTCCTGGGTCTCTCCGACCCGCTCCCCCACCCGGCTGTGGTGGAGCGCTGGAGGGGACCCGTTTTCTCTTCCATTTTTTTCCTGCCCTGTCTGAGCCGGAATGTGGCCTGATGTCTGAGCCCACGGCTGCCTTCTGGTGAGCCCAGCTTCTCCAGTGTGTGAATAAGTGAACTAATTGGGTGTGGTCCTCACGCCCACTTCCCAGATGAGGAAACTGAGGCACAGAGAGGACAGGCTGTATGGGTCAAGAGCTGGGCTTTCATGGGCTCCAACCTTAAAGCTGTTTTCTCCCAACCCCCAAAGCTGGAGGTGGGCAGGGAGGATGGTGTGAGGGGAGCCAGCAGCCCCGTAGTCCTGACTCACCGGCCTGGGTCACTCTGAGCCGGGTTTACACATCTGTTCCATCTTGGCGGGTGGGGGGGGTTGCTTATTCATTTCCATGGCAACCATGTTGTCGCCTTTCTGACTAGGGCTGAGTGACAGCCGTGGGGACCAGATGAAGTGCCTTGCCACCCACGCCTGAAGGAGGGAGGGAGAAGAGGGGCGCTGTCCGGGAGCGTGACCTCTCATCACATGGTGGGATTTCTGAGGCAGGTGGGACCAGGAGGAGAGATTGAGAGATTGACTTGGGTGCACTTCACAGCACCTACTGTGTGTCCAGGTGGGTACACAGTATGTGCTGGATAAATGATTGGGAAGGAAGGAGAGGGGACAGGAGATTGTGGGAAACGCTCCCTTGCCAGCCATTGCCAGCATCTCACAAAACAGCAAAACCTCTTACCAGTTCACCTCACCATCATATCCCACAGCACCTCACCATCTCGCCTCTCACCAGAGATAAAAGGGGGGCAGGAGGGGGCAGGAGGGGGCAGGAGAGGGCTGGAGAGGGCTGGAGATGGCAGGAAGGGGCTGGAGGGGGCCGGAGGGGGGTGGAGGGGGCTGGAGGGGGCAGGAGAAGTTCAGGAGGGGGCAGGAAGGGGGCTGGAGGGGGCAGGAGGGAGCTGGAGGGGGCAGGAAAGGGCTGGAGGGGGCAGGAGAGGGCTGGAAGAGGCAGGAGAGGGCTGGAGGGGGCAGGAGGGGGCTGGAGGGGGCAGTAGAGGGCTGGAGGGGCTGGAGGGGCAGGAAGGGGCTGGAGGGGGCAGGAGAAGGGCTAGAGGGGCTGGAGGGGGCAGGAGAAGGTCAGGAGGGAGCAGGAAGGAACTGGAGGGGGCTGGAGAGGGCTGGAGGGGTCTGGAGGGGTCTGGAGGGGCTGGAGGGGCTGAAGGGGGCAGGAGAAGGGCAGGAGGGGGTAGGAGGCGGATGGAGAGGGTGGTCCTTGCCTCGCCTCATGCTCAACCCCATTGATGGGCAGGGTTGCCCAGTGCACAGGAACCAGCTGGGAGCCTGACGAGACTTTCCTGAACTCAAGAGCTGGCCCAAACTAGATGGGGCTGACACCGGAGCTTGTGGACACAGACACGCGTGGTCACCCCAGGCTTGTCACCTGTATGAGGAGGTGGCCACGTGACTGTTCCTGCAGAGGAAAGTCGGGCCAGTGGGGCCTGGGGCTTCCCAGGCAGAGAGCCCTCCACCTGAATTCCTCAAAACCTCTGGTCTGTGGCCTCAGCCAAAAACCAACACACCCATGTGTGACAGTGAGTCTGTCCCTGGCACAGCCCCGTCAGAGGGGAAGCAATGGCTGCCCGAAGGGGCCCACAGGTAAGTGTGCCGAGACCAAGCTCTCCTGCTAGCACCAGGGTTCTGCAGGGAAGCCTGTGCCAGCCTCAGTTTACCCAACAGCAAGGGAGCAGGGTGACAGCGAGGGGCTGCCTGTGATGCCAAAAGGCTGGGTCCACTTGCCAAGGATTGTGCCTGGCCCCAGTATCCGTGCCTTCCACAGAGCCCTGGGGACACAGCTGTCCACCCAGTCCAGTGCCTCCGCTATATGCAGTGTACCTGGGTATCCTGGAGACTCCTCTGTCCCCCACTGACTGCTGGGCTTTGGAGGGGCTTTTCCAGCCCAAAGTCAGCGCTCATGAACTGCAGGAGACGTCCTGGGCGTCACAGGAAGTCTCTGAGTCTTTCTGACTCTGCCTGCCTGCCTGCCTCCTCGTCTGTCCTTCCTCACCTTCAGAGCCTCCCACTCTCGAAGATACAACTGTAGGGAAAGAGAAACCTCGAACTCACCCCCACACCAGTCTCCTAAGATTAGTGGGTCACGGAAGGTCATCATCGAGCCAGACGCCTGCCTGATTTCCTCCGTGCCTCAGTGTCCCTGCAGTGGGAGACACAGCTTTCCCGGGCCTCTGATTCCTCAGGGCCATCTCCATTCCGCACTGAAATAAAAACCTCATTAGCCCCTAAACACCTGCAAGCAGGAACATGAGGCATGTGAATAATTTATTTTGTGAGTAATTTTAATATTTTATAATAACTGTGTTGAGCCGTTTGGTTGTGTGCCTGTGTGAGCTGTGTTAAGACAGAGCCAGCACCGGGTCTGGCCACCATGACAACTGCTGATTGGCTTAGGTGGCAGGTTTCTGAGAGGGAGCACAGAAGTGAGTGTTCGGGCCATCGGTGGGGGAGGGGGAAGAAAGAGAGGGAGGAAGAAAAAGAGGAAGAGAGGGAGGCTTCTCTGTCCCAGGTGACCAGGCCACACTTGGTGGATGCGGGGGACCCGTGATAGGAGACAGCAAACCCATCTGTGTCCGGCCATTGACTCACCGTCTAATGGGCCTTGCTGCAAGTAAATTCAGCTCCAACTCTAGCGCTTGGGTGTCGTTCTTGGTTAGAGACCCCTTTCCCAGCAAGCTGGATTCCAACCTTATCGTCAAAAATATCACCAGGCCTGGTGCATGCCTGTCATCCACCATTTGGGAGGTGAAGGCAAAAATATCAGGACTTCAAGGTCCATCCTTGGCTATGTAGCAAGTTCAAAGCCATTCTGGCTTTGAATGAGACTCTGTTTCAAAAACTACAAATGAAACATAAGCAAAACTGTTCCCAGGGCTCCAATCACACAGAGCACCCTACAGTCCTCTGGTGCACAAGTTTGTTACACAAAGCGTCCTGTTGTCCTCTGATGCGCAAGTTCTGTCCCGGGATCTTTGCACTTGAATCACCCTCCTCCCAGTGCTCCCCTAACCCCAGCTAGTCCTTCAGCCATATTCCACCTCCATATCTTATCGCAGTGGAAGATGAAGTGATGGTGACCAGTGGGAGGCTGTGTTTGGCAGGGAGCACCATGTGGGCAAGGATTTGGTGCCAAGAGTTAGAGACTGAATCAGCTGAATTCCAGGATGAGCAGGTGGAGGGGTGGGCAGGGCTGAGAGAAACAGTATGTGGAGAGAAGGTGGTGGGAAGGGAGGAGGGAGGCTGGAGGAGAAGGTGGTGGGGAGGGAGGAGGGAGGCTGGAGGAGAGGCTAGCGGTGGAGAGATGGCAGGAAGACTGGGCTGGGTTCAGGAGGTCTCGGAAATCAAGAGGAGCGATTTGGGAAAGGGGGCACAGGCCCATTCCCTGTGTCCCTACATGGCTGACTCTTTCCTGACATGGGAACCCCATGTGGCTGGATTTTCCATGCCCCCTCTATGCTCGCTAGCCCAATTTTTCCCACCTGAGGATGTCCTCACAGCTCACACCCCACCACGTACTGGCCTTGACTACAGAAGGCCCAACACCCACCAATAATCCTTCCCAATACATCCCAGAGGGCTGAATTGCCTGGCATGTGGCTGGCCAGCCATAGAAGGCACTCCCAAGATTCCCTAGGTGTGGATGTGATCAAGTGACACAATCTGGCCAATAGGATGTGGGTGGGAGTCCCCCACGTGGGATCTGTCTCCATCTCCTGAGGCTGCTGAGGCCAATTCTCACAAACAGTGACTTTGAATAACACATTTCTTATCTTAGACGTCTGGAGGCTGAAACTTTAGAATGTGTTGGGAGGGATGTTTTCTGAAGCTCCAAGGGAGTAATGTTCTTTGTATTTTCCAACTCTGAGGTACGGCCTATGGCAATGGTTTAGAGTCCCAGAGTAGGCCGATCCGGCGTGTTCTGCTCTGCGGTGGGAAACCACGGTCTCCTGCTGGTCACACAAGCTCGGTCCCATCCTGTGTCTCTGCTCTGCCCCTTCCTCCTCGGGTGTCAATGGGCCAGCGCACACTCCAGGATGGCTTCTTGTCTCAAGAAACGGTGTCAAACTCCCCTCTTCCCTGTGAGGTGGCGCTGTCATGAGTTGGGGAGGTCCAGAGCTGGACACCTTTGAGGGCTGTTCACCACGGGGTGCGGAGGGTGGCCCCACAACGCTCCCACACACCTGCCGAGAGGGCCCTCCCGTTCCCTGGAAGACAGATGTGAGACGGAAGGGCCTGCGGTGGGGGTGGGGTCCTTGGTACTGGACCTTCCTGGGTCTTTAGTTGCAAGGTTGACCATGACCCGGGGCACAAACGTTGGCGGCTTAGCTTCCCACCCATGGCGTTAGGCAGGGGCGAGCGGCCAAGGCTAGGTCGCCGCCCTTGAAGGGTGTTGCAGGATCTCATTCTTGCCTCTTCCCACTCTCCCTTCTCCTCATCTGTCCTGGATTTCTTTGTCGTCCCCCCACCCCGACTCCCTGGCTCTCAGGAAGTAATCAGCTCTACCACCTTCTTCTCCACACCTCCAGCCACGTGACTGTCTGAGCATGCGCAGACCCTCCAAAACCGTGAGCCAGGAGGAGCTTCCCTCCGGCCTTTTGGTCACAGCACTGGAAAGCTGGCGGAGCCCGCGCGCCCTGTCCAGGCTGGGAGACACAGCAGCAAGCGTGACAAGAAGGAAACCAAGCAAGCTGCCCTGCCCCCGTGCAAGCCAGCGAGCTCCGGAGTGCACTCCTGCCGCACAGCGCCTGGAGCGCAGAGGGAGAGTGGCTGCGAGTTCAAGGTTGGCGCAGCCAGACAAGGTGAGCCGCTCTCGTAAAACCAGGAGCAACAGGGGCTATTCTGCGCTTACCTCGTTGCCCAGAATCCCCGAGGGAGGGCCCGGAGGCCCAGCGGGGGTCTGAGTTGGCTCATTTTTATGATGAGAATCTGTTTGCCCTGTTTGCCCTTGGATCTTTTTGACGAGCGCATAGCACTCCCTCGTGGCCTCCTGGCCATTCCTGCCACTCCCGGCACCTCTGCTTTCTGTGTGCGTGTCTAACCCCCCCCCCCCCCCCGTGGTCTTCAGGCTCCGGTGGTCGGAGATGCCGTTTGTAAACCCGTGCTCCCAGCTCCTCCTCACCCTGTGTTCCTCGCTTTCCACCATCTTCACCCTGGAGATCAAACTTGGGGTGTATGCTCCGTGTCTAGCGCCGTTCTGCGCGGGCCGTCTCTCCGTTCTTGCTTTTAGGTGTGTTTGTTTGTTTGTTTTGTTGTCGTTTGCTTTTAATTTTGACTTAGCATCTCACTGCGTAGCCCAGGCTGGCCTAGAACTCACCATTCTCCTGCCTCAGCCTCGAGTCATGGCATGACAGGTGTGCCATCATCCCCACACCCAGGTGTGAAGTGTGACCTTACCGGGGGTTCTCCCCATGGGCCGTGGGGAGCCCGTGAGAGCTCCTGGGTGAGCCGCACCCTGCCCGCAGGAAGCCCAGTCTCCCCACCAGGAAACCCGCTGAGGCCGAGCACGGGTCCCCACCAGACACAGAGACCATGACTCAAAAGCCAGGTGAGGCTCCTCTGGGCCTCGGGAGGGGAAAACAGGTCATTTTTCAATTCCAGTAGCTCTCCTTCACACATAACTGTACCCAAAGCCACTTTCCCGAAAATCTAAATTGAAAGTAAATAGCACAGGGACAATTTTGGGTGATAAAACCGGCGATTCCGGAGCTTCTTCGAGTGATATTTATCCTCCCCTCTCACTAATGGCTCCGGCCGCCTCCGCCTTATTAAAGGGGCACATTTGCTTAACCTGCCCGGGGCCCTGGCCCACCTGGGGCTGATTGCCTGGCAGGAAGCGGGTGCTCCCCCCACAGCATGCCTCCTCCCCTTACAGAAGCCCCCTCCCCGCAATTACAGGAAGCCACTGCCTCTTCTCAATTACTGTAAATCACAGCACTTCTTTTCTTTAATTAAATTATTTTTATATTAGTTACAATTTATTTACTTTGTATCCCTCATTCCCTCCCAATCCCAACCTCCCTCCATCATCTCCTCCCATTCTCATCTCTAAATCCACTGATAGGGGAGGTCCTCCTCCCCTTCCATCTGACCCTAGCCTATCAGGTCTCTTTAGGACTGGCTGCAATGTCCCCCTCTGTGGCCTAGCAAGGCTGCTCCTCCCCCCGTGTGTATGTGGGGGGGGGAGGTCAAAGAGTCAGCCACTGAGTTCATGTCACAGACAGTCTGCATTCTTTATTTAAAATGTTTAAACTTTGTGTTTTACAAATATCGCCACCCAGGACTGGACTTAACCCTTTCTGTGACAGCCCGAAGGTGGATCTTCGAAGGCTTTCCTGGGGGGTGTAGTGTCAGGAGATGGTAGTTTTTTTTTTCTTTACTTCAAAGACGTGCTCTGTCACACCCACTCAGACCTTCACTATGTGCTCACTGAGCGCCCTGGACTGGGGAGGTGGAGGCAGGAGGATCAGGTGTTCGAGGCCAGCCTGAGCTACAACAAGCCTAAATAAAGGAATGGATGAATAACAGTTCAGATGTGGCCCAAGTGTCCACACAGTCCCGTGGCCATCCTGGGCTGGACAGGACTATGCGACAGCCTCAGGGAGGTAGACATTTCTTGAAGTGAAACTAAGTGAGACCTCCCAGGTGACTGAAGGCCCCACGGAGGAAAGCGTTCCATCAAAAATAAATCGCCTGATTACCATAATGTATGCAAATGTATGCTAATGTGACAACTATTAAAAGACTCCAAATGTCATCGAGGGAAAACACACCGGGTCCTGGCTGATGGGAGCGGGGGATGGGAGAGGAGAGGAGAGTCCAAAGGTAGAGGAAAGTCGAGGGGTCTGAGGTTGGACCGTGGCATCCCAGACGCACAGCCACCTGCGCGTGGCCTCCTTCCCGGGCGGACTCACGTCCCCGGGGCTTGCCCGTGGGGGATGAATGTGCAGCCTCAGGAAGCCCCCCTTCAAACCTCCGTTCCCCAGCCAGGGCTGGGGGCGCTTGCCTAGGACGGCTGAACTTGGGAGACTGAGAAGGGAGACTCAGTCCACCTTGGGCTGTGTAGTAAGACCTTGACAAATGGACGAGCAGCTGTGTGACGGTGCAAAGATTCCTGGAAGTGTTTTCAGAGGAGAAGACTCAGGATCTGAGAGGGCAGGTGGCTTTTCCTGGTCACACAGCGACGAGGGAGCCCCGAGAAGCACATGGTTTACCACGCGAGCACAGCCTGGCCAGGACTTCCTGGGGACCTTTCTTCAGACTTGCCCCCACTCGGAAACCTGTAACCCGTCACAGAGGGGGCTGTTGGCTGAGGCTGGGGATGAAAAGCCAAACTCACAGATGGAAGCAAAAATGAATTCAAGGGAAATAAACCCCGAGTGCTGCTGAGCCACACAAAGACGGGCAATTCCAACCAGGCAAGGCTCGCTGCATTGGCATGGTCGATGTGGTTCGCCTCCTGTGGCCCAGGCTGGTGACAGAGCCACCAGCCTCAGCCTTCCGAAGGGCAGGATCGCGGCTGTATGACGTCACACACTGCTGGGACTCACTCAGGCCAAAAGACAACTCAGTTGTTAGAGGAAGACCAAGAGACTGATCAGACCATTAAGGTGTCTTTATTTAAAAAAAGGGAGGGGGAGGAAAGAGCTGATTTGCTGCCAGATCCGATCCCCTAGCACCCAGGGCAGGATGATATAGCACCAACAACACCTGCTCGCTGCACTCAGGTGTCTCTATCTGACTGTAGAGGACAAAGTCAACACCTACAGAGACAAAGAATACATCAGCATCTTACACTGCCAGCAGCCTGAAAACCACTGCAGGCCACACCATCTCTCCACCCACCCATCCACCCACCCATCCACCCACCCATCCACCCACCCATCTACCCACCCATCCACCCACCCACCCATCCATCTACCCACCCACCCATCCATCCATCCGTCCATCCACCCGTCCATCCACCCATCCATCCATCCGTCCATCCACCCATCCATCCACCCATCCATCCATCCACCCATCCATCCACCCACCCACCCACCCATCCATCCACCCACCCATCCATCCACCCATCCATCCACCCACCCACCCACCCATCTACCCATCCATCCACCCACTCATCCATCCACCCATCCATCTATCCACCCACCCATCCACCCACCTACCCATCCATCCACCCACCCACCCATCCATCCACCCACCCATCCATCCATCCACCCACCCATCCATCCATCCATCCATCCATCCACCCACCCATCCATCCACCCACCCATCCATCCACCCATCCATCCATTTGTTCATCCAGTCATGCACATATCCACCCACCCACACAACCACAGCCCATCCATTTACCCAACTGTCCATCGATCCATCACTCTATTTGTCCATCCATCTATCCACCCATCCATCTACCAAGCATCCATTCACCCACCCATCCACCGAACCATCTATCACCCATTAATCACCCATTAAACCATCTATCCATCCACACCTCACTTCATCATCATCTACCCATCCGTCTATCCATCTACCCATCCATCCACCCATCTACCCATCTGTCCATCCATCCACCCACCCATCCACCTACCCATCTGTCTGTCCATCCACTCATCCATCCACCCCTCAAACACACAGTACAGTTACTGAGAAACCTTCCAACACAGCCCTCTCTCTTCGTGGGAGGAGACTTCCCCCAACAAAAGACTGTCCAGCCCCCATTCAAGCAGGGCACACATACAGTCATTTTCTAATCAAGCAGATTCTGGAGGAAATGGTGGAGAGCTGTCCATGCTTCCAGGCTGGCCCATGCATCTTTCCAAAGCTTCAGTTTGAAGATGGAAGAGGGCCTCTTCTCCCCCAACACCAGCCAATCACTGATGACATTGCTCTTAGACTCTTGCTTAGTTCATGCAACCCTGACTGGTCTGGGTCCTGTGGCCTGGAAGGATTAGGATGGACAGATATTTGATGGGTTTCAAAGGTCCAACCTTGTTGAGGACTGCTGAGGCTACAGAGAAGTACAGCCTCTTCCTCTTCCTCCTCCTTTCCCTCCTCCACGTCTCCATCCTCCTTCTGCAACTCTTCATCCCCCTCCTCCTTGTCTTCCTCTCCTGCCTCCTCCTTTATTTAATGGTGATCTGCCATTCAGTTGGGTCTCGGATGCTCTGATATTAGGAGTGTGCCTCTGCCTCTGACCTCACCTGTACACACAGCCCTCCCGCCAGCCTTCCTGCAGTAGACTTTTGAGTGCCTCCCAGGTACCGAGGACCTGATGCCTCCCTAATCAAACCTCAGCTCCTCTTTGTGTCTTCACTGTGGTCCAGGGAAAAGAAGCCCCCAATCTCCTCTCCTATGCCATGCCCCAGGTCCTAGCCTCCACATCTCCAGGGATGATCTACCGCTCAGACAAGCAGCCTGTTCAGCAGCCTCCTGAGGCCTCCAGGCCCCACACAGCAGCCAGAGGATTGATCCTAACATTCTCTTGCTCTCCGTCTTTCTATGACTCTCTTGTGCCCACAACAGAAAGCCCAAACTTCCTGTTATTTTCAACATCCCTTAGAAGGTCATGACTCCATTCTTTCCACCCCTCCTCTGCTCATGCCTGAAGCTAATGTCTCCTTATCCTTAACTGTCATCCTTCAAGGAACCTCCCATGACTAACAGCAATCATGAGGAAAAGTGACCTCTACAGTACAAAAGTCACCCAGCCCGGAACTTTGCAATACAGACGATGCTGTGCTGACGATGCGGCCCTGGGCTTCAGGCAGAAGAGGGCTGGCATCTCTGTTCCCTGATGCCTCCAGACCACGAAACTGCATGCCCTTCTTCATCTGTTTCTCCTCCATCTTGTCCTTCTTCATCTCCTCCTCCATCTCCTCCTCATCTTCCTTCATCTCCTCCATCCTCATCTCCTCCTCTGTCTCCCCCTCTTTCTTTTCCTCCATCTTTTTCTCCTCCATCTTGTCATCCTTCATCTCCCCCTCCATCTCCATTTTCTCCATCTCTTCCTCCTTATCTTCCTTCATTTCTTTCTCTATTGCCTCCTCCTGCACTTTGTTTTCCATCTCTTCCTCCAAATCCTCTCTGTCTCCTCCTCTATCCCTCCCTCTCCTCCTCCATCTCTCCCTCTCCTCCTCCATCTCCTTCCCTGTCTCCTCCTCTATCCTCTACCTCTCCTTCCTAGCCTCCAGTAAGGACTCAATCTATAGACTGAAAGGATAAATGGCAGTGGGAAGTAGAGGGTCCTGAGCCTTCTCTGTGCTGCAGACCTCTGGGTGAGGCCAGGCTGGTCAGAGTGCTCCAACCGTTGATGGAGAGGCTGGGGCATGAGCAGTCCATCTGTCCCTGTCAGAGGGTTGCCACAAAGGAGGTGCATTTGTGGCCTTGTCTGCACTGCAGAGGAGTCCCCTCTGCCCCTGCTTCTCTCAGCAGGAATCCTGCCTCCCCCCTCGGAAGGCGACATTTGTGCTGTGTATTAATTGCCTGTATTTTTTTTTTTTTAGACTTGAGATGCTGTCTGCAACATGTGAGCGAGTGTGTGTTTAATGGCTTCTCATTTGGAGATCGGTCCAGATAGCTTTTTGAAGAAAGTCTGCCGAGCGCCTGAAACAGAGCGAAAATTCCACAGGCTGCCTCGCACTCCCGCCCTCATCCATCACCACAGCACTGCAGATCGAAAACACAGGCATCGGTCGATTGGACATGTTTCAATCACAGCCAAGAGGCGGGCAAGCCCTTCTTCCTCTTTGTCAAGGGCTGGAGTGTGGGCTGAAGGGAACGAGGGGACCCTGGCAGAGCTGAGCAAGCACTGGATGAGTGCCAGCTCTGTGCTGTGTCTCCAGGCTGGATGCGAGAAGACATGAGCCAAGGCAAGAGCTGCTTTTAATTGTGTGTGTGAACACGAGTACAGTTCCCGCAGAGGCCAGAAGGGGGCGATGGGGCCTCTGGAGCTGGAGTTAAAGAGTTTGTGCAACCTTGTGGGTGCTGGGAATCAAACCCAGGTCCTCTGACAGAGCAGGAAGCAGCGTTAACCCCAGGGTTCCGGAGGCTGAGACACAAGGATCTCTGTGAGTTCAAGGGCAGCCTGGTCTGCATAGTGAGTTCCAGGACAGTGAAGACGACACAGAGAAACCCTGTCTCAATTTTTTAAAACTAAGATAAAGAAAGGGGAAGCCAGCGTGGGGATATGCCTCCAAGGGCAAAGTCTCTAGCTGGGTGAAAGAGAAAAGAGGGGCCAGGTTGGGAGGTTCCCTGGTGGTGGGAGGGTTGGGGGTAGGGGGGCGGGGGTGCTCATGTCTAAAAGATGAGGAAGGGAGCAGTGGAGAACTGCCTGCAGCATGACCTTTGTCACAGAAACACGAAGGGAACATCTCGTGAAGTTACTTAAGGGACGGAAAATGGCTTCACAGGCTAAGAGGTTTCCAGCCCCCGGGGTGTGAGAGGGTCTGAGGAAGTCACCTGAGGTTGACCTCAAGCCTGGGCATGAGACTCCACGAACGGATGGGGGAGGGGGGTCATTCAGGGAGGCAGAACAGTATGCGTGATGTCCTGGTGACTAATCACAGGGACGGGAGGTGTGAGAGGGAGGCGGAGGGAGGTGGAGCAGCTGAAGTGCTGTTAGGACAGCGTTCCTGTGTCGTCCCGCAGAAGTCTCAAGAGCAGAGGTGCTCAGCCTGGAAGTCTGAGGCCCACATGGCTCGAAGGCCCTTCCACAGAGGGCCCCCGAGGACATCAGAAAGCGCGGACACTTACATTATAGTTTACGGCGGTAGCAATCAGCTATGAAGTAGCAGTGAAATGATTTTAAGGTTGGGGGTGACCAGAACACTAAGAACCGCATGGTATGGGCCTCACTAAAACATGACGAACTGCACTAAAGACTCACAGCTTCCGGAAAGCTCAGAGTCCCGAGCGGCACTTGCTAAAAACGTCATCCTGACAAAGAGACAAGACAAGACATGGAGATATCGCCATCGCGTGGGCCGGCTGTTCCCCTCTTAGGTGCTGCCAGCGGTGGTGCAAGCAGCTGTTGTAACAGATGTGTTGCCACGTTCACCACGGCAAACAGCTGGAAACAGCTGGCGCAGAAATGACCGCGAGAGTGCGACACAGCCCCCCGGACGGTAGAGTGGCGTTCAGCCTCGGTGGGCCACCGGGCCACAAAACGGGCGAGTGCTTGAGGTGGTTTGAGTGACAGTGGCCCCCACGGGCTGTACGGTTCTGACCTCCGTCCGGGTTAGCAGAACTGTTTGGGAAGGGTCAGGACCTGCGGCCTTCGTTGGCGCGGACGCCCAGAGCGGGTTCAGAGCCTCCGCGTGGTGCCTGCGGGGCAGGATGTGAGGCCAGCGCCACGCCCGTGCTCGGGTGACCGTGGGCTAAGCCCCCGAGCTGTGAGCCAGCCCCCGGGAAAGGCTTCCCGAGAAGCCAAACCCACCCGCGCGGAGGCTCTGGGGCGTGAGAGGGCCACGGGGAGCCGGGGCTGGAGCGGGGGTCCCTGTAAGCTTGGCGGTGGACGCCTGTGACGCCGCTGCTTGGGAGGCGGGGGGCGGTGGGTTCGAGGACAGCTAGGCCGTAGATGCCGTGGGGCGGAGGGCAGTTCCGGCCCGGCTGCCCTTGCTGAGCGCCTGGGTGCGAGCCGGAGCCCACACCACTTCAGGCACAGGCCTCGGAAGCCCTGTCCTCGCCCCTGGGGGCAGCTTGGGGCGTGGTCCGGGTGGACCGGGTCTGGAGCACCCCAGGGAGGGGCTGGGCTGGCTGGAGGGAGCCCTGCGAGTTCAGAAGGGCCAGGGCTGCCGGGGGCCGTCCCCGTGGCCTCCCAGGCGCCCTCTCTGCCTCGGCCCTGCCCGGGGGACCCGCGAGCCACCGCCCTCCCTCTGTCCTCGCTCCTCCACGAGCTCGGTTCACGCCTGGCCGAGGCGACCCCTGCTTTCACATCAGTGAAGTCAGCCCCCTGCCTGCGTCTGGGTGCAGCAGCAGCGGGGCTCCTGGGGAGGGGGCGGCCAGGCACAGCACAGGCCCCCTTGAGCGCTCCCTCCAGGTGGGCTCTGAGTCTGCCGATTTGTAAGGCGCCGAGCTGGGGACAGGCTCCGCCTGAGCCGGGGACCGGCGCATCTGCAAACCCTGCCCCGGCCACGTGGGACCCTTGGCAGCGTCCAAGGTCCCCGGTGCGCAGCGAAGGCTGGGGAAATCAGAAACGTGATGGTGATGACTGTGGTCCTGTGGTGCTGATGGTGAAGGTGGTGGTGATGGTGAAGATGATGATGGTGAAGGTGGTGAAGATGGTGATGATGGTGAAGGTGATGGTGATGATGATGAAGGTGGTGATGATGGTGATGATGGTGAAGGTGATGGTGGTGATGGTGAAGGTGCTGATGATGGTGAAGGTGATGGTGAAGATGGTGATGATGGTGAAGGTGGTTGGTGATGGTGAAGGTGGTGATGATGGTGGTGGCGGTCCTGTGATGCTGATGGTGATAAGGGTGAAGGTGATGATGGTGGTGATGATGGTGATGGTGGTTTAAGGTGATGGTGATGGTGATGATGGTGATGGTGACGGTGAAGTTGGTGATGATGGTAAAGGTGGTGATGATGGTGGTGATCCTGTGGTGCTGGTGATGATGATGGTGATGATGGTGATGGTGAAGGTGGTGATGAAGGTGATGGTGGTGATGATGGTGATGGTGATGGTGATGGTGAAGATGGTGATGGTGGTGATGATGGTGTGCTTATTCAGGGCACCAAGACACTGAACGTGTAACCGTGCCAGGCAGGTCAGGGGGCCACCAGACGCCACAAAGAGTTCGGTTCTTCTCCATCGGCGCACACCCTGCCCCTGCCACATGGCGTCTCCCCTTGTCCGGGGCATTGAGGCCTCACACCGATCGTCGCCTCTCCGGTGTCCCACCTCCGCTAGCAGCCAGTGTCCACCACTCACAAGGGGAAACTGAGGCTCGGGAGCCAGAGAGCGCCACAGGCCGGGGTCTGGCCCCACTCTAGCCTCTGTGGCTGAGCACTCACGTGGAGCCAAGCCTGCCTATCAGGAGGAGGAGAAACGGGACCCCTGTGCTCCCCGGCCCACGTGGGACGCTGGGGCACGTGGCGCAGGGCCCCGAGGGGCCATGGAAGGGGCCTTTCCTGCTCCAGCCTGTGCGAAGGCCTCGGGTGCTAACTGGTGCTCGTGGGGGCGAGGGAGGCCCAGGGCTCGCTGGAAGTCTGGCCGCTCGGGAAGCTGGGGGTTCAGTGACTGACGACACCGGCCATGCGCGCGTGTGCGTGAGTGTGAATGTGAGTGTGCGCGTGTGTGTGTGTGTGTGTGTGTGTGTGCACGCGCGCGGTGGCCCGAGGGGACAGGCGCAGCTGCTGGATAGCAGAGGCTAGCTCAAGGCTGGGGACTGCAGAGCCGGGTGACGCGCTGAAGTCGCTGCAGGCGTTGACGCCTGGGTCCGGCCACCGTGAGGAGGGGCTGGGGATCCCACTAAGCCAGGGCTGCAGCGGGGGGCGGGGAGAGCGGGCTGGTGACGTCCCGGCCCCGCCCGCCGCCGTCGCGCCCTCGGCCGGAGCTCGGAGAGTCCCACTCCCGCCGCCGAGCGGGCTCGGGGAGCGGGGCGGGAGGAGGGGCTCCGGGAGCGCGGCGGGGAGACGCCCCCAGGCCCGAGTCCGCTTGCGCAGGCGCTGTGGTGAGCCGCCGCCGCCGCCGCCGCCGCGGACCCGCAGCCAATGGCAGCGCTTCGCGATGAGGTAATGCCCTGCTCCGCATCCTGATTGGCTGCTGCGAGGCGACCAGCCGGCGTCCTCCTGGGCAGCCCCAAGGCTGCGCAAACCGCTCGGCGAACAAGTTAACTGTAGCCTAGGCTAGCTCAAGCTCACTGTGGACCTCAAACCGGCCCCGAACCCCCGATCCTCCTGCCCCTGCGGTCCTGGAGCGCGCCGAATGCCTCCTGCGCACCCTTAGGCAGCACCTACTGTGTGCCAGTTCCCCACCCGTGAACATTCGCGGAGCGCCCGTGGTCGACCCTCACCTACGCTGGGTGCGGCGCCCGAACTGTCAAGTGTGCATTTCATTTTCTATTCATCCCTAAGCTATTTTAGCTTACTTGGTTCTTTATCCTATTTTAAGTTTCTTAAAGACATTTTTATTGTTTACTGGGGCGGGGGAGGGGCAGTGAGGCCCCCCACCCAGCTCCGAGGTCGGAGGACAACTTGCTAGAGTCAGATCTCCTTCCAGCCTGACAGGGGACTCGAACTCAGGTGGTCAGGCTTGGCAGCAAGCGCCTTTGGGCACCGAGCCATCTTGCCAGCCCTCGTGTTTTGTTTTTTTGTTTTTAAAGGACTTACAATTCTTTTCAAGTCTTGTTTTAGATCTACATTTATTATTCTTTTGTTTCATTTCATTTTGACACAGTTTCCCATCGTAAGCCAGGCTGGCCTTGAACTCGTGACAATCCTCCTGCCTCAGCTTTCCCAGCGTGGAGAACGCAGGTGCAAATTGCCCTGGAGGCCAGGTTAGTCAAAGTGAAAGACCGGGCCTGCTTTAAGATGAGACCTAGCGCTTCCTCAAGATCCAGCTATAGCTCTCCTAGGCATATACCCTAAAGAGGCTCAAGTACACAACAAGGACATTTGCTCAACCATGTTCATAGCAGCTTTATTCGTAATAGCCAGAACCTGGAAACAGCCCAGATGCCCCTCAGTGGAGGTATGGATACAGAGATTGTGGTATTTTTATACAATGGAATATCACTCAGCAATGAAAAACGAGGAAATGATGAAATTTGCAGGTAAATGGTGGCCCCTGGCTCCAGGCTAGCCCGGCCGTCAGGAGAGGGCTCCCGCACCCCCTCACCTTTGAGGGGGTCTTTGGGTCTGGTCCTCTCTGTGGGCTGTTCTGGCCTGTCCCTCAGGAGCGCTGGGGAGAAGCCTGGCGCCCCAGCAGCTCAGCCCCTGCTTTCCGAGGCAGGGTCGCCTGGCCCGGGCTGGCCTGTCCCCAGTCCTGAGCTCCGGAGCCCGGGACTCAGGGGCGGCCCCGGGGGTTCACCAGGGCCCAGGAGCCTCCGCGGCCTTCCCTTCCGACGGCCGCGTCGCGGGCCACGCACGGTCGGGCCTGGTGTCTCCCAAGTGGGAGAAAGTGGCACCCGCGGGTGTCCCGGGGCAGCTGCTGGGGCCGGTGACACCGCCCGGGGCTGCGCAGCGGGGTGGGACTCGGGTCCGGTTAGCTGACGGTCGCACATGCGCAGAGCGCCGGGGAGCAGGGCCTGGCTCCTCCGCCCGAGGTCTGGCCCCAGGGCGCCGCAGCGCACAGTAGGTGCTTAGCGAGGGCGAGCACAGTGCCAGGGTGCGGGTCCACGAAACCAGAGGGAGCCGCCGGGCCCCAGAGAGACACTGGGGGAGGGAGGAGGGGAGGGGAGGGGAGGGGAGGGGAGGGGAGGGAAGACCCCCCACCCTCCCCGCCCCCACCCCAATTAGCCTGTTGACGAGACTCGGGATGCCGCTCAAGGTGGCATCCGAGAGGACGGCTCCCTTCAGCGACGCTGACAGCTAATTTGTGGGAAGTTTAATTACAGGCGGCGTTAATTAACTGGCGAGGCGCTGGGCGAGGACGGCGGCCATCTGTTCGGAGGGCGCCTCCCGCTCCGGGCCGGCTGGGGGCGGGGCAGGAGGGGCGGGGGAGGAGGGGACCGGGAGGAGGGGACAGGGCGATGGAGGAGAGGTGGAGGAGGAGGGGGCGCTGGGGAGGAGGGCGGGAGGAGGGTGAGCTGGGAAGGAGGGTGAGTTGCGGGAGGAGGGTGAGCTGGCGGAGGAGGGCGGGAGGAGGGTGCTCTGGAGGAGGAGGGCTGGAGGAGGATGCGCTGGGGAGGTGGGGGTCCCGCGCTGCAGGGTCCGCAGACCAGGATGGGGTGGGGCTCGGCCCGCACCAGAGCAGACGCGACCTGGAAGGTCTAGGCAGTCCGTGTCCTTGGTGCGACCGGAGTTCGAATCCGGCTTCTCTTCTCGGAGGCGCCGCTCCGGCAAGCCGCCTGGGAGACCGTTTCCGAGGGTGGGACTCCGCGGCCGGCGCGCTCTGCAGAGCCTCAGTTTCCCCTTCCCCTCTCGGGGAACACAGATGGCGCGCCTGGCCAGGCAGGAAGGGGCCCCCGCCGGCGGAGGCGCGGAGCTGGCACGGGCGCCTAGCAGCTGGGACTCTTGGCAGCCGGTGGCAGCCGGAGGCGGCTGGACACGAGCCCGGTCCCGGGCGGGGGGCTGCGACAGAACGGGGGACCCCCGCTCACAGGGCGAGGGGAACCCTACACACTTATCCAGCGCCTGCTGGATGCAGGCCGGGGCTCCGTGAGTGGCCTTGTCCCGTCGGGTTTCATCACTCAGGCAGCTGGGCAGGTCGCTTAGTCAGTCAACAGATGCGGCGCCCGCACGCAGGCCTTTGCATCCTGGGAAAGTCGGAGTCGTCCTCAGTGGGGCAGGCGGCGCCGCTGAGCCCATTTCACAGATGGGGAAACTGAGACCCAGGAGGGGGCGGGGCCGGGCTGCTGCCAGAAGCGGGCCGTGGGGTGGCGGGAAGGGCCGTGGGGGTGGCGGGGCCGCGGGACAGCAGGAGGCCGAGCGTCCAGACTGAAAACTCTTTATTGGGCACACCCCCCCGCACCTCCCCTGCGCGGCGTCCGCCCCTGCCCGCGCCCGTCGAGGTCAGGAGGGCTCGGGGGTGGTCTCTGACGGCGCCACGTTGTCGGCCAGCCCCAGGGACGCGGCGCTGCTGCAGCGACGGCAGGGGACGGGCCGGGCCAGCAGCTCGAGGCGGCGGGAGCGCAGGCGGGCCTGGATGGCCCAGATGGGGGGGCGGTGGCAGGGCAGCGGCGCGTCGTCGCCTCCCACGCTGCCGTCCGTGGAGCCGTCGTGCGTGCTGGCCACCGACTGCTTGCACAGGGGGCAGGAGCGGCGCGCGGCGCGCGAGAACCAGGGGTCGATGCAGCGGCAGTGGTAGGCGTGCGCGCACGGCAGGATCTTGAGGCGCTCGCCCTCCTGGTAGTCGTCCAGGCAGATGGCGCACAGGTCGCTGAGGCGCGTGAAGGTGCGCACCTGCGCCTTCTGGCACGTCTGCGTCTTCACCGCGGTGCCCCGGCTGCCCCAGCCCCGCAGCCACGGCCACAGCTGCCGCAGCACGAACAGCGTGGACGCGGCCAGGGCCAGGGCTCTGGCGAGCGCCCAGGACGCGGCCACGGCGGGGTGGCACTCGGGGTCCGGGCACGGTCCCCCTCGGGGCAGCAGCACGCGCGCCGGCCGGTCGCAGCGCACCGTCACCTCCAGGTCGTTGGACACGCGCCTCCTCCCCGGGGCCTCGGGGCGCACGGGGGCTGCTGCGGCTCCGGCTCTCCGCGCTCGCCGCCCCGCGCGCTCCCACGCGCAGCCCAGCGGCCGGACCAGCACGAGTGGGTCCAGCGAGCGGTTGTCGGGCCCAGGGCCGTCGGCGGCGAGGCAGGCGTCGACCTGCCTGGCCACCAGTCGGTATCCGCGTGCTCTCTGGGGGTCCACGGGGACCCCGAGCAGCGCCGGGAGGTCCGAGAAGTCCACGGAGCTCAGGTTCACTTGCGCGCCCGCGCGCGACGGAGACAGCGCCAGCCAGAGGGCCCCCAGGACCAGCGGGGCCCCCCGGGCCCATGCCCACTGCGCCATGGCTGCCCCTACCTCCGGCCGCCGCGCGCCGCCGAGTCCCCCGCGGGGCGGCACGGGGGACCCTCGGGCATCTCCGGGGCCACCCGGGAAGCCCGTGGCGCCTGCTGTGGCCGAACTCAGGGCCCTCACGCGGAAGTGGCTCCCGGGAACAGCGCAGCCCGCGTGATGTCCCGGAGGACCCCCCGCTCTGAGGTGACCCTGGGCTCCCGGCGCGGCCGACCTTTGTGACGTCACCGCCCCCGCGCGCCGGGAGCCCCGGCCGAGGCGCCCCAGGGAGGGGGGACCCCGTCTCCCGCGTCAGCTCTGGGATGGTGGTGGCCGAGGGACCCCGGTGGCTGGGCCCAGTGTCCCCGCGCGAAGGACAGACAAGACCCGGAAGGAGATGGGGGCTTGTATTTCGGCGAGGGGACACACCCTCCCCAAACTTCCAGAGACCGTGGAGCCCCTCCGGCCCGCCCCTCCCGGAGGCCGAGCCCAGCCCAGTGTCGCCCCGTAGCTGTGGCTGGGATGTCGCCGCAGCTGAAGACTGTCACTTTAGTGGGGAGATGAAGAACAGCGAAACAAGACGCTGCCTCCACCTCCCCGGAAGCCAGAGGCGGCCGCGGGCTGAGCGTGGAGGCGAGGCCCGCCGTTTTGCTTGACTATCTGCTGTGTTCTGGTTTTCTGAGGCTGGCCTCGAACTCACCGACGTCCTCCTCCCTCTGCCTCCCGGGTGCCGGGTGAAAGCCGAGCAGGTTTTTCTCTGGCTCATACGTCACAGGGACCATCTCAGAGCACGGACGGATACAGGAGAGAGAGCTGTCACCCCAGCCCTCGGGGAGCGGAGGCAGGGGCATCGCTGGAGTTCAAAGCCAGCCTGTCCTGGCTGTGCCTCCTGTCTCAGAAGGGGGGAGGGGTCTGGGGTTTCACAAGCCCCTTCTAAAGGGCACTTCCCAACCTAAAGCCCCCCTTTCAGTCCCCGCCCCTTAAAGGCACCAACCCTCCCCCCCCCCGCAATAAAGCTACCACCCACCCGCCCAGCGGGCATCGCGTGGGCCCTCCGCCCGGTTCCCACACCACAGACTCCGGGTGGGCGGGGCCGTCACCCCGAAGTGACTGACAAAGGTTTCGGATTCTGAGGCCCCGCCCACCCCAGCACAGGAAAGCACATCTTGAGCAAGTGGCTCCACCCAACAAACACCTGTGTTTGGACACAGTAACCCAGGCTGGCCACCAATGCCCGGCAATCCTCCTGCCTCACGCTCCTGCAGAGCAGTGCAGGCTGAGGCTGACTGTGGAGGCCTGGCCTCTCTCTACCTCCCTTTCTGAGACAGGGCCTTGCTGACTGGCTGGGCCACCCTGAAGGCCCAGGGACCACGGTGCTGGTTTGAGCTCTGAGGATTCGAATCCAGGACCCAGCACTTGTGTTGTGCCAGGCTTGACAGCAGGGCGCTTGACAAACGGCTCCTGGGGACACTGAGTCAGTCACGATGCCTGAGGCGCCAGGCCCGTGATCAGGCAGCTGCCACATCACACGTTCTTTATTAGGCGCCTACCGTTTGCAGACACAGAGGACCAGTAGCCGCAACAGTTACCAGGGCCCTAAGAGAGGAGGAGAAAGGAGACCTTGAGAAATCCAGGCGGAAGAGCAGAGGGACTGAGCTCTGGGCGGGAACATGTAGAAAGGGCCTAAGCTTATCCAGCCCGTCACCACCAGGAAAAGGGCATCGAATCTCGTGCATTCCAGGACTGGAGCGCTGAGGCAGGAGGATTGCTGTGAGTTCCAGACCAGCCTGGGGTACAGATGGAGACCCAGTGAGAGGAAGTCAGGTGACTCGCCGGTGAAGTGGGGACACAGCTGCTTGGCCATCTGGCCGTCCTGCTGCCACCGGGTTTGGGGGAGGGGCGCGGGAGCCGAGCTTTATTTCCTGTAAGTTTGAAATTATTTCACAACAAAACAGTAAATCCAGAAATCTTTAGAGAGGGAGAGAGAGAGAGAACTGGGGGGAAAGCAGCTGTAGAGGGAGGCGGGGACACCAGCCAGCCAGAGCGGGGAGGGCAGAGGACACAGCTGTCGATCAGAGAGGCAAAGATCTGGGAGTCAGCAAGGTGGGCTGACAGTCACAGGAGTGACATCACCCCTGCCCTTTCCTATTGGTCAGAAGCGAACACTCGCCGGGAGGGGTGCGCACCCGGGGCCTGCACGCCAGGGGCCAGGCCGGCCGCGGTGGGGCCGCAGGCAGGAGGAGGGCGTGGCCTCGGACAGAGGGTGGCCCTCCCCGGGGTGTAGACCGGGGGACTGCGAGAGGCGGGGAGCAGGGGAGGGGAGAGACACTAGATCCGTACACCGTGACTTTCCCCCAGCGCGCTCCCCACAAAAGGGACCGAGGGTGGGGTCGCCTCCAGGCCAGTGGGAGCCCGGCAGAGGCAGGAAGGCCAGGAGAATCCCGGAGGGAGGGGCCGCCCCAAGCCCAAGGCAAGCAGCGGCCTGCGGGTGGGTGGTCCTCGGGGACCCCGGCCTCCTCACGGAGACCCCGCAGCTCGCTGGGGCGTGGCTGCGGGGACCGCAGTGTGAGGCTTTCCATCCACTGCCAGGGAGATGGGATTGTCTTCCTCGGCAGCACACTTGAGGAAGCCGAGGCAGGCGTGCGTGTAAGCCGTTTGGCCAAGGTGGTGCCGGCTGAGAGGTCAGATCGAATCGCCGGGGCGCGCACCGTTCCCTCGCCGCATCGTTAGGTCCGGGCGGAGCTCGGCAGCCCAGGACTCTACGAGGAGGCCACCAAGACACCGAGGGGCTCCCCCGCGGCTGGGTGCTGGGAGTGAGAGCAAGCCCAGCCCCTCACGGGGACATTCCGGCCAGGGCTCCACCCCCGACCACGCCCCCGGCCCCTCACCGCCGCGGCCGGGGAGGATGCGGGAGGATTGGGTCAGCCGGCCTCAGAACAAAGCTCTCTGCCCCTCCCCCGGGGACCCTCTGGGAAAGGCGCCAATGAAGAGCAAATCAATTAAGCAAACTGTGCTCCGGCTTCGCCCCTAGGACTCTGCCCCCGGCCTCCGTGACTGGAAGCCAACGCATTTGTGGTCAGAGCTGAGGAGGGATGGGGACTCTAAGTCAGAACTCTGAGCGGCCCCTGGGAGCCGGAGCCGGTCACGTGGTCTAGCCGAGAGGGGAGAAGGAACCTGTGAGCCAACACTGCAGAGAAGCGGGTCTGTTCCCGTCCGGCACCAGCTACAGTGTGACAGGACTGAGCGGCGCGGTGGGAAAAGAAGCCTATAATTTGCCCATTTTTCGTGTCAATCAAGCTCCTGAAGTCGCTGGGGCTTTTATGGCGTGCTGTCTGGGCGATTCAGTATTAGAAAAAGCAAAGATGAAAATCCAAGGTCTCCCTCTCCCCAACCCACAGCCATCTCCTCGGGACTCTGCAGGGAGCCTGGACCCCGCAGAGACTCGGGAGAAGTGAGTGCCTGGACCCCGCCATTCCTGAAGCCGCTATGCAGGGGACTTCCCAGCTGCCAGGTGGGCCTCAGCCTGTGTAGCTTCTGTGCAGCAAACGCGTGGCGCAGAGATCTTCAAACCACGGCAGACCCAAGGCCAGCGCCAGACTCACGCCACGGTACCCGCGTCCAAGCAGACCTGAGGCCAGGAGAGCGAGAACGGCCTCTCCACTGCACACCGGAGAGACGCAGCCCGTTTGTTACCCGGCAGTAGCTGGCTGTTACCGGAACAGATCTTTTCTGGCTCCTGAGGTCACCTGGATGGGCAGAGGCTGCAGGTCTGTCTGTGGTTGACGAGAAATGACCCGAGTCACTTTGAGTCACTTCCGGGCCAGTCCTGGGAGCCAGCCGGAGGCACCACGGTGAATGTGCTGATGTGATGAGAAGGGGCCCCTGCTGTCAGCCTTGGAGAGGGGGAGGGGGCGTTTGTAACAGCAAAACTAAGCTGATACCACCTGACACAACAAAACTAAACTGTCACCGACTTACAGCAGAAGGGGCTGCTTCGGGTGGCTCCTTGGCGTTCTTGTTTGTTGCAGACAGGATCTTGCTCAAGCCCCAGCTGGCTCTGAACCAGGAATCCTCCGGCCTCAGTCTCCTGGGTGGCAGGATGACACATGATCGCCAACCACCATGGCCACCATGATGACGTCTGTGGAGCTCCGCACCTGGACTCTAGCATTAGTTCCATTAGCATTAGTTCCATTTTACAGAAGTGGAAACTGGTGCTCAGAGCAGACAGAGACCCCTCAGAGCTGTTCTAGTGAGTCTCAGCTGGACCCTCCCTGTGCCCAGGCCTGGTGCCATCACCTGGCACCCTCGTCACCAGTCCAAACCCAGGCCACCCCTAGGAGCCTTCTGAGCCCTAGATGCCCTGGTCCCCAGCCCAGGAAACCTGTTCGGCAAAAAGTCTTATCACGCACCCAGCGTCACCAGGACGGCTGCTGAGCCCTCGACTTGGGGTAATTAGCAGTGTTCTGGGACGCCCTGCTTGATTAAAAGCACATCATCCGTTCAGAATAAAAATTCGGGAGCAAATTGCTTTTGTTGCCACCACTCTGCTATTTTCAACCCGCTCAGCTCGTGGACTAATAAAGCCCGTCACTCGGCTGTCACGGGTGCCCCGGACCAGCCATTTGCACCGCTCCTACATGGCTGTCGACTGCCACCGCTGTCCCCAACATTGGCACAGCCTGGAGAGGCTCTGTCAGGCTGTCAGACCCAGAGAGGCCCTCACTGGCCTCAAGGTCACCCTCAAATCTGCTCCTGAGACTGTGGAGATGGCTCAGTGGGGGAAACATCCTGCATGCAAGTGTGAGGCTCTGAGTTCAAATCTCCAGCACCCACTTAAAAACCGGCAAAGGTGGTGGGGTGTGCCATGACCCCAGTGTTGCAACAAGGCATTGACATCTGGTTTGTGGTCCTAGTCAGGTACACCCCGTGTGTGGGTGATCCTCAGATCACAGGCTGAGTCCTCTTCACCAGCTTCATCACCAGTCTCCACCAGCCAGCCCCCTCCCTTCCTCCTGCCCTTTCTCCCTCCACCTCCTAGCCCAGGCTCCCACGGCAGCTGCTCCCCACACTCAATATCCCTGCATCCCACACCTCTGCGGATCTGCTTGGCTCCATGCCTCACGCACCACCAGCCCTGTTCTCCCGGAGTTTGTAGGCTGCAGTGGCCTCTTCCTGAGACCCATCTGATCACTTGGGCTGTGCTGTTCATGCCTGCCTCCATGTCAGACAGAAAGCCTGGGGGAGGGCAGGCCAGAAAGAGCCAGCGCCCCTAATGCCAACAGGAGAGATATGACAGGTGCATGTATGCATGTATGCATGTATAAGTGGATGAGGGAGTGGGTGCTAAAATGTGTAGGTGGATAGATGGGAGGGTGCCTGGGTGGCTGGATGGACTAATGGCTGGATGGACGGATGGGTGGGTGGAAGAGTGAATGGATGGTGTCTTAGGGTTTCTATTGTCGTGATGAAACATCATGACCAAAGCAAGTTGGGGAGGAAAGGGTTTATTTGGCGTGCACTTCCGTATCACTGTTCATTGGAGGAAGTCAGGTCAGGAACTCAAACAGGGCAGGAACCTGGAGGCAGAGACTGATGCCGAGGCCGTGGAGGGGGCTGCTTACTGGCTTGCTCCTCATGGCTTGCTCACCCTGCTTCATTATAGAACCCAGGACCACCAGCCCAGGGAAGGCATGACCACCAAGGTCTGGGCCCTCCCCCCAGATCACTAATTTTTTTTAAATGCCTTACCACTGGATCTCATGAAGGCATCTCCTCAACTGAGGCTCCTTCCTCTCTGATGACAGTAGCTTGTGTCAGGTTGACAGACAAAACCACCCAGTACAGATGGATAGATTGGTGGGTTGATGGACAGATGGGTAGATGGCTGCATGGATAGAGGAATGAATACTTGGATGGATGGGTGGATGGATGGATGGATGGATGGATGGGTGGGTGGATGGATGGATGGATAGATGGATGGATGGGTGGGTGAATGGATGGACGGGTTGATGAGTTGATGTGTGGTGGATGGCTGTGTGGATGGATGGATGGATGGGTGGATGGATGGATGGACAGGTTGATGAGTTGATATGTGGATGGATGGATGGATGGATGGACTGGTTGATGAGTTGATGTGTGGTGGATGGCTGTGTGGATGGATGGATGGACGGGTTGATGAGTTGATGTGTGATGGATGGCTGTGTGGATGGGTGGATGGATGGGTTGATGAGTTGATGTGTGGGTGGATGGATGGATGGATGGATGGGTGGGGGGATGGATGGATAGATAGGTTGGTGATAGGGTAAATAGATGGTTGCATGGATGGATGAACGAGTGGGTGGGTGTTCGGATGAGTGGGTGATGGATGAGTGGATAGATGGGTTGATAAACGGCTGGCTGGCTGGATGAGCAAGTGGATGGATGGGTGGTTGCATGGGAAGTTGGATGTGTGGATAGAATGATGAGTCAACGGATGAGTCGATGGAAGAGGGAATGGTGAAATGAATGGGTAGCAGCTGGGTGGCAGGGTGAACGGACAGGTGACTGGATGGCACATGGGTGGTTAACGGGTGGATGGACGCACGGATAGAGGGGGTGGGGTATAAATGGACGGAAGCATGGATGGCTGGGTAAGTGGATAGACGGGTAAGTGGCAGGGCACAGTACATGGATGGACAAACGAGCGTGTGGGTAGATAGATGAACTGATAAATGGGTGGATAAAGGAAGGGCTGGGTGGGTGAGCAGATGGATGGATGGAGGAAAGGGTGGCTTGATGGGAGATTCAGTGGGTGGGTGGCTTGATGAATGGGTGGGTGAGTAGAGGAGTGGGTGGCTGGATGAGTGTGTGGACGGGTGGACGAAAGAGTGAATGGGGGATGGGTCAGTGGGTCAGTGATGCAAGGGTGAATGGATGGGCGGGTGGATGAGTGGTTGGTCAAGTGGGTTTGTACCTGGGTGTGTGGCTGGAAAGGCAGATGGATGGATGGACAGATAGGGGGATGCATGGGTGGGTGGGTGACTAGGTGGATTAGTAGATCATGAATGGCTAGATAGGTGGGTGGGTAGGGGGATTGGTGGGTGGACGAATGAATTCGTAGTAGAATGAATGAATGGGTAGTTGGTGGCTGCCCTGAAATGTGGGTGTTTGGATGGATGGATGGATGGATATGGGTAACTGGATGGGTGGCTTGACGGGTGGGTGGGTAGATGGGTGGTGGACAGATGGACGCATGGACAGATGGATGGATGAATGTGTGTATGGAGAGGCGGGTAGCTAGAAGGGTAGGTGGATGGATGAGGGGATGTGTGGCTCAATGGGTGGGTAGTTGGATAAAAGGGCTAAAAGGGCGTAAGGGTAGATGGGTGGCTTTCTGTCTGGGTGTGCGGCTGTCTATGTGAATTAGTCTGGGACTGGTTGGATGGGTGGCTGATGAGGGGGTGGGTGAGTGCATGAATGAGTGGGTTGTGGGTGCATGGAGGGTTGGGTGTTTGAGTGGCCGGGTGCTTTGGTAAGTGGGTGGATGGGTAGAGGAACGGGTGGATGGGTGTGTGGGTCTGTGGGTAGCTGAATGGTTGGATGGGGGATGATTAGGTGGATGAGCGGTTGGGTGGCTGGATGGGTGGGAAGGTGGATGGGAGGCACCAAAGTTATGAAAGGAGTTTTGTCTCTCCTGGAACTACAGTTGACATTCTGCCTTCTGTTGCTCTCTGTTTGGCAGGGCCCTGGAGCTAGCTTCCGGACAGAGAACGGGGGTTCCATTTCTCTCAGGGGCAGCTGGAGCACTTTAGCTGGGGTGTGAAAAAGGGTTTTCCACAGAATGTTACAGTTCAGCTCTTTTAGAATGAGGTCGCTGGTGGCAGTGGAAACTCGGGCGTTCCAAAGCCTATGGTGATACCAAAGTGCTACAGCTCTTGGTTAAGCTGCTGTGCAGCTCAGGCCCGGGAGGCCCAGGCCCAGCAGGTCAGAGGGCAGGCCCGGTGAGACGCTCAGTCGGGGATAAATGGTGAGTCTCAGACAGCCATGGTGGAAAGCCGCATGCCGGAAGGCTGCATGCCGGCACCCCGGCATGTTTATGTGAAATCAGGGATTAATAAACCTTCGGAGGTGGGAGGGACTTCAAGGATGAATGTGTTTGATTCACTGGGGTCAGGTGGTCAAAGGTACCTGATTTGCATCTAGTGGTACAGCGCCACATTTTCCACGCAGTAGAATGGTCCTGCCACAAGGAGGAGAACACAGTACTTAATCATCTCCAAGTACAATTGAAGGTCACTGCTCAAGACTAAGATCCTCAGCAAGGTGGGGCATTTCTAGGAATTCCCAGAAGCCTATGGACCAGTTTCCTTCTCAGGAAAGGGTTTGCCCTGTAGCTCTGAAGGTTATGTGATCTCCTTACAAAAGCTGGAGTCACCCAGACTTTCAGAACCTCACTGAGAGAAGGCAGTCCAGCACCGTAGACCAAACGCAAACAAATGGCTCTACAGAGCCATGAGACTTCAGCCTAATCCAGCAGAATCCCACAGTCTTCAGTGTAAATTCAGTGCGATCTTCTGTAATCCTCTTCAGCTACACATGTTCCCGGTTCCTTCAGTGTGATATCCTCTGAGTATCACCACAGTTAGGAATGTTTAAATTGTCTCCGAGGGTGGAAAGCGAATGGGGCTGTTTACAATAGTGGTTCAGATTTTAAAAACATTGACACACTTTAACGCAACAAAATTATGTCAAAGACCCACAATATCCCGCCCTCCTGTGAGATGGGCTGTTCCAGTTGGCAGAGTCCTGGCATGGAGCTGGCCCACCCTACGGCTACCTCCCAGCACTTACCTAAAGGCCAGGACGCTCCTCAAAGCGCCTGTGAGGACTGATGTCAAGGACACTTAGTGACAGTCCGTGTGAGCAGCCATTTCTGAAATACTTCAGTAACTCTTGGTGACTGAGGCCCAGAGACACCTCGCCACAACTTTGTGGCCACACAGCAAAATCCTCCTCCTGGACCCTGCACACGCACAGACAGAGTGGAGTTTCTGGGATCTCCACAATCCGAGGGTCGCTGAGCCCCAGAGCCCAGAGCTCTGAAGTCTGGGAAGCCGGGGTGAAAGAGAGGGGGTGCAGGGCACTCCCAGCCTTTAGTGACCTGAGCCATTGGATGGAGCTTCTATTCAACCCTCTGAATTCCACCTTCCACAGCCCGCATTCTTTGGGGGGGGGGGGAATCCCTTTCTACCCAAAAGGCGGTGTCTTTGTTCGTCTTTTCTTGTTCTATTGAGCCTTCATCTAATCGCTTCCTCCCCGAGCTGCTGGGAGGAGCGAGGTAGAGAATAAATAAATACAGTGGGGGACAAAAGGGCTGCAGAAGGCGCGTTGCTGGGCGAGGGATTTCGCCTGCCAAGTTGAGATATGGACAAAGAGGAGCAGGAGGCCGCGCCGGCCCGGGCTCGCAGGCCGGCAGCCGCATTGAGATATTCAGAAAAACAAATTTATTGGGCTTTTGCACATCCCCGACTGGCAGATGCTCCTTAACCCGAGCCAAGCAGAGTGGCCGGTCCTGCGGTGCTGGAGCGTGGGAAGGGAGGCCTGGCGGGGCCGACGAGGGGGACTGCCAGGGGAGGGCTCTCCTTGCCGCCCCAGGCTGTGTGACCTTCAAAAGTTGACTATGGTCTCTGTGCCTTGTTGCTTAGTAGACAAAGCTTTTCTGTAGGATTCTGGGTTGGCGTGGACAGCGTGTGGGAGGTAAGCCCCTTGTCCTGTCACAGCGCTGGGGGAGGGGACAAGACCCTCACAGAAAACAAAGTCACTAAATCCCAGTGGCGGGGGAGACAGGGGACCCGCAGGGAGCTGGCACACATGGAAAACCAAGGGCCAGAGATGCTGGCTGGCTTGAGAATATTTAACTTCTAGAAATCTGTAGGGCCTCGGTACCCACAAACGAGGCAATTAACCTACCGGTAACGATGAGATTTATTTTGAAATATTAATGCCAGGTGCTCCAGAGGCAAGACTCAGCCAACCAGCAACAGACACCCATTAGGCACCTACTGTGTGCTAGGCATTATTTTGGACCCTGTGCACAACACACACTTGAATGACTAAACAGGGGAATTTCAGCCAGCAAGTTGATTGGGAAAAATGATAAGTTTGGAGATGTTGGGAAGCAGTGGGAGGCTTGTAATACCAGGGAAGCTGGGGGAGATGATGGCTGAATGGACAGTTCAAAGCTGGGATGCGTCAACCTGAGAGAAACGCAGAAAAAGGCACCGCTGAGCAGGGGCCATCGAGACGGGACACAGCTGAGCAGGGGCCCAGGGGTGCAGACCTGCACAGATCCCAGAGCAGGGATGGAGCCTGCATAGAGCCTGTGGCTGAAGCTGAGGGAAGGTGAGAGAGGGAGGACTGAGGCAGGATGGGTGAGGCTGTGAGGGCGGAGTCCCGTGAGCCGAAGGGTCACCTGGGCATTGGCATGGAGGATCATCTGTCTACCCTCAACAGTCTCCTTCCACCTGTTTGGGCTGGGACCTGGGGTCAGGGAGGAAACACGTGTCCTCCTACGCCCCATTTACAACATGATCACAACCATTTTATTTCGTTTTTCCAGACAGGGTTTCTCTGTGTAGCCCTGGCTGTCCTCGAACTCACTCTGTAGCCCAGGCTGGCCTCGAACTCACAGAGCTCTGCCTGCCTCTGCTGGGATTAAAAGCGTGTGCCACCACTGTCTGGCATCACAGCATCTTTGAATCATTGAGAGTATCTCACTCAGCAAACACCACCCTACTGCCATTTTGAAATTACTCTAAACTAAACTTCAGTCGAGACGGACCCACAGCCACAGCTTGGATCTTGACCTGAACCTCAGACTCCAAAACAGCTCTGACTCCCAGCCTGAATCCCGAAGTTTGACTATGCTGCTGAGCCCACAGCTGGGAAGTGAGCATTGACCCCTCTGAACCTCAGTTTCATACCCATCTCTAGGGTCAGTGTCTTCCCCAGCCCTGGTTGTGCAGTCTGTAAACCTTGAGGTATCCTGAATGTCACCCCAGGACAAGCCTTGCCTGAGGGCAGGGTCTCCCTCACCTTCCTCCCCAAGACCAGAGCTTTTGTGGGGGCTCTGACTGGCGCTGGTGCCTTGAGCACTGGAGCCTGAGGCCCTGCCAGGCACAGCCTCTCATGCCCAGCAGGGGCCGCATTAACCGCTCAAAACCCATTCTGGGAAATTAGACCGGAGGCCTCTTCCACAATCACGGGTCATTCTTGTCTGCGCCTCCCAAGCCTTCCCGCTGAGATGACAGCCCAGCAGCTGGTCTAGGGGGGACACAGGAGGACTGGGGGATCCCAGCCGGCCGGCACAGGACAAGGGCCGCCCCAGAATCGTGGCAGATTTCAAGGGCATCGGGACCCCGGCAGCATGAGTCAGTCTCAACGAGCCCAGGTGTCCAGAGGTGGGGACACCAAGATGGGAGTCACCTCTGCCAGCTTTTGGAGCCCCTCAGATTTGTGGGCTTTTTCAGTGGCCAACATCCTGAACGGTTCACAAGACAAGATGGAGCCAGGTCTACGTTGATCCTGGCAGACTGCAGGTCCTAGCTGATCCAGATGGTCAAGCCACCACAGGAACCAGGATTCGTAGGCATTCACTTCTGAGCCCCAGTCCCTGCCTCCTACCCAAGCTCATCATTTCACCAATGAAACCAGGGCCTGGAGTTCTGTGGGCAAAGCCAGAATTCAAGGCCATCCCCGGCTACACAGCGTGTTCGAGGCCAGCCTGGGCTACAAGAGACCCTGTCTCCAAACAACAAATAATTCGCATCCTCTGCCAGGCTCTCCCATAATCTAGTCACATTCGCCTCACTCTTTTACAGTTGTGCGCATAGGTTCACACATCGCCACAGGGCAGGCCGGGTCATCTGCAGCCACAAACCTCGGTGTGGTCCTTGGAAGTTCCCGGATGATATTGAGAGCGCAGGGCATCACCTCCTTGTGCTGAATTGGGGTTGACCTGTGGGACCAGATGAATGTGGCACTAAGGAGGATGAGCCACACAGGTCTCTCTGCCTTCCTCTCCATTCTCTTTCAGATCAACACTCCTGAGTCAGTGGAAGCCGAGTGGGAAGAGCATTCAGGCCACATCAGGTAGAGAGAGCTGTCAAAAGCCTCGTGAGGAAGTCTCACCTCCAGAGACACCCAAACGCCCACAGAGTGAGGGTGCAATGCCACAGCTCACCGCTAGAGATGCCTAATTCCCACAAACCGAAGGTATAAAACCGCTGCTCGCCACTAGCCCACGTTCCTGCCCGCTGGGCTCCGTGGATGCCTGGGCCCTTGGCTCCTCCAGCTCCAAACCAACTCCAGGTCATGTGGTTGACAGGGGACAACCTTGTGGTCAGCTCAAGACCCACTCAGATAGTACAGTCCCACAAAACAGTAAGAGGAAGGTAAGCCTACCCTACGTAGAAAGACCCCGTCGTAAATGAGAAGCTTGCGAGGTACCCAGATTCCAACCCCAGCACCTACAGGACAGCTCACCACCCTCTGCCCCTCAAGGGATCCAATGCCCTCTTCTGGCCTCCCTAGGAATTGCAGTTCTGTGCAAACACATCAACACACAACCTAAAATAAAATTTAAAGATTCAAAAGCCAGGCAGGAAATAATCAGGTCCCCAGATTGCCTTTTGTGTCCTCTGTACAGAGGGTCTCCATCCGACTGGTCTTTGTGTGGTGTCTCAGCCCTGGTGGAGCGCTGGGCACTGGTCCTCCAGCCACAGTTTCTACCCACAGTCATATCAGCCCAGGATCCTGGGGCAGTGTTTACAGACTCACCCTTCCCGCCTCCCTTGGTCCCTCCCACACAGTGCAGACCCTCGTGAGGATACCTGGACCACCTTGTCCACCCCCTCTGAAACCAGACAAGCCAAGGAAATGAGATTAACCGCAGGGTCTCAGCCGCCGGGAGGACGGCATATTGATCTCCATGGTTCAAAAAAATTAAATGATATTGTGTTTTGTTATTTAAAATGCTGCTCAAGCAATTCCGTAATGGAAGGAGTTGGCCCGGGGCCAGGGAGTCCCCGGATGGGAGACCAGGATGGGCCCTGTCGTTTGCTGTGATCAGCTCACTCAGGACTCACTGGTGTGTGTGGTGGTGGGTCTCGCTGATGTCAGCAGAGGGGGAGAGATTTAGAAGGAGTCAATTTGAGCCTGAGGGGACTGGCTGCCATGGTGGCAAAGTGGGGGCTGAACACAGTGGGCAGGGTGGGTGGTATTCTGGGTCAGTGTGGTAAGCCTTGCCACAAGGGGTCAGCATACTAGGGAGGCCTGGGATCCCAGAAGAGACAGCTCAGTGTCTCAGACATCCTGGGGAGCTCTGGCGGAAACCATAGCTACACCAGAAATGGCCTCCAAAGCCAGGAACTATGTATGCAAATGAGATCCAGAACCGTCAATCCCTCTCTGGAGGGCCAGGGGACACGGTCGGTGTGGAAAACCACCCTCCTTACAATTCCTGCAGCTGAGACCTGGGGACCATAGAGTTAATGAGGACCTGAACCCAGGGTCCTGGTCACCCTCCTCCATAAGAGGCCTTTCCAAGTGCTGGGCAAGAGACCGCTCCATGTCTCACCCACCCACCCACCATCCACCCACCCACCCATCCACCCATCTACCCATCCATCCACCCACCCACCTATCCACCTATCCACCCATCCATCCACCCATCCATCCACCCATCCACCCATCTATCCATCCACCCATCCACCCATCCATCCACCCACCCATCCATCCACCCACCCATCTACCCATCCATCCACCCACCCATCCATCCACCCACCCATCCATCCACCCATCTATCCATCCATCCACCCACCCACCCATCCATCCACCCACCCATCCACCCATCCATCTACCCATCCACCCATCCACCCACTCACCCATCCACCCACCCACCCATCCACCCATCCACCCATCCATCCATACCTTCGCTCGTTAACCACTCTACATTCTGAGTGCCAAGCACTGCTGTGCACTCAGGAAATATGGATGGGAAGAGCAAGCCAGAAGGGAGAAAGTTCCCACTGGAATGGAGGAGACAAGACAATTAGCCAAGAACCCTGAAATGTGAGTGGTTGAAGCAATGGTGCTTTGGGTGTGGTCAGGATTGTAGCCTTTCCTGGAAAACCCAGTGAGAGGCTGGGGCGTGATCAGGGGCGTGGTCTTGAGAAGATCCTAGGTTCTGCGCCCCAAAGTTCACAGACTTCAGACAAAGATTGAAAGCCAACCACGTAGGAGTTTGGCACCTTCCAAAACCATGAAGATGGCACCTTACTTTCAGAGATCCACAGGTCCAACCTTTTTCTCCTCAGTGGTGTGGGAAGTCTCTGAAGACTGGCAGACGTGAGTTCAAAGGCCCCCGCCCAGTCCCCAGTTCCATCTCTCCGTTCTCGTGCTTGCTCCGAAAGCCATTTTTCATCCCTGAAGCAACCATCTTAGTTTTTGTAGGAGAAGCCACCGAGAAGGATCTTTCCTCTCAGGGGTAACTTGGTTCTGTCGCCTCCAGCTTCCCCCAGAAGCCAGGAAAGAAATACAGTGAACAGAGAGGGTAGACAATGACCCAGCAAGCTGGGGACACAGTGCAGAGTCGCTGTGCCGAGGCCAGACTCCCTGGGGAAGCTCCTCACTGGGGAGGGGCAGAAAGACCCTGGATGGCCCTTCTGAGGAGCTGGAGATTGGATAGAGGCCATTGCTCCGAGCCTGGCTCCTGGCTGGGGATGATTCAGGCCACTCAGGAAGGAGTTTAGGTGCCTGGGAGGGGCAAATCCTGGTGAGGTGTTGGGGTGTCAGGGCGTCGGGGAGACAGGACGAACACTAGAGCTGAGTCCACTGTGCACACGGTCCTCAGCTTCCCCTGCATCCAGGGCAAGCCCACTGGGCCCTCCATCTCAGAGCCTGCTTCAGAATGAAGGGTGACCTTGAATGCCCCTGAGACTTCAAAGGAGCGAAGGACCTGCTGCCAAGGTGCCGGCAGGAGCTCGGACGCCTCCCTAGGGGCCTTTCCTAGGTTTCCACACTCCCACTGGTACCATGGCCCGTCTGTTCCACCACAGAAACCAGTGTGTATGTGTGTGTGTGTGTGTGTGTGTGTGTGTGTGTGTGTCTGTCTGTCTGTCTGTCTGTCTCTGGGGACTCCCCTACTCATCATGAGGGAACACTTGGACTCTGTGAACAGGGTGCCTCTGGGACAGAAGGTCTGAGGCCAGCCAGACCTCTGTCTCTCTCTTGTCTCTGACCTTCCCTCTACCTCTATCTCTCATTCCACTCTCTTCTTTTCTGTCCCCCCCACCCCTCCTCAAAGCTGTTAAAAGTCACAAAGACACAGGAGCAGCTTCTCAGCCCAGAAAGCAAATTGCCCGCACCCCGCAGTCTAGTAATTGAATCTGCAGGCGGCCAGGATGGAATCAAGCCTCAAGCAAGGGCCTGGGAGGCGGGGACCAAGCAGTTGAGAGGGGCCTTTGCCAGGGGCTCGCACCGGTTCCACACAGCTATGGAGGAGGTGTGGGGGTTCCTCCAGTGCAGCTGAGACCTAAAAATAGATGGAAGAGTCTGTACCACATCTGGCTCCTAAACACCAGGGCCTTCACTGTCCCCAAACTTCAGCTGGTCACAGAATGGCTTCAGACAGTCTTCATCACCCATTCCACCCCGCAGCCCACAATGGCATCAAACCCACATGCTAATGAAGACAGCAGCCTCCCCACCCAGCTCCACACACTGTGGACCCCCTGGCCACCCCTGGCCAGCAGCTAAGCAAGTGTCACCAGACATCGGCAACACTCCAAGGAGCACAGCCAGCACCTCCTGGCTTTCTATACGTGTATGCACAGAACCATCCAGAACTCACAGACCGCACACCTCAAACACCACACCAACAGTCCAACCAGCCAGGCACCAACACACCTGTCCATCCTGACCACATTCATGCTTCCACCCATCAAGCCATCTTTCCATTACCAACTCTCGAAACCACCTGTTCACCCATCCATTCATCATCATCCACCCACCCACCCACCTATCCATTCATCCATCTACCCATCCACCCACCCACCCATCTACCCACCCGCCCATCCATCCATCCACCCACCCACCCATCCATCCACCCACCCATCCACCATCCATCCATCCATCCATCCATCCATCCACCCACCCATCCATCCATCCACCCACTCACCCATCTACCCACTTACCCATCTACCCACCCACCCATCAATTCATCCATCCATCCATCCATCCATCCACCCATCCATCCACCCATCCATCCATTCATCCACCCATCCATCCATCCATCCATCCATCCATCCATTCACCCATCCATCCACCCATCCATCCACCCATCCATCTATCTATCCATCCATCCATCCATCCATCCATCCATCCATCCACCCATCCATGCATCCATCCACCCATCCACCCATCCACCTACTCACCCATCCATCTACCCATTAACCCATCCATCTACCCACCTACAGGTGCACCCATCTATCTATCCATTCACCCATCCACTTACTCACTCATCCATCCATCCACCTACTCCTCCTTCTACTCACCCATCTATCCACACACTAATCCATCCATTCATTCACCCATCCCCCCATCCTTCCACCCATCCTTCCACCCACCCACCCATCCTTCCACCCACCCACCCACCCATCCATCCATCCATCACCCTTCCATCCATCCTGCTTCTCTTCAGGCAGTACCTTCCACAGAGCTGTTCATCAGCTGAGCTCCCACCTCTGGGCTGGGTGTGGTCTTCTTAGACAGTGTGCCCAGGCGCTCAGGCAATGGGCTGCTTGTGGACTAAGAATGTGCTGTGAAGCCCATCGGCAGTCCTCTCTTGTTAGTTCTGAAGGGACCATTCTTGCAGGAGGGTCAGGATAGCGTAGGCCAACGGAACAGCGTGCTAAGGGGAGATGGCTGTCTGTTTAACTCTGGAGTAGAGCGGCTGCCCCTGTGGAGGGGCCCTGGGATGGGGAGCAGGCTGGCTGAAGTTGACTGTGATGTTTCTGTGTACACTGAGGGAGGGCAAGTGAGAGGGGGAGGCAGGAACCAGCCACTGTGGTTGACAGGGAGAAGAGTGCTGAATCATGGCCACCTGCAGGAGGATGAAGCCCAAGGAGAGAGACCCCAATGCCGAGACAGAGACATGGGACATTTGCCACAGCCGCCATTTGCTCAGGTGAAGTTATGGTTGGTCTAGGGGTGAGGGGGCTCTGACTTCTAGCCCAGGTTCCAGAGGTGACCTCTTCCTCCATTCCTCACCTCAGAGCCCCTGTGAATGCTGAAGCAGTGACCGCAGTAGCTGGCTCCAGACCCCAGCCTGCCCAGCTCCCCGGGTCTCCCCCTGCCAGAAGCCCAGATAGCAGTCTGGATGCTCTCAGTTGAGAAATGGGGACATTTGGCCCACATGACTAAGCCAAGATCTCAGCTTGTTCCGGCCTCCTGCAGACAGAGCCATCAACTGCGGCAGCAAATGTTTGTGAGCCACCCAGGGAGGAAGACACAGCCTGGCCCAGATCCCTGGAAAGACCATTCCAGGCAAAGGACACAGCAAGTGCAAAGGCCCTGAGGCAGGGTCTCATTCCCGCCAAAGCAAAAGGTCACCACAAAGCCACAACCCCACCCCTCACTGAGGGATTCTAGACAGGACTCCACCCCTGCCCTCACCCTCAGCCCCTCACCCACTCCTCAGCCTCTCATACTTCAGGTACCCTGGCTAGCTGTCTTACCTCCTCCATTCCAATGGGAGCTGCTCTTCCCATCGATGCTTCCATAGAAGGGACAGCAGTTCTTGGCACACCAAATTAGAATGGTGGATGGATGGATGGATGGATGGATGGATGGATGGATGAGACAGGGAGCAGCTGTCTTGCCCATTATTTAGAGAGGCCTGGTAAGGAGTAGGGTGCCTGGGGCCCTGGGTCAGGTCCTTGTTGATCCCTGTGATTCTCATTAATTCTGGGGAGCCCCAGGTCCCAGCTGCAGGAATTATGAGACAGAGCCACACTCCCCTCCTGGCCGCCACCCCCACCAGCTGGCCCAGGGACCTGGGCAGCAAGAGGCTCATTTGCATATGCAGGTAATTGGTTTTGCAAATAGAGCTGGTTCTTGAAGTTTGTAGATTAGCCATAAATATGTCTCCAGATGAGAGAGAAAGGTCACGGATGAATAAAAGAACAATTAAACTTTTGGAAGATTATTAAACTAAACAGAATCCTGGCACAGGGCGGCCTGTGGTGAGGGGCGGTGGAGGAGGAATGGGATGCAGACTCCTGGGCCTGGCTGGAGCGGGGCATCGGGATGACCTTCAGTGAAGCAAGGACCGCCATTTTTCAGGAGAATCTTGATGCCCGGGGGGGTGGGGCTCATCACATCACCCAGGAGGCTGAGGCAGGAGGATGTTGATTCTGAAGCCAGCCTGGGCTACATGGCAAGACCCTGTCTCACAAACTAAAAACAAAAACTAGACAAGCTGGGAGCACGTCTCTGTGGATAGAGCCCTCGCCTGCAAGCATGAGGCCTGGGGCAAAGGCCTCACACACCCAGAAGCCAGCACCCAGGCAGTACTATCAGGAGGTCATCCTTGGCTACACACAGGCTTCCAGGCCAGCCTGGGCTACAGGAGACTGAGTCTCTGATTTCCCCAGGCTGAGGTCCTGTTTTGAAGTGGGAGTTGAATCTCACTGGGCGTGGTGACTTGATGTGGCCTGCTGGGGGTGGGGCTCCGGGCCCGGGGGCATGCTGGTGCCTCCTGGGTCATCCTGGGCTCTTTGCCTCTAGGAGGCATAAGCAGGGCTGAGGATTTGCCAGTTTCAGGGTAGGAGGGGATAGAAGAGAAGATGGTTGAGCAGGAGGAGAAACTGCAGATGTTCTGCAGGAAATGACCATCCCCACCCCCTGCTATCCACTCGCTAGTACTAGTACGGGAGGGAACAATGAAGGGGTTGGGGAGGGAGGGCAGGCTGAGACTTTGAACAGTGTGGTCTGACAATCCCCGGGGAGGACCTGTCAGACAAGGACCTGAAAAGTATAGAGGAGCCTGGGATGGGGAGAGTATGGCAGCCAAGCAAAGGCCCCGGGGCAGGAAGGAGCCTCGGACTCCAGAAGCCGCCGTGAGCAAGATGTGCTGGGCCCCCGGCGTACCATTCTCTCATCTGAGATTAGGGAAGACTTCGTTAACCAGCCACCCTTGCGGTGAGAGGTCATTTGACTGCGGGCAGGGGGACCAGTGGCGGAACCATGCGCCTAGCCCCAGGCTGGAACATCCAGGTCTCCTCTCTTTCCTTTCTGTTTCTGCCTCCCCCTACCACCAACAGCCTAGACGGTGGCCATGTTGGAAGTAGCTGGGCAGCCATTATGTGCCCCAACATGCGAGTTGGGAGTTGAGAATCAGAGCCTGGGTTCTGGCTGGTTCTGGAGTCTGCAGCCCGCCTGAGCAGAAGCCTAGGACACAGGACAAAGGAGCTGGGACTTGCCTCACAGTTAAGAGACTCATATTGTGAGTTCTAGAATTCCCTTTCTCTATGATGGAAAGGGACCAGAGAGGTGAATCGGCTGCCTAAGGTCACACAGCCAAGCCATCACCTGCAAACTGGGCCAGTGATTGACAGGCCGGTGGAGTAGTGCCCCCTGCTTCGCGGTGCCTGTGCGAGCGAGGCTCTGGGTCTGTCCCCAGCACCGAATGAGCGAGCAGGCACATTCCTGCTCACAGCGCTCGGGAGCTGGACGCCGGAGGATCAGCCTTGATTACACGGTGAATTTCAAGCCAGCCTGTGCTGTATGAGACTGTCTGAAAAATAAAGTGAAATAGCTCACTGTAATTTCTCCTCGAGGGTCCATTTTTCAGCCATACAGTGTTGGTCACACATTTCTTAAGCCAAGTGCTGTGTGCCAAGTCCTACCCAGAGAGCCAGGCCCAAGACCGTCTCCTCCCACCTCAGGGACTGGCAGACTCATTAGAGACGCCATCAGCCCGTGGCGGGGGGGGGGGGGGGGGAGACAAACAGGACCACAGAGCCGGTTAGCGATGGGCAGAGCAACATGGGAGGGAGAGGGAGCCAGGCTGCACCTGGTTCGGGCCGAGGATGAGGCAGCCATCACTGCATCCTGTCTCCCGGGCACAGAGGGCAGACAGGACGGTCTGGCAGCCAAAAGCCCAGCACTAAGGAGCCCTGTGGGGCGTGAGCTATTTTTAGCTGTTGCTCCTCAGGATGCCTAATCTCTCTGGCCTGGCCCCTGCCAGGTTACCATGGAAACGCTGGGTACCACCACCGAGGTGCGCCCCCATCTGCAGCTGCCAAACCCAGATCCAGGCCTCGGGACAATGCCAATGGGCCAGGCCCTCTCCCACCGTGCTGTGCTGCCCAGCGATGCACTGCTCCTCTCTGAGCCTCAGAGACTGAGCTACCCACTTGCACCCAGCTCAAAATCCCCCACTTCCCGGCTGCTCTTGGGCCCTGGGCTTGAAATCTGGCCAGTAAGAGATTTCACCTCACATGCCTGCCTGCAGGCAGCTCTCAGGCCCTAGAGACAGGGTTGATTTCAGACAAGTATAGAGCACCCACTGCATGGCAGTCAGGGCCCAAAGTGTTTTTGCAATATATTACTTATAACTGTTTATTTATTTTGAGATGGCGTCTCTCTATATATCCCTGCTGGCCTGGAACCTTCTAAGTAGGCCAGGCTGACCCTAAACTCACAGAGATCCTCCTGCCTCTGCCTCCTGATTTCTGAGATTAAAGGTGTGTGCCAATATCATGCCTGACTCTTTTTTTATTGTTTTGTTTTTTCACTTTTATGGAGCTGACAGACAGCTTTGAGGAACATGCTGCTTTTGCCAAGGGTCTGAGTTCAGTCCCTGCATCCTGAGATCAAGCTTGGGGGTCTGATGCCCTCTTCTGGCCTCCACAGGCAACTACATGCAATGTGCACAGACACAGATTCATGTCATTTACACAAAGTAAATCTTCTATGTATTTTCATCATGATGTTTACAGGGGGTGGGGGGGGGTTGCCACACGGTGTCTGTCCTGTCCATTTCCACTGTTTCTGGCTCCTAATGACTCCCCACTCTGTGTGGCTGACTCCTTCCCTGTAGCTCAGAGCCCACTCCTTGTCACCCTAACCTCCTGTTTCCCCACCAGCGCCATGCTGGAGTGTTGGCAGGTGAACAAGCGCCCCCTGCATCCTCCACGGCCCCTGTGAGCCTCTTCCTTCACACACCCTCATGTCCCCTGAAAGGGAGCCCCACCGGCCGAGGGGACCAAGCACAGGACACAACCCCCAGCCAGCGCCCTCTCCCAAGCACCACCGGCCAGGAGTGGAGGGTCCAGGTTGCTGCTCTCTCCCTAAGGCTGTCATTAGCTCAGGATGAATTAAACATGAGGCCTGTCTGTGAGGTGTCTGGGACTCTGTAATTGTCCCCAGGCGGCTGGCAGAGGACGGGCTGTGTAGGGCCTTCAGGAGAGCACAACGTGGGAAGCGTCCCTAAGGGCCGGCCCAAGCATCTTCCTGTCTGTGTATTTAGCCCGTGTGTGGAGTGGGAGATTAACTGCAGGAGGCAGGGCTCCTTCCCCAACACGGTCCCCCGGGACCGAGCTCAGTTAGTCAGGGCTTGAAGGCAGTCTCCACTGAGCCATCTTGCTGGCCCCCTTGTGTGTCTCGGGCCGCTGGCCAGGTGCTTGTCCTCAGGGTAGCATGGGCCTGTGGAAGGCTGAGGACTCTGGTGACCCTTCAAGGGCACACTAATGCAGAACCTGGGCCTTGGCCTGCTGGCTGCGGGCCCACTCACCTCTGTGGGGCAAATACATTTGAGAATATAGACGCTTAAATACAGACGCAACCGCTAAGGAACCATCTACCCAGGCTGGTGGCCATGGCAACAGCGCCAGGCTCGTCCTTTTTCATTTTGTAAATCTCTTCATGTATTTGTGGCTCTGTGTGTGTGAGTCAGCAGCTGTCGTGGTTATGGTACCTCGGTTTCCCCATCTGCACCATGTCGGGGACGGGCCTGTGATGCAGCAAGCGAGGGAGATGAGACGATGGGCATCTCTGCACCATGCTCCTCAGGCCCCAGCCTGGCCTATGCCTCTGTGTACTCCCCTGGGATTGGAGAGGAAGGTGTGTCTCGCTCCAGCGCCTGGCCGATGGCAGGTATTTTCTGTCTCGGCTCCCCAGCCCAACCCTGACACTGCATGGACACATAATTTGCTTTTCCATCCCTTAGGATCTGGACCCCGGACCCCAGAGAGGCTGCTGTGGCTCCAGCACATGGGAATAGACAGAAGCATCCGGGTCAACCAGAGCTGGAAACCCACCACACCGCCTTCCTGGCCCCGTCTCAATTTTTAAACAATCTCAAGTTCAAACCTACCCTGTTCAGAAACTTAGACTCAGAAGTTAGGCAAGTCTTTGCAAAATGGGGTGATTCTCCCCCCCCCACTACTGTCAGGATGAAATGAACCAAAGAAAGCGTTTAACTGCTGGGTGCAAACTCGGTGCTCAGAGCTGGCTTGCTGCCAAGCTTGGCGGCTTGAGTTCGATCCCCAGCCCCGACTCCTGCAGGCTGACCTCTGATCTCTGCCTACATGTCAGTGAGCAGAAATGGTTAATAAATGAATGCAACCTGTTCGCCCGCAGGTCCAGGCTGTGAGGGTCTGCTCTGCAAGGGTGAACGGGTTTGGACCCTGAGCCTGTTTCCCTGGAAAGTGATGAAGAGGAGTTAGAGGAAAAAGATGGGGTGGAGGGCTTGCGGTGGGTGATAGGACAGCTGGGGGGCCCAGCAGCGAACCCCGCTGGCTTCCACTACAGCCATTCACATGCACCCATATCCCACGGGAGCGAGCTCAGCCCGCTGCTTTGTCCTTCTCTTGACGGTTTCTTCAGCCCTCTCGGCTGCTGCTCACCTCACACCAACACAGCACATACATGAGACACGATACCAAATTAGCCTGCCTGCTGCTTCCTTCTTCCTTCCTTCCTTCCTTCCTTCCTTCCTTCCTTCTTTATTTCTTTGAGACAGAGTCTCACTGTCCTGGAACTTGCTATGGTAGACCAGGCTGACCTCAAACTCGCAGAGATTCTGCTGCCTCTGTTTCTCTTTAAAGACGTGAGCCACCGTCATGCCCCTGGCTCTTTAATGTTTACAACTTAGAGTGACCTCTGACCAGTTTCTCCCAACATCCGACAGTGCTCCCTCCACGAGGACACAGAATTCAGGGAGGGAAAGTGACTTCTCTACGGCAGCCCGGCTGCCTGCCTCCTGTGCAGTCAGCGCCCTGTGCCAGTGCTGTGTCCTCCAGCCGATGAGTAATTCTGAGTTTGCCCCATTTATCACAGAGCAGGGAGCCAAGTGCTGGGGCTTTCCATCAGATGGAACCAGAACTGTCCTGGGGCCACAGTGACAGGAGCAGAATCCTGGGAGGAGGATGCTAAGAACCCCACATGCTCACTGCCTGGTCACTGAATCCCAGGCCCCAAGTTAGTTACAGCATAATAAATAAATAGGTAAATAAATGAGTGTTAAGTTAAAAAAGAGAGAGAAGAAAAACTAAAGCCACATCTTTAATCTCAGAACGCTGGAGGAAGACAGATGCAGGAAGATCTCTGTGAGTTCAAGGCCAGCCTGGTCTATATATCAAGTTCCAGGATAGCTGAGACCTTCCCTCATTTTTTTTTTTTTTTTTTTGTAACTAAAGAAGCATGAATCATTTGGTACCCTCCTCTGAGAAGAACCTTTGAAGTTAAAGGGTAAATTAGCTGTCAGGATCCTGAGGCACCAGAATTGTTGCCAATTTGAAACAAGTCTGGGCTAAAGTGTGACAATTCTGTCTCAAAAAGAGAAACACAACTAAAGACAAAGGAGAATGTGGCACTGGGACCTGGTTAAAGAGAAAAGCGAGTCCTGTTAGGCCCCGTCTACGGTCCCCACCCCCCGAAGAAGGAGGGGCCTCCAAGAAAGGGCCCCACCCTGGCCACGCCCCCAGCCTCTCACTGGCGGGTTCTAGGCGGGGCTCCACCCTGGCCACGCCCCCAGCTTTCTTCAGTTTTTGAAAACTCTGCAGGCAGGACCCCAAGCACAGAAATAGTAAGGAGTGAGGATGACTTGGGTACAGGATCGCTAGGGCCACTGCGGCCGCTGCTAGGTCTTCAGGGGAAATCACAGGGAGGTCCTGTCTGTGGCCTTTGGCCTTCTGCTGAGTCCCTCATGCGCTCAACAATCCCAGCTACTGTCTGTGCGAGTCCAGTTGGGTCTCTAGAAAACGGCACAGTATCGTGCAAATGCTTGGTGGAGTGGGCCGGCTGCAAGGGAGCCCTGTCGGATCCTCACGCCTTGTCCCTGCTGCTGCTGACTGTCGGGCCCCAGCGTGGGTGGACCCCTCCCTGGATGCCACAGGCCTCAGTGAGACCGGAGAACTTGCCAAGTCTCACCCGAAACTTCCTGCCCCGGCCAGGGCTTGCTGGCTGGGTGGGGCCTGATGTCGGCCAGGCCCTGGAGGGAGAGTGGGCAGCAGGTGACAGAGTGGAAGTCACAGGGGAGGGCGGTACAGGAGAGAATGAAGCCGGGTCACAGCAGGCACTGTTTTATTTTCAGTCTTTTTATTTGATACACATTCAAAATGGCCCTCCGTACCTACAGCCCAGGCTGCATGACCTTGGGGCTCCTGAGCTGAGCTCACAACGATGGAATGAGCCTCCCACCACCTGCCTTCATGACTCAGGCCTAAGACAGGAGCACCGTGCTGGCATGGCGGGGGCCCAGAGGAACTGGAGGCTATTATTATCATCAGGAAGGGCTGTGTAAAAATTGGGCACTCAAGGTAGGCTTTTGTAGAATAAATAGGAGCTTGTAAAAAAAAAAAAAAAAAAAAAAAAAGCAGCAGAGGGGGCCTGTGCCCAGGATTCAGGAAAAACTCCAGACACAAAGAACAGGATGAGCTTGTGGGCAGCCCACGCTCAGCAGCCCGGGGCCTCCTCATCTGTGCCCTGTGCTCTGCCGGCCACAGGCTCTGTCTGCCTTGGCCTCTGATGACCGTGGGAGAGGGGGCACATGCCTTCCACACTGTGGCTTTGGGACCTAAGGCCTCTGTGGGCCTTGGCTCTCTGATCTGGAAAACAGGACGCAAGCAGCCAATTGGGTTGTTTACATCCACTTCAGGGCTAGGAGGCCTCGGATCAAAGATGGGAAGGGAAGGAGGAAAAGGGAGGGAGGGAGGTGGGCAGGGGGAGGGGAAGGCCGCCAGGACGGGCACCAGGGGACAGGCCCTACATTATTATTTCTGAACACGCCATGGCTGTCGGGCTTAAGGGATGAGTAGTGATTTGCATGCTATTTGCATGCTATTTGCATAGTGTTTGTTAAATGTCAAAATGCTTTCTCTCATCCCCCCCATGCCAACCCTTCCCCCCACCAGCTCTCCCACAGGGACAGCAGCATGCCTCACGGCTGAGCAACAGCCTGGTGGACCTGGGGAGGCAGAGCAGGACTCACCCGAGGGCCTGGTGCAGCCGAGCATGCTCCGCAGCCCGCTCCCAAAGGCCAGGGTTCAGTCCCCGCCTGCCCCGCTCTAACCCTGCAACCTGAACAGCTCTTAATTAAAGCGTTGTTTCCTTCTGGGCTCACTGTGCAGGTCCCAGCACAGGGGGCATGGGGGACATAGGGGTGACTGGGGACGGGACGGGGGTACAGACAGCGCCCAGCACTGGGGCTGTGGGGCAGAACACACACAGCCGCCTCATGTGCTGAAATACTGAGAGCATTGTGCACGCCCATGGGCTCACCAGGGCCGCCCTGGGTCAGTCTCCCAGGTCAGGGTTCCGGCAGGTCCTCCTGGATCCAGGGCTCTTCATAGCTAGAGCCCCGTAGGTCCCCAAAGAAGGAACTGTGTCTGTTGACTGGAGGGCTTCCTGGAAGAGGCTGTGCCCTGGGCGTTGATAGAGGATCCCAGAGAGAGGGAGGGTCCCAAAGCCACAGAGAAACCAGAAGGCTCCTTACTGGAGGGCTGGACAGAGTCTGAAGTCACCATCAGGAACACAGCAAGAGTGGGCATCAGCAGGGCTGGGATGTCGCGTCTCCCTGGGGACCCAGCACCTGGATTAGCGAGGGACATGTGACCCCCAAGTGAGGTGAAGCAGCACCTCGAAGGCCAGTGCCTTTCTCCCCTTTCCCAATAGCCTGAATCTGGGAGAGGATGGGGGTCCCGTGGTCACCATGCCCCTGGGGCCCTTCTCCAGAAGACAGCCACAGTGCTTGGAGCCCCTGGCGGACACCAGAAATTGCAGGCAAAGGTGCCTCAGCGCATCCTGGTGGCTGTTTGAGGAATTGCAGGCCGAGCACTTGTAGACCCATGCCCACCAGGGGCAATCGGCCTAGGCTCACACCGCAGTAGGTTAGAAGGGAGCAGAACATGTCTCAAGGTCACACAGCAAATTGGGGGCACCGGTGCTGAGCCAACATTAGGAGATGGGAGGATGAGTCGAGCATGTCCACCCCTTGGACCCTCGGTTTCCCCACCAGCTCTAAGGCCCCTGCCTGAGTGGCTTACCTGGAGAGGGCTGGGCCCCCAGGAAGAGTGAGGTGTGGCGTCTCCTGGCCCAGTCTGCTCCTTCAGCCAGTACCTTGTGTTCCTAAAACCACGGCTCCATCTCCTCCAGCCTTGACTACCTGAGGGGGTGGACAGAAAGATCCAGATGAGGACAGAAGCGGTCCTTGCCTGGCTTCCGGGCCTTTGCAGCTAGCCCAGGCTCCGGCGGAAGTGTCTTCCTACCCGTGGAGAGGCGCACTAGACACCCCGGCCCACTAGAGACAGTCTGAACCCAGTGTGGTGTGACGGGCTTGAGGAGGGCAGTGCAGCAGTGGCCCCTGGGCGGCTCGTCCTGCCCACTTCTGAGGTGAGCAGACAGAAACTGACGGAGAGATGGAATCAGGCAGACAGAGACAAGGAGAAACGGGGAGGGGGAAGCGCTGCATGCAGAGAGAGACAGGACACAGAGACATGTGCAGAGACAGGCAGGGACAGGGAGAGGAGGGCCGAGAGAGAGAGAGAGAGAGAGAGAGAGAGAGAAAGAGAGAGAGGGCCCGGCCACAGGGGCCTCCTTACCCTGTCCCAGAGCCAGCAGCATCCCACCAGGCTATCCTTCATAAGCCAGAGCCCATGATCCCATCACGTCCCAGGCTGGGACGGGTCCCCAGCCCAGGTCCCCGGTCACCTGGGGTCACTGAGCAGCAGCAGCACGGAGCCGTCCTGCAGGCGGGCCTCGCGCACCGTCTGATGGTCGGGCAGCGGCCTAGCGTTGTAGTAGAAGGTTCTGCGCCACGAGCTCACGCCCTGGCCCACCAGCTGCGCACGCAGGTCGCTTAGGGTGTCGCGGGGCCGCACGGTCAGTGGCAGTAGCAACGCCTCGTCGGCCAGGTGTACCTTGATGTGGTAGCGCTTCCAGCGGGACAGCCCGCGACGCAGCCCCTCCATGGCCGCCGCCAGCCTGAGACTGGCAGGCCAGCACCGGCAGGACCGGCTGGGCCACCCGCCTCCGCCCCTTCCAGGCACGCCCTGCCACAGGAGCAGCTCTCAGGGGTGGTGACGTCGGCTGGCCCAGCCTCCGCGGCAAACCTTCTTCCCCGCGACGGCACTCGCAAAGGCCCTGGGGCAAGATGGATTCTGGGGCGCTGGAGGAGCCGAGCTGGTCCCTGTTTTAAAGCAGAGGAAATGAGGGGCAAAGAGGAGGGGCAGGGAAGGCAGTGTAACCCCCCACACCCAGGGAACACTCTAGAACGTTCTCCCTAATCTATATCTGGTTTTTTCTGTGTTGGTGGGCTCCAGGGAAACCTCAATCTAGTTGGGGACGGGGCCAGATTCTCCAGCCTACGCGGTCGTGGCCTGCTTACGGGAGACGAACTTCTTCTGGGTTTGGCCACTGGAGCTAGGGCCACATTGCTATTTGCCCACAGTCACCACCCGCATAGTTCAGCAAGAGCCTGGTGGGGTCATAGGGATGCCCTGGCCTCCTGATCCTTACAGCCTTTGCCCTGTGCCAGCAGCAGCTCCAGCACACTTACAAAAACAAGGGCTTTCCCTCCCTGCTCTTCTCACCGCCAGACAGGACTGAGCAGCTTGGCCTCTGACACACAGGCTCTGGACGTTTGTTGTCACCAGCAAGAATGGAGAGGCCACCTTGTGGCCTCTAACCCAGGCTCCACCCCCTAGAGCCCCCTACTCCCTGCCTCAATGTCCCTGTCTATCCACTGGGGCCTTGTAGGATGATGCTGGCGACACAGGGCTCCTGACTCACACTCACCCAGGAATGGCTCTGGTGAGGGAACATTCTAGGTGTTAAACTGGACTCCACAGAGAAAAACAAACGCGACATTCTAAAGATTCAGCACAAAATGACACTTTGGTGGCTCAGCCTTTAATCCCAGCATTCGAGAGGCAGAGGGAGATGGATCCCTGTGAGTTTAAGGGCAGCCTGGGCTACCCTGACCGCCACCCCCTGAAAAGATATCAGGAGAATAGATAGGAAAAACATACATCTCAGTGTGCTGTGTAGGGTGACATTAAATCCATGAGCCTTTCATTAAAAGATTAATAACTGACAACACACAAATATAAAACACCTACATACAAACACTTCACACAGGAAAACAGCAACAGCTCCAATGAAAGCTCTCAATAGGGCTAGAGAGATGGTTCAGCGATTAGGAGGGCTGCAGAGATCTTCCAGAGCTCCAGAGTTCAATTCTCAGCAACCACTCGGTGGCAATTACCTATACCCTCTACTGCCCTCTTCTGGCATTCAGGTACATATGCAGATAGAGCAATCTTGTACATAAAAAATAAATAAAATACTTAATAAAAAAAGAAAAAGAAAAGAAAACTCCCAATGGTCAGTCAGCTATTGGGACTGACTGTCAGTCTCAAAAGACCGGCTTCCACACTATGTAAAAAGCTTCTGGAAACTAAGAAGAATCAACAGTAAATTAGAAAATGGATAGAAGACGTAACATGTTTATGAAAGGGCACCTCCTTCATATAAAACTACAAAGTATGGGCACATGACAGGAAAAGCCCCCCCCCCGACCTCAGCCCCAGCCCCAGCCCCTTCACTGGGGGATTCTAGGCAGGACTCTACCAGTGAGCTTCTACCCCTAGACCCATGAAGTTGTTTGTATGTTCTGTTTTTTGAGGCAAGGTTTCTCTAAGTAATCTTGGCTGTTCTAGAAATCCCTCTGTAGACCAGGCTGGCCTTGAACTCAGAGATCCACCTGCCTCTGCCTCCTGAGTGCTGGAATTAAAGGCGTGAGCCACCACCACCCTGCATGAAGCCCTTATAAATGTAAGAAGGAAAAGCTTGTTCTTCTATAAGCTGGGGCTAGAATTCTGTAAATTGGTGGCCAAAAGGTCAGTTTTCATTCTTCTGTGGGGGTAGGGGTGGGCAGGACCAGCCTGCAGAGGTGCCACCCATCTTTGCTCCCAGCACTCAGGAGGCTGAAGCAGGAGAACTGCAAGATTCAGGGCAGCCTGGGCTACACAGGGAGGCTTTGTCTCCTCCCCCTTCAAAGCAAACCAACAAACCCACCCATGCTAGTCTCCTTTGCTGTTCATTTGAGAACAACAATCAATCTTGACAACTGGGCTGCAGAGCGTGGACCAGCCTTCTTGCTCAGAACAGCCCTGTGGTCCGCACTCCAGACAGACCAGGGTATATTCTATCTGCTAAGCCATTAAGGTTCAACCTGAAGCACAGGGGGGAAACTGAGTCCTAGCAGAGATAGTGGGTGTCTGACTTCACTCTCAGGACCAGGTCCCCGTGCCCCAACCCATCACTCACAGATCAAGCTCTCACCCATCACATTCGTGGGCACCAAATGGTCACTGCGGGAGCCAGGGCCTTGGTGGCCACTGAGCTTCCGTCAGTGTCATCTTCGGTTGCTCCTGACCTCCTCATTAAGCAGGGACGATGCCAGGTGGTTGTGGACCTCAGGCTTTCTGCCCTGGCCCGTTGGAGAGATCATGGCTTTCGTGTCTGACTCAGTGGCATGATTTAGGCAACTGTGGAAGACCTGATGGCAGCAAGTTTGCTCCAAAAAGCCGGAGGCTCAGGCCACAGCACTGAAATGCCCAGCACTGAGCTGAAATGCCCAGCTCCCATCGCGTAGGGATATCTGCATTTGCTTTTCAGAATGTTAAACAGTTCACACACACACACACCCCTTTTTATTGTACTGTTGGTTCTTACTGATTCACAGGCACTTTTTACATGTGAAGAAAAGCAGTCTAGCATGTCTCACTTAGCCTTGGCTGACATTGTCTGAGCCCTGAGAATGTTCACTGCTCCTCTAGAATGTTCCGGCAGCCCAGGGTGCTCCATTGTGAGGATACAGACACTGTGTGGTCTGGGCTAGCCTCACACCTATTGCTACTTTCTGTTGTCAGTCTGTCAAGCACTGACAGACACGGCCTCACTTTTCTGTCTTTCCCCACATATGCATATTTAGATCATGGTTATGTAACTCCGGCTGTCCTGGAACTCGCAGAGATCTTTCTTCCTCTGCCTCCTGAGTGCCGTGAGGCGTCCCACTGTGCCTGGCGTGTACATGTGTGTTTGCAGTTTGGCTGTCAAAGGTCCCCCCCCCCTTTAATTTTGGAGGTAAGGTTTCTCTGTGTAGCCCTGGCTGTCCTAGAACTCACTCTGTAAACCAGGCTGGTCTCAAACTCAAGAGATCCACCTGGCTCTGCCCCTGCTGGGACGAAAGGCGTGCGCCGCCACCGCCACCTGGAGGTAGCCTATTGCCTCCCCTCATTTATTGTTATCATCACTATTGTTATTATTGAGAGAGACAAGATTTCATGTAACCCAGGCTGGCCTCAAACTTAAGATGCAGCTAAAGATGGGCACCAACTCCTGATTCTAAGACCGGTGCAGCCTAAACGTAGCCTGGACCTAGGAGCCTCTGGAGACCCTGGGTGCCAGTGAAGATTCCATGGCAGCTGCCACTGGGGTCCCAGGGGCAGGCGCTGGCGGTGGAAGCCACTGGGGGTGAGGCAGAGCTGAATCTGACTGAAGGACCTGTGGGGACCATTTGGCAGGATGGCTCTTGGGTGCCACCTGGTGGTGATGTGCAGAATCGGCCGACCTGGAAACTCAAGGGCTGTCCCAGCAACTCTGACTTGGCGGTGGTCCCTTTTGTATTTGATGTTGGGGATGGTTTTGGTGCCACGGAGCCTCAGCTCCGTTCCAGACCTTTATGTTGTTTTTTAAAGACAGGGTTTCCTTCTGGAGCCCAGGTGTCATCAGAGACCCTGAGATCTGAGGCTGCCCATCGAAGGGCCTGTGAACTCACCTTCCCTCCTTGCTGTTGGGTCCCTGATGTTAGGGATTTGGATCCCATTGAAAACCCTCCATTATCTCCCCTCCAGGGCTGAAGCTGTGGGTCCATGGAGCCCTCAGGCCAGAGTCTGCGCTCCAGTCCTCACATCTCTGCTTGCCCTGTCCCTCCAGTCTCCAGTCCTCCCTCCTAGGGGATCCTCTATATGCTGTTCCCTCTCTGGGAAACACTGTTCCTGCTGGTCACCTCCAGAATGCCAAGCAGCTTCTGACATGTCCCCAGTGTGCAAGAAGCATCTGGAAGTGAATGGCAAAGTGGAACCAGAGTGGAGCACAAGAACCTGGGTTTCCCTTTCTCAAGGAACCCCAAACAGCAGGCGGAGTTCTCTGCCTGCTCACACTGGTGACCGCAGGAACAAGACCCTGGAGACAGTGTGAAAGCCACTCTACCGGTTTTATTCCAGAGGCCTCTATATGCTCAGTCATGCTTGGGGAATGACCAGTGCCTCCTAGGAGTCTGCCATGAAGCCCTGTCATTTTCCTGGCAACCAATGGCTTCTTAGTCCCCAGCAGGTGGGTGTGATGAGTCTAGAAGATAAGACACCTTTGGTGGCTTTAACTCTTAATTCCCCTGACAGGGAGCAGTGCCCCAGGGGCCGGAGACAAGGGCCTTGTTTTAAAGACTGCAAACATGACATTACCAACAACAGCAGGAGCCACTGTTTCTTGACAGGGTGGAGCTACACACAGTCCAAGACGACCTAGAACCCACAATCTTCCTGCCCCAACTTCTCAAATGATGGTGTCATAGGGAGAGTGGCTTTGTGCTGACCTAAGGCCTCACTCAGCAATTGGGGAAGCTTTCTCCCACAGTGGACAGGAACTAACAGAAACCCACAGCTGGACACTACAGAAAGCGAGGCTTCAAGGCGCCCAGTCATAAACGGGATGTCTCCATCACACTCCAGGGCTCAGGGTACTGTGAGAGAGGAGGCGGGAAAATCTCCAAGGAAACAGACACAGCAGGACCAACACACATGAACTCAGCCCAACTGTGGTGGCAAGCCCAACTGTGGTGGCACGCACATGTTCGAGCCAGGCAGGTCCCACTGCCGGCACAGGGAAGAGGGCTCCCACCGGAGCTGCCACCCCTACCCAAAACCCACCTCCAGTTCACCTAGAGGTGAAGGAAAAATCCGTTTTCTCTAGTGGAGTGTCCCGAGTTTACTAACCACACTTCAGGGCAGGCCCTACGCCTAGTAATTAATCAACACAAAATGAAACCGATGGTATTTTTGTAGACATTTCCCTTTGCTTGGGAGCTTTTTCTTATTGGTTGTTTACTTGTTTATTTTATAGTATGTGCAAGCAAGCTCAAGGGGCAGGTCCCTGAATGCTTATCCCAAAGCAGGTGACATTAGCATGTACCCAGGGGTTCCAACTGTCTGAAGAGAAGCAGGGACTGGGCCATCTGACTTGCTGCCTAGGCGGTGACCACCCTTTGAGAAGCAATGTTAAGTGAGTCTGTGTTCCTGAAGGCTGTGGTCACACCTGCCTAGGTACCAGGATAGCGTTTCCATGAGTCATCAGCCACCGTGACTGATGGCATGACTGACCTGACCGGCGCTATCAGGTTTCTTTCTCTTCTACTGGAACTTTCTATGTAGCCCAGGCTGCCTTGAACTGAGGCCTACTCCAGCACACCTGGTGATGAGATTTCTTAAAGTGGACTGTGCAAGGTCACACAGGTCAACTGTCCCCTCTGCATCGTAATCCCTGCACCTGAGAGGATGCAGGCCATAGGGACAGGAGGTGGACAGGGCTTGGAACCTGGATAGAGGAGGTAGTCATAGGTCAACTGGCACTTCCAGCTCTTAGGACTTGCACTTGATAAAGCACTTGCTGCATGCTAGGTACTATAGGCCTTTTCTGCAGTGTAACAAGCCCTCCAGCAAGCAGGACAGGGTTTTGAGTTTGAAACCAGCCAGCCTACATGGAGTGAGGTCCCCTTAAACCACCACCCCAAAGACAAAAGTTTACCACCTAAGCTTGAGGGCAAGGTCGGCCATGCCCACCATCCACCTCCTGAAGAGTCCATCTCAGCTCTATAAAGCTACATCCACTTTCCACAGTAACTACGTCCTCTCCCAACTTCCTGCAGCACAATGCCTCTTCCTTTCTGTGGCTGAGAACTGCAGGGATGTCCTGGCAGTGGGCCCTGTGGGGTGTGTCCTATGTCTGGCTCATGCCATGGGCACTGTGTCCTCGAGGCCCGAGGCCCTGCCTGGTTTTAAGGCACAGCACATGCTGTCCTTGGTGCTGGGATGATGCGTGAACCACTAACACTGCCTAGCAGACATGCTGGGCTGCTGACACACTCAGTGGCCCTCAGCACGTACAATCTGCCTCCTCACTCCTTAAACCGAGCCAAGGCCAGCCTTACCATTCTGACTGACCAAATACAGCCTCAGGGACAGGCCTGGTCAGGCCTAGGCCAGGGGTAGGGCTGCAGGTGTCCACGTGACCAGGCACGAGTGCTGGTGGCAAGGAGAGCTCCGGCAGGCTGAGGGATGTAGAGGCAAGCTTAGTGTCACCCAGCACTGGTGGACAGACGGAGGACAGATGCGATCCTGGCCTCACAGATGGCCCAAGGCAGAGTAGGCACCAAAGTTTTGGCTCAGAGGACCTAGTGACCTTACAGCCAGCTCATGGTGGGGTCAACTGCTAAAAAAAGAAATCCTGAGGGTCCTCAGTCACCATGCATGGACCACAGAGGTTTGGGCGCTCTCAGAACTGAGCCTGTGCTCAGGGAGGATGGGATGGAGACATATCCAGAGGTGGGTCAACCTGCAGCCAGAGCCTGGCTGACACTGCCCAGGAGTGCACCTGCCTGCCTCCACCAGCCTGTCGCCTTTCAAGGAGGCCTCTAGGGAAAGCCAGCTCAGGCTCTAGACCAGTCTCAAGGAAAAGGCTCTGCAGCAGCCCTCCAACGACACAGCCTCTTGAGTCTCCGGCTTGATTCCAGCTCTGCCATGTCTCAGCTGAAGGGCAGAAGACTTGGACCCTGAGCACAGGCAAGTGCAGGTCACAGCTGCAGACACAACAGCTGAGCAAGTGGATGAGCATGTGAGGGATGCGGAATGCCTGACAACACAGACCTTGTCTTACAAATGGCAGAACAGGACTGTGTTTATTAAAAACACCAGGAGAGTGAGTGAGTTCACATGACACTTGGCAGAACCTGCGACTGCTGGCGGTGCCACAGTGGGAGGTGGCTTGGGCTGCAGCCTCTGCCTACTTGGAGCAGCAGGGTTTGGTCCAGAGCAGGGCTCAATAGCGGCGGGTGAAGTGGGGGTGAGGGTGGGGGTGGGGGACTCGGCCACCCTGGTCCTGACTGGTCACGCCACCACCTTCCAGTCCACCACTGGGCACCACATGGCCCTGGGAATGTCCGCCGTGTGCAAAGCTCCCTTGCCTAGAACAGAGGCGGATGGTTTGTAAGGGCCATGGCTGGTGACCACAAGGTTCCAACTCACACAGGACAGGGCACTGTAGAGTCCATGCAGGCCAGCTCAGCCAGGGGAGCAGACATGTAGAGGGAGGGAGAAAGGAGGAGGCAGTGGCAGACACTGAAGCCTTCTTACCCAGCCATGCCACCCCGGCCTGCTGCCACATGCCCATGCCCGGGTCCTGCAATGCCCCGCTCAGCACCTGCAGAAGAGAGACGGCTCTGTGGGCTCTGCGTGTAAACCTGATGCTCACCCACTCCTTGCAGCCCTTGGTACCTACCTCGCCACCGTAAGTGCTCATGGCCTGTCATGGTTGTGTCCACGGCACCGTGCCAGGCAGGAACCTGCTGCTCCTCCAGCCGTGAGTTGTGCTGCTCTGCCCATTCTCGGTTTACCCTTTGCCAAACAGAAGGTGACACATGGCTGCCCCCCATGCTCTTCCCATCATACCAAGACGTGAGCCCAACTCCAGACATCTTCAAAGATAGGACTGCAGGCAATGTGGACACTAGGCACCAGCAGGGAAAGGACCTTGGCCACCCAGCAAGGCAGCCACACAGTAGGGCCACAAGAAGCCACAGTGGTCCACACTTGGGCCTACCCCTACATGGAAAGGTGCCGACCCAAATACGTGGACAGCATGTGCTGGCAACGTGACCCACAGCTGAAAGGGAGCACGAATATCCTGCTTGAGCCCAATGGGTAGAAATGGGAGTGTCCAAGGTACGAAATTTGGTGGTGGCCAGGAGCGCCACTCAGAAACATACCACCGCATGGAGGGATCTGAGACCAAGCACATGTATAAAAGGGGCATGAGTGTGTGTGTGCACGCAGAGCCACGGTGCTGGATTTGTGGGTGAGATCGGATGGATGAGGTGCAGGCTGCTGGTGGTATGGGCTTTCCAAGACGAAAGCACTCTAACACAGGCTCCAGTTAGGGACAGTCAACAGACAGTGTGTGGCAGGGAAGCAGGGAAGTGCGGGGGAGGATGAGGTAGCAGGACTGTGTGGAAGTTGGCCTGTGCTCACCACAAACCACCCAACCCGGAGTGTTCCTGCTGGAGTGGAGACGCCCACCCTGCTGCCACCCAAGGGGCAGGGACAAATGCACCCCTGCCATCATGATCCCTACCTATGGTGTATCCGGGGATAGCAGGTGGAGGAGGACATCCCAAGTGGGTCACTGCCAGGGAGGATCCTTTCACCTGCTCCCCCATGAATACCCCAGGAGCCCATCCCAAGCTCCTCTTGAATAGGACACTTACTTGGGTGGAGGGGGCAGCCCTTGGCCTTCATTCAACTTCTTGTCACAGCCATAGCCACGCCAGCCATCGCGCGAGTCCCAGCCGTGGTGCTCGAGGGGCCCTCCGTGGCCATGGTGGTCATCTAGGTAGTACTGCCAGGCACAGGGGAGAAGGGCTGTCTCTCCCAGGGCCGTGCACACAATGCCAGCTCTCACTTCCTATCACGCCTGTTTCCCACGAGCTATAGCCCGTGTCCCCTAGATGTGCTGCACGGCCAGCAGCAAGGTGTCTATGAGGGGCTCTCTACCACCAGGGCACTCTTGCTGATGAAGTACCAGCCTTCCTGAGAGGAAAGGGGGAAATGACAAAAAATATGCTCTGGGCGAGATAGGGGGCTACAGCAGGGATACAAGGAAAATAAATTGTAATAAATAAAACAATAAAATTTTAAAAAATCCTCGGGGGACACACACGGGACGAGCTGTTTCCAAAGCCCTATCCTGACCCAGGCCCATCCTGTAGAACCCCACCTCCACCCTGGAGACTCAGGGAACACAATGTATGTCATGACTCTAGCACTACAACACAACTAAATTGGAGGGGTCATAGCCTGGGCCCAACTCCCCATAGGGCTTCAAAGCTGCCATGGAAATGCAGATCTCCAGAGAAAAGACACCAAATTCCCAAAACAGTAATGACCGAGCTGACAGTTTCTACATGAGACTTAGAATGGAGCAAGTGGCCCTCCCCTCCCCCACAGCAGGAACCACAGGTGGCCATTCTCACTCACCTGCCTATCCCGCTCCTCCATTCCTGGTCTGGACACGTCCCTCCTGCAATGGAAACAGGGCATGGTATGGCAGCATGCCAGTGGGTGGGGTGGAAACAGACGTCTCCCCCGGGAACAAGCTCGCCCCCGCCAAGTGTAGCTATGTGCGCTAGGACCTAACATGAAGGGACGGCAGTGGTAGGTAGAAGGCTTTCCTGGGGAGATGCGAGCCAGGTCACCACAGGCAGCTGGGGTCTCCCTGGAGCCAGAAAGCGAGTGGCTGCCCAGGAGAGCTGCTGCAGACAGGCTGTGCCAGGCATCCCCATCAATGCACAGAGACACTTTAGAATATGGACAGTCTGGGCAGTCTGAGGAGCAGACTTGACAAGACCCCACGAGAAAAGGGGACTACAGTGTGGAAGGTGGGGGTGAGGTCCAGGAAGCCGAGGTAAGTGACCCCTCACCCCTTCCAACCTGCTTCCTCCTCTAGGTCAGGCAGCCCTGCCCAACCTGAGATCTGCCGGAAGGCTACGTGGTTAGACATTGGGTGCCTGGTGTGGGCTCACCCGGTGTTAGGCCTGGTGTTCCCCAGTGGCACCTGCAGCTGTCCTGAGGAGGTCTTCACAGGGCGCCCCGGGGCTCACCTGCCATGCACCTAGATGATATCTGGGGGGCTGTCTCAGGGGAGAGTGCTCACCTGTCTATGACGTGTTCCTGGTAATGGCTGCGCTCCCGGTGGTGGAAGCTGTGGTAGCGGTGATCTGGCCGTGGGAAGTCTCTGTACCTGTCCTCCATGGCTGCACGTTTCCCTTCAGGCCAGTAGCCGTCCTCTCTCCTGGTTTGCATTTTGTAAAACACACTTAATTCAAGGTGGCAGTTGCGGCAGCATCCCAGTCGCCAAGCGGGGAGGCAGGCTGCGGGGAGCTGACTGTCCCCAGGAACACTTGCATGACACAGTGCCGGGACACTGGACCCCCATGCCTGGAAGTACAGGCTTCCCGAGCAGGACCGGCCCGTCCGTCCACTGGGCTGAGAGCAGCACCTTGCTGTCTATGGCCTTCCCCAAGCACAGGATGCCGGGCAGCGTGGCTGGGCAACACAAAGGGCTGGCCAAGGAACAGCTCCACGCGCCTGTCCACAGGGGAGGCAGGACAGGGCAGGGCACTCACCGGGCGTCCAGGCTGTAGGGTCTGCGCAGCGCCCGCCGTTCCTGCTCAGCACGCAGCTGCTCTTGCTGCCGCCGCAGTTCTTCACGCTCCCGCATAATGCGCTGCTGCTCCTTGCGCCTTTCCCGTTCCACGCGCATGCGCTCGCGCTCCAGCCGCTCCCGCTCTAGTCTTTCGCGTTCTAGCCGCTGACGCTGGCACTGGAGCTGCAGCCGTTCCCGCTGCAGGCGGGCCTTCTCGCGACGCTCCTGGAAAGCATCCAGTCGCTGCTCCCGCTCTCGCTGCTCCCGCTCCCTGCACACAGGCGACTATCAGCTGACCCACCCCAGGCTGCAGCCTCAGTGTGTGGCCTCCCCCCCAGAGGTCCACACCCAGCTGGGGCCTTGGCTTACTCTGCCAAGGTCTGAGTGTCACTGTCCCTCACATCCACTTCCAAGCAGGCTCGGGAGCCAAGGCAGGTTTTGCCGGCACCCCTGCTTACCGACGCCGTTCAGTCTCCCGGATCTCTCGCTCCCGCTGCCTCTGGCGCTCTCGCTCCCGCTGCTCCTTGATCTTGTCGAAGGACAGGATCTCTCTCTTCTCCCTGCCCTCCGACTTACGGTCTTGACTTTTGGAGCTCTGTGACCAGAATGACTCAGTCAGAACTGAGTGGGCAGGACGTGGTGGCTGACAGGAGCCATAGCACAGTACAGAAAGCCAGGGTTTCGCTGTGAGCTTTTGAGCCAGCCTGGCACACACCATCCTGCCCAGCTCCTGAATACTACTCTTTTCGATTTTCACCACAAAGCAGGACATCTGAAGTCAGCCTATTCTCAACCTTACAGAGTTGCTTGGGGCCAGGCACCAGTAACATCAGCATGAGATGGATGGCAGAGGGATTCCAATTTCAAGGCCAGCCTAGCATACAGATTTAGCACAGCCCCTGCCAAAACCCCCAAACATCAGAGCAGAGCCAAGCCACACCTTCCAGGTAGAAGGGAGGTTGCACCTCATGCTTAGACTGAGACTCTTCTGTCTGTGTGCTGTGGCCCCGTGTAAGAGCTGGTTGTCCTCTAGGGTCTGGCTTTCATGGTAAAAGCGTTTGTGGAAGTCGGGGTTGGCCAAAGCCTCACAGACCAGGAAGGTGGCATTCGTAATTCGGGACAATCAGAAAACTCTAGACTCAAAGGACCCAGAAGGGTAGACAATTTTAAGTCCGGGGGATCCCACAAGCTGCTCCGCATGTGTGCACACGCATATAAACGAGAAGGAAAAAAGCAGAAGCAGGACCACAGGCTTTTGGCATGAGCTGAGCCATGCGTTGTGGGGGGGCACGTGCCATCATTCTACAGTGCGTTCTCTGCACAGCTACACTGATGCTTTCCCGCCGTGGTCCCACTCAGGCCAGACGGCCCTGGGCCCTGCAGGCACGGCCACTCTGAGCCAAACGCTCACGTTCTTCTCCTGCAGGGGCGGGAACAGGGCAAGCAAACGTGCGCGCCTGCGCTGCGCTCGTCACCAGCTGCCCTCCAGCCCTGGCCTGCGACTGGTAGAGCAGTTTGCAGCCTGGCTCTTTGGGGCAGAGGCTTCCAGAATGAAGAGCCACGGGCAGACCCACACAGCCCTGGTGCTGTCAAGACAAGGCCCTACTTTCCTTTGGGTTCATTTAGCACAAGGACAACAGCAGAAACAAGTATGCCCTCATCAGATTAGACCAAGCCAGACAGACCTGTCACTTGCCAAGGCTGTCCGTGCCTCAGTCCTCTACTACAGTGGGCAGAGCTGGACAAAAAGCACCAGCTAGGGCACTTCCTGGAGAAGGGAGGCTGGGAGTCAATGCTTACTCTGTCCTTTGACCTGCTTGTGGCCTTCACACTGATGACAGGTTCGCCCTTGGACTTGTCCATCACAACTGTCCGCTCCGTGCCTCTGCTTCCTGCAGGGAAAGCACAGGCAGCCATGAGCACGTGGGCACCCCACAGCTCAGCCTGCACTCACTGCCCTTTGCAATCTATGACAAGCACAGCCCTGAAGGGTGTATCACCCAGAAATGAGCATATTTCCTGTGCGTGTGTGTGTGTGTGTGTGTCAGGGATGTTCCATTTGTCCCAAAGGAGCTGGTGGGCAGTTTGGTTTTTTTTTTGAATTTTTTTATTTAATTTTATTTTATGTGCATTGGTGTGAGGGTGTCAGGCCACTTGGAACTGCTTATGGACAGTTGTGAGTGCCATGTGGCTGCTGGGAGTTGAACTCAGGTCCCTTAGAAGAGCAGGCGGTGCTCTTACCCACTGAGCCATCTCTCCAGCCCAGCTGGTGGGCAGTTTTGTTTTTTTTTTTTGAGATAGGGTTTCTCTGTGCAGCCCTGGCTGTCCTGGAACTCACTCTGTAGAACAGGCTGGCCTCAAACTCAGAGATCTGCTTGTCCTTGCTTCCAGAGTGCTAGGATTAAAGACACCCAGGAATTCTGGTTTCAATTTCTTAGCTTTTGTCATTGAAAGGAGTCTCCGCTGGCGAGGAGCCACAGAGCACACCTGTGCTCCAAGGCTATTACCACGCCCTGTCAGAAGAGGGGCCAAAGAAAATGGACTGCACACACAGCCCTGTGTTCAATGACTTCCAGCCCCAGGCTCAGGCCTGCCTTTGCTGTGGAGCAAGCTCCTTTCTTCCTCTTGTGTGGGCAGTGCCTACCCCAAGACTGCACACTCAGCTTGGTGCACACTGGCACTGTGATTTTTGGGGAAGGGTCTGCTAGGCCTGCTCTGCAGCTGTTGCTCATAGAGGACAAAAAGCAAAACTCAGTCAAGTGACATGTCTTGCCTATTTCCTGCCATGACAGCTGCCATCCCCACCACGCCTCCGTCCCTTTCACCAGCTTCCAAGATGCTGCTCACCTGATTTGGTGACTCGAGACCGACTGGCAGCTCCTGAAGTGAGCTCATCTTGATCCTTCTCCTTTTTAATGTCTTCTGGCCTTTTCTCCTCCTTTCTTTCCAGTTTCTCTTCCTTCTTGATCACAGTTCTGTTGAAAATAGTCAGCCATAGTCTCCCTGAGGTCCTCCCTGAAGCCACTGGCCCCACCCACCAGCGAAGGGGAGGATCTGAGGCCTACACCACTCCAGCTCCTCTTTAGCCTAAAAAGCTGGAAACAGCAGGACCAGAGTACTGCTGTGCCCCAGCTCCTTAGCTAACCCAGAGACTCATATAGCCCACACTGCCTCAAACTCCTGCTCCTCCTGTCTCCATCTCTTAGTGCGGGATGGCAGACATGTGCCATCACACCTGGTTCTCCATGGTGCTAGGGATGGAACTCAGGGCTTGCTAGTCAAGTGCTCTCCTACTGAGCGACTTTCCCAGCTATTTATTTTGCTTTTGTATGTGGTTGTACTGACAATGCAAACATAGGAGACACAGGACAGCTTGCAGGAACTGGAATCTACCATGCAAATTCTGTAATCAAATTCAGGCCATCACATTTGGTAGCAAGTGCCTTACCACTTGAGCCACCTTAAAAATACATTTACAGAAAACCAATTTTAATTCAGTGTAGTGGATAAGCCTATCTCTCTAGCTTTTAGGAGACTGAAGCAGGAGGACTGAGTTCTGTGCCAGTTTTACAAGGTGAGACACAATCTCAAAATATATCAGCACCAACTAACTGACCCCCATACTGACAAGAAGGGCAGAGTACCCATGATGCCAGCTCAGGGAGCAAGCTCAGCCTGGCCTGAACAGCTTCCCATAGTTTCTAGATCCTTACCCAGCAGGCACACAAAGTGCTTACTTAGCTATGGCCCTCTCTTCCTTCCTTTCTCCATTCTCCTTCCTCTTGACTCTGCCCTGGGTTCTCCCTCTAAACTCTACCTCTAGACACTACCTTCAGGCTCGCATTTGTATACTCTTAAATTTCATAGATTCAGAGCCCCATGTGGGGACCCTGATTTCCCAGACATTTTATATATATAATGGCTCTGCTGGGACTCCCCAAGATTTCTGGTAACACTTTTAATCCTTTCATGCGTAGAATAAAAACCACTGTTCTGTTACCATGCCCCAAGATGACACCACTGGAATAAACCTCTTTATGCTCTGCCCACCAGCAGAGCACAGGCTTGCCAACTGCCATGCTTGGCCACATAGCTACAGCCAGGAGCCCCTGTAGTGAGTCCTGGCATTAAGCTATGCTGCTAGGCGCTTCCCCAGAGCCTGCCTCATCCACACAGGGCTTCTGTGTGTGGGTGTACCCACGGTACATACGTGGAAGTCAGACAATTTGGCCTCATGGCATGATACATGATCCCAGTGACACCCACATTCTTAGGGCTATGGCTCTCAGAGGCTGGCCTAGTACCCACCGATGTGGACAGAGAGCCACTGTGCAGCTCAAAGCCCAGCCCCACCTGCACTGACACCAACAGCATAGAGCCCTCCTGCCAAGGTCTTCTCAACAGTGACATGGAAGCTGTTAGGTACTCGCCAGACTTCCAGATCTGTGGCTACTTCTGCTAAAACACAAGCCATATCCTTTGGCAGAAGCAAACCTGAGACTCTGGGTTGCAAGGAGCTAAGGCACCCCAGGGTGCCACAGAAATGCATGGCATTTACTTTTAATATTTTCACAAACATGGAAAAACCTGACATGTGAGAATAACACAGATGACCCGCTCAAGGTCAGTACTGTGGCAAGCAGGGCTGCAAGCTGGGGAAGCTGGTGCTCATCTGGGTGAGTCAGCCCAGACGACCTCTAGGCCAGGAGGTCAAGGCTGCGTGCTGAAGCTGGTATGCAGCCTGACGGGAGGCTGCCCAGCTGTCTGGCTCTGGCTCCCACTAGGGACTGCACTGCCCCATGGCTAGCAGCTAGGAAGAGGGGTGTGGTAGGAAGGGCACTGGGACCCCAAGGGACAGGGCCGCCACGTCACTGTACTTCTCCGTCTTGATCTCCACAGGGTGAGGCCTGTCCAGCCCTGGCACCTTCTCCTTCTGGTCACAAGCTCTCCTGTCTGCCAACTTCTTCCCATAGGGCTCGTTTTTGGCCTAGAAGGTAACGGGGCAGTGGTGACTTGGGGGGACACAGCCCTGCTATCGCTGGGGGGTGACTACAGCGGGGACCTCACCTTCTCCACGGAGATCATTCTCCCATGCAGTTCAGTTCTGTGTAGGTGGCTGATGCACTTGGTGGCCTCATCTGACGTGGACATAGTCACAAATCCGTAGCACCGGGCCCCAGGACTGCGAGCGTTGGTGACCACCTTGGCGCCGACGACCTCCGAGGAAAAGAGCACACTGGTGTAAGGACACACTTGACTTCTGTCACAAGACCACAGGGCTTGTTAAGGCCCAAGTAGCAGACACCTAACAACTGCTGCTGTCCTCAGCACTCAGCTCTGGCTAGTCGTCCTCTGTGCACCGTACTGAACCTGCGTTTATCAGAACACAGTAGCTCTCCTGGTGACAAACACAGTACACAGAGCCAATGAACATCACATGGACAGAGACAGAATCTAGTCAGACTGTGAAGTCAAAGGTGTCTGCTCAGTAGCTCCTGGCCCCCGCCAGGCCCTAGCTTCTGTGCCAGGCCCTGTGGTGAAGGCAGCAGGTACTGCAGCACAGAGAAGGGCTGATGCTCTGTACACCTGGGGTTCCTGGGGCATGGGCAGGGAAGGGAAACTGAAGCAAGTTAGAGGACAGCTAAAGAAATGCAGAGTCTCTGAGCCGGATGACAGTGCCCTGACCCTGGCATACCTGCCCACAGTCACAGAGGTGCATTGTCACCTGCCACAGGTGATGCAGGCAAACCTGGTGGATGGCAGAATCTGCTCAGGCAAGCAGCAGCCCAACATGTCAGCAAGATGTAGGGCTCCCCCAAGCCACCAGAACTCCAAAAGACACTGACTGTCCTCACATAATAGAGAGGATGGACAAAAGTTCAGGATAACCTACCAGAATGAAACAAAAACTTGGAAACCCAACCAGGCCTGGGAAAGTGGGGAAGGGCTGGAAGTTTGACACCAGCCCGGGGCCACAGAATTATAAACTGCCTCTACCCCAGAACACAATCATTGGCAGGGTTCCAGGAGGGTCCATAAACGACTTCCCAAAGATGGAAGCAGGGAAAGCAAAGCCCAGAAAACCCAATGTGTTCTCCTGAAGAGGATGCAAGTCAGGGAGGGAGAAAGATCTGAAAATGCTGGGAGAAAATGACAGTGGGTAGCTGAAGAAGGACAAAGACCAAGCAAAGCCCGCTGAACAAGTGTCTGTCCATGGCAGAGCAAGGCTGCCCTCCTCAGACATGAAGGCCATGCCAGTCGCCTGTGCTACTTCTACATCAAGCATGAGTGCTAAAGTGAAAAGGGCAAAGCAGCAGGGACTGGCATCACCCTGTGCTCTACGGGGCCCGGGCCTGCACTCCAGCACATAGGACATCACTTGCAGACACACACTCATGTGCTCAATAGCCTCCAGGGAGACAAATAGTCAGAGGGACAGGTGCATCAAAAGGCTTGGACTTCAGACAGACAGACAGACAGGATACTGGGGGCACCATCCCATGACCGAAGTCAGAGAAGAAGAGTGGCATGTTGTCCTCCCGAACCCCAGGCACCAAGTATCTAATGGGAAGAAGCATGCGCCCTGGCATGTGCCCAGCTTCTTATACTAGAGGTATAGCTGTATGTCTAGGTGCACACCTGGCTCACCGCGCCACTGGTCTAAGCCTTGGGAACACCTTTGACCACTGTGCGACACTTGACCTTCAGCCCCTGCTGTCCTCATGCTTCTGACCTTGAGACTTACACAGATACAGCACATTCCCTGGCTCTCAAGGCTCTGTCGTGTGCAATGGCCGGGACACACCCTAAGCCTCTGTACACTGCACAGTGCATGGAGGACAGCAGCACCAAACAACCAAAAACTGTGGCTTCAGGGCCTGACTTACGACACCACCTGCGGTGAGTATGACAACCACTGAAGGTGGAACAGGTGCCTAGGCCTGCACCAAGGATGACAAAGACTTCTGCATGGACCACACCCATGCCCAGGCACCTGCCCAGAGTGCTGTGCCCCGAGTTCACTCATCCACCACAGGATTAGTCTCCCCTCCTGTCCCCACGTGCCCGAGAAAAGCTCTGAAGCGCGTGGACTGCACTAGTGAGAAGATGGACCCAGTCTCCTGCTCAAGTTCGTAAAATGCTTCTGAGAAAGACAGAGGGCAACATCTTAATCACTGGCACACAACCGTTCTGGCTTTAGATTCCAAGGGACCTGTCCTCACAGGTGCTGAGAAGAGCAAAGGCAGGGTGAGTCAGCTCTGCTGGAGACGGGGTACTCTAAGAAGCCGTGGGTGTTCCCAACCTTGCGCAGTGCAGGCTGGCCTGTAACTCACTGCGCTACCCACTAGCACAACTTTCACAGCTGAGTGCTCTACCAACTCATCTCCGTCCAGCTCAAGGGGAGTGGCCCAGGCAGTCACCATAGCTGTTCCACATGTGTACACAGGAAGTCAGTTCCACTGTGAGAGTGCCATACTCGCAGCAGGGGGCTCGGAGTGGCGCTGCAAGTCTCAGGCCAGCCTGGTCTCCACAGTGAGTTTCAGGCCACCAAGGGCTACAAACAACAGCCTATCTCCAAGTTCAAACCAAGATGGTGGCTCTCGTCAGTGACAGAGCACTTCCCCAAGCACACAGGAAGCCCCAGTTTCCATCATCAGCGTGAACAAGAGAAAGTATCAGCATCTGAGGAAATGGACACTAAAAGCTATGAAGCCAGATGCTTTTACAAGACACCACCTTGCTGGCAGGCAGCTGTGCGGTGCCCTACCTTCCCATGCTTGCTGAAGAGGCTCTTGAGGTCAGTTGCGCGTGTGCTGGAGGACAGCCCGCTGACCCACAGGTTCCTTCCTGAGCCACAGCTGGCACGCCCTGGAGAGAGGAGGTCATCAGTGCCACTGAGGTAAAAGCTGCAAGACTCCCTGTGTCATGCCTATGCAAGAGCATGGAGGTCAGGGGTCTTCCTCAAATAACTGTCTGCCTTGTTTCCGGAGACAATCCAGTGACTCTGCAGCTCAGATTCCGCTCAACTGGGGAAGGGAGCAGGGAAAGCTCAGGGTTCCTCCCGCACCTGCCTACCAAGGACACTCCGATGTTTAGCTTTCTACATGCTGCCAGAGTCCTCGGACTCACACTGCAGAAACTTTAAATGAAGCCACCAGACTCTTCACTCCAGAAATAATCAGTGACACCCTGTGGCAAAGATGCCTTTGAAAGATGGCTCAGGGGGTCTCACAGGCACCTCCTTGTCACTCACAACAAAGGTGTTCCCATCTAGGTATGCTACCCATGATGCACAAGACAGAAGACCCCTCCCCCGCCCCCAAATCCTGACAGTGGTTCAGGAAAGCACCGTGCACAGGGGCAATTGGCCTTTAGCCCACCCCTCTCTGGGTCACCACATGGTAACACAACCAAGGGAGGCCTACCTTTCTCATCTTTAATGACTGGCTTTATATCCTGTTCTTCCTTAACAGAGCTGGAGACAAAAACGAATGTTACTGCTACACAGAAAAGCCGAAGCGAACGCATTTCAAAGTATGAATGCGCTAAAACTGAATACCTACCAGGGAATTAGTCTCACATTAAACTGACAGACACCTTTTGTGAGTTTATGTTGGAAAATCTGACCACGAAAATACAATGTCAGATCCCTACAGAGCAATTCAGCTTAGCTTTCCATTCCGGTTATCAATTTAAGAGCCCAACCACAGTAGATGGAGTAGGGGGAAAACCAATCACCCGTTAAATATACGAAGAGACATGGAGCTACTCGCAAGGAGCTAGCTGGGCAGCATGGCTGCCGTCTGCAGGCTCTAAACAGCTCATGTGTGTCGCTAGTAACAATGAAAGGAGATAGCGTCTGGTCTAGGACTGAGAAGCAACAAACCTCATTTTCTGATCAGCGCCCTCACTGGCTGAGGACTCTTTAGGAGCCGCAGAGACGTCATTACAAGCGTCAAAAGCAAACTTCTTCACGTCGTCTTTGCTATCTTGGGGTTCGGGGCTCGGGGCTGCCGTGGGCGCTTGCGCCAGCTCCTGGCTGGCGGCCTCCGAGAGCTGGGCAGCCGTGCTACTCTGCTCAACTGGCTCCTCTAGCCCTACAGGCTCGCGGTCCATCACGGCGCCTCCACCTGTGCCCAGGGCTTCCGCCTGTGCCCCCTGCTTCCGCCTTCGCTTGTGCTTTTGCCTCTGCTGGATACCTCCACCTCCTCCCGGCGCCTCCGCCGGCTCCCTTTTCACTACTGCTAACGGGGCGTCTGCCTCGCTCCACTGACACCGAGTGCTTGGAGACTCAGACTCGCTGCTTCGGGCCAAAGCTAAATCTCCCTCCTCCTCCTGCTCCTCTTCCTGCTCTTCTTCCTCCTCTTCCTCTTCCGGGTGGCCGCAGCTCTCAAATAGGTCCTCTTCCTCCGCCAGCTTCCTGTCTGGCCCCACGCTACTCATGGCCTGGGCAAAGGGCTGCTCCAGCTCCGAACCTTCTTCTTTTACTGGCTCAGATTTACAAGTTTCCCCCAAAATGTCGAGTATTTTCTCATTTTCTACGGATTTAACAGGAATAGAATGGCACAAGGTTTAATCACCAGGGAAATAAAGCAATCACAACTGCGGCTCGGGCGCGGCGGCCCCGCTCACACTGACAGAACTGCTGGCTACACAGAGATTGGAAAACCCGCTACACAGCGCCTGCACCCTACCTGCGCCCACGGCCATGGCGTCCCCAGCCTGTGCTAAGGGCAGAGGCAGGGACCCCCCATACTTCTACCCTACAACCACGGCGCAGCTTCCACAGCTTTCTTCAGGGTTCCATTACGCCTGTGTCTTCCAACTTGCAGTCCACGGTGCTGAAGCCATAGCAGTCACCGTTTAACAAAGAGCTTGCTGCTCCCAGCTTGATGGGTCGTGGGCAGCACCACAGTCCAAGGCTACTGGAGCTGCTCTTCGCCTTCAGAAACGTGGCAGTCGAGAGGCAGTGAGGAGGAACATCTTGGCAGAGACCCACTTGTCTTCTGGCAGCAGTGGCTTCTGGGTAAGTTCCCTATCACAGCCTCAGCCTGCCTCAACCCCATCTTTGGCTTGGTATAGTATCACAAGATCTGTCTCGTATGCGGACACAAAGCCTCACCTGGTGGCCACTTATAGCCATTCTGCATGGCCTGATGCAAGCTGTGCATCTGCCCCCAAGGCTGCCCTTGGGCTGCCACAGCACACGCACAGATCTGGTGATACAGTGGGTTTCCAATCTCTGACCCTGTGCGATTGGGATGGTCCACCACTGGGGTGATTTACGAAACTGTAACACAGCTTGAGGACAGGACTCGAGCGCGAGAGCAGGGCGCCAAGCCACAATGTTGCGCCTGTCTCAGCAGTACCTGGTTCCAAGGGGGCTCCTTCATCAGCCTGATGGAGAGAGAACAGAAGGACAGGCTTCACTCCAAATAGCACAGCCATGGGTCCCATGCACAGATCTGTGACAAGGCCTCATCCATTCAGATGCTTCCCAGAGCTACTTGTAGCTCCTACGCACCAGACTGAGACTGAACCCCATTCCACCAAATATCCACTGGCAAAGAAAGGCAAAGCCAGAGTCACCGCCCCCTTCCCTAGTGAGCTCAGGACTTAAGGAAGCCTGCCTGCTCATTCAGGACAGCGGCCACACCTGCACAGGCCTGGACCTTACAGTGTCCAGCACTGGCATCTCTGGGCCACTTACTGCTTAAGGGCCACAACCACACCAAATCTTTGACCTCAGTCACACCAACTCCAAGGCTAGATTTCCCTGAGAACCTTCCAGGCACTTACAGAGTCCAGCTGCCTGGCCCTTTGGTCCTGATCATAGCCTACCACACAATACCTCCACACCCCATGTGCTAGCCTCCAAATGCAGGCTCCGGTTAGCATCTGTACCACACTGTGATGTTGGAGGTCACTGGGTACAGGGCTCTGGCCCCATCAATGGTTTCTTCCTTTGGTGAATGTGAACAGGCAACAGGAAGGTACTGGCTGGGGAAGACGGCACCTGCACCATCTCTTCCTCTCTCTGCTCTCTGGCCTCCATGAGGGGTAGCAGCCTCCTTGGCACTGTCCCACTGCCATGGTATTCTGCCTCCTCTCAGACATACAGCAATAGTCACCTGATGTTAGACTAAAGCCCTTGGAACTGTAAGCCAACGTATATCTGCTGCCCAAGTGCCCTCAGCCAACTTGCACAGGATGAACAGCCAGCATCCATGCTTGCTCTCACTCTCTCTCATTCACAGTCCCTTCTGGAAAATCAATGTCTCCTATACTGCAGAGCCACAAGGAGACACCACTCACCAGAGTTACTTTAAGGTCTGACATGGAAGCTTCCAGAGTGTTCTTGAAGACATCTTCATTCACCTGGAACATGAATCAGAACATGAGTGCGTGGAGGCCAGAGCCATCAGCACTTCAGCCTGCACCTCACAGCTTCTCACACAACCTATGTCTACTCTACAACACCCATCGCTGTGTCTGCCCAGCTGAGGATGGTGACTTTCCCAGCCACTTCTCAGTACAGGAGCCTCACAGACCACCAGGTGCCACGTCAGCTCCACAGCTTCAATCCTACTCTTACTTCTTATTGCTGTGTGATGCTCAGGATGTGTGTGGGGCTCAGAGGACCACTTGGAGTTGCCTTTCCCTCTTTGCCTTGAGATCCAGGATAATTCCTGCACCCAGAGAGCCTGTCCTGAGGCCATGGACTCAAGACTGTGCTGAGTGAAGGTCCTCCAGTTTATGTAAAGCCCACTGGTATTAATAATCCCTGTGCTTGGCTGAGACTGAATCTCTGCAAGCCCCCAAGAAGAAAACCATAACGATACATGGAATCAACTAGCTGTGAGTGCCATGCAAAGCCATCCTGCACTGGATGGCAGGTGTCCATAGGACAGACTTGTGCTGGCTTCAGGCCTTCAGAGCTGACAGTAGCACCACCAGGTGACAGACGACAGACAAACCCTCATGACACAAGCAGCCTTCATGCCACCCACCCACCCATCTCCCCTGTGAGCCCACAGCACTCCCTGCACTATTCTGGAGCAGTGGCCACCGGCACCTGGCTGTGGAGGGATTAAACTCGGGGTCTGGTTCTACCAGGGCCTGGGTAGCCCTGATGCTGAGCCCCTGGGGCCGCTGGTACACCCGTGGCTGCAAGTTACCTACAGCATGCTCCAGGAGCTGAGCTGGAAGCTGTCCCAGCTGCGCGGCCACGTACTCTTTACTGTCACCGAAGGCATGAGGGATGTGGTCGTTGGTGTTGCCCTCCCCCAGGCAGGGCTCACTGAGGTCCTCAGCCTCTGTTCCATCTGGCACACCTGTGTTCATGCTGTCCCTGTCTTGTGAGCTCTGCAGCATCACAACCCCATCCTGTGACAAGAGGGAGGGTGTCAGCCACCAAGACCATGGAGCGTGGGAAGGTGTGCCGTCCCCAGGCCCAACACACCTGCCCATCTCTGGAATCTTCTTCCAGGCTGTTGTCCTCGCCGCCCTCCTCCTCCTCCATCTTGGGTCCTAATTATAGAACAGTGTCAGTTGGGTTAGAGTGCAGAGCCGGCCTCAGAATCAGCTGACAGGATTCAACACAATTCCATGTTGTTAGCCATTCATCCATGTTGCGAGGATCCTGTCTCAGTGGTTGTCTAAGACAAGACTTCAATCACCCTAGCCCACACTCAGACTCTGCATAAAACAGCCTTAAGCACGCTCACAATTGCCCCAGGCTAAACACCTCAAAAGACAGGAAAAGTTGGGCTGGTCTGGAACTTGCTATGTAGACCCAGAGAGCTGCCTGTTTGTGCCTCCCCATCACACCAGTCAGCAAGCACCTGAGCATGGGAACTTCACTGCTGGCTGGGGTAGGCAGGTGTGCAGGACACATGCAGCACTGTCTGGGAACACCCTGGACTGTTGCTGGGTCTATTTGCATTCTGCAACCTGCATCTCAGTACTGGTCTTTTCTGATACATACACAGATGCACGTGGTGTTCTGAGGTCAGCAATGGACATCTCCCTCAGTTGTTGGCCAAGTTATCTCCTAGTAAGGGTCTCAGGCCTGGAGCCCACTGACTCAGCCTGGCTGGTGGAGCATCAAGCCCCAGGAACTGTAGGATGTCCAGCTCCCCAGCACTATGGGTATGGATGCACAGTACACTTGGTGTCCTGTGGGTGCTAGGGATCTGAGCTCGGGCCCACCCTCACGATTCTGTGGCAAGAGCTCTGCTTATGGAGCCATCTTGGCTTCACGACTGCTTTTAGGGCAAAGGATGTCCTAACTGCACCGAGGAGAACAGAACGCTCCACTGTGGGCCACTCAAGGCTCAAGACCTGGGAGGGAGGAGCAACATCCTTGGCTTTGAGGTGCACCTCTCCCTACGGTGGGGGGTTCAGGCGCGTGCACCCAGCGACACCCAAAGCTCTTGCAGTTGTCATCACTGAGGGACAGAACTAGCATGCGATGCCCAGGCTACTTCACCCCTGGCAGCATAGGACTTCAATGCCGCCACAGTGGAACACAGTGGTGCTCATGATCCGGGGCCTTCGGTCATCCTTTTATTTTTTGGGTTCCATACGACAACACACTAGGTAACTGCCAAAACACTGAATACTGGGAAAGTCATGAAGCTATAAACAAAACCCAAGTATCGTACATTATAAGAACAGCTGTCTGGGAAGACTGCTGTGGTTAACAAGGACTCTGAACTCAGGCCCCAGCACCCATATGTAAAATGCTGGGTATGGGGAGGTCTGCACTGGCGTCCCAGGATTGGGTAGGTACAGACAGAAGTGCTAGGTGCTTTCTGGCCAGAGAGTTCAGCTCAATCAGCAGCTCCAGGCTGATAAAAATGCTTGCTGTGTGTGACCTGGATGACAAATGTTAGGTATCTGGATACTTTGTATGCGGTTCACTGTGCCATTTGGGGAGATTATGGGCCCTTGAGGATAGTGGTTCTCAACCTTCCTAAGTTCCTCATGTTGTGGTGACCCCAAGTATATAATTATTTTTGTTGCTACTTCATAATTACAATTTTGCCACTGTTATGAGTCCTAATGTAGATACCTGTATTTTCTGATGGTCTTAGATGACACCCAGGAAAGGGTCGTTTGATCCTACAGGGGCCATCCACAGATGGGAACTGCTGCTCCAGGAAGTGGATTCTTGGTAAAGGCTGTCTGTCACTGTGAGAAGGCTCTGAGAGCCTCACTCCCCTCTGTTCTCTCTGCTTCCTGTGTATGAATGAAAGTGTGAACCCAGCTTCATGACCCAGCTGCCTGCTGCCATGCCATCCGTCATTACCACCTCTACCTCTGGAATCAAATGGCCACGTTCCATCCTCAGAAATCGAGTGTATAAAGCTGTCCATACCACATGTGAGCCAACATTCTCACAGAAATGTTAAAACAAAAAACAAAAGAGACAACATTGTTCAGTGAGTAAGATAGTTGCTGCCAAGCCTGGTGACCTGAGTATGACTCCTGGATCACACATAGTGGACAGAACCAGCTCCCAGCAAGAGCTCTCTGATCTCTGCACTTGCACTGTGTTACAAGGGTGTAAACATCTTCATGGGTACATGTTTGCATGCTAGATAAAATGGAAAAAAAGCAGAACAATCAAGGTGGATGTTCTGAGGAATGCTGGGGAGGAGGAGGCAGGAGGTTCCCTAGAACTGATGGTCAACCAGCCAGGCTCAATCAGCAGGCTCCAGGCCAGTGACAACCTATCCCAGGAGATAACACGAATAACAAAGAATCAGCTCATTGTTGGCCTTGGACCTCCATATCTATGTGCCCACCAATCCACACAGACACAAAAAGAAACCTCAACTTTTAAGAGCCCTCAAGTCTTTTGACTAATAATCTAAACACAGGCCAAAACCATAGCTCAGTGGCTGGGCATTGCTTGGTTCAATTCTCAGTACCAAATAACCTCTATGGTATGCAGAGCAGTTCAGCTGGAGAGCAGGAGCTCTGAATACTCAGGCCCTCTGTGGGGGCATGTAGTACCTTCACGGGACATAACAAGACACACTGATGGTTGCTAAACACTGGCCCAAGGGAAATTCTCACTAGCCAATCCAACATGAATCGTGTGTGGGTCAGGGCCATTAAGCATGCAGTGATTTCCCCTGTATCTGAGGCTCTGGGACACATGCAGGGCTTCCTACATGCTGGGCAAACCCTTGTCCGCCCCAACCCCTTCTGTCGGAGCTACTCCCACTTGTGAGAGGCAGTGGC